>NC_064821.1:112003938-112624620 GCF_024166365.1 Elephas maximus indicus | reverse complement strand
CCTCTTTCTTAGTCATATGTAAAATAATGATGTACCCTATATTTGAGGATATCTTTAATTCAATGAAATGGAGTCACATAGGAGCATGCATTATATCAGTGTGACTATATACAAGAAGGCTTATTTTCAGCTGTAGCATTGGACTGACTACTTCATAATCATAGCTCTCGTGAAAGACATTATGCCCAAAGTTCTTTAGAGGCATTTTCTTATATGAACTGTTGTGTAAGAAGACAGATTAGACTTGCTTGTAAAAATTTAGTCCTTGAATTACTTCAAACTTTGCTTATTTTGTTCCCACCACATTTGCCCCAAATTTGGCTCAAGTGTAATGGAGAATGTCAAAAAAGTATTGTGGTGGTAGCAGGAAATTGTTGAACCATCAATTTCAGGGAATTTGCTGCTAAAATTCTCTATGACAAGGCAAGCCATTTGACTACATTAAATTGACAGTCCACCACAGCCATGGAGACACCCCTTGGTGCTAAACAGCCGAAGCACATCCTCTACAGAAAGAGAGAAACAGCAATACACAAGAAGCTGCTGGCAGTCAGTCATTTGACAATGTATTTACTTCAGAGAGAAGTGGTTGTCAGGTGACCCACAGCAGCAGGAGGAAATAAAGAACAGGAGGGTGAGAAATGCAGTGAGGAGATGAAAGCCAAATAAAAAGAACAGAACCAAACAGATTGAATCAAAATGTTCCTCAGCAATGAAACAATGTGACTACTCTCTTACGTGGGTATTTTCTTTTAAACCTCTCTGTGGTTCATCTTGAAAATACACATGTGAGGTGTGTTAAGAAGCAAAGTAGCTGGCCAAGATTTGAGATTTCTGCAGCACAGAGCACAGAAACACAATGTACACAAAACATGGACACAGTTCAAGTTCCCTGTGTGTGCAATTTTCCCTGTGAATCTGATAAGTTGAAAGAACATGTTAGATGTTTCATGTGAGGTCACTTGGCTGGCTTTCTGAGTAACGGTTTACCCTTCTTCCTTTTCTCTCTGAACAATAAGGGAAATCACATGGAGTGGGTAGAACACATGATCTTGGGAGATTAAAAAAAAAAGCAGAGAAGGAGTGGAGAAAGTGACTGTAGCAGTCAGGGAGTATTAAAGAGGTAGAGTTCAAAAACAAAGCTGGGATGTCACAGAAAAAAAGAGAGTGAGAGAAATCTAAAAATAGGAAGCCCCAAGTTCCCCAATTAATGACGCAGATAAGAAATAGGCTTGGCTATATAAATAATGGTAAATAAATGTCTATTAATGAATCATATGAAACTGGTAACTGGCTATATTTTCTCCATATTTGATGGGATGTTTGGGATAGTATGATTAAAAATACAAAGCATGTAATATAGTAAAAACTCTTAATGGGCTCTAAAGGGCACACCTTAAAGACAGGCAGTTTTTGTCCAGAAGAACTTTAGGCTTTGATCAAGCTACTTCTCACATGAGCAACTCTATACTATGCTCTTTGGTAAGTAGCAACAAGAATTTGTTTAACTTTGGTTTATGATTCTCCCAAGCAAAGCAGAAGTCTGGGAGGGGAGTTCTAGACAATGAAGGAAGAGAATGGGGAATGGGGTTGCATGGGAAAGATGGAATGTGAAAGCCCCATGTTAGACAAGAGAGATGCCGTGCAAAAATAAGAGAGGAAGTAGAAGCCTATGGAAGGTGGGTGAAATGGTGTAGAGAGAGGCCAGCCTTGGGAAGAGGGAAGCCACTCCAGGCAAAAGGAGGTATTTAGACCTGGGAAAACCATCCAGCGAGCAGCCATTCTCAACTCTTCACTTTCATCACACCATAATGAAAAGAGGCACAAAGGCATTTACTGAAAATGCCAGCAATGAATTATTTCTCTGGGAAAATTTTATCATACATCACTGAAAAGCACTAAAAAACAAACGAACAAACAAAAAAAGATTTCAAAAAGTTTGTTCAAGTCCCACAATGCCAATGTTTATACCATTTGTCAATATAAGGACAGCCAAAAATGATGAAGAAATGAAAGATTCAAGAAATAAAAGTTCTAAATTTTGTGATTTCTGATGTATTACACTGTTGGAATTTAAATAAATATCCCCCCTCAAAAGAGACTACTTTTACTACAAGGAACAATACCTAAATTACAGGACCTTATTTGGTGGTTTCTTCTTTACTTTTATGAAGAACTCTGTATATGTAACACTATAAGAAAAATCCTGCAAAACACAGGTGTTAATATTTTCATTTATTTATTTATATACTTGACATTCATTTGTTTATTTACTTTGCCTCCTTTGCTGAGAAGGTGCATTTAAAAGAAGAGTCAGATGATAGTAGCAAAACACACAGCAAAACAATTTTGACCAGAAACACAGGGACCTGGGGATTGGGGATGTCAGATCATATAAAATAGCCAGTCAAAACCACAAACGGATTAAAAGAGAGGAGATAATTTTTACCAACTGTGGGAGTAGTGGCTGCACTCAAGGAATTGGTGGACGATATTGAAGAAGTGCTTTCAGCCCGGGCTAGGGGTGCTATCGGAGGAGGGCTGGAAGAGTGTATGGGAGGGCTAAAAGGTCTGGACTGCAGGAAGAAGAAAAGAGATGAAAAGTTAGATATACAAGTTGTAGTACTTTCATATTTTTAATATCTCCCAGTCCCAGATATGATGAGTCTGGCTCTTGAAGGAGTAAAAGTGAAACTGTTTTTACACTGGAATTGATTCAATATACCTACACAGGGGCTCATGGAATGCAGCTAGAGGAACCCTAAACCATAAACATGCTAAACTCAATAGGTACGCCAAGATTTAGAGAAGCTGGTATCTGTGATGCTATCAACAGTTGTTTCAGGACTGAGAACTCACAAGCCCTCAGGGACTAAGCAGGTAACGTAATGTGAGAGCTCGTAGCCATCTAAGGAGACTCAAAAAACACTGTATTGTGTTAGCCAAACCAAACATTATTATAAACTATAGGCATCATCAATTTCTAACTTCTACGTTCAGAAAGCAAAGAAATTTGCCTCTACCACAAGTCTCTTGACAAAAGTTCAAACGGAATGTTTTTCTTTTTCCCCCACCCTTAAAACACAAGGCAAGAAACTTCTGGAACAAATTCATGGGGGCCACAACTCTCCTTTTTAAATTCACATAGTGTGCCTACCACCAATAACTCTTCTGTAGTCTGGAGTCTGAAATAAGGACCTGCCCTTCAAAATCAGATAACATTATGGAAGGAAACATCTCCCTTTCTAAAGGATTTAGCATAATTGGACATTACTATCTTAATTTTCATTAAACCCCACTGTAGCAGAGCTGCGAGTTGAAATGTATACCCATACTTCAGTGACTCTCTTTCAGATGCAATCTTTAAGGGCCATTTGTACTAGTGCTCTAATGCTGAGACCTAAAGTCGAGTTGCCCTGTGTCCAGGCATTTTTGAGTTTCTGTTTGTCATTCTCACTATCTGTTTCTGAGCAAGCTAGGGTAGAGGGGAACATACCACATCTCCAACTCCAGGCTTTCCTGGAGGTAGCTTTGGCCGAGATGGAGGCCGGGGAGGAGGTGGAGGTGGGGTGGTGCTACTGCAAGGAGCCAAGGGAGTGGCTGGTCGAGCAGGGGAGGATGCACCTGAAAAACAAACTGGTATTAAAAATGTCCGGAAACACCTGTCGCCAAAGCACCGCCATTGCTTGATCCCTCCTTCCCTGTTCCCACGACAGCAACGTCAGTCCTGCTTCATGTCAGCAGTTACTATATCAAACACTATAGCATGTGGTATTTTTTTTTTTTTTTAAGAAAAAAAAAATCACTCAGTTCTACTATGGTTGATGACAGAAGCTGAAGCTCATTGCCTTTCCTTGTCATATAGCACCGAGTGAAAGGTAAATCCTTTAATTGCTCTATGACAGAAAATACATTCTTAAGATTCTTATGACTGCATGGTGGGGACCTTTTATTTTGACCACATATACACCAAACTTATGATATATTTTCTTATTTTCTGCTTATATTCAGAATTTATTTATATCCAGAATGAATGAATGGAAGTTAGAACTTGAAGGAAGATGAATGATTTTTCCACGTTAGGTTGTTTTGTAAACACGTAAACATGAGTAAGAGAATTACCGTTTTTACTGTGCTTGCAAAACCTGTGCTCAAACTTTATAAATTTGCCTGAACACCTGACAGCAAGCAAAAGAAAAAAAAAAATGAGTAAATAAATCAGATGTTGCATGAGTACTTTGTGTCAAGAATCTTAATAAACACATTGAATTTAGAGGATTTTTTTGGAGGCTGCATTGGAATTTGCCTACGTAGACTTTGCCCATGATGAGTTTTGTGATGATTTCTGAAAGAGCCACTTGGATTTATCTTTCTGGCAGTCAATGACAAGCACACGAAACAAAGAAGACGTACAGAGGCTGGCATGCACATGACAGGACACTGGTGGGGTCTCTGAACGCGGGGGACTGATCTTCAGTCATACATATGGGAAACATGGGAAAACCACTTGGTTAAACACCTTAAGAAAGTCAAATCAATATTCAAACAGGTCTTGTTTGGAAAGGTTTCAACTACCTCTGAAGTTTTGTCACTTTAGAGAGAAATACAGGCATAAAATCATTCCAAGAAAATTCTAAGAAATTCTGCCCCAGGAAAATCTCCCCTTCTCACCTGAAACGCCCAAACACACACACAAACACACAGACACATCCTAATACACACACACACACACAAATGTTCTCTGGAGAGTCCTAGATCAATTTTAGTCTCCATATTTTCATATTCTCAGGGATCTCTGAAGTTGAGTATCAAGAACCCTCATCTCAGAATTTACTTCTGAGAAGAGTTCATGTGGGTAAACCCTGCTCCTCTTGTTTAAAGGATCTGAAATCTTCAATGTGTTTTTCTATGCTGCTTATTATAAATGTAATCACAGTAGCGGGAAACTCTGTTAATTATTAACATCATCCCCAGCCTACTCCCTCCACTGCCCCCCTCCCTGTCTCTACATCCACTTCCTTTTCACCACTACCACTTTCTTACTATATTCTTAATTTTTATTTTATTGGGCCAGGAACCATGACAGGCACTTGCCATGCATTATCTATTTAATTCTCACAATAAGTTTCTAAGGTTCATATTGTTATTATCTCAGTATTTGGAAGAAAAAATGAGAGCTCAGAGATATTCAGTAACTTGTCCAAGGTCACACAGCTCAAATGGTCTATTTAACTCCAAAGCCTAACTCTTAAATACAACCTCATGTAGATTCAGATGGACAGCAGAGTCCCATATTTTGTATAAAGCCTGTTCCTATTTTAGCATGATCTTTTGCACATCTCTCTCGATATAAATATTCTTAGTCTTTGGTTAATCTCCCAAGGGGGTAAAAAATAAGATACGCTTTGCTAGATTCCACTACAAAGTTTTCTCTTGAGTATATATATATATATATATTAGTAGATTTACACCCGGTATGTTTTCAGAAGACAGAAGTGACAGCGTAGAGATGAGAAATAAACCCTTAAACAGCAACTCTTTGTCAAGAAGTTTCATGGAGCTTTTTTTGAGGGGTTTTCTACTTAGCTTTTGGCTTAAAAAAAAAAAAAAAGGTAGTTAAGAACTACGGCTGCTAGCCACAAGGTTGGCTGTTTGAATCTACCAGGCGCTCCTTGGAAACCCTATTAAAAAAAAAAATATAGGGCAGTTCTATTCTGTCCTATAGGGTCGCTATGAGTCGGAATCAACTCAATGGCAGTGGATTTGCTTTCGTTTGTTTAGCTTTGGGAGAATCATGCCATAGTAATGGCCCAAAATATGTATCCATGAGTCTACTTTCCAGCAATATTCTTCTGAAACAATATCAGAAAAGGTCAGCTGCTTATCCTTTTCCTAACTGCTCCAGAAGAGAAAACAAACAAAGAAACAAAGAAACAAACTCGCTTAGATTAATGCTTGAGAAAGTACTGAGGGGCTGTCATCAAAGCAGAGTGGAATATCAAAAAAACACTGGATGAAGTGTCAGCTGATCTGAGTTCTGGCCATGCCCGCCTCCTATTAACTATGGGATCTGAAGCAGGTCTTTAACCTCTCTGAGTTTCGGCTTCCTTATTTTCAAAAGTGAAGTGTTTCTAAGGTGGTTGTAAGACTCAAAATTAAAAAAAAAAAAAGCTATGAAAGTGTTTACTAAACTGTAAAATGCTACTCAAATGTAAAGCATTAGGTGTTGATGATGATGGTAAACATCTTTTGAAACAGATACAACTAAACGTAAACAAACAAAAAAATGTGTCCAGTTAATTGTTTTCCATTTCCTTTATGGACACCTTGGTTAACTTATTTTTTTCTTTACCAAATTCTTTACGGAATTAATTTAATTGATTTGTTGTGCAGCTAGGAAGACACTAAGAAGGTGTTTAAGAAGCAAAAGGACATGTCAGTGAAACACTGCGTGACAGAGCCCTGAGATTCAGCAGAAGATGCTTGGGGCCTGAGGTGTATTTCACAACAGAATGAAGCCTTCGGATGCTTTTGTGAGATCACACAGTCATTTCATATTTTGAGTCTAGGAGGCTATTATTTGTGCCTCTCTATATTTTTATCCACACTATTCCATCTTCAATTATACTTTCATTCTTCCCCTCAAGCAGGGTTTATTCACAAGGACAATACTGAAAAATAAGCTCAATTACATCACTGTTTAAGGTTTAACTTAAAAAAAAAAAAATCACATGTACATTAATTGCATTTTGTGATTTCAAAAAATTGGCAACCGTTGACATGCTCTCAATCCATTCGCTGCTCTCAGGTTGAGGCTCCGTCATAGTTTCTTTGGTAATCCCTGAGAACCACATAACTTTGGCTTCAACTTTCACCTCTCACCTTCTGTGTGGGTGAGTTTGGCGGCGGGGCGGGGGGGCGGGCGAGTAGAGGGGGTATGGAGCAGTTGAGGGCCCTGGGAGAAGTGGTAAAGACACAGGCTACGGAACTCAACAGATCTAGTGTCACATCTTGGCCCTGCTATTTACTAGCTTTGTGATCATGGCCAAGTTACCTCTTTGGGCCTTAATTTCCTTATCTACAAAATGAGGCTAACACAAGGTTGTTAATAGAAGCAAGTGAATTATAATATACGTGGTTTGAAATATGTAAAGAACTAAGCAGACTTCCCAAATTGTGTTCCTTAGAACATAATTATACCATTTCTCTGGAAAAAAGTATCAGATATGTGTGAACGGGCTACATACTATGTCTCTTTTTGGGGATTAGCATATTAAAAGTCCTGAAACACTGCTGTCTAATAGAGTTTTCTGCCATCATGGAAATGTTCTAGAATTGTACTGTCCAGTAAGATAGTACGAGCCACATTTGGCCACTGAGCACTTAAATTGAGGCTAGTGTGACTGAAGAAATGAATTTTTACTTTTATTTAATTTTAATTCATTACAGTATCAATTAAAATAGCCATGTGGCTGCTAGTGGCTACAGTATTGGACAGGGCAGTTCAAAACCTGTAGTTAGAAAATTGTTATCACTGTTGTTAGTTGCCATCAAGTTGATTTTGACTCATGGCAACCCCATGTGTGTCGGAGTAGAACGGCTCCATAGGGTTTTTAAGGCTGTAACCTTTAGGTAGCAGATCACTAGGTCTGTCCTCCGAGTTGCCTCTTGTTGGCTTTATTTGGTTAATTCAACCCTGTATACCCCCCCTCAAAAAAAACCCACTGCCATCGAGTCGATTCCGACTCATAGCGACCCTTTAGGACAGGGTAGAACTGCCCCACAGGGTTTCCAAGGAGCACCTGGCGGATTCGAACTGCCGACCTCTTGGTTAGCAGCCATAGCACTTAACCACTACACCACCCTGTATAGCTCGAGTTTATTTGTTTATGAGTGAATGTGTGTATAACATCTATTAATATTGTTCTAGGTTCTCAAATTGGAAAATGTTGCACTGAACATTCTATTTCTACTACCACATATATTTTCCTGCCCCCCAAACTTGTTGCAAACTAATAAAATTCTCCTTCTCATCCCTGGCACACAACCCACATAAGAAAAATGGTAGGCTTTGCCAAGGATCAGAGTCTGCATTCCAGTAAAGCAACATTCTGGCCAAACAACGTATCTATAACATTTTGCCATTAAAAAAAACTAAAATTCTTGAGAGCAAATACTTAACATTTGACTGTGGTACTGTCTATACTTGGTCAGTGACAGTCACCTTGCTATGAATGAAATTTGAAAAATAAGTACAATGGTATCCAGTTAAACATCACTTAAAAAGTACAGGAAAAGTTAGTCCCATCAGGCTACATGTTATAAAAAGTGACAGCAAAAGGCATTGCTAATTGTTATGGATTGAATTGTGTCCCCCCAAAATATTTGTTGTAACTCCTAACCTCCATGCCTGTGGTTATAATCCCATTTGGGAATGAGTCGTCTTTGTTACGATAATGAGACAGGATTAGCATAAGGTGTATCTTGAGACAATCTCTTCTGAGATGTAAAAAAGATTAAATGAGCAAGTGAAAGAAGCAGAGAAAGGGAAGAGAGATGCCAAGCCACATGAAGGTCGTCCAGAAGCAGAAGTTCAGAAGAGTCAAGGACATTTCTCCAGAGCCGACAGAGAGAGGAAGCCTTCCCCTAGAGCCAGCACCCTGAATTCAGACTTCTTGTCTTCTAAACTCTGAGAAAATACCTTTCTGTTTGTTAAGGCCATCTACTTGTGGTATTTCTGTTATAAAAGCAGGAGATAACTAAGACACTAATCTTTAAAACATGAGGCCACATCCTATTGTTTTAATCCTAAATTTATATTTTTGCCAGTCTATGTGTGTTCCATAAATAAAAGATTAAGCAGCAAATAAACTGGGACTTAATTAGGGAGGTAATGGTGCAAAGTTTTATTTATTCATGGGCTTCACTGGCCTAGTTCAATATCCCAATTAGAAATTCAATCCTTTAATACCAGCAAAGTACAGCTTTTTCTAGCTCAATTATTAAGAATCAATAATCTTCACTGGTAACATTTTAAAATAATTTCAAATAAGAATATGGTAGACAAACATTCAAACAAGAAAGCCAAAGCTTCTCTCTTCAATCATTCAATCAGTGGTCAATTCAAATGGGGAAGGTGATGGAGAAGACACAAAGGGGTAATAAAGCCCACTCTCCCACTGATGGTGTTTACTTTGAGCATAGTGATGCACCACTGGAGGTGGGCAAGCATTCCTGGAAAAGCCTGGCCCAGCAAAGAAAGCCCCTTAGAGAACACTGGAAGCACATCCCTCTCTTACAACCTGAAAACCAGCTTTCTTTTCTAAAGTAGAGTAGCCAATCGGAGGTCTGAAGTCTCCACACAGGGATCCTTTACTACCTTTAGAAATTAGAAAGGAGTCTTGCGTACCCCAAAAGACCTAAAAAAGCAATAAAGCAATGGACCTGGGTGTTCTAACCTTCTCGAATTATAGAAAGGAGCACAGAGGAGTACATTTAGAGAGAAGAATTTTAGTGACCTTGTTGATAACACTTGTGCAGTATAGGTGGGTGTCAGCAGTCAAATAAGCTTGAGATGTTTTATAACTAAACCTTACAAGGGCACCAAGAGAGCAGTCGTTAAGAACTCGTGCTGAGGATCAGACAGACCTGAGTTTGAATCCCAGGTCTATTACTCCTAGCTATGAAAACTTGAGAAAATTACTTGACATATTTGTGCCTCAGTTTTCCTTGTAAAATAGGGGAAAATAACTGTTACCTACTACATGGTGTTGTGAAGATATGTGCATAAAGCATTCAGCATGGCAGCCAGGACAAGAAAACTATAGCTGTTGTTTTTATGGGAAAAAAAAATGGCCCTGAGAGGTCCTGTGGTAAAGATACATGCTAACATTTTTTAATATAATACTCCCCAAACATTTCAGTATTGAATAGTTCTCTTTTTTGGGGGGGAGGGTTCGAGGGTGCAGGAACACATCTACTGATGTAAAACATTGGTTTTGTGAGCAGTACACAGAGCAAACACTGAAAGAGCCTCCATTGAAAGGGGCAGCAATGATGACCAAATACAAATACCTTTCCTTTCTGTCTCTTACTAGATCGAAGTAACAAACCGGGTTGCCTCTTTCAAAGCAAATGGAAAACAAGTAGTGGATGTGACCTCATGGAAGGTGCTAAACCAAACCCACAAGCACAAGACGGAAGAGACTAGAGGATCTAGCCAGACAAACTTGAGTAACAGTGGAAAAAATGAGTTGGAAGAAGATGCGCTAGAAAAAATCTTGCTACTTCTTTGGTATGCATGGCAGGTGCTCCCATGGTTTCATAATTAGAAAACACAAAATGAAGGTTCACATAAGGAAAACCAAAAAAATCCAATTCAATGTCAAAATTTGCATACAGAGTCCCAAAAGACATATTTCTGATAGATCTTTTCCATCACCTGTCCCCATTCTTAGAGTTTACATCATAGGCTGATAAGTGTGCCAAGTGGTCAAATCAAGAACAGTTTTGTTTTTGGTTAATTAGGCTGGGGATAAAATCAGGCATCCTCCTTTTGCTTTCCCCTCAAATCTGAATTTTAAACGCTGCTTTTCATTCAGAAGAAATTAGCTTGTTTAACATGATCTCCCCTACTCCTCCCTCCCCCCACACAAATGACCTACAAAGATCTAGGATCCTTGTGAAGCCATCTGATAAGGAAATCAGATGTTTAACACGAAACCCACCCATTGTGTAATCCAGCTTTCTAGAACTTTCTTGAATTCCAAACAATGACATCACAGCTTGCTTAAAAAATATACACTTCCTAACTGCAGGGTGGGAGGCAGGGCACTCCTAAGGGCTGGGAGTGCAGGGCAGAAAACATCCACAGACTTGGACTATGACTATGAGCATTCGATGAACTAGGACATGCCACTGGGCCACAGGACACCCAAACCAAAGGAGGGGTAGCTGAAGCTCTAAAGCCAACTGCCAGGCAGGAAAAGAGTGTTGTTCACACTGCAGCAGCCACGGCCATTCCCTGTCACACGAAGCACACCAAACAGTAAGACCTACCACTGGCAGTCCCCGTACCACTGCTGGAGCCAGGTCCAGGGGACGAAACCACAGTCCTGTAGGTGGGTGGTGGTGGGGGAGGTGGTGTTGCTCTCTGCCCCAACCCAAAATCTTTAGGAGATGAGATTGTTTCTAAGTAATCATCTTTAATGAAGGTCTGCTCAGCAACTTTCTTCTGGACTTCTTCTAAATTGAGTGGCGATGGTACATTGCGAGGAGGACCTGGAGGTCCAGGAGGACCTGGAGGCCCTGGGAGGGCCGGAAGGCCAGGAGGGCCAGGAGGGCCTGGAGCTGGGGACTCAGCTGGGTTCTCTGATGCCGCTGGTGGGGACACCACCTTTTCCCTTGGAGTCAACTCTGGAGTAACATGTTCCGGGGACGTATCGGAAAAATGGACCCACTTGTCTTCAGCATTAACAGCAACAGACTTGGGGGACAATACTGGGCCAAAAATGCTGTCCAAGTCATTGATTGAAGGTAGTTTTTCAATTTTGACCTCTGTGGCTGACTGGTCATTTCCTGTGGTTAAAGTAGTTGATTTTAAACTTTAATTGACTTTGTTAATGTTATTTGTATGAGGGGGAGGAGGCATGATAGCTACAAACATGAGGTAAAGCCTGGCAAATACATGCCTCAGTGGGTGTATTTTATGATGCAAACATATTTGTATTGACTTAGGAGCTGAAGACGAGGGAAGATTTCCATTTTTTGCTTCCGTTATGTGAGCATTGTTGTTTTACGATATTATTTTACCCTTTTGCAAGGTACCCACAGTTACATTTACCATCATTAACGTGATGAGCATGATACAGCTCTCCAAGGCTGCTCACAAGTGGATAAGTGTGACATTTTGAGAAGACAGCATCAGTTTCACAGAGAAATAGAGGCTCTGGAACTGCAAATTCTAAAAGGGAGGTCACTTTTGAAAATCTGCCGTACTGAAATATGCACAACACAGTGTTTTTTATTTTTTGTATTTTGAATAGTGTTTTATAAAAATTGTCTATGCTAGAATATTAAATGAAAATGTTTGATAAACTAATCATAGTATCTGCTGGTTTTAAAAATTATCACATCATAATGAGTTGTATATACCAGAAACACAGTATAAAGATCATTTAAAGAGATAGACACAAATATTTACAAACACACACATACACACCCCACATACAACACACATGAAGGTTATTGAGAAGGCATTTGGTACTTATTAGAGCTGTGATAGATCTACCTGTTTAACAGGGAAGAAAATTATGAAAGCATCTTTATAAATTCTCTTCAAGTCTAACCTGTTAACACCGTTGGCATGGCTGTGATATTTATCTGTCTGAAGTCAATGAAACATAAAAGTCTGTTTTGCCTAAATATTGGAGTCAGCTGTTCTTTTTAATTTATCTCCGGAACAAGAGAAAAAAAAAATTAAAAGCAATCTTCTACAGCTTGGAATAAAATAATTGATAACAAGTGGCATGTGAGGAACTATATATATATTTTTAATTATAATTATTCAAATTAGAGAAGCCCTGGTGGTGCAGTGGTTAAGAGCTATGGCTGCAAACCAAAAGGTAATCAATTTGAATCTACCAGCCACTTCTTGGAAACCCTATGGGACAGTTCTACTCTGTCCTATAGGGTCCTTATGATTTGGAATTGACTCCACAGCAATAGGTTTTATTTTTAATTCAAATTAGAAATTGTTACTCAAATAACTGGAAGGCATGGGCAGATGCTTGAAGGAATAGAAGCCACTTTACTGTTAAATAATCCTTGGGCTATAAGAACTGGCTTAGTACTTCCATATTTCTAGTTTGAAAGGAATTAACCTCCAAGGCTCCAATGCTACAGATAAGTGGGGTTAGCACTTTGCATGATCCACACAATTATAATGTTTTTCCTGGTAGAATTATTTACATCTAACATAATTTATAGGAATGAAGGGGGTCAAAATGGGTTGAAATTGTGAGCACCATAATTTCCTTACGAGACTTTTCAATGACTCTCTATTGGGTTTGACGCAATAGAAATTTCTTAGATGACTATGCCTTACATTTGCTTTTGCTGATAAATACCCCACTCTGAAGCTCTCACACTCACCAGGCTGCATAAATAGCAAAGGATGAAGCTGCAATAGAATTCCAAAGGTGATAAAGAACCACATTCTACGAGTCCAGACACAGAAAAAAACTATTACTACTTTGACTTGCTAGTTTAATGAGACTAGACAGATTAAAAATTATATGAACACATGGTATTAATTTTAATAGACAATAAAGATAAGCCTCAGACAAAAATGATCTGTCTAAACACATGCAGCAATTCCTTGCCGTATTTCATCATCTTTACACATCTCTTTGCCATGGGATAATAAATAATTTAACAACTACTGGGAAAAAATTCCCCACCAGCCAAGTATGCCGCACATCCTAGGAACGATTTTGTATCTTTAAAGACTAAACAGTTTGAATTGTAGCAAAATTTTTATTGTTCCTTGGAAAAACATTGTGCCTTGAAACTTTATTGATCTAGAAATCAATAAAATGAGATCCAATGACGTGAGATGCTAATTAAACAATGACTTTTTATATTGAGATTTTTTTCTTTCATTTGACATGTAAGTGTGGCCTTCATTCAACAAAATTAAAAAGAGGAAAAATTAATTGAGAAACTGACCGTTTTCTGGAACTTGGGAGTTGTTTCGAAATAAATTGTAAAGGTAAGATAAACACAAACATTTTAACATCCAGTCTAGTTTATAGCTCCCGGTACTTCAAGGGCATGTTGAGGTCTGGAGCCACTGCTCTGACTGCCACGTCATCCCAGAGTAGAAAAGACTACAGCTTACCTGGTCCAACGGTTAAGGGGGAGCCTGTTCGGGGTGGGGTGGCTGGTACATTTTTAGGAGGCAGTGGTGGAGGTGCTAAAAAGAGAAGACAAGTCCAATGTTATTGCTCACTTTCTTCCTAAATTACATTATACACTTTAGATAAGCAGGATTTGGGCTTTCACTCAGATTCCTTCTGTTGGGGCTAGACTACCCATTGATGGTCTAAACTTTTTAAGTTCAAAGGCAAGGGGCCGAAGCAAGATCCATTCAGATTCTTCTGTTTTAATGATAACAAGAATTTGTCCAAAGAATATCAGGTAGTAACAATAATATTACCATTTTATTCATGCATTCAGTTCATTCATTCGATAGACCTTAAGTGCCAACCAAGTCCCATGTCCTGTATTACTAGGGACATACGGCTAGATAAAAACAGCTTCTGCCCTAAAGGAATTCATGCCTAAGTAATGAAAATCAAGTAAAGAGGCAATTTCAAAGCAGGATATCATGAAGGAAATACAGACATACCTCATTTTATTGTGGTTTGCTTTATTATGTTTTGCAGATATTGACTTTTTTTTTTTTTTTTTTTTACAAATTGAAGGTTTGTGGCAACCCTGTATTGAGCAAACCTATCAGCATCATTTTTCCAACAGCAGTGCTTACTTTATGTCTCTGTGACACATTTTGGTAATTCTCTCAAGATTTCAAACTTTTTCATTATTATTATACCTGTTATGGTGATCTGTGATCAGTGATCTATGTTATTACTATTGTAATTGTTTTGGGGCACCATGAACCGTGCCCACATAAAACAGTGAACTTAATAGATAAATGTTGTGTGCGTTCTGACTGCTCCACCAACCGGCTGTTACCCCATCTCTCTCCCTCTCCTGGGGCCTCCATATTCCCTGAGACATGGCAATATTGAACTTGGGCCAATTAATAACCCTACAATGGCTCCTATGTGTTCAAGTAAGAGGAAGAGATTAATGCCTCTCACTTTAAAGCGAGGAAGGCATGTCAAAAGCCAAGGTAGGCTGAGAGCTAGGCCTCTTGTGCCAAATGGTTAGCCAAGTTGTGAAAGCAAGGGAAAAGTTCTTGAAGGAAATTAAAAGTGCTACTCCAGTGAACACATGAATGATAAGAAAGAGAAACAGCCTTATCGCCGATGTGGAGAAAGTTTTGGTGGTCTGGATAGAAGACCAAACCAGTCACAACATTCTCTTAAGCCAAAGCCTAATCCAGAGCAAGGCCCTAACTCCAATTCTGTGAAAGCTAAGAGAGGTGAGGAAACTGCAGAAGAAAAGTTTGAAGCTAGCAGAGGTTGGTTCCTGTGGTTTATGGAAAGAAGCTATCTCCATAACATAAAAATGCAAGGCAAAGTAGCAAATGTTGATGTAGAAGCTGCGGGAAGTTATCCAAAAGATCTAGGTAAGATACCTGATGAAGGTGGTTACACTAAACAACAGATTTTCAATGTAGATGAAACAGCCTGATATTGGAAGAAGATGTCGTCTAGGACTTTCATAGCTAGAGAGAAGTCAATGCCTGGCTTCAAAGCTTCAAATGACAGGCTGACCCTCTTGTTAGGGATTAATGCAGCTGGTGACTTTAAGCTGAAGCCAATGCTCATTTACCATTCCAAAAATCCTAGGGCCCTTAAGAATTATGCTAAATCCACTCTGCCTGTGCTCTATAAAAGTGGAACAACACGCCTGGATGACAGCACATTTGTTTAAAACTTGGTTTACTGAATATTTTAAACCCCCTGTTGAGACCTACCGCTCAGAAAAAAAGGTTTCTTTCAAAATATTACTGCTCATTGACAATGCATCTGGTCACCAAAGAGCTCTGATAGAGATATACAAGGAGATTAATGTTGTTTTCATGCCTGCTAACACAAGATCCATTCTGCAGCCCATGCATCAAGGAGTTATTTTAACTTTAGAGTCTTACTATTTAAGAAATATATTTGGTAAGGCTATAGCTGCCATAAGTAGGAATTTCTCTGATGGATCTGGGCAAAGTAAATAGAAAATCTTCTGGAAAGGATTCACCATTCTAGATGCCATTAAGAACATTAGTATTTCATGGGAGGAGGTCAAAATATCAACATAAACAAGAATTTGGAAGAAGTCGATTCCAATCCTCATGGATGACTTTGAGGGGTTCAAGACGCCAGTGGAGAAAGTAACTGCAGATGTGTTGGAAATAGCAAAAGAACTAGAATTTAGAAGTGGTGCCTGAAGACGTGACTGAATTACTGCTATCTTTTTTCATGATAAAACTTTAACGGATAAGGAGTTGCTTCTTATGGATGAGCAAAGAAAGTGTTTTCTTAGATGGAATCTACTCTTGGTGAAGATGCTGAGATCATTGTTGAAAGGACATCAAAGGATTTAGAGTATTACATAAACTTAGTTGATAAAGCAGCGGTAGGGTTTGACAGGGTTGACTCTAATTTTTTTTTTCTTGAAATTAGTCAACATTTTATTGTATATCCTTTCAGTCCTTTTGCTATGAATATATATACAATATATATGTATATATAAAAGCCAAACCAAACCAGTTGCTGATGAGTCAATTCTGACTCATAGCAACCATATAGGACAGAGTAGAACTGCCCATATGACTCCAATTTTGAAAGAAGTTCTACTGTGTGTAAAATGCAATCAAATAGCATTGCACACTACAGAGAAATCTTTCATGGAAGAGTCAATTGAAGCAGCAAAGTTCATTGTTGTCTTATTTTAAGAAATTGCCACAGCCACCCCATCTTTCAGCATCCTGATCAGTCAACAGCCTTCAACACTGAGGCAAAATCCTCCATCAGCAAAAAGATTACAACTCGTTGAAGGCTCAGATGATGGTTAGCATTTTTTTAGCAAGCAAGTATTTTTTAATTAAGGCATGTACGTTTTTTTTAAGACATATGCTATTGCATACTTAATAGACTTCTCATTAAAACCCATTGCTGTCGAGTCAATTTCAACTCACCATGACCCTATAGGACAGAGTAGAACTGTTTCACAGGGTTTCCAAGAAGCAGCTGGTGGATTCGAACTGCCGACTTTTTGGTTTATAGTTGAGCTCTTAACCACTACGCCACCAGGGCTTTTAATAGACTACAGTAAAATGTAAACATAACTTTTATATATATTGGGAAACAAACAATTCATGTGACTTGCTTTATTGTGGTAGTCTGGAACGGAACTTGCAATAACTCCGAGGTATGTCTGTTACAGGCTGGGTTATAAAAACAGCTCATGTGAGATTTTAATCTCCTCAGGAGGTTGATTACTGCCTGGATTGAGTCTAGAAAGATTGCTCAAAGTTATATTCTTTTAATTTTACTCTATTTTTGAAAATCTGAAGCAAAATGATTTGGGTCAAGGAAGAATGAGTAGATTTCTTCAGTAAAAATTATAGCCAAACAAATTCCTGAGGTAGAAAAAGCATCACATTATGGTCCCTACCCAAATATTTACCATTCTGAATTGGGCTTGTCACTTTTTGGGCAAAGTTAGGAATGGTTATTTCAACAGATATATATTTTTTCTTATTCTGTCCTTAAATGTGTATTTTCTTGTCACTGGCCATACTTGGTAGATTCAAAGAGCTCACACTGATCTCAAAGCATCCCAAAGTCCAGTCATGAATCTGAACCTGGCCCAATCTTTCATAACCTAGGAGTCCCTCGGTAGTAATGCTCTCTGAAAAGTTGGCGGTTCAAGTACACACAGAGGCACCTTGGAAGGAGTGGATCTGTTTCCAAAAAATCGAGTCATTGAAAACCTATGGAACATAGTTCTACTGTTACACACGTGGGGTTGCCATGAGTGGGAAACAACTTGATGGCAACATTTTTTTTTTTTTTCTTTAATAATCTTAAAAGCAGAGTGAGTCAGGAGGGCACATAGCAAAAGAGCTCTTCCCAGTACCCTCTAACTGCATACATTAGGAAGAGCCCCTTTTTGTCATTCCTTCCTTTTTCTATCACCCGTCAATGTATTATAGAGGGCACCCTGCCACCACACAACAGGCACAACTAACAACTGTCATCCTAAAGTACAGAGATATGTGGTTTCTAACACGAGTTATGAGCTTCTGTAAACTAACCTCAAATGAATCATGTTTCCCCACAGAAGTTAAGAGTCAATGGGGGACTCTGTTCTTGATTAAAGATCTCTGCACACAATTAATCAAGATCATAATCAACAAAATATCATAAAAGCAAATAAAAAGTCATACAAGTGTAACCATTCAAAAGAGTAAAGTTGCACAGCGTGCATGAAATGAGCAGAATTGTACAATGCACATCAATTAAACAACAGCCTCTGCTGTGCTATTAAATATAAATACAGCCCATAAAACTCTCAACTTGAAAATACTAATACCAAAAAAACCAAACCCATTGCTGTCAAGTTGATTTCAGCTCACACTGACCTTGTAGGACAGAGTAGAACTGCCCCACAGGATTTCCAAGGTTGTAAATCTTTACAGAAGCAGACTGTCACATCTTTCTCCACAGAGTGGTTGGTGGCTTTGAACTGCTGACCTTTTGGTTAGCAGTCAAATGCTTTAACCACTGTGCAACCAGGGCTTCTTGAAAATACCAATACTTGGACTTAAAACCAATACATCATCTACATTGTCATTTCATTTCTTTCTTGGCATGTAGGAAGGGCTCTCTAGGAATAATTTGGATATCCCAGGTCTCTAAAGAAAGCTTTTCAAGGAAGTTAGAACTTTTTCTCTGGCTTTGCTTCCCAGTAGGAAGGAGAATCACTCAAATCACACCACTGAGTTTCAAGCCCTAACAAAACTCATCTTTGAAGTATCAGAACTTTAAAAAGCATGTTGTTGATACTATTTTTCATATCCTATTTTATGGAGGAGATATCCTTGGGAAGGCTGGATCACATGGTTTTATAACAATAATGTTCCCAACTTCTTGGCTTTTGATTATGAATCTCTTCGTTAATTTCTATAATTTTTTTTTTTGGGGGGGAGGCAGGTGGAGATATCATAAGGCAAAGTTCTGGGCTGCCGACTGGGAAAAAGTATTAGCTGGTCTGCACATAAGCCTTAAATTCTGTGGGTGGTGTAAATTGTTAATGTGCTTGGCTGCTAGCTAAATGAAAGGTTGGAAGTCAAAGTCCACCCAGGTGCACCTTGGATGAAAGGCCTGGTGATCTACTTTAAAAAATTCGGTTATTGAACACCCTTTGGATAAGTAGGGTAACATTCTGTATGATCAACAAGTATAATTTTTTTTTTTTTGCCAGTGGATTTATTTATATCTAACATAATTTATAGGCATGTGAAGGCTCTACTTCTATACACATGGGGTCACCATGAGTCAGAGCCAACTCAATGACAACTGGTATGTGAACTTCATCTAGTAAAAACACGCTTTACCCCCCAAACACCCTTCTCTGAGATCCAAATCTTCCATGGGCATTTTAAGGAATGCACAGCAGCTATGGCTGGTCTACTGAAACGAGACCTCAATAAACCCATCAAACTGGTGGCTTGACCAAAAGGAGCAATCCTTTCGGTGCAAATGGTCCAGCCCACAACACGTGAAGGACTATAAAGATCTTCAGAACCTCCTTCCCCATTCACCTGGGGTGGGGGGCATGCTGGAATAAGCAGTGCTGCCAGCCCTGCATTGAGGTAAATTTGCCATGATCCTGTCTCCGCTTCTCTCTACCATTCAGCCTTGTTTCTTTAGCTCTCCAATGATCTCTCTTTACTCTCGAACGTGGCATCAGTCACTCTACAGAACTAATAGGGACCATATCTGATTTGTTCACCTTTGTATTGTGTGATAGCCGGTAGTTCTTTAGCTCATTTGCATCCCACTCTCTTCATCATATATGATATATATATATATATCGAATGAATGACCAAACAGAAATGGGCATGTGGATTCAATGTTAATAATTTTACTTTATTTTATTTTTTATTCCTGCCTCAATAACCTTCTTTAGGCCTCTTTAAAACTTGTTAAGACAACAACATTTCTTCTTAATATTATGCAGTTCAAATGTTGCTTAAGTAGACAGACTTTTTGAGAGTTGCCTAATTTCACTATGCAGACAGACAGTAAAATGACTCACTCCTTTTTCCAGACAGAACAGACATATAACTTACTTCCAGTGGGAAAAGGTCTTGTTAACTTTGGCGACTCAATGCTTGGATTAACTCGTTGGCCTGAACCCCATATCTCGGGCTGATCTAAAAGAACTGGAAACATAGAAAGAAAATTTCTCAGGATGAGTTCAAAACAGGACACTCCCTGGATTTTAGAACTTAAAACTTCAATTTAAAGCTGAGCATCACAAAATTATTCCCCCCCCCCCCGCCTCTGCACTGGAAAATTAATTTAGGAATGTGCTGCTCCTCATTCTACTCAAACAGAGAATGAAAACAGCAGTGATGTCTGTGTGTAGGGGGTGCCTATGTGTGTAAACATAGCTAAGTAAAAACTTTCAAAACACAGCTTCTACATTGTCTTCCTGGTTGACCACTTAAACCAAAAAAGTGCCGTCGAGTCGATTCCAACTCATAGAGACACTATAGGACAGAGTAGAACCACCCCATAGAGTTTCCAAGGAGCGCCTGGTGGATTTGAGCTGCCGACCCTTTGGTTCGCAGCCATAGCACTTAACCACTACACCACCAGGGTTTCCGTTGACCACTTAAGGACATCTAAATCAGTGATTGTACTAACTCCGCTTCTGGCACCCATTTGCAAATCAGGAATTAAACTTGTGGGCATTTGTTTTGTTGTAAGATGGTTTGTTTAAATTTTGCTATGAATATGCAGCAAAAATAAAAACGCCTGGGCTATATATAGTGGTTTGTATCTTTAAAGGGTCTTCCAGGGTTTTTAAATAAAACCTTTTTAAGCATCATAAAGAGAAATAAAATTATTTTTAAATGCTTGGAGAATATCCTAAGAGAATATCAGAAAATTAACAAATTCTTAGATACCTGAAATGAATCAGGATATGCATAAAGGTAATCAGGTACTGAGCCTAGAGACACTGAATTTAATATTTCTCCTTTTTTTTTTTTTCTCCTTGTTTTGAGTTCTTTATTACTATGGTAACAATGTAAATAATTACTTCTTAGCACCTATCATGGGTCAGGCACTACACAAGTATTGCTTTTTATTTTTTTAGTTTTATTTTGGTTAATTATATGTAATGTATAATTTGCCATTTTAACCATTTAAAAATGTATATTCAGTTATATTAATTACATTCACATTAATGTACAATCAATCATTATCAGTTCCAAAACTTTTTAATGACCCCAAACAGAAACGTAGAACCCATTAGATAATAACTCCCCACTACCCCTTTCCCCAGCCTCTGGTAAACACTAATCTACTTTGGTCTCCATACATTTACCCATTCTAGTATTTCACATAAGTGACATTATATAATATTTGTCCTCTTGTGTTTGACATTTCAGTCAGCATATGTTTTCAAGGTTCATCCATGTCATAGCATATATTGGAACTTCATTTCTCTTTATGGCTGAGTAATATTCCATTGTACGCATATACCATATTTTGTAGATCCATTCATCTGTTGATAGACACGGGTTGTTTTCACATCTTGGCTATTACGAATAATGCTACAATGAACCTTAGTGTACGAGTATCTGTTTGAGTCCCTGCTTTCCATTATTCTGGGTATATACCTAGATGTGGAATTGATAGTTATATGGTAACTCTGTATTTAACTCTTTGAGGGACTCCCAAAATGTTTTCCACAGAGGCTGAGCCATTTTACATTCCCACCAGCAATGGATGAGGGTTCTAACTTCTCCACATCCTCACCTACACTTGTTATTTTCTGTTTTTTTTTTTTTTTTTAAATAACAGCCATCCTAGTGGGTATGAAGTAGTCCCTCATTGTGATTTTGATCAGCATTTCCCTAATGGCTAATGATGTTCAGCATCTTTTTATGTGCTTATTGGCCATTTGTGTATCTTCTTTGGAAAAATGTCTATTCAAATTCTTTGCCCATTTTTAAAATGGGTTGTCTGTTGCTGAGTTGTGCAAATATTCCTTTTAATTCATTGCGGTGGAGAGCATAGGCTGGGAAGTCAGTCAGATGTGGGTTTGAATCCAGGTTCTATTCTTACTGTAGGACCTTGGGCAAGTTATTTAATCTTTCTGACCTTTTGCTCTTTTGGGTATAATACAAGGATAATAAAAATTTAACCCAGTTGAAGGAGGAGGATTAGAAGAAGGTAATGTATATAAATATACTATATATAGAACACTTAGCACAAGGTCGCTTACTATTTTTATATATTTTAATCCTCACAACACCACCATGTGGTTGAGGGAGTGGTCAAATAGCTTGAACAAGAGCTCAGATCTGATCCAAATATACTTGACTCCAAAATATTTTTTCCCCAGGGCTTTTAAACTAATGATTGCAGAATCAATCAAAAAAAGTAAGAGTGAGTAGATAAGAAAGGGAAGTGTGGGTTTTGGAAGAGCAGTGTGGTTAGTGCAAATGTTGAAACTTTACGGGACATCAGGGGCTGAAAGCATAGAAAGAACAATCAAGCTAGGCTCATTGACAAGTCCGTGTGTATATCACTTTTCTATCACAAACCTCAAAGAGGCCTTGGCTCTATTTTATTTTAACATGAACTCAAACATTCTCAAGGTGTGAAACAGTATTTTTTTTTTTATCCATTCAATGTGGGACACCACCATGGTTTTTTTTAAATCTTATTTTGTGTATCAAGTTTCCATAAAGTTATGGAATGCATTAAATAATACCTTAAATTTGATGCAAGAAATCAAATCCCATTTTCAGTTCCTCCACAATTATGTCAGTGACTGTGTAATTGATTATAGGTGAGCTTGTAACACAGCTAAGGCCTTACTGCAGGGCCACCTTTATATAGGGATTCTAAGTTATAGGCATTTAAATAACTGAAGGAGTATTCAGCAATTCTCCTTATACCTTTTCTTAACTATATCATTTAAAATACTTCAGGTGTGGCTGACTGCTAGCTGTCTCCCAGCATCCATTTTCCACATTTATAGTTTGAATTTAGCTGGTCCTATGGTACTAAATCCTCTCTGGGGGGCTCCAGTTGGAAGTAATATGTCTTCCAAATTTTGCCCTTACAAGAATTGGCAATGAGTTCCATCGGCCCTTTTCCCCCTGTGATTGTTAAGGTTCACCCCTCGAGGTGATCAGCCAGCAACCTGGTGACAAGTTGATTACACTGGACCGCTTCCATCATGGAAAAGGCAGTGTTCTGTTCTTACTGGAATAAACACTTATGCTGGATATGGATTTGCTTTCCCTGCATGCAATGCTTCTGCCAAAACTACCATCTGTGGACTTACAGAATGCTTTATCCATCTTCATGTTGTCTCACATAGCATTGCCTCAGATCAAGGGACTCACTTCACAGCAAATGAAGTACGGCAATAGTACCATGCTCATGGAATTCATTGGTTTTACCATGTTCCCCATCATCCTGCAGCAGCTGGCTTGATTGAATGATGGAATGGCCTTCTAAAAATCCAATTATGGAGCCAGTTACGTGGCAATACCTTGCAGAATCAGGGCAATGTTCTCCAGGAGTCTGTATATGCTCTAAACCAGCATCGATATATGGTGCTATTTCTCCAATAGCCAGGATTCATGGGTCCAGAAATCAAGGGGTAAAAATGGGAGTGGCACCACTCACTATTATCCCTAGTGACCCACTCACAAAATTTTTGCTACTTGTCCCCGTGACCCTGTGCTCTGTGGGTCTATAGGTCTTAGTTCCAAAGGGAGAAATCCCACGTGGATACACATCACTGATTCCACTGAGCTGAAAGTTAAGAATGACACCTGGCCACTTTGGTCTCCTTATGCCTCTGGATCAACAGGCAAAGAAAATAGTTACCATATTGGCTAGTGTGATTGATTCCTATTACCAATAGGAAATAGGATTGATATTATATAATGGAGGTAAACAAGAGTATGTCTGGAATGCAAGAAATCCCTTATGATGTCTCTTAGTATAACCATACCCTGTGATTAAAATTAATGGAAAACTACATTAATTCAATTCTGACATACTACTAATGGCCCAGATCATCCAGGAATGAAGGTTTGGGTCACCCCGCCAGGCAAAGAACCATGACCAGCTGAGGTGCTTGCTGAGGGCAAAGGGAATATGGAATGGGTGGTGGAGGAAAGTAGCTCTAAATGCCAGTTACAACCACATGACCAGCTGCAGAAACAAGGACTGTGATTGTTATTAGTATTTCTTCCTTGTATGTGTACATCAAATATTTTTGTTTTATTCACTTATAAAACATAAGATATAAATAGGGCTAGTGCATTTTTGGTTGTATGTGTGTTAGTTGTATCATGTTAGAAACAAATGTGACTTTATAATTGCCTTTATTCAGAGATTATGTATGGTTTAAGGAGATGTATACAGGTGACAAGTAGATAAGGGGTGGACTGCGATGGTAAGGTTATGTGTCAATTTGGCTGAGCCATGATTCTTAGTGGTTTGGCAGTTATAATGTAGTTTGGCAGTCATAAAATAATGTGATCACTTCCATGATGGGATCTGTGGTGAGTAGCCAGTGGAAAGGAAGTTTCCTTGGGGGTGTGGCCTGTATCCAATATAGGTGGACTTTCTGGCAAGTTTGCTCTGGATCGTGCAGCTGACTCCTGTGTAAGCTCTGGTTCTTGGGACTTGAGCTAGCAGCTTGCCTGCTGATCTTGGGATTCGTCAGCCTCTGTGGTCTGGATTTTGTGTTCACCAGCCTCTGTAGCTATGCGAGTCTGGAGAAGCCTCCAGTCTGACCCATGGACTTGGTGCTTCAGCCTCTAAAACCACGTGAGCCATTTCTTTGATATAAATCTCTCTCTCTCTGAAAATAAAACTGAGAAGTCAGTGGTTCAAATCCACTGGCTGCTCTGTGGGAGAAAAGACCTGGCGATCTGTTCCTGTAAGGATTACAGCCTAGGAAACTCTATGGGGGCAGTTCTACTCTGTCATAGAGAGTCACTATGAGTCAGAATAGACTCAGTGGCACATAACAGTAATAGGCTGGCCCTACCATTCTCAGCATGTGGCCCTCATCTCTGAGCCCAAGGTGGCTGCCCCACATCTCATTATCTCCCAGTCAGAAGAAAGGGGGTGTCTTAGGCTGGTTTCTCTAGAGAAGCAAAACCAGTGAAGTGGTTTTGCTTCTCTAAAGAAGCACACACATACATACAGAGATGAGGGCCACATGCTGAGGATGGTAGGGCCACCCTATTGTTGTTGCGTGCCATTGAGTCTATTCTTACTCATGGTGATCTTTTATGACAGAGTAGAACTGTCCCATGGAGTTTTCTAGGCTATAATCCTTACAGGAACAGATCACCAGGTATTTTCTCCCATGGAGTGGCTGGTGGATTTGAACCACCAACCTTTCAGTTATCAGCTCAGTGCTTCACCATTGTGCAACCAGGGCTCTTTAGGGCTACCTTATAGGTCTTCTATTGCTTACTTCTACACTGTTAATATGAACAGAAATAAAATGCTGTCTTGTTAAATTCATCCTACTTTGGAGCTTCTTTGTTATTGTGGTTTAGCGTACTCAATAGCCTTCCAAGTATTGTTGTCCTAAAACATTTAATTTCCTTCATCAATAGGTCCTGGAAAAGTAACATTTTACATAATGCCCTTAAGTCACACAATATTCATTACCAAACACAGCTACTGAAGATACATATATTGGACATAAACAAATATCAGGAATAGTTCAGGTTCTTCCTATAGAGAATTTCTTTTATATCAGCAAGGTATATGCTATTTATTAAAAAAAAAAAAAATTTTTTTTTTTAGGCATTAAAAAATGAAATTTAACTCTATGAATGAATATTTAATAGGTAAGCCCAATAATAATGACAGAAATGAATGTATTCTTTTTCTCCCATGACATATTACTTGTAAGTTGTTAAATGATTCAAGGTCATTCCTGGATTGTGGTTCTGCAAACAATGTCATTTTCGAGCAGCACAGGTGACACTTCCGTTGATGAGGTGAAACAGAAAATGTGGTCAGAGAGGCCTGATCGCAGTGACAGTGACTATGAAGGGGACTTTGAGGGGCTGGCTCCATTGTGCTGCTGCTAATACCTCAAATGATGGCTGTTTAGCTCACAGAGCATTTACTCCCTGAGGAGTGATTTGAATAGATTGGCAATAATTCTTTCTGACCTCTTTTGATGAATGAATTTGTTAGCTCTTAGATTTTAGCTTTTTTGGAGATAAAGTTTCAAATCCTAAAATAATAGAGGTTTGCAAACTAAACTCGTCTACGCTTTATAAAACACCTAGATCAGAACTTTTCTTTCACACGAGAAACTGATGATACATTAAAAATATGCCTCGATCAAATCCTCAATGGAATCTAGACATTCTGGAGCCACTGAGGCTGAATGAACCTCTGAATACTGCCTTGAGATAATCTTTAAATTTTAAACCTCAAACCAAAACTATCTCCCTGAAACCTCGTTTGAACCAAACAATAGTTCGGCTTAATTAATAAAGTATGTCTGCCTTGAGCATTGTGCTCTTTAAAAGAATTATCTATGTGGGATCAAACTGACAACAGTAGCTCGAACAGGTTAGATGAGAGGCTTGGTGGGCAGTGATTTTATGTTAATAGTGGCAGAATAATTTGGAAAAGGATAGTGAGAACGGTTGTACAACTTGAAGAATGTAATCAGTGTCACTGAATTGTACATGTAGAAATTGCTGAAATGGTGATTCTTTGGCTGTGTATATGTTCACCAAAAAAAAAAAAAAAAATTAAGACACATTAATAAATAAATCAAATAAAAAAAACATGCCTCAAAACACTTATATTTACTCTAGGTAAGTCATACTTCACTGAAACGAAAAACAAATCCATAGGTATACACAGTTTCTTTTACCTTCTGTCTTCTGTTCATCAAAAGCTGATTCTAATGGTGGGCCGAAGAGAGGAGCAAGGGCCATATTATCATCTGGAGGCTTTTTGCTAAACCATATACATTAAAGCAAAACAGAAAGACAGGGATTATTAATGCTAAAAAAGATACACAAGTTACAAGCTTTCAAATGTTTCTCTAGGTAAGACAGGTACGTGTGCATGTGTGTGTGCCAGTGTGTGCACTCTTGTAAGCATGCCTGCAAGCCTGTGTAGTATACAAAGCTCTTGTAGGGCTAGAAAATATTACAAAGGATGTCAAATACATAAATATGTTATGGGACAAGAGAGTTGGCAGGAGACAAGATCCTTGGCTCTCAGTCGGGTACCAGAGTGGTGGTCCAACAGAAGTTAGAAATAGAGAAAGTCTTTTCTGAGCTTCATGACTATTTATGCTAGAGATAAGAGTTTATTGCAAAGTACCTTTCTCCCCTAAGATTTCAAAAAACATTTATATTTGTCTTCACTGCACCTCTTTGTTGTCATTAATACACTTCAAGCATAGAGAGGTAAGGTGACCAGCCACCCAGGATGTCAGTGTTTGTGTCTGAATAAGAAACAGGGTCTTCCAGCTTCTAATTTCCTTTCTCCCTACCCAATAGACTAGCCATAGCCTCCTAATACCTTAAAGCAACAAATCTCAGAAAGGGAAGCAGAGTATCAAGAGAACAGGGGGGAGCAGGCAAATGATAAGCTAAACTCTCATGATTTCTTCTAATTATTACTCTAGATAATTACCAACCCAAACCCACTGCGGTTGAGTCAATTCTGACTCTTAGCAACCCTATAAGACAGAGTAGAACTGCCCCATAGAGTTTTCAAGGAGGGCCTGGCGGATTCGAACTGCTGACCTTTTGGTTAGCAGCTGTAGCACTTAACCATTACACCACCAGGGTTTCCGATTATTACCAAAGGGCTGCATAATCTTCTTTATGTCTTCTCTAGTCTTGATTCTCCTCATTAATCCCAACAAGTTTTCTCTCTCCATGTGTGTGGAAGGGGGTGAAGAGGTGAGGAGGAGAGAGGAGGGATTGGGGAAGGAGGGTAAAGTGTAAAAGAATCCAGCTTATATATAGTAATAACAGCCTTGTTGAAAACAATGCCCATTTGTACAATACTTACCTAACCCAAAGAATATACAGTGTAAAATACACTGCTTTGCCAAAACCCAAAACATCTAAGAAGATTCCTTTGGCATGTGGTAGGTGGAATGAAGGTATCATGAAATTACAACCCTTCCCAAGCGTAATATAATCATATTTCAGATCAGCATTCCAGACACCAAAAGACTCTTCCTATTAGTGAGCGAACTAAACATTGTGATGGACAGTTACTTCAGATGACCACAGAATACTTCCCCAAAGGTCTCCCTGGGGCTGCAGTTATGAGAAATGATAGCATATTTGGACCATGCTGTGGACTTGTACCTATGGGCAGGCCCCTTATTAACAGTCAGGAGATTAGCCCAGAGGAGATTTCCTTAAATGTTAACAGGGCATGATGCCTTGCGTAAAACATAACCAACGTCTTCCATGCTCACCTTACAAGTTCCGGAGTTGGTGTGGAACGTCTGGGTCTTGCTACTTCTTCACCTGATTGATGCACAGAACAAAGGGATTTTTTTAGGCCTATTTTTTACCATTCCTCTCTGACATCTTTTATGAGTTATGTTTGGAAACACTAAGAGATTTAAGTCTCATCAATAAGCAATTCAACATTAAAACTTTGCAAAACAAACCCAGAAAACAAGCCCTCTCTCCTGGCAATGCAACAGTCATGCAGTAGGCATATGTACTGGCATTTTCTCTGGCATTTGTAAAATCTCATCCACCAAGGAACCTCCATGATAAGCCATTAAATAGATTGTGTATTGCAGAGCTTAGCGGAATAGCATAGCATTCTTCAAATGTCTGCTGTGTTGATCAGTTCTGCTACTCAGTTAGCATGAGACTACTAAGCCAGCCATCTTTACATAATACATGAATCCAGCATTCTATGCCTGTTCTTTTCTTGAAATGCCAAGAAAATGTCATACCTTTAACTATATACCATGAATTTAGAATTTCTTGGAATGTGTTATATGCAGCAGAGGAAAACTGTACTCTATGCATATGATAACCTATATCATATCACTTTGGTTGATTACATTTTCACATCAAATAACACAAGAATGGTTAAATTACATCTACCTTTAGTTCCTTCTATCCTCCTCCTCTCCCCCCCCAACAATAAACACATACTCAATTAAATTCATTTCTAAAGTTAACTGATACATCAAGAGTTGACAGATACAGGAAGAAGGCAGAAAGGTTTTTCCAAAAGCACATTCAGTTCAAGAGTTTAAACATTAATCATTCTGAACCCAGAGCTCCTCTATCATTACAAGATGTCTTTGCTGTAAAAGTAAAAAAATTGTAAACCTTAAAAATTAAGTCCAAGAGTATATAATTCAAATGTATACATCCTCTAAGATCCAAGGAACTATTCCTTCTTTTAAATCATACTCTATTTCTTGTAGCTAAAATATACTTACTGGATAAGTTCCTTTTAATTGCACCCTAGAATTAGAAATAGACACTATAAGGTTTAAGACCACATAGGTATTACGTACAATATGTATATTTCTGTTATTGCATTAAACTGAACTAAGAAATGCAGATGAAAATAAAATTTTTCTTAAACTGCATTCAAGTTGGGAATTGTAGACACACACGCACATAAATCAAATTTTTATTTGACTCAAAGGTTATAGAGGGGAAGGGAGGATAAATAAGTCTTCTGAACCAGAAAAAAACCCTTACCTGAGCAGACTTGGTGAATTAAAGACAAATAATGAAGAGTCCATTAAAGACAAAACCAAACCAAAACCTTGAACACAGCAGCCAAGAAAGTAAATCCAAGGCTACCATATTCCATGACCCAGTTTGATATCTGAAAATTATAGAATGTATTAGGGGGACTGTCTGCTTCTAGTCAGGTGGGATCTGCAAGTTGCTCGTATAAACAGCCATCAGTTTACTAATTCAATTTTTAAAGGTGTAAGTGGCAAGAGTTAAAGCGAAGGGAAACTTGGAGGCATTGCCACTGAGTGGTCTGTTTTATTCACCAAACCAGGGAATTCCTCCTGCCTGCCAAAGGCCCCCCAATCCACTTACTGGGGGTCATTCCTTTCATTCAAGGTATTGATTCTATTGGAACATAAATAGCCCTGTCAGGGAAAATCTGCGAAAGCCATCTCTAGCCTTTATAGCAACCATAACACCTTAAAAAAAAGAGTAAGTTTATTTAGATATCAGAAGTATTGACTAGATCAAAATTTTAATTTGAAATTAGAAGCAGTGAAAAGTTTTTAGCATGAGGTGCTACCAGAAAAGTAGACTGCCAGAAGGTTGGCATCATGGGGTAGGACATGGCGTAGGATGACCAACCTTGGGAGAATGACAGGGGCAGGGATGGGGAGACTGAAGGTATAAGAAAGCATCACCATGAATGACAGTTTGGTGGGGTGGGCATCAAAGACACATTTTCCCTACTTTCTAACTTTGGTCAAGCCTCAAACCAGTGGCCACAAATAGGTTTTCTTTTCTCAAGTTATAACATTAACAACTCAGCACCAGATCTCTGTAACAGACCTATAAGAAGCTTCTTCGATGCTTTCCTAAAGACTTATCAGAATTCTCTATCCCATTTTGATTTCATTTAGGAGAGAGGAACAGTTTTAATGTGAACAAGGGTCTATTAGATGTTTTTCTTTAAGTGAGAAGTGATTTCTCCTCATTAGGTGGGTTGTTTAAATCTTTCAAGTTATATGATCAGGCTTATCTTACCTTAAATAATGCAATCTGTTTCTCCCTATTATGTGTGCCATATAGAAAGCTAGTACATTATTTGTAAAAAAAACTTTTAAGCCAATATGTTCATTTAAATCTGCTATGGTCATTATGGGGTTTAGGTACATATTCACTTTTGGAAAATAAGACTCTGTGGACAGAAATAAAGAAACAAACTGTTTAATGGAGCTAAAATGTTCTTTGCAGTTATGAAGCCTCAGGTAATCAATTATCTATTAATAAGGTATGAAGGAAAAGACAGGGAGTCTAGTTCCAAGTAGTCAATCACAAGGTTAATAAGCTGACATTGAGGGAACAGGGCCTCCTCAGTACTGTGAATCCTGAAATCCATGAGTTTGGGAACCCCTGAGGCTGTAATGAAGACTATTTGGCCTTTCTGTACTGCCATTTTTATTAAAAATGTAAAATACCCATGAAACTAAGAAAGGTACAAAGCTTCTTTTGTATTCATTGATTCCCAGGTGTACTAACTCATTCAATGGATAGTTACTGTTAAGGCCTAAGGAAGAAGCCCTCGTAACATTTTTATTAAATTACCCTCATGAATGAACAATCCCCAGTTAAGTGTGAGCAAGCAAGGCAGAAAGATGCAAAGAAAACCCTGTTGTTTAAAAATTAGAAGAAATAAAACTAATATCAATTTATAAAGAACAGATATTCCAAAGAACAGCAGCAAGTCTGCAGCAACAGAGAAGAAAGCCCCACTGGATTCAGCTGGATTCAGCATGCAGATCTTTGAGGACCTTGATGTTGCCGGCATGACAAAGCTGGAAAAAGATTAACATGACGTCCGGCAGACAAGCCACATTCAGGCAGAACACCACTTCATTCAAAGACCTTCACACCTTCACCACGTGACCACATTTTCCTCTTTTCAATGATTGTTGATATGTGTATATTATGAATAATCTTCCTTCATTTTGCAATAGTAAACTCACTCTTTCCTTCAAAAAAAAAATTTTTTTTTTTCTGAATTTGAGATAGCACCTAACCACGGGTTTGGAATCACCCACAACCTAAAATTAGTCCCTGAAAACATTTAACTTTGAGCGCCAGCCTCTAGTTTAAATAAATTACTAACAAGTCAGCTGGGGCAGGGTATTTGCCCCCAATACTAATTGATGAATTGAATTGGCACAGGCCTAAGGGTATTTCAGAGAGTGTTGTTTTCAGTCCCATTTCCTCTCTCAAGGGGCTGACCAGGGAGCAGGAAGTCATTTCAAACATGGCAAAGACCCTTCTTTGTGTTGCTTTAAATTCATAACACTCTTCAACCTGAGGAAAGTGACTGAGACTTTACTTCAAACAACACAATCTAACACTGATTTACCCTTTCGAAGTTTGTTTTCAGCGATGAAATTTAGAATTATGTGACAGCCTAGGAGTGTTACCTTGAAAGTACGCCTCTTTCTCCATAACTGAAATTAGGATTATATAACAGCATATACTGACTAGTGTAAATTATGGCCCAGCAATATGTTTTAAATTCAGGCTTAAATACAATCTGGTTTAAAAACGTTTTCCTTACTTTCTTCTTTTTAGTTTTCTTATTCTTTATTATCACTTTGCTATCAACTTCTATGGCATTTTTTAGCCAATCTCAACACTTTGCATTTACACACGTGAGCACACACATATACAACGCACATACACCATGCACATTTATCAAATTTAGCTTTAGGAGTTGGAATGCCTACGTAGGAATTTACTTTGTTATGGGCAAGAGCTCTGATAATCTTAAACTATGCCCTGGACACTTCGAGGATAAGAGGCTTCCACCCAGTAAACCTAACTCATGTGCCTCATTCACACTGGGTTATCATAAATTTAATGGGAAACCAACCTGGCCACCTTGCCTTGGCAGCAATTTTCTCTATACATGTTTAAGGTAAAAATGTTGAGAGTTCTTACCGGGCTGCGCCTCTGTGATCAGCAAAAAGGAAGAGAGAACAGACACCTAGTCAGAGAATGATGGATCAGTCAACAGGCTTGGGCAATAGAAGGCTTCATAAACAGCTAACCAAACATATACTCCAAAGAGTCAGACCAAAGTAAGACAAGCAGTCACTGTGTTTTAGGCTTATTTAAACCATAAGGAGACTTTGGAAAGCCTTAAACAGAGACCATCTACTGTATAATAAAGCTTTCCTAATAAGGAGGTACTATTTTCAGTTATGTACACACATGAACAAAGCAGAAATGTACAAGAAAGCTTTACTGACAGTTTTTAACGCCTTGTTAGAAGGAATTTTCCTCCAGATTAGTAGGGCTGAAGGGACAATGATTGAGAATAGTACAGGGCACACCAATTCCCCAACAGGTGTCAGCAAACATCATAAGCATAGCGCATTTCCTGAATAATTAGGGCTTAAAGGAAGCCCCAAGAAAACCAGAGAGCAGGATTTAAGGCAGCTTCTTTCTTGTCTCCCGTCTGTCAGATTGTCGTACTGTGGTGGTTTGTGTGTTGCTATGATACCACTGGTATTTCAAATACCAGCAGGGTCACCCATGGTGGACAGGTTTCAGCAGAGCTTCCAGACTACGACAGTGTAGGAAGAAAGATTTGGAGATCTACTTCCAAAAGTTAGTCAATGAAAACCTTATGGATCACAACGGAATATTGTCTAATACAGTGCTGGATGATGGGCCCCTAGGTTGGAAGGCACCACACAATAGCCACAACAATGGACTCAAACACTAATGATCAAGAAGATGGTGCAGGACCAGGAAACACTTCGTCCTGTTACACATAAGTTTGCCATGAGTTGAAGCTTACTGGATGGCAACTAACAACAACCTCCTTGTCTGGCTTTCTTTTTAATGTGCCATGAAATATGAGTTTATGAGAGTATTTTTTGAAGGTGTTTTTTCTAGTGATTTGGGCAGCTTGTACCAATGGGTAGGAATGTAATACGGAAGACAAAGAGCCACTTAGGTGGAAATAATAAAAACTGTCCACCACCGATAGAACACTGGTGGACCAGATGATGTCTGGAAAAACAAAACAAAGCAGACATAATTCTTCTTTCTTTCACTCCTCAAACCTTCACTATGGCTTAAGTATCAATTTACTCCAACAATCTCTGACTTGTGTTCTTCTTTAGGGCCCTGCCATGGTAACAAGACTGACTGGGATGGCTGTGGGGTAAGAGAGCTGTACAGAGTTTCACTTTCAGATTATGGGCTAGCCCACGAACTCACCAGAGGCTACTTGGGACCCAGTATTGACCACATCCCAAAGCACAAAACATAAAAGTAGCTACGAGGTCGCTCAAATGAAGAGGCTGGTTCCATTTTCATGTTCTTTCTATGATACTAAGCATGATATTGCTGAAGGACTCCTAAAGTAGAGAACAATTGTACCTAATGTCCAGGAATGGTTACTTTCCAGACTAGTTTTGTGTTAGGGCTCTAGACATGTTTACTCTAGTCCATTTTACTTCTAATATTTGACTTTATTATTTGCTGTATTTTCCATGTACCTGTCCATGTCAATCTCACCTTTCTTAAAAACCTGTCTACATGCATGCATGAAATTTAAATAAAATTAGAAAAAAAAAGACATTTGTTAATATGTATTTCTGGGCTTAAAATTTTTTACTGACTACTCCATACTGTGTTTTGAAAGAAAAAGAGACATTCTTTTGTATGATGATTTAGACTTTATTTTTCTGTTGTGACCAAAGTTCTTTTCCAAAAAAGGAAATATGGGAATTTATGATTTTAGATTCAATTTCATGGCAAACAATTTCCTTTTAAAAGTAGCACAAAATACAGCAAAGGGATTAAAAGTAATAGACCAAGATGAAATTACAACTAATTTCTAACTAATTAGTTATAATCTAACTAATGTAAAATAAAATGCTGATTGTAACCACATAGAGGCAGAACCTTAAATTCAAGATCATTTATTGATTTAAGATTATAGAGAAAAAAATACAATTCCAATTACATTAAAAACAGAACAAAACAAACCCGTTGCCGTAGAGTCGATTCCGACTCAATTACATTAATCCACCCATATTAAGTCATACCTTAATGGTCAATGACTTTAAAACCTAGATGATTTAGTCAAGAGTTCATGTTTATATTTTTCTAGTAAAAGACATCCTCATAAGGTAGAAGTTTGGAAACTCCATTTCCAAATGTCATCATCACCACACTTTTTTGAGCGAACAGCTGTTCAAGTTCATGAAGTCACAGGCTGATTAACGAGAATCTAGAAGACCCAGCTAGAAGCTATGGAAAGTGTCAATCCTGAAGACCTCAAGATCTCTAATTAAAAGCTGTGTGAAACCCTCAAAAACAAAGGAACCCCAGAAGTCAATTTGACAACGTGATGGCAACTTTTCTTTTTTTTTAATAGATGTTAATTGGAGCCCCTGGGATAGGGTCACTATGAGTTGGAATCGACTCGATGGCAATGGGTTTTTTAATGGGTGGTGCAAACTGTTAAGGAGCTTGGCTGCTAACTGAAATGTTGGAGGTTTGAGTCCACTCAGAGTCATCTTGGAAGAAAGGCCTGGCAACCTTCTTCTCAATAATCAGCCACTGAAAAGTCTGGAACACAGCTCTACTCTGACACCCATGGGGTCCTCATGAGTTGAGGTCAACTCCAAGGCAGCTGGCTATTGTTGTGTGCCATGGAGTTGATTTTGACTCATAGTGACCCTATAAGTACAGAGTAGAACTACCCTACGGGGTTTCCTAGGCTGTGATCTTTATGGGAGCAGACTGCCAGGTCTTTCTCCTGTGAAGTTGCTGGTGGGTTCAAACCACTGACCTTTTGGTTAGCAGCCAAGCGCTTAACCATTGTACCTGCATAAAGCAGCTATAGGCTCTGCCAGACTACAAGGACAGCAGGATCAATATCAGTCAGGAGTGGAGGGTCTTTGCTTGTTAAAGTTTTATTTTACCCTTTCCCTGACATTTCCCAAGAACTTCAATACCTTTAGTGTTCTCTGTTCTTCCAATTTTTATAATTTGCTTCAAAGGTGGAAGGAAGCAGACTAAGTATCTGCTCTTGATTAATCTATAAGCTAAAAGGTCTATTTCCAGAGTTGCAAACTCAAATGCTTCCAGGAGTAAGGTACACGAACAAGGTGTACATGAGTCAGGAAGCTCTGGTCACTATGCAGGCCCCAGGACTGCAGTGCAAGGGTATGGATATAGGGCTGCCAGACCTTTACAGGTGTTGAAGAAGATGAACATCCAGATTCTTCATTTGCAGTCTTCTGGTTTTTAAATTAGACTAAAATAAAATTGCTTTTAAGTGTACACCCAAACAAAACACCTATGTAGTTGTCCAGAGTCTGCAGGTGGCCAATTTCTGTCTGATTGCAGGCATTTGTATCAACCATAATAAGCTCTCAGGAAATTTTAGAGGCTGTCCTTATTACTTCATCTCTAAACCTGATGACTCTAACAGGAATTTTCCAACTCGTCTATTCATCTTCTAGACGATTTTCTTATGTTCCTAGTTAAACATTAAATGCTCGGTTCCTGATTTCTCTTGGTCTTCTGACACATTCTGAAGAAGGTTTTGGAAAGTGTTTTATTTTTACCTCTGTTTTTATTTCAGTATTCAATTCAGAGATAACTCTTATTTGCATTTCGAGGCTACTTTCAAAGTGAGTAAACATATTAATTTATGATTTGGTCAGTAGAATAAAGATCTTTGGTTAGAACATGTTGTATTTTTAAAATTTATAGAATTTGTAATATGAGTGTGACTCCCTAAAAGAAAGTACTGCAGCCATCCCCATACTATCCTTAGATTACATCACAGTTCTCTTTTGTTTTGCATAAAAGGATTAACTTAAATTCGGTCATAGTCAATATTGGTGTTTTAATATATTTATGAAAGGAAGTAACCAAACTTAATTTTTCTTGCTTGCCAAATTCACTCCATAACCAGCCTTAGATCTTGAAGTTTACAACACCCTCATTTGCTAAATCCAGCGCTATGGGGAAATGCAGAGGAAAATGCTAGGTAAGTTAGAAAGTACTAAAGAAATAATATTTTTATATAGTCTAGTCATAACAAATTCAGTGATTCACATTAGAGAACTTTCCAGGAAGGAAGTAGAATATATGATCATTATGTTTATCATTATGATCTAAGCAAACATCCTATTTGCTTTTAAATACTTTAGCGAGGACACAAACTATTTGGCAAGTAAACCAAAATGAACTAAGACATTCATACACGTGAGTAAGGGAGGCCTTGTCTTCTAACCAGAGAGGGTATAATCTTTTTTCTTCTTGCCTTCTGACTCAACTCCCTAGGAATGGAAGCATTTAATTGTCCCAATATTATAGGTGCTTGCCTATATTAAAAGTTGTTCCTATATATATTACAAGTCAGATTACAGTGAGCATCTATCATATCCAATCAGACATGGTCGAGGTGATCTTCTGAAACTTCACTTGAGAAGACACACCATCTATTGCTGATCAAGGCTTTCTTAAGAGTTGATGAGAACAAAGAATCAACAAAACAAACAGTTCCAAAGGAGAATGAAGCAAGAAGTGGGGGGAAGACTCATACTTGAAGACACACAAGTAATAAAGAAAAGGCCTACTTGTGATTACAGTTGCTGTAAGAATGACAGGAGGAAGCCATGAGGAACAGAGAATTATGAAATGCTACAGCAAAACTTCAGGCCACACAGCCCTGCCAATGTTTGAAGTGGCGAAAACTAGATAATTTAGAAAAAGATTCAGGGACAAAGGGAACAAATGAAATAGGCAAAATGTAAGCTAAAGGTTACTAAAGTGCACCAATGATACTATACTGGCACACAGCCTGCAATACATAGCCACTTCCCAGAAACTCACAGGTGGGCTCTTCAATTCAGTCATAGTAATAATGACGATAAGTGCCTACTTTATTTTTCGGGGGAAAAAAAAAAGACCAGGTACCCACATTTTGAGAGACTATAACATTTTGAGTCCAGTTTTTGTTCTTCTTGTGCCTTCCATCTCCCCTCCCTCCTATCACGTGGACTTCTATGAGTCTAGTATCTGACATGAGGTACAGAGAGCGCCAGGTTTGGGTCAAGGGATGTGGGATATGAGGTTTTAGCACTTATTGCAGCATCCATTTAAGGTGCGTGAAATAGAACCAACCAACCACTTCCTGGTGCTTGTTAACATGGAAACACAATGTTTTCATACTTCTCAGTGGTGTGGTCACCTGTGTCAGCCATGCATTGGCATCTCGGGAATATTTTCCCTGTAAAACAGGCCACCAAGGAGGAGTTTTGAGTAGAATGGTTTCAATGTTGCTCTAAAGTAGAACTATGGAGGTACATCATACCTGGTTTGTGCTGCACTGAAAATCACCCACTGATAATGAAAAGCAGCATGCAAGTGGCTTATGCTTTATAAAGATCCTCTTTTTCAGTCTCTGACAATTCCAGTGCAGGATGGAATATTTCAAAAACCATCAGAGGGAGAGGGTATCTTTCTGATTTACTGACAAAAAAAAAAAAGAAAACTCTCCTAGGCCAACTTCACAAGCATGCAGGGTGCTATCATTCTGTACATTAAACAAAAAATTAAAATTTTTTTTGTGCCTAGCTTGACTAATTTGAGTGGAAGCTGCAGTAAATGAAACTTAGTATCTAAAATATTTGCTCATGTGCCTGTGGTTGAGACAGAGGTGAATCTTTACAAACTTACCCCAGGGCCCTTAATAACAGGGTTGCAAAATCACTTAGCAACCGACTTCCTTTTTTTCCCATGTGACATAATTAGACATTTCCCTGGTTCCCCAAAGGTTTGTTTTTAAAATTCAGAACCTTGTTTAGGTGTTAAACACATTCAGTCATTAGGTATATAGATAGTGCAAACGAACAGAATAGATAATGTTTGGCCAAAACATGGAAAGGACTTATTATTTCTTACCGGACTTTTCCTCTAAAAGCGTAAGCATAGGGGAGAAAAATAAAGAGAGAAGAAGAGAGGTGAAATAGATCCTGAAGCAGAAACAGCTCAAGGCTCAAAATAACTATTTGAGACAGCTCTCTAAGGCACTGCTATTAAGACGTTTCCTGTGGGTGTCTGATATTCTCATTCCTAGGCCGCTAGCTACAGCAGGCATAGATGTGGTCTCCATTTGAACGCATCCTAAGCTTTCTTTTGAATGGTTTAATTTTGTCAGACAGATCTGGGCCTTGACGATAGAAAATAATGCCTCATGATATTGAAAGGAGTTGGAAAATGCCCTTAACACATTTCAGCCAGGCATGGCCATGAAACTAAAACATGAGATTTTCCTGAAACTCCAGTCTTGTCAGGGAATGAGGTACTTATCATCTTCTTCCCACTCACCCTGGCTAGAATCGTCACTTCTTCTTTGAACCCACTTTTTCATTCTCCCCAACTTCCTGTAGATAACTCATTAATAAATTCTTCTCCTGGTGAGTAGCCTCTGGACCCTCAGAAAGCTCTTTGATTTTCTCAGTAACTGTTTTTACTGAGGGCCTCATCATCTCCTGCTGACAGCGGTACTCCATAAACCCCTACATGAGCTTCCTACCAGATGGTCCTATTTCCAGTTTCATCTCCTAAATCCATCCTTCACATTATCCCCAGAATTATTTTCTAAAACCAGTGATATGAATTTGAATTACTCCGTCATTCAAATTAAAATCAGAAGACTAAAGATGAACATTCAAATAACATGGATTACTCCTCCCCTCTTCCGTATCTCTTCCCATACAGGCTACATGTTACATGAAACCATCTTTATTCAATATGGTGTATTGCTTTAATCGTTAACAGCTACCAACACCTAGACTATGGCTTCTTGGCTTAAGCGTTCCTTTAGAATGTTAAACAAACAAACAAACAAACTGTACAAATAAGACAATTCTCTTTAGGTAATGAAGATATTTCTTGATTTAAAATAACTCATTGCATTAGAGTTGATTTTTAATTATGAAAAACAGAAATAATTAGAAAATAGATCTATACCTCTAGGCTCACTTGGAAATAGAAATAAAGTCAGTGAATTTTTGGATTGGGCAAAACACCTAAAATAGAATCAGTGTATGGTTTCTAAGTAAGGGGATTTTTTTCCTGTTTAATGGCTTGCAAAAACACAGTTCTCTGATTTACAAGCCTCATTTGAAGGGCAGTTCATCTCCATCAACAACATCTTTCCAAGAATCCACAGACCCGTGCCTGCTGCAGATGGAGAATGGTTCTCTGGCTATCATTACCCAAAATCACTTTGTAACGCAAGTATTCACCCAAGTTAGGTTTTGCTGAAGCCTGCTTTTTTGCATAACCAAAAAAAAAAAACCAAACCCATTGCCTTAGGAATCAGCAACATTTGATACTGAATTCTGTTTAAGATCCAGAACCAAAGCAAACAGCGGTAAATGAAGAAAATAAACCAGAGTTCCAATTACCCTTTCGTGGAGATTTCCTGCTCTTAGCAAGGAACTGAGCTGCTGTGGGAATTTTTGACATTAGGCTTAATATAGTGGAATCAAGAAACAGAAAACCAGGTCTAATTTACAAGCCTTTTAAGGGTTTACAAGTGCTTAACTGTAAAAATAGAATTCCTATATTCTGAATCTTTATATTTTAACTAATGGGGTTTATTATAAATATACCATAACCACTTCCTATCAGTTATTTATGACTGGTCAGGCGGTCACAAGGATCAAAAGGATTACTTATTCATTTATTAAACTGTTAACAGATATTTACTGAACACCTCATAGATGTCAGATGCTATTCTAGGCACAGTGATACATTAGTGAACAAAACAATAAAAACAACAGACAAACAGGCTCCAATGACTTTACTTTTTGGAGGGGAGGGAGAAGATAATAAATAACAAACGTAAGAAGTAAGGAAAGTATACAGTATTTTAGAAGGTGATAAATGCAATTTTAAAAAATGAAGCAAATAAAGGGGCTTGGGAATGCAGGGCTAGAGGGATTTGTGATTCTAAATGAGGTGGTCATGGGTGGTCTCATTGAAAAGGTGACTTCAGCAAAGACCTGAAGTTGGTGAGGGAGCTCACCATGCAGCTACTTGGGGGCAGAGGGCACAGCTAGGGAGCCAGGGAGCAGTGGAGTGAGAAGGCAGAGTAGGAGGTGTGAGTTTGGGTGGTAATGGGGGGAGGCCGACCATGAGGGCCTTGAAGACCACAGTTACGACTTCAGCTTTCACCCTGTTCCAATGCAGTTCTCTTGTCACATATCAGGGGTTCTTAGGTGTGGACATTTGGTAACTTTTGTTAGTTGAGAACAGGCGTAGATGAAACAATGCCTGAGAATGTCTGGATGTGACACAGCTGTCCTTTTCCCTATTCTTTGGAAGTTCAGTTTGATTCCCCATGTACTGTATTAAAAAACAAAAAAAAAGTGAGCTTCAAATAGGTTAGGAAGGGGACAGGGAGTTTCTACTGGGCAAAATAGAATGAGGCCAGCCCGTCTTGCCTTCGCTCTCTGTGTGTTGACGTTAGGACAAGCAGTTCAGGCTGGTGTGCATACCCATGCACCTCTGCTGTGATGGTAGATGACTCAAAACAAGTTTCTGAGGTCCGTGGGCGCTTAGTGGTTGTTCTTTCAACAGATATGTGACAGAGAGAAATCTTCCCTTCGTTCTGTTTAGAAATGAGACTTCCCCCAAGTCTCTAAAGAATCATCTTTTGACGTAATTATCATGTGAATGATTCATATTCTAAAGATTCTTTTCCCTAAAACAATTAAAAATTACATTCATTGCTGTAGATTTTTTTCTGGCACTAAAAAAAAAAAAAAAACTTCCAGAGTTTCTATAAATGTATGAATAATAGTATAAAAATTAGTAAAAGAAGTATAAGAAAGATAATTAAAATCCCTTTACCCTCTGGGTCCAAAGACAACTAAGTGATGGAAACCCAAGGCCTTAGGTGAGAGAACAGACATCTGACTGAGAGGTGCAGAGTTACAGGAGAATTACGACAATGAAACAGTGCTCATGGAAAGAAACATATTAATACATTTGACAAAGATGCTAAAACTGTAAGATAAGAACCATGGAGTAATTGCTTCTGTTGCTTATCCATCTAGTAATAGAAAGAAACTTGAGTTGAAAGGGAAAAGATTGTATGAAATTGAGAATACAAACTGCATTATATCATAGCTAAGCCCCATAATGAAGGCCATCCATCCATCCATCCATCCATCCATCCATCCATCCATCCATCCATCCATCCACCCACCCACCCACCCACCAAGTATTTTCTGAGTGCCTACTATGTGTTACAGTAGTTAGAACTTACAACTTCTGGGCATATGATAAGTGTAATACTCAGTGAATTGTTCACAAATTATGCTAATGTTAAAAACTTATTTTTCCCAAGTTGAGTGCTTCTTTACAGAGTCCATTCTATGTTAATTATAGCCATTAGCTAATAAAAATACTTTAAAACCAATTCTAAATTCTATACCAGTAGGGCTAGCACTTGTAACTACGGCAGAAGTCCTCAAAGATTAAAAAAAAAAAAAAAATTAGTCTTTTTTGATTACAGTTAGCATTACAATCAAAAGCATATAATTCAAGAATTTACTACCTCTGGTGAAGACATCTGAAGATGTTTACATCTGTCGGTATTGTGAATTTATTGTCTCATTCAGTTAGATTTTAAGTTGGTAACAGAAATTTGAGTGTTTGTGTTCTCTGACCACATTGGTAACAAGACAGTGAGACAGGACTAGGCTGGAGCAGGGCTGGCTGGGCCCTTCCCCCCCACCCCCTCCCCACAAATAGGCAGGGGGAAAATGGCGAGCAGGACAGAAAGTGGAATAAGCAACCTGATACAACCATAATCTACCTCCTGGAGAGTAGAACAGAACACATCGGTCCTGTGGGGCAAAATGTTCTGGCTGAGGGGTGGTAAGAACTGAAATGTTCCAAGATGTTGCAAATAAACTGTGAATATAGTTCTTGCAGGACTCCACAGGTACAGAGTGTGTGAAAAAGAAGTAAAAGCCACCACGGTTGTCCTGCCCATGCTACCGAAGGGGCCAATGTGACTAAGGGGAACCAGTGCGCCTGCATCACATCTCGTAACGTTATGTTAAGGGGAACCAAAGGACTTCCATCTTGAAGAAATCCTGCCTGCATGCCTGTATTTGCATAACCCAACCCCTTCTCAGAAATCTCTGCCCTCCCCTCACCCCAAACCTCATGAATAAACATCAAAACCCCTCCTCCCCTCCTTGTTGAAACCCTTAAATACTTGGCTCACAGGAAAACAGTGAGACAGACTCTCTGAAGGTTCTAGCCTTTACTGTCTCTTTCTGGTAGCTGCTGGCAAAATAAATTTGCTTGTGTGACTCCAGGCTGCCTCAACAGTCTTATTGAGGGGTATGACTCCAGTTGGGTTCAACCGAGGAAGGGGCCCTTGGTAACAATAATGTTTGGGAACCATAAATCAGATGCTATATCTTGAGACAATAAAATACAATGCAAAAGTTTGGAATCATGCAAGGAAATTATAACTCTTATACCTCTCAAAGGGAAGAAAAATACCATGTACTCAAAAGGTATAGCCAACGTTACTTTGAGAAATAATGTCAAGGTGCTCCAGATTGAATTCACATTTTGCCCATTCTCAAGGAGATCAAACTATAGAGCAGTTTTGGGATTTCTACTTACTAGAATAGGGTTGGCATGAAAGCTTTGGAAAATGGTATTTTTGTTTTAAAGTCCAGGATATGGAAGCAACAGAGAATCCTCTAGGAAGAACTTTAGTAAAGAAGAAAAGAGTGAACACAGATCAGAGAGATACAAAACCAGCTCTTCTGAGGACGTCTAAGGTAGGGAAGAGAACAATAGAGTTTGAGAAAGAAAAGTCCCTCCCATATGCTCCATCTATCTTCTTAATAAGGCTGGGATAATAAGTTTCATCCCATGTGCCAACTCTGCCTGCGTTTCTGTCTAGAGGGGGTTGGTTCTCAGGCTATGTCTGGGTCTAGTTGTAATGTCAGCTGAGGGTTTGAAAGGAGGGACTGGCAGTTTATATGTCCCATGTTTGATACCCTGGTCTAGGCCCAACTCAAATCGTGTTTACCCTGTAAAGCTTTTCAGGATGAGCAGAGCCCAAGCTGAGCCTCTTCCCACCTACACCCTGCCCTGAGGTCGGGGTTGCTGTTCTCAGCACCAGCGTGCAAGCAGTCCTTAGCCTCTCTCTAGCGCTGTGCTGCATTTGCAAGGGGGAGAGAATACCAGCGAGTAGGAGATTGTGGCTCTCCTCCCCCGCTGATGACTCTTTGTTTTTACTGAACTCAATGGGGTGCTGAACCTTCTGCCTAAGTGAGGACAGAGAGGGGGCGGTGTTTCCAAGCAGCCGCAATTTTGCGGATTTTGCTCTCTGGCAGGCTAATTTGGGGGTGGGATGGTGGGTGGGCCACCTGGAAGAAGCAAACAACACCAGAACATCTCCAGTTCAAAACCCCACATTTTTGTTTTGATTAAATAGCTCCTGCACGGGTTGCAAGTCTCAAGTAGCAAGATTAAACTAATTGCTCCTTCATAACTCAGTATCAAATTCTTTAATTCCTGAATCACTGAATTTTACAGGGAAGAGGAGGTGGTATTAGCATACACGCCAGGATAAGTCGACTTTCCCTCTCAGATCATTTCTGTCAGCCCTCTTCTCCTTGATTTGCTGACATTCTCCCTTGCTACTTTTATTTTCTTTTTGCTTTCCATGGGGCGTCTAACTTTAAAAAAAGGAAGGGAGAGCTGGGAAGGGAACTGACATTTATTGAGTCCCTCCTGGGTGACAGGTATCCAACTAGGCATTTTACAACATTATCTCATCTCATCTTTACAACCATCCTAAGGAAAAAAAAAAAAAAATTATCCTAAGAAAAAGGTAGGTATTATTGTTCCCATTTTACAGATTTGAGATCTGAGACTCAGAGTTAGGGAACCTGCCCAAGGACACACAAATAAGACAATGACTTAAAAGCCTGTGTTTTTCCTACTTGATCAGTGTGCTTCAAGGAAATGGTCTTTCTCTGCGTCCCTTTGCTACACCTCCAGTCTGTCCCCTAAAATGGAGAGCTTTCCAGAGAATGTTAGGTCAGAAGATATAGCAGAATACAAAGCTGAGAAGGATCTTAAAGATAACTGAATCATACTTAGACCTTTACTTTGTAGATAAGAAAATATTTTGTGTTTTTGCCTAGGCAGAAAGGAGGCTGAATGCTGGAGTCTGAGCCCTGGCCTCTGAACCCTCAGCAGCCTCTTGATCTTTTTGAGTCGGTTTCTTCTGCAAAATAAAGCGATTACCACCTCTCTGTCTGCTTAATAGTGCTGCTGCTAATTTCATCCTTCTGATCATGACTGGGCAATTAAAAAAATGCAAAGCATTATTATAATGTACCATAAACCCGCCAAACAAAAAAAACCTGTTGTCGTTAATTCTGACTCATAGTGACTCTATAAGACAGAGTAGAACTGCCCCATAGGGTTTCCAAGGAGCGGCAAGTGGATTCAAACTGTTGACCTTTTGGCTAGCGGCCAAACTCTTAACCAATGTGCCACCAGGGCTCCATAACTTACTATAGACATAATAAATACTTGCTGACTGATTGATTATGGAAACCAAAATGTATGAATCCCATAAAAATGAGGTGTCGTTCCATAACATTTAAAACAAAGGTAGCTATGAACATGAAGTTTTAATATAAAATGAGAGAATGTTAATAAACTAGAAATCACATATGAAACAGCAGTAATTAAACCTGACCTGGCCAAATGTTGCTGTCACGTCACATGGGATGACATATGAAAGACCACGGGAAAGGACTGTCTGTGGATTGACTGACTGGGTAGAAAACCTTAGAGGCAGCCTTCTGAACTGGGATCACATAGCTTTTGAGCACCCATAAATAGCTTTCAAAGGGTTTGTGAGTACTCAGAAATTGATGGAAAATGTTTTAAGTGAACTAATGAACTTTTTTTCCCAACCCAGAAAGAGAGACAATGGCTTTCATCAGAGGTAGTATAACACAGGGATAATGAGTTCTGAATTAGAAACTGAACTTTGTGGGTTTAAATCCCAGTAAATTCACTTATTAGCTGTGACACATTGGGTTGAATTAATGAATCCCTCAATGTCTCGATTTTTCTCATCTGTAAAATCGGGATAATAAGAGTGCCTACTTCATAGGAAACTTGTGAGGATAAATGAGTTAATATATGTGAAGCACCTGAAATACAGCATTCAACAAGTTTTTGCAGCTGGTTCCACCACCACCATCACCACTATCGTCATCACTATCATCACTACCATCACCATCAGCAAATTCTCAAAGCGGTCTGTGACCTTAAAGGACAATGAAGAGTAGTCATCATGAGTCATTCTATCATTGTTATAATTAACAATAGCTATCATTTACTTAGCGCTTCCGTTGAGCCTTACATCAACTTACTTACAAAGCACTAAGCACTTGAAACACTTCCTTAATCATCACAAGGACCCTGTAGGGTGAGTAGTAGTATTAACCTCGTTTTACATGTGATTAAACTGAAACATCAAGAGTTAAGCTACCTGTCCAGGGCTATATGGCTAATGAGTGACAGAGCCAGAATACAAGCCTAGTTCTGACTTATTACAACAAAAATTCTAAAAAGTACAGGATGACATGATGTAGTTAAGGACATATTCTCAAGGTATGCCAGCAGTGATTCTTGGCTCACCAAAGAACAAAAGTAAAGGACTCAATAGCAGCACATGAGAAAAAGAAAAGATATTGCACCAATAAATAAGTCAAAGCATTTGTCTTCTCACTTTCATTAAAGCTACAGGAGACACAGGTTTCAAAGTACCTAGGGAGCAAAGCACATAACTACAGGTGTATCAGAGACAATGCCCCCTCTAGACTCTGAAAGAAATGGAGGGGATGTCCGTATCTGAGACCCTTCAAAGGGTGAGGATTTAGGAGACCCTGAATTGGAAGCCAGAGGGGAAGCCACTGCAGACGATCACATCTTCAATCAGGGGACTTGAAATGAAGACAGGCCGACGTTTGGACTTCAAGGGGAATTTCAACTTCCAGATGCTGCTAGCAACAATGGTTACATGTTGTTTTCTGATAAATTTGTAGTCAGAGTGGTGGTGAGAAGACTAGGGAGGTCAAGTCTGTTCAGTAGTTCTGATATCGGCATAGTGCCTGTTACATGGAAGGCACTCAACAAATATTTGGTGAAATGATTTGAAGGTGGCGGGGCGGGGGGGAGTCAATACTCCATAAAACAAGATGGAGGACTCACACTACTGTGCGCTAATATGACTGCTACACGTGCAGGCAAATGAATATCATCCTTCGATTTTATCTCCTGAAGAAGCACTATACTTATTCAGAGGATACTGCCATTACTCAAAGCAATTTAGGAATACTTCTGGAATTACCTTCAAAACCAGTTCATAGGCCTCACAAGAAAAGTTCTTTCGCTAACACGTTTTCCCAGGTTGATTGCTTAGGGTAATTACTGGTGATCTTGGATATAAATGACTTTTGGCTGTTTGGGTTTCCTGATTTATCAGTATTAATGATATTCTAAAAAAAATGTGCCTTAGGCTCTGCAGACAGTCTAACAACAACAATGATGATAACAATCTCTGAATGTGGTGTCTGCTATAAGTATTTTGTATGTATTAACTCATTCAACCCTCATACAGTCCTATGGAGTAGGTATGGGAATTATCCCCATTTACTGATGAAGAAACCAAGCCATAGGTTTTGTAACTTGCCTAAGGCCACCAGGCTAAGAGGAGGTAGAGCCCAGGTGTTTAAGAAATTGTGGCATCCCTGGAGCAAGTGTCTATTCCCTCTCCCTCAAATTGCCTTAAAAGGGAATTGTATTTCACTGTATGTTTAAACACTGATTTTGCTGTACTTTTTTGTGAATGCAAATACACTGTTTTATTTTGTCCCTTTCAGAAATAGTTTTGCTCTTTAAGAGCAAAGCCATTTCTTGAATGATGTCATGAAGGCTTGCTTCTACCCTGACAGTAGGGAGGGTAGTATAAATGGAGCAGACTGTAAAACCATTCATCTCCTATCTCTATTTTCTCCCTTAGGGGGAATGTTCTACAAATTGTACTAGCAGAAAAAGATGGACAGCCCAACAGTCACCCTGCAAAACAGGTGTTTGTTATTCCCATTTTAGATATGAAGAAACTGAGACTCAAACTAGGTAGATGTAAATAACTTGCCTAAGCGCTGCTAGCAAGAGGTTGAGTTCAGGTCTGTCAGCCTCCAACACCTTCCCACTATATCCAGGGTCCTTCTAGGGATAAGTACAGAGTTTCCACTTGTATTTAAAGAAAGATCATTTGAAACTTTTCAGTATGGAGAAAAACTGACTTAAAAGCAGTTCTTATAAAAGATAAACCAGATTTGGTTTAGAATTAAAGTCTAAGATAGACAAGAGAGTTCCAGCCTCCTTTAATTGAATCCAGCTTCCACATGCAGCTAAATTATAATCTAGGATATGAAAACATAGTATGCTCTTAAGGATCTTTTATGAAATGTGAAGAACAGGGCAGGAAACTGAAAATGGGAAAACAGCTATGATTCTCAAAAAGTAAGAAGAAAGTAGATTAAAATCCATCCCTCCACCATCCATCCACCACCCACCCACCCACCCACCCATCCACCCATCCACCCATCCATCCATCCTAGTAATGAAGACATTCTGTATCAGGCATTGTTGTTAGGAGTTTTCTGTAAGCTTCCTCAGCTGCCTGAGTGCCTAATATGTGCTATGTATTGTGCGAAGCTTGGGGGACAAAAGTCAAGTAAGATTTGACCCCACCAGAGACCAACAATAATCTGCACAAAAACCCCATAAGGACTAATTATTATCCTTACTTTACAGATGAGGAAATAGAGGCTCAGAATAGTTGTGGGGCTTGTTTAAGATTATACAGGTAGAACGTGGTGTCTGAATCTGTGTGCTATGCCCTTTCTGTTACTACACAGCTAGCACCTGTTAACACAATATTCTAGAACAAATTATTTAAACAGATGGTCAGAAAGCATTTGGAAAAGAAGGTGGTAACCCTAGTGCCAAACTAAACGTATCACTCTCTCTGATAGGGTTTCTGGTCTAGTAGATTGGAACAAAGCTATAGACATTCCATGACTCTAAACTCAGTGTTGCATTTGATGAAGTTTTCATCACCTGTTTGAACAAAATGGAAAAGGGGTTGGAATGAGGATACAGTTAGGTGTATAATCCTATGGTGAATAAGGGAGCCTGATGTGTGATATCTGTGGTGGGATATAAAACTAGATAGCTCTGTTGCAGTGCTCTGTGCTTCACTTGGTTCTGTTCACATATTTTTGCTCACTTACTCATTTACTCACTCACGGACTCACAAGCACTTACTGAATGTCAGTGATATATCCAACCCTATGTCAGGCACAGGGGATTTGTGGCAGATCTCAATATGTGTCATGTGGACCCTTCTGGGAGTGCCACTGGCAGAGAGCCTTCAACTGTCAACACCTCCGGGTCTGCTTCAGCTGCAGCAAGCCACCTCACCCAAAGCCACGTCCCTTCCTAGTGTGGTTCACATCCAATTACTGATTGATACAGCAGTATAAAGGCCATCCATCTTGGCCTAACTCAGGACAACTTTGATGGGCCACTCTAGCTCCACAGTTCCCCACGGCATCAGCTCAGGTTGTTATTGGGGGTACAATTCAGCTTCTCCCTTGGCCCACTTCACCCCACAAGTGTTGATCCCGTTTACCCCTTGATAAAAACACTGTACACTAAACTTTGAGTTGCAGTCAGTCTGCTTCCTGGAGAACCCATTGGTAGAGGGAGGGGCCTTGTCCTTTGTTCATCCTCTAAAGCGCAGAACTACCACCAAGGACAAGAGTTACACAGTGACAGCATTTGGATTTAATAAAAGGAAGACTTTACTTTCAACAATGAAACAGCCTGCCTCAAGAAGTAGTGAACTTTGTAAGGCAGAGGGAGCACTGTTATTGTTGGAGGAGTCTACATCAACCAAACCAGTTGGTACTTTGTTGAAATTTGTTTCTGTTCATTCTGCTGTTGGCTAACATATAGCATAGCATCACTGGTATTTAGAAATTAGTGATTAGAAGTTTTAAAAAGGAAATGTCCTGTATTCAATAGGTTGTAGAAATAGTTTTGAAGGTAAATGGGGGGGAAAAAATCCCATTTCTTAATGAACTCCCAAATTAATCTGAGATTATTTACAATGCTGTGAGAGAAATTCCAATGTTCAGTCTCCATTTGCTTTTTTGGTAACAGAACCCTGAATTTTAGCTGGTTACCTGACTAGCAAGCCAAAAACTACATTTCCCAGACTCAAATTATTTCACTCATTTGACCATATAGTGTGTATAGCAAAACTATTCAAATAAAATATAAATAAATAAAATAGATCAAATTCACAAATGGATGAAAAGAACAAATGAAGTACAACCTTATCTTCAAGAATTCACCTGAAATAGGAATCAGAAATCCAATGTAAGCTGTTGTTATGAGTAGTTTATCATTTGGGATTTCCTCTATTTCTATTAATGCAACTTTTAATGCTTTTGTAGCACAAGAACCATAGCCTATATAAAATATTCTGCTCTACCATTCACTGGTAGAGGCTTTATTTCCCTTTTAGCATCTGAAGAAAATATAGACATAGGAATGTCTGATCATTTAGCTGGAAACATTGAAAGTTTGCCATTTTTATCATGGCACCAACTGGACTTCAAAAGATTATTTCTACTTGTTCTGGAGATAAAGAATTACATGTGTAATTTATAAAATACATGTACACATGGGTTACTCTACAAGAGGGCAAGGATTCTAAAGCCAAGAATATGCTCTCAGTTACAAGCTCTCTTTATACTCATGTACATCCCGAGAGGTGTCCACCTTTCCCTAAAGCAGTAACAATAGCTCACTTTTCTATCTAAATATCAAAAGTCACAAATATTTGGGAATCTCAGTAATGGAAGAGCCAAGTTCTCAGGTTAGAGGGAAAAGTTGGGGACGTACGGTAGGGAGAAGGGAGGGAAGGTACCTTGGTTTGTGGCACTGCTGATATGCAAAAAAGGCTTAATTTTATTTTCTCTAGTGTCTCCATCTAGTTTTCACACTGCTTCCCCTAACATCTTTTCATCAGAGTCTTAACCACATCATGCTAACATATGGCCTTAAAAATAGATTGGCAACGTTCATAGTAGGCTACCACCCCTATTACTTCACCTTCAGCCAACATATCTGGCTGGACGATTAGCTATGTGACTATTTGGGCATACACATTCTGTTTTAATAGACAGCATCTCTCTTTTTCCAGTTCAATTAACATTTAGAAAAATATCCACTATGTGTCTGAGATTATTCTAGTAAATTTGCTTTCAGGTAAATTTTAAATTTAATCTGGTGGACTTCTCTTCTTCCACCGACTTAGTCCAGGTAGCTTCTGAATGCCCACTGAGCTTGTTACACGCTACAGAGAAATGGATATAAACTGCTTTCAGGCATTTACATAGATATTTTCAAATACTATAAAAATTATTTGGTAAGAGAAAAATTATTTGAAGGAAGTCAACTTAAAAGTGGAAGTGTGTGTATTTAAAATATCCCCATCAGAACCACCAGAATGGAAATATGAACAATTGTGTAGAAATTATTGAATGGGAACCTACACTACTATGTAAACCTTCACCAGAAACTCAATATTTAAAAAAAAATCACTGCCAGAAATCATTGGTATCACAGACTAATATGTGAGCGTAAAATCTATACCTTCCATTGCAAAAGGGAAAGATATCTAATATATTTCATGTATCCCTTTTCTGAAATATCATTTTCTATAAACTTTTGGAAACCCTGGCGGAGTAACGGTTAAGAGCTACAGCTACTAATCAAAAGGTTGGCGGTTCAAATCCACTAGGCGCTCCTTGGAAACTCTACAGGGCAGTTCTACTCTGTCCTACAGGGTCGCTATGAGTCGGAATCGACTAGACGGCAGTGGGTTTTTTTTTTAATAAACGTTTATTATTAGAAATCATTTTAATTGTTGCCAACAGCAGTGGTAAAGTTGATTATAAGCACTAAGCTCTAAAAAAAAGTGTCATCATAGACTATTCATCCTAGGCAGGCACAAGTTTATTCTCAAAGGATGGACAATTACAACTCCTTCAGATAGGTTAGCTGAGATAGTTCCAGAAGCTTCTCTAAAACTGTTCAGCATTTATTAACGACTTTGTCTAGTGACCTTGTTCAGGGGGAATGCTGTAGAGAGATTACATACCTTTAAAGAATATGCCAAGAACATAGCAGCTGCTAGTTTGAGAGCTTTCATTTGCTCTGCATATTTTTAGAAAACAATGGTGGCATTTATCAAATACCACAGAGAAAATACTGTAAATTTTGGAACTCAGAATTTAGCAATTAAAGAAATTTAGGAGATGGGAATTGGGGGAAAGAAATACAAATTGTAGAAAAATACAAATATGAATAATATAAATAAAGAATACCTGTACCTGAGGTGCATTAAGGGTGAGGACATTGAGGACAATGTAGTAATAAAATATAACGAAGATTATACGTTCAAATTTATTTATAGCTTTAGAGAAAATCGTTTTCTTTCAGATCATAGCAACAAAAAGCTTTTTTTTTTTTTTTAAAGGGAAGTGATTACCTTGGTTTTCTGCCCGCATATTTTTCTGTGACATATCATAAAAAAAGAAAATAGGATGTGTTTAAAAAAAAAAAAACACTGCTAGTAAATGTGTGAACTTCATGTAGTTTTTCATTGCTAAATCTGCTTCAGAAGTAAGCTTGGATTATCTTTTCGTTATTTTTTTTCTCTTTTTAAAATACTTCCAGGAAAATAAGTCAAAAGGAAATGTAGTCCCATGTGCTTTTACCATTTTGAAAAGCACAGGAACTACAGTATAAAATGAGTATAATTTTCTAAAGCTAGAATGAGCTGTTAAGGTTTATAGAGTTTGTAAAATGGTGACCATATACACAGCCTTCTGTTTAAGAAGTTTCTGACCTACTTAGTGAGCGTGGGCACAACACGGCTCTCCGTCCAACCTCACCAAAGCTTGACATAAGAAACCACTCACCACTGGTGATGGGGAGAGTGCAATGTTGCCTATTGATGCCTTCAGTTCATCTACAGTTGCAGCATTCTTAAGAATGTCTTTAGATTGCAATGGCTTAATCTTGATATTAAATTTCTTGTGGGATTCTTCTTCCTCTTCTGATTCGCTTGAAGAATAAAAGTGCTTTCCTTTGGTAGGTAGAACACAGTTAAAGATACATAACTCTTTCTTCTGCCAAGAGGCAACAAGAAGTGTAAGACAAGAATAATCAATCGTATACAAAGATAGCAAAAGTATCCTTAGATGGCAGAACATTGAAACTAACAAAAATAAAAAAGGAGGAAAGGGTGAGGATTTGTTCACCATTCCTCAGAACATGATTGATTTAAGTGTGGGAATTTCAAGGAGCAATGGTGATAATGTCCTACATTTTTATTGCAATTGGCCATTTTTTATATCATGTCAGTACACACAGAGACAAGCTCACGAGAGCTTACTGGTCTACCAAGAAAGGAAGGCCACTTTGTGGATGATATGTAATGAGTTTTAAGTGTTCCAGAGTGACATGCCCTTCCTGGAGATGAATTATGGGGAAAGGGCAAGTAGAGAGCTATTTTCCAGTCACGATAAATGATATAGTCATATCAGGTCTTAGCAGACAACCTGGTACCCACAATTTGCACAATTGTTTTTTCGGCACATTTTTCTCTTCCTCCTTTCTCTCTTTTCTATGAATAGACCAAGGCAAAATGCCTGCTTGTTAACGATCAGGCTGTTCCCGGTGCTGTTATTCATCTCTAATATTAGGAATAACAGGGCTTGGGAGGCATGGGTTATTTCAGCACCTTTGCAAAACCTGAATTCATTTTACTGTTTGCTGAGAGAGAAAAAAAATTAAAGTGAAAAAAATAAAGAAAGGATATAGCCAGGTTCTTCCGGTCTGATGCTGTAGCCTTCTTCATCCAGCTCAGGTGAGTTCTATAAAATACAAGGGCACATTGAGCAATTAGTACCTACAGTGATCAGGGAATTACTCACTTTCCTTCTAGAGCCTTCCACCTAAAGATAGAGACATGTCTCTCTTATTTGAGAGACTGGGATTTTAACTTTTGTAAGTAAATATGAGAAGTATACATGTAGATATTTAATCAAGGATTTTGGGGGAGTCTTTGTATCGAGAAAATTAGCTAGGAATCAACTGTCAATGAAATGAAGCATTCAAAGACCATTTATCATGCATTTCCTCTAAACAACATGGTGTATACAAAACGCAAATTATCTATCCTCGGGGAAATTGAGATATATTTGCCAAGAATGAAAAAAATGCAATGTAAAACACTAACTACAAAGTGTAGGATAGGAGTTTGAAGGAAGACAAAATTAGGGAGGTTTAGAATGAATCAAGGGCATTGAGAAGGATTGTTAGTTCTTGGTAACAGATCAGTCATAGCAGAAAAAGGAAAGCGAAGGTTCAGGAAGACTCCAAATCTTCCACCCTCAAATCTGGGGAAACTGCTGGTACTCTTGGCTAGGCTAATTTTAACAACAGATAACTAATATTTTTAGGGAAAAAAAAAAAGAAAGAAAAGCAGGAATGATAAAATGCAGTTTGCATTATTGGGATTAAAAAAAAATTCGTTGCCAGTTGAGTTGATTCTGACTCATAGCAACCCTATAGAACTGCTACATAAGGTTTCTAAGGAGTGGCTGGTGAATCCCAACTGCTGCCTTTTGGTTAGTAGCTGAGCTCTTAACCACTATGCCACCAGGGCTCCATTTATTAGGAATACTATGATCATATTTGAGTACTATTATATGGTAAGTACTGTGACTCACACTTATCTCATTGAACCCTCATAACGACCACAAAAAACCAAAACCAAACCCATTGCTGTCAAGTTGATCCCCACTCAGCGGCCCTATAGGACAGAACAGAACTGCCCCATAGGGTTTCCAAGGAGCACCTGGTGGATTCCAACCGCTAACTTTTTGGTTAGCAGCTGTAGCTCTTATCCACATCACCAGGGTTTCCATAACAACCATAGGTGGTAAGAATTATTCCATTTACCAAGGGGATACCAATTCTTAAGAAAACACACCCAACAAATGACAGACCTGGGCTTTGACCTGAGTCATTGTGAGACTATACCCAGTGCCCTAACGGAGAGGAAGATGAAGAATTCAGGGGTGGCCCTGTTAAACCAGAGATATAGTCCAGGACGTGAGAAAGGACTGAGTTGGAGACATAGACTTGGGACTCATTTAAGCAATAAAAATGCCACGGCCGTAGAGAGCAAGCAGGGTCTGAATGCCATGGAAAAAGCCACCACTTCTGAGCCCTGCATTTACTAAGCATTTATTGTAGTCTCCCTCTTGTCCTTCTTCAGCACTAAGAATTAATTTCTTTTAAATGCAAGTGTACTGAGGTCACTTCCCTGCTAAACACCTGTCTCTGGCTTCTCACTGCACTTAGAAAAAATGCTCAGAGCCCTCCCGAGCCTACGTGATCTGGCTCCTGCCCTCTCTGCAGCCTCAACTCTGCGATTCTCTTCCCTAACCACCCCTCAGCCAAAGGACTTCTTCTCATCATTAGCTTTTATGATTTGTACTCTGCAAGCTCATTCCCATTTCAGGGTCCTCATATCATAAACACCATTCTCTCTGCCTGGAATTCTCTTCTCTCAAATGTTCACTCCTGTAACCCCTACTTATACCTTAGGTCTTTACTGAAATTTTACATTCTCAGAGGCCTTCTCTGCTCTTACCTCTTCCCTGACAAAACCACAATGATACACAATCAATTAAGAATAAAACTCATCTCACTACTGCTTAGATAAATTAATGTTGAATGCATAATTACAAGAGCAATTCCTGTGTGATCTGATTAGCTTTTAGTACTAAACAAATTTCAGGGAAGCTATGCTTCGTTTGAAGGAGCCACAGTGGAGCAATGGTTAGGCACTTGGCTGTTAACCAAAAGGCTGGTGGTTCGAACCCACTCACTGGCTCCATGGGAGAAAGACCTGGTGATCTGCTCCCATAAAAATTATCGCCTAGGGAACCTTGTGGGGCAGTTCTACTTTGTCACATGGGGTTATTAAGAGTTGAAATCAACTCAACGGCACACAAGAACAAAAACAGGCTTCACTTAGGTCCGTGGGTGACATGAACAGTTTGGGCTCAACAACTAACTTAAAGGTTGGCAGTTCAAACTCACCTAACAATGCCATGGAAGAAAGCGCTGGAGCTAGGCTTCCATAAAGATGACAGCCAAGAAAACCCTATGGAGCAGTTCCCTCTGTAACATATGGGGTCACCATGAGTTGGAATTGACTTGATGGCAGTGGGTTTTATGGATCATTTAAGTACCAACATGTCAGCCAAGGACAGACTAGAGCTTAAAGTTTGTGTGCTAGATGACTGTTAGTGTGTAGCATTTGATAAATAATTTGGTATTTTAATTATCACAGGCCTTGTTTGCTTAGAGTATGTGATTCCTGCATATTATAAAGTGCTACAAAATATTAAAAAAAATCTTTCTAGGTAAAAGAGAATTAATTTGGGGGAAAGAAATCACCATTTCTTAACCTCTAATAGCTTTGTGTATAACATTCTCTATGAACAATTTGGATTCTGGGTAGCACAGTGGCTACTGGTTAGTGGCTATCATAGATTCAAGGAAAAGTGACTGTGAAAAACACCAAAAAAAACTCAATGGTGGGAAGCAGATATATGAGAAGACCAGGCTGTGAGGCTGAGCGAGTGACAAGGTAAGCTTATCATCAGTTTTGGAGTATGGGGCTGGGAAGCATGAAGAATTTAACCTGTCAAAGCCTCAGGATTCTTTTTTCTAAATGCAGATACTGTAGTATTTACCTTTTTGGGTGGTAAGGATTTAATAGCTTTTAATATTTGGAAACACTGGAGGCATAGTGGTTAAGAGCTATGACTGCTAACCAAAAGGCTGGCAGCTTGAATCCACCAGGCACTCGCTGGAAACTGTGTGGGGCAGTACTACTCCACCCTATAGGGTCGCTATGAGTCAGGATTGACTCAATGGCAATGGGTTTGGTTATTTATTTTTATTATCCTGGATAAATAGTGAGTATTCAATAAATGGTAGTATTATTTCATATGAAAATAAAATTTTTATTGTTGTTAACAAATATATAAAAACTTTAATGTCAACTTAGCCTTTATGAAAAGGGGAGGTCGCACCAGGATAGTCACCTAAAGGATAAGTGCAAAGGCATTTTGCAGAAATTGTGAATTTGGGCACTTACTATGTAACAGAAATTATCTTTGATGGAAATATGGTCTGTTCTATATGATTAGAAACTGAAGAGCAATTGTGAGTTTGGTTGTGGTTGGTTAAAGTTCATGGTGATGATGTTAATCGGTTTCTGGGGGAATTATGAGGAGGCTGTAGGTCTCAGCTGGGATTTCCGCTCACTCCCTGAGGAGCAACAGTGATTGTCATTTGACTTGGGAAAAATGTGTATTATGAGACTATAATAATTGTTATAAAACCAAGGCCCAGAGAAGTTCATTGACTTGCCCTGATTCTCAAAGCTCCTTAGAAAAAAGAACCAGGGCTGAAACACCTGGAGTTAATATTAAAAACAGTATTTTTTAAAAAACATATTATACAGACTGGGCAGGCTACTGGAATGTACTCCAAATAACTGGTTCATTGAATGTTTGCAACAATGCTGTACGGTGACTAAAGCCATTGCATTCAAGTGGATTCTGACTCATAGCGACTCTAAAAGACAAAGTAGAACTACCCCACAGGGTTTGCAAGGCTGTAAATCTTTATGGGAGCAGACTGCCACATCTTTCTCTTGCAGAGTTGCTGGTGGGTTCAAACCACCAGCCTTCTGGTTAACAGCTAAGCGCTTAACCTCTGTGCCACCAGGACTGCTAAGGATCCCAAGGAGACACACAGCTGATACGTGGAAGAGTCAGGTCTTAAACCCAGGTATTACAGACCACTTTAGTGTGCTAAACTTCTATACCACCCAATAGAGATAGAAACCCTTTCACTTATTTTTATGTCCTTTTTATAAATATAGGAATGCCTCAACTTGCTTTTAAGGTGTGAACTACTTAATAAAAAAAAAAAATCTGATACTCACATATCTTTCCCAATCAATTTCTGCATAAAATCCATTTGGTGCCCCATTGCTTTTCTTCTGTAATAAATTTGAAAATAAATTTAGAAGACAAAAATTTAAATGAAAAAAAGGAGCAAAGGACACTTAACTCTTATCTGTATTTAGCAAGAGCTCTCAGAATCTGAAAAAACAGATTAGAGGAGCCACACTGGTGCAGCTGAATGGTAGAGTTAGCCACCATGATGCTACATAAAAAAAGGACATATATATTTCACAAAAGACTGGAGGATAACTAAAGATAGAACTATTAACAACTAACTGTTCAAGTTTAATTCAATCACTGAAGAATTAGCTGCACCTACATTATTGTTTAATGCTTTCTATCTTCATGTGATATAACCAGATATTTTTTAAAAAGTGGAAATGTTATTGACTTCCGTGTTGCTTTCCTATTACATTAGTTCCACTATATCCAAAGAGTATTCATTTATGCCACTCTGTGATCTTCGTTTAGCTTTTCTGACACTGACTTAACTTTTTCCTAACCACTTCCTTAATAGAATATACAGGAAATAAGCCCCACATTCGTTAATTCAACTCTTAGTTGTTAAAAATAGCGTTGATATTATTTTCAAGTGGCTTTTCTTATCAAATTATTAAAATAGGACTTAGTGATTAATTGTGGATTTCAGTCATCCATGTGTCCTATGCCTTTATGAACACACACTTTACAAGTTGAAATGATATCAGCACTATTCTTTCTGGATTATTTTAAATTTCCATTTTGGCCTCCAGTACAACCTTGACATATGGCCACAAGCACTTGAATAAGGACGTAGCATCACCCAAATAGCAATGACTAAGATTCTCTACCTTTTGTGAGCAAAGGACGAAAACACAGATCGGGTTAAAAATGGGGCGTTCATCCAACAACATTCCTACATTTAGCACATAGAGCAATGGTGTGTCACTAGGCATAGCAGAACTCAGAGCAGCACATATCAAACAGTGAGGCATGAGGCTTGAGACCAGGCCCTCTAATTCTGCAATCACAGGTAAAGGCCACTTAAAACGACACCATGACTAGCTAACACCCAATTTGACAAATAGGTAGAAGAAGTAACCTTTTCGTAAATGCACATGAGATCACTAGATAAACAAATTGGAGGTAACCCAGATTAAACATCATCATTGACTAACATTTACTGACTGGACATTCTAAGAACTGGCAGTGGCTTAGCAAGGGAAAATAGTGCACAAGGGCTAGATCCTGTGTCTATGTCTTCCCTCTTCCACTATACTACAGACTACACTGCACTAGAACTTATAAATACGAGAACTTCGCCATGCCTCCACAGTCCAGCACCTACAGACATAGGGCCTGTGCCTTTCCCACTCTTTGTCCTGCTCCAAGCAACGTTTATATACTGAGATTATAAACTCATCCCATTGAACTGCCTTCGTTGAATAAGTGCTTCAGTGTTATTCTTTTTTACTTTAAATAAAGGTTGTTTTTAAAACCATCCACATCAACTCTGTACCTGCACACCCTATGAAGCTGGGTTCATTAAATAATGTGCCATCTAATAATACAGAAAAAAAAAAAAAAAAAAAAAAAACAAAGCACACACATACACAAACTTCCCTCCCCTGGAGAGTGGCCATATTTCCTATTTTCTTTCTGTCATGTTTGCTTTCTTTTTTATTCCTTCTTTACCCATCTGTTTGCATATACATTCTTTGAAAAATGCCCCAAATCCTTTTTAAAAAGCACAAATAATAAACAAGTTTAATATATAGATATTTAATGTTTAATAATGGGAAATCAAAGGGACTAAGTTGATTCCAAAGAACTGAGGTTATGAATTTTGTGATCAGTAACTACTGCTATTAACGTAACTATTAATTCTTAAATAATTCTTCAATAAAGAGGAGGTTTTTAGATTGTTATTTAAATACCAAAGACATTAAGTAAAGTGCTGAGTTTAAAATTTTCAAAGTTATAGAATTTGCTTCCATGATAATCTCATCTCAATAACCAAAGCCCTTCAAAACTAAGGCAGCTTATATGTGCAGCTGGACAAATTTATTCATATATATTCTTTTTTTCTCCCTAACAACATATATCCAAGATTTTGGATAAAACATTTCTGAATTTTCTAGATCTGGGCTGGGTGAAAATTTCTTAGTTTCCATGGAAACCAATGGAAGATTGAGATGAAGAGAAAATAAAACCTATACATTTTTTTTTTTTAATAGGAACATTAAAAAAAAAGTAAAGACAAACACCAAATTATAACAATACCTTCTTTTGGGCAGATGTACAACACACATACATATATACACACACACTTGGCTTTATTAGAGGAATTAGCAATTTGGCTTCATTCATGCCAGTGAATTCTTAAAAATATCTTTAGTTTTTACAAATGAAAATTATCAAGTTAAAGCTAGGCCTGTGCCTGGCTGGAATTCTTCAAACTCCCGCAAAAAACAAAAGCAAAAACAATTCTCGTAGTTTAACTACGTAAGCAAAGCACAGCTCATGGAAGTGGCAATAGTGAAGGGAATGGCTTTATTGATTTGCAAACTGAAAACTCTGAAGAAGCAAGGAAGAATATAAACCAAGTAGGAAAGCATCACTCAACAACCAGGCTAAACAGTGAAAGCATTATTGGCTATTCCACAACAAGTAGTGATTTTTCTCTTGGAGTTGGGGTTACATATATTTTTACATCTCTGTATTTTCTAAAATTTCTGTACTTAACATAAGTAATTTTCCAACCTGAACATGTGACTTGTTATTCAAAGATAATTGAGACTCACGGTGGTGTCCATCTTGTTTTAATAGGTATTTTACTTTGGTCAGGTTTATTATCTGACCAAATATGATGGGCTAGATTATTAATATAACAACAAAAAACAGTTGTGTTCAATTATACTTCCATCAAAATTTGCAGTTTCCATTGTGAATGTTCCCTTTTCCCAAGGTTAGCTTATGACCACTGTGTAATCCTCAGGTGAGAAGTATTAGAAACATACATTGTACTGTCTCAATACTGTATTTATCACTGAGGTAGATCTAACTCACTTTGTAAATAATCTGATATAACACATTGTCCAGTAGAGCTGTCAGTGAAGATGGAAATATTCTATATGTGTTCTGTCCAACAGAGTAGCCATTATCCACAAGTGGCTATTGAGCATTTGGAATATGGCAAGTGTAACTGAGGAACTGAATTTTTATTAAATTTAAATAGCCACATGTGGCTACCATATTAGACTGTAGAGCTATAGATGTTTGCATAGGCTAGGCTGGGATCAGCAGCTTTGGCCTGACATCCTTTGGTCAAATACACTGGTTCCCACAGACCAAGCCTGCAGATTCCTGAGGTTAATGAGATGGTGCTTAACCTAACAAACCACTATTCTATTTGCAGGGTGATGTTTACATCATAGTCAAAGCCTTCTTTATAGATAGCAAGTTCTTTTTAAAATTTGAATCACTGTCCTTTGTCTAGGAGACACTCATCTTTTATGCCTGATGACTCTTTATAAATGTATACTTGGATGTCAATACGTAATCTATATGATTGGTTTAAAAATTGGCTCCAGGTATTCCATAAGTAATTTGGGAATATCTAGGAAAGCCTACTTAAATGGAGTAAATGAAACTATTTTTCTTCCAAATTTCAAGTTGGGATTTTACTCACTGTTTCTACAACCCCTTGCAAATTTTAAACTAAAATCTGTTTCCTTACCGAAACTTTTTTTCCTCCTTCACGCGCACACTCTGCTTTGTTATTGTAGGGTGGTTCATGTGGGCTGGGCTGCTGGAATTGATTGTTTTAATGTAGAAAAAAGTTGTTAAAGGATCTGTTTGTTCTTCAAGACACATATAAAGAATCACATGGAGTCAGCAAACATATCATAGAAGAAACAATTTCTAGGCCAAATTGTAGGGCCTACCAATCTTGGCAGGATTCCTTAAGTGGAATGGACTTTGGGGCCCATAATGAGGCTCTATTCAGCAGGCCAGCCTGGCTAGGCCAGGAGAAGAAGGGAGGAGGAAGATGCGTCCCAGGCACTAGGGACCATGTGAAACTTATTCCTCATTTAGCCAGCACTTAATTTATAGGTAGAGAACAGACATAAGGACACACCAGAAAAAGACTGAATCAAACAACTATATTTCTAATCTAAGTGTTAAAGTCTGCTCTGCTCTCTTTTTCCCTGAAACAAAGCCTTCCCGAAGGCCACCAATACATAAAGCACCTGCGGCTGATAAGCCCTGCTCTGCACCCTTTCCTGCATGCCCGTTCAGGAAGATCTCCTCACAGCAATGGCTGGGACCCCCGAAGGCTCTCAATCTTGGGTATAAATCTGAACTGCTTAGGAAAAAGTTATACTTTACCCTGCACAAATTACTGTTCTTCTGGGCTAGACTGCATTGTTGCACACAGCTGATGTCTCAGACATCATGGTCACCAGCTCTGCCAGCTGTGGATACACTCAGCCAGGAGTGAGCAAGGCGAGCCAACCACCATATGTGTGGCACTGCCGAGAAGCCTCTATAAACATCAAAGGCACTGTCCCCAGAGAAGAGGTTCATTGTATTTTGAGAAGCCAAAATTAAATAAAACACCAGGACATCAAGGCTATTGTCTAGGCTCTGCATTTACAAAGTAGTTTATAAATATCAAGCGGGTGCACCACCACTGGTAGTTCATGGAACCATACTAGTCAAAGCCTAAATATCTACTGTGGACATTCAAAAGGAAATAATTTGGAAGCTAAACTACCCATGCTAAAGTGGCCTGGGTCCACAGACACAGAGTCTTAAAGAAATCAGTCTGAGTTTCAAAGAAATTCAGTAGACATCTTTAAGGATGCAATGTAAACAGAGACTGGGACTCATACATTTAGTGGTATGATAGGGAGTTCTCAAAATTTGGTGACAATAGTAAGTGGGGGGAAAAAACTGGGAAACGTTTCCAAATGGTACAACTTGCAGCTGGCTAATAATTTCCAATGATCTGCGAAGCTGTATACTCTGTTTCTGAGAAAAGGCATTTATTTCAAATGTCACCTGTTTCAGAACAGGTTTGTGTTATTTCTTGAGAAATCAGACTTAAATAACTCCTCTTTTCTAATGATCATGATCAGTGATATTTATGGCATTTTAAATTAAATGACAAGGAGGGTAGAACTCCAAGTAAATGATTTTATACACCTTAAAATCGTGGAGGTAGAGGAGGGTTCAGGGAACTGGTACATGAAGTCTTGACCTAGGATGGATGAACCCCCAGAATCATCGCTGGGGTCATTCATGCAGCAAATACTCATGGTTGCCTGCTATGTGCCAGCTGCTGCCCAGGCTCCATGGCACATATTCTACCCAGAGATTTAAACTGGTGGTCTCCAGAAGAGCAGAGAACAGCGAGTTAGCAATGGAGCCTCAGAGACAATGAGCCGGGTAGGGAGAGGGTTCAGAGAAGGAAAAAAGGACAAGACTTGAGGGTGGCAGAGGGAGAGAAGCAAGAAATAGCAATCAGCCTGGGAGCAGCGGAGACAGAAAGCAGAGAATAGCTAATAAAGCCTTGCAAAGGCCAGAACGGAGGAGACAAGAGTATCCAGGGAGGGGACCAAGACAGAAGCAGAGAGAGGACACAGAAGCAGAGAGTACCTGAGACAGAGTTAAGAAGAAGGCTCTGAGCCAGAAGCAAGAGGTGAGGAGAAGGTGAGTCTTCTGGGTCTTTTTTTTCCCCTGCTGAATAGAGCCTTGATTACAGTGTTACCCAAGGTCTGAGAAATTTCACTCTATTTTCTTAACATTTCATGATGAGAACTACATGAATGCAAAAGGCACCCCAAAGCTAAGAACCTTGAGTCAAGTGTGGGAAAAAAACTCCTGCTATAGTGGCAATTAACATCCAATTTAGGTATAATATTATAAAGGGTGATATTTCAAAAAATATTTTTAACCTCCAAGCTTATTTTAGTTCCCACTCCAGCCCAATGAGCCTTATGTGAGCCCATTTTTTTTTTTCTTTTTTTCAATAACAGCTGTTCTTTTGAACCTTCTGAATAGGCATCTGATTTAGATTTGCAGGGAGTCATTTTAGAAGCTGGTGCAGACTCCCATAAGCACAACTCGGATAAATCCAAGCCTGGGCTTCATAGACTTCTTAAAACAGCAAGAAATTTGGCGGCCAGCAAGGAATCAGAGTTACTGTTAAACCTAAATCCAGTGGACACATTTTCCTCCTTCAGGCCGTAAATTCAGGCATAAGTGGTTTCCAGACCATTCTCTACTTTTGAATTTAATATAGAAAATGTATCTGCAGTTCAATTACTAAAGAGGAAAGGCTTCTTCCAATTTTATTGGATCTCAGCTCCATTATGACTTTGTGGCCTCTGTTAGAGAAAAACATTCTCACATAATGAGCTTTTACATCATTAAATTGAAAATGAAACCACAGTTGATGGTAGCACCCCTGCATGAACTGTCTGGCTTTTGACCCACCATATTGACGATTGGTTTGCTTGCCTACTCTGGGACAGGGTTTTAGGTGAATGCAATACATAAGTCTAACTTGACGGAGACTGCATTTACTTCCCATGCAACTGCTACAGAAAATTATAACAAGCAGTCTAAAAAGTCATTCAAGCTATTTTTTTCCCTACAGAAAAAAGTAGAACTTTAGAAAAAAATTTAAAAATAGCATACACCCAAACGTAAACCTACTAAAATTATTTAAATACTTACAATTCCATCTCTGTCTGGTGAACCTCTGTAACAAAAAGAAATTAGTAGCCATTAGAAAAAAATGAATCATTTTTGATATGTAGATTAAAGTACAATAATAGGAATCATTAACTATATCCCCTTGTGCTCTATCCCCCCAATAAACCAGGCTAATGAAAACTAAATCAAACCAAATTGGTTGCGAGTGATGGTTGAGTGTGGGATATATGTATGTGTGTGGGAGGTAGATGGTCATCAAAAAACTGAAGTTCAAAAGCACAAGTTGCTTGTGCGATGACTTGGTCCACTTTGGAAAGGAGACCTTGTTAAAGAGTTCAGCTGGCTCCATTTAACACTACCACAAGGAACGTAAACTGAGTTGCTCTCATCTTTTCCTGAGAATGGTCTTGAATTTCCATAAGAAGAAACTTCTATGGCATTTTTCAACTTATTTTGAAGATTTGTACTTTCTTCAATATTTCTGAATTTAATATCTCTTTTGATTATATGAAAGCAGGAAATGGAAGGCAATGTTTTGCTAAATGGCTCACACTGTTGACTAAAGTCCAGGGAAGCTATTCCATGACAGCACTATGCTGTAGTGGCTAGGAGTCAGGGTGCTGCAGTAAGGTGAGTTTGGACTCTACCACTTGCTAGTTCTGTGACCTTCAACAAGTTATTTAACCTAAACCAGTTTAAATCAAGCAGTTGTTATGGATTGAATTGCATCTCCCAGAAATGTGTATCAACTTGGCTAGGCCACGATTCCCAGTATTGTGTGGTTGTCTACTGTTTTGTGATCTGATGAGATTTTCCCATGTGTTGTAAATCCTACCTCTATGATGTTAATGAAGCAGGATTAGACAGAGTTATGTTAGTGAGGCAGGACACAATTAGATTGTATCTTGAGCTAATCTCTTTTGAGATGTAAAAGAGGGGGAGAGGGATCTCATTACCAACAAGCAAGAAAAGCCATGAGTGTAGTGTGTCCTTTGGACTGAGGGTCCCGCACTGAGAAACTCCTAGAGCCAGGGAAAGGCTTTGATGAGAAGGACCTTCCCCCAGATGTGACGGACACAGAAAGCCTTTCCCTGGAGCTGGCTCCCTGAATCCAGACTTCTAGCCTCCTAGGCTGTGAGAGAACGAATTTCTATTTATTAAAGTAAGTACTCAAAAATGTTAGTTCTCTTATCATAGTGTCTCTTCATTAGGAATACAAAACTGTGTACTTGCAGCCACATTGAAATTTATAGCAATATAGGAGGGGTATTATTATTGTTATTTTGGGAAACTGAGCTGGATGAACCAGGGGAAGGGAGAAGAGAAAGGGTAGTCACTGTAACATAATAACTTCTTATTTTAATCCACTTTATAAGGAGTTAGACAAATATTATTCTATTAACCAGGGAGCCAGAATTATGCTTAGAAACGTACTTACACTGTTTGCTTGGATAGACCATGAAATCCTGAGGAGTTTGGTTGGAAATGGTCTTTAGGAGGTAGGGCTGGTAAGGAAATTCTTTATTCCTTCATGGGACTGGGACAGACGAGAGGATCTCTATCTCTATGTATACTATATCTGTCTATCTATCTATTCATCCATATATCTATCTAGAAAGAGAATGAGGAATGAAGAGGTGGGACACTGCTTGGACTCCAAGATGTGATTCCCCTTCCCACATCACCTCCAAAATGAGAAGCATAATCTACTTGGAATACAAAATCCTTGATTGGAGTGCATTTCTCATGATAACCAATGAAGAGACTGAGTTCTGTGTTCACATCAGTGATATTGGCAGGGGCTAGAAGCAGAGATCCCTGAGACTGAAAGATCATGGGAGTTGGCAGAAATCTTGGTCGCTTTGGATATTCCCTGGTTATAGAAAGTAGGTTGTTCAAAGAAATGTCATCTAAAATAGAATAGAAAAATCTCAGCAAACAGAAGAGTCACAATTCATTCAACAAATATCTAGGGCCAGGCACTGGGCTAGGACCGAGGGATAGAAATAGTGAAAAAGATATGCTCATCAGAGAGAAGATAAGACAGGCAAGTAAATCCAGTGAGTTATCATGGGTATAATAAGCCCAGGCCAGTAGGAAAACACAGTCAAGTGCCAACCCACACTCACTGAAACCAACTTTCATTTTCATATCTACAGGCTTCAAAAAAATGAGGAGTTTTTACTAGAATTTCAAGTCCTGTTAAAGAAGTTGGGAGAAGAGGTAACCGTAGTAACTTTGCGGTAGGGTATGTTCAGAGACACCAGCCCTTGTGGGGTCCCTTCAAGGACAGTGAGCAATATATGTGAAGAGAAGGATCTGGAGATTGGCTTGGCTGCTGTGTTGCCCACAGTTGGTACAAGTATAAGGGTATATCCATAGGTCATCTTAATGGAAGGTCAATTGATCTCATGCATATTGCAGCTATTGGGATGATATTTCAAAAATTTTAATCAGAAAAGCCATAGTTGTACATATCAGTATTGGGGTCCCATTCTGATCCTTTGTCTTATCCACTGATGGAAATGGATCTGGTGTTTCCTAGGATGGTGATATGAAGCAGGAGGGATAAGAGTATTGGTTGTAATATCAAGCTGCCTGGGTTTAGTCAACTTAGGTTTCCTAGTTGTATAACCTTAGGCAAGTTACTTCACTTTTTGTGCCTCAGTTTACTCATTTATAAAATAGCAATGATAGTAACATACACCCAATAGGGTTGTTGGAGGATTAGTTAATATAAATAAAGAGCCTGGAATAGTTCCAATCACATAGTAAATACTCTTTGTCACCTAAAATAATAATTATTATATAATCTGACCTAAGACTGGGCAATGGAGAGATTTTAGCAGCTGTAGACACTTCTTCAGCATGTGTTCTATATTCATTTTATAACTCTCTCATGCAGTTTTACATTTTATTTTAAAAGTTTTTTTTTTTTTTTCCTTTTTAACAGTTATATCTACTGTCTTGCAATTTAAAACTAATCACCTACCATGGAAGCTTTGCCTCTGTTTTTTTAAGTCTCAGCTACCTCTTGTGACTACTACCTTTTTTTCTTTTCCCCCCCTATTTGCCTGGATTATAATTCTTCCCATCTATACTTTTCATTCTGTATGATAAAACAGAGGCATTAGATTCTGGACTTGAATACTGGCTCCAAGTCATATTTTCTGGATAGCCTTCAATGAGTTACTTAACCATCTTTGGTACTGATTTCTCATCTTTAAAATTGAGGTATTACTACTAATCTTACTGAGTTAGTGTGATGATTGAAAAGGATATCATTGCATACAAAATACCCGGCACAAGGCCTGCCATTTAGCACAGGCTCTCTCCCTTCCTCTGTTTATCAGTCACTGTAATGATGATTAAATCAGGAAGCTCTGGTCCTAACCCTACTCTTTATCAAGGGAGGTTCAGTCAGCTGGAGTTGGTGCTGGAGTCTATCCAAGCAGGTTGCTTAGTAACTCTGAACCAGTTGCAACAGTCCTAAAAACAGTTTCCATCAACAAGGTTTCAATGATCCCTGCTTAACATAAAAAAAAAACCCAAAACCAAACCCATTGCCATCAAGTCGACTCCAACTCATAGCGACCCTATAGGACAGAGTAGAACTGCCCCAAAGAGTTTCCAAGGAGCACCTGATGGATCTATACTGCTGACCTTTTGGTTAGCAGCCATAGCACTAATCACTACGCCACCAGGGTTTCCTGCTTAACTTAAGCACTACCTAAAGCTGAAGGGACAGTAAATTGCCACAGCATTTTCCCAATCCTTTTGCAAGAATGATATGTGGCCCAATTAGAGAACAGAGATTCCTGAAAAACAAAGGCTTATACTAAACTGCTTGTCCTTCAACCATCCACTGATGGTGGAACCAGTCTAGAGCCAATTTGCTATCAGATAAATAATTTGGGGTTACTCAGATGGTAAGAAGGAGGGAGTTGGGATTCTACAAGCAAATGTCCCATTAGAGTTCTTCAGAGCTTTTGGGCATATACTCAAAGCCACGAGGAATGGCTTACCTTTTTTCATATGTTTAGAAGTGAGGATGGAGGAGCAGTGCTTTGGCTACGTGCAAATTAGCTCAACATGTCCTGGGGAGGTTGTTTAACCTCTTTTCCCTTCCCTTTCTAGAGGGCTTTTTTTTTTCCTTTCCCTTTTTAACAGTCTTCACACATCAGAGATTACCTGCAGTCAGTTACAGACATTGCCTTTGTAGAAAATAGATTCGGTCTCTGCTAATGATGCTCTCCTGAGCTGTGTCTAACAGTGTCACACACAACACCTGGCACATTATAGGTGTCAACAGATGTTGCTGATAGACTGCCCAGTACAGTGTCTGGCAGTTTAGGGAAATTAGTTCCATCTAGTGAAAACTTTGACTTTCACAGAGGAAAGTGCAGTTCCCAAGGCCATGGAGTTATTGGCAGCACCAAGACTACAGCCCCGGTCTTCCTACTCCAGTGAAAAACCACCCCCAATTCTTGGTAGATAATGTGTTGAGAATGGCAATTTCTTAAGAAACAGTGTGAATTACACAATCCTCAGAAAATATTCTTAATTCAATCATTCAGAGAATTTTGCAGTGGTGTAGTAGTTAAGTGCTACAGCTGCTAATCAAAAGGTCGGCAGTTTGAATCTGCCAGGGGCTCCTTGAAAACTCTATGGGGCAGCTCTACTCTGTCCTATAGGGTCGCTATGAGTTCGAGTTGATTGATGGCAATGGGTTTGGTTTTTTTTTTTTGTGTATAATAAATGTATTTCCATGAAATAATTATTTACCAAAAGAAAAAACACAAAGAAAATGTGAGAACAGGAGACTTAACATTTGGTATCTAAACAAAAAAGTAACTTTCTCCCCAATTCTTTATACTCCTTGGCTTAACAGTCTTTCAAGCTTCATGACTGCCCACTACCAAACGAAGGAAGACCAGAAACCTCAGCCTGGCAATGAAGTCCTTCCCATCTGGTCCCAACCTCCTTTCCAGCCTTGCTTTCCATTATCACCTTTACCTGTAGCCAATAGGTAGACACACTGCCCATTTATCTTGTCCTGAATGCCCACTGGACTTTCCTACCTCTTTGCTTTTGCTTTTGTTGTTCCCTTAGCATGAAATGCATGTCCTCATCTTCTTAAAGGTCAGATTCAAGGTTCCTCCTCCTCTAAAGCTTCACTGATGATCTGTCCAAATATGAGCTTTCCCACCCTCAGGCTTCCTTGGAATTTCATTTTTAATTGCTCATAAGGAATTTACTATACATTGCTTTGTATTGGTAATAATAAGGGTCATAGGAGTTACCATTTAGTGGGCATTTACTAAGTAATAGGTACCATACACCTTGTTGTATGCTGTCGAGCGGGTTTTGACTCATGGCAACCCAGTGTGACAGAGTAGAACTGCCCCATAGGGTTTACTAGGTTGTAATCTTTTCCACCATGGAGCCAGCAGTAAGTTTGAAATGTTGATCTTTTAGCTAGCTGTTGTCCTTAGCTTAACCACTGTGCCACCAGGGCTCCAAGGTGCCATATGAGGCATTTTAAATATGTTATCTCATTTAATTGTATGAAAGATATTTTAACTTATATGGTAGATATTTTATCCCATGAACTTTTAAACAAATCCTTGGAGGACAAGGAAACAGAACAATGCCCAGCACCCTGTAATAAGATTTTTACACAATAAAAATGTACAGAATGAAGAATTAAAGGTGAGAATAAATGTAGCCCTCTTCATTTTCACCTGTGCCCAAACAACTATTGATTTCCCCATTTCCTAACTTTCTTCCAGAGATCCTAGCCAAATGAGAGATTTAATCAACTCAATTCTGATATATAATGGACCATATCAGATGCGCATTTTCACATGGTTACAACCAGCCACAACTGAGGAGTGGTGCTCTTCTGACCCTGGCCTTGGGCTGGAATCCCAAGTTCCTGGACTACTCATGTATTTAAGTTTCCTGCCTGGATCAAAAAGGTACCTGAGTTTTTGGCTTAGTGGTAAATACTTCTGAAGGAGGATCCAAGATAGTCTAAGGTAACTTGAACATATTCAAAAGGGGTCTGTTAGTGTCCACGCGGAATTGATTCTCTTGAGTGTGATAATTTAAACGTGTAAAAGTATCCACCCTGTTGTTTCTGGCATTGGTTGCTTATTAATAGCCAAATCATCATTCTTGTGAATTCTGTTAGCTGATTTACAATTGTGTTTATATAAAATCTTGGCATGTCAAGTAAGAGATTTGGGATGTTACCTAGTCTACCTTTCCGTGTCTGGTGAGGCCTAATCTATCTAAACAGGTATTTGTTTCTTCAGTTCAGTTTCTAGGGTCAACCCTCAAGGTGGAAATACACATTTTTAGTTACCCACAAAAGTAACAATCACACTTTCCCCCGCCCAGGACTGATGGGAAGTGTGGCTATAAGGCTATTAAGAAATAAGGAATAATGCAAAATTGAACATGTGATGAAAAGTCTTCATATCTATAGCACAAAACTAAGAACTGCTTATGCCCAGCAATGACAATTTACCCAGAAATAGGGAGAACCACCAAATAGTACAGGATATCTGAGAAAATTCTGTGGAAATTTTAAAGTAACAGTAACATCTCTTATTCAAATAGTTTCTTTGACGAGGTAAATTTTTAAAGTACATACGTAGAATCATTGTCCTTTTCTTTCTTCCGTATTCCAAAGGCCTTCCTTGTACGCTTTTTCAATCCTGTGAAAAAAAAGAAAAGGGCCAAAGAAATATATCAGCAACATTCAAGTGAAGGTATTTTTAGAGTTGCAACGATCCAGGTAAACTTGAATGTTCAAAAACCAATGAACGTTTTCCCAATTGTGTGCAAGCATGTGCATATGATTTCTTATTATAGTTTTTAACAGATGTTTATCAAGAACTCAGCACTACAGATTCTTAGCACTATAAGCAACATAAGGTTGTATGGGTATAGAGAAGATTGCAAGCTTTTCTTACACCATTTTTGTTCATCATCCAAACTGGGCCTCTGCCAAGAAACTGAATCACAGGTGTAGAAGAATAACGAATTCCAGGTTAGACACACTCTTGCGACTAGGATAATACCAAGACAAAGATCATGTAAACCATACTAAAAGAGCTACATTGTTCTAACAAATCTTTCTGTCCCATATCCCCATCTCATCCTTTTCTACTTCCCAGCAGTATGGCCAGGCTGGATTAATAACCATTGTCCAAACATACTGGGAGTCCCTGAGTGGTACAACCGTTAAGGTGCTCACCTGCTTACTGAAAAATTGGAGGTTTGAGACCACCCAGAGGCACCTTGGACTAAAGGCCTGATGACCTGCTTCGAAATAGCAACCACTGAAAACCCGATGGAGCACAGTTCTACTCTGACACACATGGGGTCACCATGAGTTGGAACTGACTTGACGGCAATTTTTTTTTTTTTCTGAATATTCTCCAGCCCTTGTACTCCAGTGTCTCTTTATTTCTTATGCAGTCCTTACATCTGATTGAAGAGCTTTTCTTATTTTGTTAACATTTAGAATTTCATTTCATCTTCCAAGGTCCAGGCCAAGCCTACTTCCTCTGTGGGGGCTACTCAATCCTAGTTGTGTTAAGACACAAACTATTCTGTGCTCCCCACAAAATGCTATTCTTATACATATTATAATATACCAAACTGTATGACACCTGTTTTCCATGCCAGTTTCTTCTGTTAGACTGTGAGCTTTTCCGGGACAGAGGCCAAGGCCTACTTGTTTGTATGCCCTGGACACTTAATACTGATACCAAATAGTATTTGTTGATTTAAAATATCGTCCAGGAAGCATCATTAGGGCAGCACAAGGCCCTTTTCTTCCATCTTGGACAAACCAAGCCCAGTCTTGGTTCTCTCATTTTTATCCTGTCAAGGCTCTGTTTGCATTTCCTACCTCTGACATGTTTCATAAGGAGCCCTGGTGGGACAACAGTTAAGCACTCAACTGCTAACTGAAAGGTTGGCAGTTCAAACCTATCCAGTGACTCTGCAAAAAGAAAGACCTGGAGATCTGCTCCTGTAGAGATTACAGTGTAGGAAACACTGTGGAGCAGTTCTACTTTGTCACATGAGGTTGCTATGGGTGGAAATCAACTTGATGGCACCTAACTGCAACAACAAAATGCTTCATAGTTACTCACTTGGCTTGTGTTTCTTGTGTTAATGAGTATTATTCCAACAAATTATATATTCTAAACTATAGACTTGTTACTGGTGCTTTGGAAAGTCTTCTTGAGATGCTGGAGCTGGAAAAGTCATTGAAATTACAGGATTTGCATTTGGCACTATCAGGCGGAATAAAAGGAAAAACACTGATAGCATCAGTGATTTGATGACACCTTCTTCCAAAACATGTGAGTCAGCCCAAACCGCTCAGATTATCTGAGTCATTCATTATCTGGCTCTTAAGATACTATACAAACATAATCTCCAAAATGCCTCTGTTCCATCTAATTTTGCATTTTAATAGTCATTCCATTTAAGAAGTTTAGGTTTTTAAAATGTCAATGTTTTTTTTTTTTTAATTTCTTCCCACATGAAACTATTTTCCACTACTCTTCACGTAGGGAGTTTATAGGAACACTGATTGACATTTAAAACTACTTAAATATTTAGGAAAATCTTCCCTCCTTTCATTTTTATTTTAATTGTTTTTTTTTCCTTCTCACCTCTAACTGCCTTTTCCCCTTACAGGGACAAAGAATCATAGTCATATAATAATTTTCTTCCTACAATTTTTCTTAGGTCTTAGGTCTCTTCTTTAAAAAAATATTTTATTATTATTATTTTCTTAGGCATCATGTCTCTTAATTGGCTTTTCCACACTTCTAATTTAGCCTTTGGGTTGATGAGAATGCTATAATTGCCAATCACTACTGGTTTTTATAGGGCTATAAAACCAGTGCTATTAATATCGTATGTTTGCAAAGTACTTTATTTCCCATAACTTGACCATGGGATAAGATAGCATGTCCTACCAAACGGATGAGAAAATACACACAGATTCCAGTCATTCTTGTATTAAGTTAATAACAGAGTAGATAATTGTAGTTTTCCATAGATCCTGTCCTGTTTTTGACAATCAAATGTGGACAATAGCCAATATGACCAAGGTCATGAAAGTTACAAGTTGTCTAGTTTCCAGAGAAAAGTGCACTGTAACATGAGTGAGGACACACAGGGTCCATTTCTCAGCTTCATTTCTAATTGCGTAGCTTAGTTCAAGTTATATTCTCTCTAGGTTTCAATCTCTCAATCAACTAATAATAAGGAAATCAACTAATAATAAATAAAGAATATCCACCCCTTCACAAAATACTAAGCCAATCCACATGCTTAGTTTCACTGAAAGGCCTGTTTCTTAAGAACCAGGAACACACCATCAACGTGATATTCCAGAAAAAAAAAAAAAAAAGATCAAATTGTTGAATAGGAAAAAAACACTGAAAATCTTTTCCCATGAAAAGTGGAAAGATTTGAGAAGTTTAGGAGAGTATGAAGAAAATTCTGAAAGACTAAAGCAAAAGTTATAAAACGTAAAAGCCACTTACATCTTAACAGCTTTTGGAGAAGATCCAAGAAGAAAACAATCACACCAGCTACATTTAAAGTCACTGGAGAGCTTCTGAGAGTTAATGTTAAAATATCCAAAAAAAAAAAAAAAAACTCTTCAAAAGGAAGTAATGATAGCTGATGATCTTAAAGGAATTACAAGTATAAGACATTATATTTGATAATCTGATAAGCTTAAAAAAACACTATATCCAAAAATCCTCCACTTTTTTTTTATTAACTTTTATTGAGCTTCAAGCGAATGTTTACAAATCAAGTCAGACTGTCACATATAAGTTTATACACACCTTACTCCGTACTCCCACTTGCTCTCCCCCTAATGAGTCAGCCCTTCCAGTCTCTCCTTTCGTGACAATTTTGCCAGCTTCCAACTCTCTCTATCCTCCCATCCCCCCTCCAGACAGGAGATGCCAATACAGTCTCAAGTGTCCACCTGATACAAATAGCTCACTCTTCAACAGCGTCTCTCTCCTACCCACTGTCCAGTCCCTTTCATGTCTGATGAGTTGTCTTTGGGAATGGTTCCTGTCCTGGGCCAACAGAAGGTTTGGGGACCATGACCACCGGGATTCCTCTAGTCTCAGTCAGACCATTAAGTATGATCTTTTTATGAGAATTTGGGGTCTGCATCCCACTGATCTCCTGCTCCCTCAGGGGTTCTCTGTTGTGCTCCCTGTCAGGGCAGTCATCGGTTGTGGCCGGGCACCAACTAGTTCTTCTGGTCTCAGGATGATGTAGGTCTCTGGTTCATGTGGCCCTTTCTGTCTCTTGGGCTCTTAGTTATCATGTGACCTTGGTGTTCTTCATTCTCCTTTGATCCAGGTGGGTTGAGACTAATTGATGCTTCTTAGATGGCCGCTTGTTAGCATTTAAGACCCCAGACGCCACATTTCAAAGTGGGATGCAGAATGTTTTCATAATAGAATTATTTTGCCAATTGACTTAGAAGTCCCCTTAAACCATGGTCCCCAAACACCCGCCCTTGCTCCACTGACCTTTGAAGCATTCAGTTTATCCCGGAAACGTCACTGCTTTTGGTCCAGTCCAGTTGAGCTGACCTTCCATGTATTGAGTATTGTCTTTCCCTTTACCTAAAGCAGTTCTTATCTACTAACTAATCAGTAAAAAACCCTCTCCCACCCTCCCTCCCTCCCCGCCTCGTAACCACAAAAGTATGTGTTCTTCTCAGTTTATACTATTTCTCAAGATCTTATAATAGTTTTGTCCTTTTGCCTCTGACTAATTTCGCTCAGCATAATGCCTTCCAGGTTCCTCCATGTTATGAAATGTTTCACAGATTGATCACTGTTCTTTATCGATGCGTAGTATTCCATTGTGTGAATATACCACAATTTATTTAACCATTCATCTGTTGATGGACACCTTGGTTGCTTCCAGTTTTTTGCTATTGTAAACAGAGCTGCAATAAACATGGCTGTGCATATATCTGTTTGTGTGAAGGCTCTTATTTCTCTAGGGTATATTCCGAGGAGTGGGATTTCTGGGTTGTATGGTAGTTCTATTTCTAACTGTTTAAGATAACGCCAGATAGATTTCCAAAGTGGTTGTACCATTTTACATTCCCACCAGTATACAAGAGTTCCAATCTCTCCGCAGCCTCTCCAACATTTATTATTTTGTGTTTTTTGGATTAATGCCAGCCTTGTTGGAGTGAGACGGAATCTCATCGTAGTTTTAATTTGCATTTCTCAATGGCTAATGATTGAGAGCATTTTCTCATGTATCTGTTAGCTGCCTGAATATCTTCTTTAGTGAAGTGTGTGTTCATATCCTTTGCCCACTTCTTGATTGGGTTGTTTGTCTTTTTGTGGTTGAGTTTTGACAGAATCATATAGATTTTAGAGATCAGGCACTGGTCGGAGATGTCATAGCTGAAAATTCTTTCCCAGTCTGTAGGTGGTCTTTTTACTCTTTTGGTGAAGTCTTTAGATGAGCATAGGTGTTTGATTTTTAGGAGCTCCCAGTTATCTGGTTTCTCTTCGTCATTTTTGGTAATGTTTTGTATTCTGTTTATGCCTTGTATTAGGGCTCCTAAGGTTGTCCCTATTTTTTCTTCCATGATCTTTATCGTTTTAGTCTTTATGTTTAGGTCTTCGATCCACTTGGAGTTAGTTTTTGTGCATGGTGTGAGGTATGGGTCCTGTTTGATTTTTTTGCAGATGGATATCCAGTTATGCCAGCACCATTTGTTAAAAAGACTATCTCTCCCCAATTAACTGACACTGGGCCTTTGTCAAATATCAGCTGCTCATATGTGGATGGATTTATATCTGGGTTCTCAATTCTGTTCCACTGGTCTATGTGTCTGTTGTTGTACCAGTACCAGGCTGTTTTGACTACTGTGGCTGTATAATAGGTTCTGAAATCAGGTAGAGTGAAGCCTCCCACTTTCTTCTTCTTTTTCAGTAATGCTTTGCTTATCCGAGGCTTCTTTCCCTTCCATATGAAGTTGGTGATTTGTTTCTTTATCACATTAAAAAATGACATTGGAATTTGGATCAGAAGTGCATTGTATGTATAGATGGCTTTTGGTAGAATAGATATTTTTACTATGTTGTCTTCTTATCCATGAGCAAGGTATGTTTTTCCAATTAAGTGTGTCCTTTTTAATTTCTTGTAGTAGTGCTTTGCAGTTTTCTTTGTATAGGTTTTTTACATGTTTGGTAAGATTTATTCCTAAGTATTTTATCTTCTTGGGGGCTACTGTGAATGGTATTGATTTGGTGATTTCCTCTTCGATGTTCTTTTTGTTGAGGTAGAGGAATCCAAGTGATTTTTGTATGTTTATCTTGTAACCTGAGACTCTGCCAAACTCTTCTATTAGTTTCAGTAGTTTTCTGGAGGATTCCTTAGGGTTTTCTGTGTATAAGATCATGTCATCTGCAAATAGAGATAATTTTACTTCTTCCTTGCCAATCCGGATGCCCTTTATTTCTTTGTCTAGCCTAATTGCTCTGGCTAGGACCTCTAGCACAATGTTGAGTAAGAGCGGTGATAAAGGGCATCCTTGTCTGGTTCCTGTTCTCAAGGGAAACGCTTTCAGGCTCTCTCCATTTAGAGTGATGTTGGCTGTTGGCTTTGTATAGATGCCCTTTATTATGTTGAGGAATTTTCCTTCAATTCCTATTTTGGTGAGAGTTTTTATCATAAATGGGTGTTGGACTTTGTCAAATGCCTTTTCTGCATCAATTGATAAGATCATGTGGTTCTTGTCTTTTGTTTTATTTATATGGTGGATTACATTAATGGTTTTTCTAATATTAAACCAGCCTTGCATACGTGGTATAAATCCCACTTGGTCGTGGTGAATATTTTTTTGATATGTTGTTGAGTTCTATTGGCTAGAATTTTGTTGAGGATTTTTGCATCTATGTTCATGAGGGATATAGGTCTGTAATTTTCTTTTTTTGTGATGCCTTTACCTGGTTTTGGTATCAGGGAGATGGTGGCTTCATAGAATGAGTTGGGTAGTATTCCATCATTTTCTATGCTTTGAAATACCTTTAGTAATAGTGGTGTTAACTCTTCTCTGAAAGTTTGGTAGAACTCTGCAGTATAGACATCTGGGCCAGGGCTTTTTTTGTTGGGAGTTTTTTGATTACCTTTTCAATCTCTTTTTTTGTTATGGGTCTATTTAGTTGTTCTACTTCTGATTGTGTTAGTTTAGGTAGGTAGTGTTTTTCCAGGAATTCATCCATTTCTTCTAGGTTTGCAAATTTGTTAGAGTACAGTTTTTCGTAATAATCTGATATGATTCTTTTAATTTCAGTTGGGTCTGTTGTGATATGGCCCATCTCGTCTCTTATTCGGGTTATTTGTTTCCTTTCCTGTATTTCTTTAGTCAGTCTGGCCAATGGTTTATCAATTTTGTTAATTTTTTCAAAGAACCAGCTTTTGGCTTTGTTAATTCTTTCAATTGTTTTTCTGTTCTCTAATTCATTTAGTTCAGCTCTAATTTTTATTATTTGTTTTCTTCTGGTGCCTGATGGATTCTTTTGTTGCTCACTTTCTATTTGTTCAAGTTGTAGGGACAGTTCTCTGATTTTGGCTCTTTCTTCTTTTGGTGTGTGTGCATTTATCGATATAAATTGACCTCTGAGCACTGCTTTTGCTGTGTCCCAGAGGTTTTGATAGGAAGCATTTTCATTCTCGTTGCATTCTATGAATTTCCTTATTCCCTCCTTAATGTCTTCCATAACCCAGTAATCCTCCAGTTTTGATTCTAGAATTTCATGAAGATTTTAAAGTCAATTTCTAATTATTTTTAGGCTGGGTGATGAATTTTTATCAACTCTCCTTTACCAAAGGGCGGCTCAAAAAGACGAAGTAAAGTATTATAATACAATGTGCAAAGACGTGGAGATAGAAAACCAAAAGGGAAGAACATACTTGGCATTTCTCAAGCTGAAAGAACTGAAGAAAAAATTCAAGTCTCTAGTTGCAATATTGAAGGATTCTATGAGAAAATTCTAAAAATGCGGAAGCATCAAGAGAAGATGGAAGGAATACACGGAGTCACTGTACCAAAAGGAATTGGTTGACATTCAGTCATTTCAGGAGGTAGCATATGACCAGAAACCAATGATACTGAAGGAAGAAGTGCAAACTGCACTGGTGGCACTGGCGAAAAACATGGCTCCAGGAATTGATGGGATCCCAATTGAGATGCTTCAGTAAATGAAGTCTATGCCAAGAAATTTGGAAGACAGCTGCCTGGCCAACTGACTGGAAGAGATCCATATTTGCACCCATTCCACAGAAAGGTGATCCAACGAAATGCAGAAATTATTAAACAATATCATTAATTTCACACACAAGTAAAATTTTTCTGAAGATCATTCAAAAGCAGTTGCAGCAGTATATCAACAGGGAACTGCCAGAAATTCAACCCAGATTCAGAAGAGGATGTGGACCAAGGGATATCACTGCTGATACCAGATGGATCCTGGCTAAAAGCAGAGAATACCAGAAAGATATTTACCTGTGTTTCATTGACTATGCAAAGGCATTTGACTGTGTGGGTCATAACAACCTATAGATAACATTGCAGAGAATAGAAATTCCAGAACACTTTATTGTGCTCATGAAGAACCTGTACGTAGACCAAGAGGCAGTCGTTGGAATAGAGGAAGGGGACATGGTATGGTTTAAAGTAAAAAAAAATGTGCATCAGGGTTATATCCTTTCACCATACTGTATGCTGAGCAAATAATCAGAGATCCTGGACTATATGAAGATGAATGCTGCATCAGGATTAGAGGAAGACTCATTTACAACCTGTGATATGTAGATGACACAACCTTACTTGCTGAAACTGAAGAGGACTTGAAGCACTTACTGATGAAGATCAAAGGCCATAGTTTTCAGTATGGATTACACCTCAACATAAAGAAAACAAAAATCCTCAAAACTAGACCAATAAGCAACATCATGCTTAATGGAGAAAAGACTGAATTTGTCAAGAATTTCATTTTACTTGGATCCACAATCAACACCCATGGAAGTAGCAGTCAAGAAATCAAAGGACACATTATATTGGGCAAATCTGCTGCAAAAGATCTCTTTAAAATATTAAAAAGCAAAGACATCAATTTAAGGATTAAGGTGCATCTGACCCAAGCCATGGTGTTTTCAATTGCCTCATATATTTGTGAAGGCTCGACAATGAATAAGGAAGATGGAAGAAGAATTGATGCCTTTGAATTATGGTGTTGGTGAAGAATACTGAATACACCATGGACTACCAGAAGAACAAACAAATCTGTCTTGGAAGAAGTACAGCCAGAATGTTCATTAGAATTGAGGATGGTGAGACTAAGTCTCACATACTTTGGACATGTTATCAGGAGAGGCTAGTCCCCGGAGAAGGACATCATGCTTGGTAGAGAAGAGGGTCAGCAAAAAAGAGGAAGACCCTCAATGAGATGGATTGACACAGGGGCTGCAACAATGGGCTCAAGCATAACAGTGACTGTGAGTATGCTACAGGACCAGGCAGTGCTTCATTCTATTGTGCACAGGGTTGCTATGAGTCTGAACTAACTCGATGGCACCCAACAGCAACAACAACAATCCTTTACCAAAAATGGGAGGGCCAAAATTCAGTGTTTTCAAGGAAGTGCATTTTCCTTTGTCAACATATTAAAAAAAGAGAGAACTAAAGGGGAAGAATTGTATTGTCCTGATGATCAGGGCCTAGCAAGGTTTTATCCTAAGCTGTGGAACAGAGAATTCCTTCCTGTGCTGTGGCATCCCTGGGTGGTGATGGTTACTGTGTTTGGCTGCTGACTGAAAGGCTGGAACATGTCCACCCAGAGGTGCCTTAGAAGAAAGTCCTGGAGATTTACTTCTGAAAAATCAGCCATTGAAAACCCTACAGAGCACAGTCTGACACACATGAGGTTGCCATCAGTCAGAACCAACTGAATGGCAGCTAGTTTACTGTGCTGTACAGAGCCCTGGACTGTAGTCTTGGATTAGCTACACAAGGAGCCTGGCCTACTGCCTCTAGCTTCTCTCCACCTGTTTCAGATTCCTTTAGTTTCCTTTAGTATTATGAGAGGTGTTAGTCAAGTTTGGGAACAATAAAAAAAATAAATAAATAAAAATTGACTGATATTTTAAGCATGTAGAAAAACACATGGGGTCTCCATGAGTCGAGTATGACAGCTAACTACAACAGCGGTAAGCTTATTTCATTTGAGGCAACCTTCAGTATAATATTACAAGATAAAGCAACAGGTATAGAAACTAACGATAGTGACAGCACAAAAAATACACTGAGCAGAAGTTTCATCTACCAGTAGCTGCCGTTATTGAAGTCCTTCCTATGTGCCAGGTACCAAGTACTTAGTCTATGTTGCCTCATTTAATCCTCTAACAAACCTAGTGAAAAAGTAAGCTATGTTTTCTCCTCAACTGATGAGCCTGAGTATTTGCCGAAATTAGATTTTGTAATCATCATCCCCAGGAAACTGGGGGCTACTCTCCTTCTACTACTTCCCAGTTGTTGGGTACCTGCAGGGCTTTGTCCTAGGTTCCTCTACACCTCCTCCTTGGGACAATTTAATCCACTCAAATGTTTTCATTTACCATTGTATGCAAATAAATCCTGAATCCATAGGTCAGGCCCAGCACTACCTCATGAGCCTCTTCTGAAATACACAGACTTTCTTTCCATACTTGGGTTTCTACAAAGAGACACCAGGCTGCAGCATTCACTTGCAATATATATGAAGTCAAATCTGTGAAGGTATGCCAAATCATCTAGTTTAAAATTATTTTTTGAATACATTTCACCTTAAAATGAAATAGTTCTCCATCAACTGATGAATGAACAAACAATATATATCTATACAACGGAATGATATTCAGTCACAAAAACGAATGAAGCCCTGATACATGCTATAAGGTGGGTAAACCTTGAAAACGTTATGCCAAGTCAAAGGGGCCAGAAACGAAAGGCCACATATTGTATAATTCCACTTATGTGAAATATCCAGAGTAGGTCAATTCATGGATATATAAAGCAGATTATGGCTGTAAGGGGCTTTGGGGAGGGTAGAATGGGCAATGGCTGCTTAATTGCTTGGGGTTTCCTTTTGTGGTAATGAAAATGGTCCCGAAGTAGATGGTGGCGATAATTATCCAACATTCTGAATGTACTAAATGTCACTGAATTGTACACTTTAAAATAGTTAAAACAGTAAATTTTATGTTATGTGTATCTTACCACAATAAAAAAGAAATGCAATAGTTTATGCCAGATTACTCTGTGACGAGGGGAAAAAGGAGGGAAGGGATTGGGTGAGGAAAGAAAGAAACGAGGCAGATTGCCTTACAAGTTTGGAGCCTATATTTTTTTCTAAAGTTGTGAAATATTTAGTAAAGAAACGCGGGTCTACGCAGCCAAAACTCTGTGTTCATACTGACCTTCATTACTGATAAAGCAACATTGGCATGAGAATTTACAACAGAATCTCCAGACTTTCCATCCAGCCTGTCTCTCTAACGGAACAGATGTTTACAACAAGTTTTTCATAAACAAACACATTTTTATTACGTTGCTTATTCCTTGGATCTTTTCTCATAAGATCACAATGTTACATTAATCCCCACTGGACATAAGCTCCAGAATGTCAGTCACTCCATCCACCTATGTGTCTTGTAGCCCCGTAGTATCTGACGGATAGGAGATACATTAGAAGTATTTACTGAATTGTATGGTGCATACATACCATGGAATATTACTCAGCAATGAAGAGAAAAGAAGTCCTGATAGATACATGCTACAACATACATGAACCTTGAAAACATTATGCTGAATGAAATAAATCAATCACAAGAGGACAAATATTGTCTGATAGGATTTGCATGAAATATCTAGAATAAGTAAGTGTATAACCCGTTGCTGTCAAGTTGATTCTGACTCATAGCGACCTATAGGACAGAGCAGAACTGCCCCATACAATTTCCAAGAAGCACTTAGTGGATCTGAACTGCCGACCTCTTGGCTAGCAGCCATAGCTCGTAACCACTATGCCACCAGGGTTTCCAAGTAAGTGTATACCCAAAATCCACTGCCGTCGAGTCGATTCCGACTCATAGTAAGTGTATAGAGACCAAAACTTTTTAGTGGTTACTAGGGGCTTTTTTTTTTTTTAGGGGCAGGCAGAAGGGTGGGGAAAGGAGGACTCGATGCTTAGGGAACACTGAGCTTCTGTTAGGGATAATGGTGAAATTTGGAAATGGATAATGGTGATGGCTGAACAACAGGATGAACGTAATTAATATCAATGAACTGTAAATTGAAGATTATTGAAATGTCAAATGTTTTGTTTTATATATACATTTTTATATATATAATACTAAAAAACCCAAAAAACCAAGGAAGACATTATTTCTTATCTCCTTTTTAGACTGAAAGTCATGCCCCACTGGTAGTTTATGAAATCAATTTGATGGGAAGAAGCCTTCATTAAAAAAATGAAATAGAAGAGAAAAACTACCTTGCCCACAGGAAGAATCAGTACTGCTTTATCAAACTTGTGTGTGTGGTGAGTGTTTGCAAATTGAGGGCCAATGTAAAATATATTTCTTACAATAGGTTACAAGACAAAAAAGTTCAAAAATCTTTTCTTTTGGGACAATATTTTTTTTTTAAAGAAATACTTTCCTTTTAAATTTAAAATACAAATTACTATATTTACTGGTGTTTTTCTCTGAATTAATTAAAAACAAACAAAAAAACCAAGATACCTTGGAACTATCTGGCTTTAAGAGTACACAACCCTGCAGGTGAAGAGGGAACAGTAAAGGGGAAAGCATTCTTTCTATCCATTTTCTTTTCTCCTGGGTGCAAATGTTCTGTAGGGATTCATTAAGCAAACACCAGAATCTGAATTTGAGCCTTTAAATGTTATAATGAAAATAAGAGTATTTAGAGGGAATTTCTAAAAAGAAAATTTGGATTGTATAATACATAACAATTTTAGGTAAAACATAAAAATCTAACACTCAAAAGAGCCTACAGGGTTTTTGTTTGTTTGGCTTAGTGTTTTTAATTTTTTTTTTTTTTTTTCACTCACACTAACGTTCCTGAAGCTGAGTTCTGAACAGAAGAAATCAAAGTGTTAGCACCCTGTGGCTAGGAGCTGGGAACCAGCCACACAGAAGATCCTGCTGTCCTTAGCCAGAGTTGCTGTCCTGCTGCCTAGGAGAGCAAGTGGAGTGTCCTGTCAATAATACCCCCTTTCTCTCCCTACTCTGGATTCCTACCACTCCACTGCTAGCTGATAAGACAACAATGAGAAGCAGCCAAACATAGAATGGTAGCCTCCCTAACAGCATCTTCACAATTGGTTTATCACCTGACCTAGCTTAAAGGGGCTAGGATGGGAAGAGATGTGGGGCAGGTACAACTGAGGGAGAGAACCAAAGCCAAGTTCTAACATTGGAGTAGTGAGAGGTTGGGAGAGAAAGAGTCTGGAGTGGGGTGGGAACATTCTGTGCCTTTGTTGAAGGAAAGAGTTCCTTTGAAGGCACCACTTTTTGATTAACTTCCTTATTCACCTTGCCTTTTCTAATAGCCCTTTTATCATGGTGTCAAGACTCTCATATAAACATAATGTGTTCAAAATTGTTTAAAAGACACCACGTTTGGATATGTTACTGGGGCACACTTGCACCTCCTGCCTCCCACTTCTCTCCAAACTGTGCTTTTCAGCAGGACCTGAACAAGGCAAGGTCTAGGTACAAAGCCAACTCTAGAAGTGACCTAGAGCTTTGAGAGAAAGAAGAGGAGGGTGAGGAGGAAGAGGGTATGGCAGTGATAACTATTTAGGGTCAATATGTATCTTAGTTATCTAGTGCTGTTACAACAGAAATACTGCAAGTGGATGGCTTTAAGAATAAGAAATTTATTCTCTCACATTCAAGGAGTTTAGAAGTCTGAATCCAGGGCACCAGCTCAGGGGAAGGCATTCTTTCTCTGTCAGCTCTGGGGGAAGGTCTGTGTCATCAATCTTCCCTGGTCCAGGAGCTTCTCAGCACAGGGACCCCGGGTCCAAGGGATGTGTTATTTTCCTGGCTCTTGTTTCTTGGTGGTATGAGGTCCCTCTACCTCTCTGCTCCATTCTCTCTTTTATATCTCAAAAGAGATTGACTTAAGATACAACCTAAACTTGTAGATTGAGTCCTGCTTCATTAACGTAACCTGTTGCTAATATCACCTCATTAACATCATAGAGGTAGGATTTATAACACATAGGAAAATCACATCAGATCACAAAATGGTAGACAATCACACAATACTGGGAATTACAGCCTAGCCAAGTTGACACACATTTTTGGGGGACACAATGCAATCCGTGACAGTATGTAAAACACAGACAATACAGAAATATCAAACCATCCCCTCATGTCTCTCCCCAGCAAATTTGCAAATGCTCCCTCCCAGAAATAGAAGCAGAGAGACAGAGGGAGCAGGATGCATGGTCTTCTTTGGAATTCAAAGGTGTGGGTTCAAATCCCAATTCAACTACTTACTGACTGTCATTCACAGACACATTCATAGAGTATCTAAGATTCATGTCCTCATAAGACAAGAGGTCTGGAGGGACACGCCTCAGTTTCTCCTTCTCTAATCACTAGGAGTGAGGGGAAGACAGATCTTGATTCAGTATCTAGCATGGGCTAGGCACTGTGCCAAGCACTTTACACAAACTGATCCTCCCAACAACTCCAGAAGGTCTTATTAACCTATTTTATGGGTTAAGAAACAGACTCAAAGTAATTAAGTTCCTCTTCCAAGGTCATTCAGCAAACAAATAACAAGACCAAGATTTTAAGCCACACCTTTGTGACTCCAAAGCTCAGCAACTTCTTACAGGGTGCTCAGCTCCTGATGATTATCGCAGTGCCCAGAGCAATGCCTGCTAAACTGGGACACACCATCAATGCTTAACAATTAAATAAAATAGGCACTCAATCAAGGTTTGTGAAATAATTAAAAAAATAACTAATGGTCTTTCCTGGTGTTTTCTGTCTACATTCCACTGATGTTCAGTTTCTTGATGTTCATTTGTGTATAAAGAATTATTAGGGAAGGAGAAAGGGCCGAACTCTTGGACCTGTCTGAATGCCTGGGTGTTATACATTCATAATGGGCTGGGCCCATCTGAATGCATAGGTATTAGGCCAAGGAGTAGAGACCCAGGGTGAAGGCTGTTCTGTGACTTTGTCACATTTTTGGGTGGACAATGTACACAATGGCACATTGAAAAACTCAATTCAGCCAAAGACATGTCATTAATAAAAGTAGTAGCCGTAATTTATAGTATTTACGATGTTCTAGGAAATATGTCATGAACTTGTTTAGCTTAGCTCAACACAGCCTCATAAAGTGGGAACTATATCCCATTGATAACATACTGTGGGGCATAGAGAATAGTGTCAGGTCACATGAGTGGTAAATGGCAAAATTCCCAAACTTTCCAAAGTCCCTCTGTCTGGTCCCAGAGCCCATGTTCATATATATATATATATATATATATATATATATATATATATATATATATATGTCATCAGAATCCATCTAGGCTTATAAAAATAAACGGCTTATTTATTTTTAAATGGAAAAAAATTGGGCAAATTAGGCTGCACATTTCTTAAATACAAAGACAGTATTTTGCATGTCTATATCTTTAAAAAATACGATACCCAGTGAACATAAGGAGATCTAATAAATGTTTGCTAAGTGGATTATTTCTGTAATACATGTATATTTCCAGTTGGAGTAGTCCTCAGCTTGAAGGGTTACTGAAAGGTGAATCACATGTAATGGAATTACTTATTTTCTGCAGGAACCCAAGCCAAACATTTGGTCTCAGTAATACAAAACAGGCAAATGTAATTGCCCTGGGCATAATGCTGTGTATTGACAGGAGCTCCAGACTGACAATATCTATTCATTACGATGTTCACTACATTTCTGTCAGAAAAGATTAAGATGCTTGGGGTATCAGCTCTTCCTCTAAGTTTTAAATATAGGTACTATAATCGGATTAAAATTCTTTGTTGTAATAAGGTCTTGCAGAAAGACATATGACCAGTAAACATTGAGCCCAGTCCCTCCCATGATCTTTAAAAATAATTATGATTTCCAGTGCCTAAACCACTGCCTTGCATATGTGTTGTGTGCCATTGTGTGGAACTCCCCTTTAGGGTTTCCTAGGCTGTAATCTTTATGGGAGCAAACAGCCAGGTCTTTTCTTCCACAAAGCTGCTTGGTTGGTTCAAACGGCTGACTTTTGGTTAGCAGCCGAGTACTTAACCATTGTACCTCCAGGGCTCCTTTGCCTAGTAGATGTTGTTGTTGTTAGGTGCCATGGAGTCAATTCCAACCCATAGCCAGGCCATGTAAAACAGAATGAAACACTGCCTGGTTCTGTGCCATCCTCACATCCTACTAGATACCAAACCCCTTGCGCTTAATAAAGGTGAGTGCCAGGAAATAGGAAAGTCAAAGCTCAATATCAATAGTCTAGTGCAGTGCCTGGCACATGGTAGTCACTCACTAAATATTTATTGTTGGCTGCTCTAATACTTGCAATTCTAACCAAAATGGTGGGCATGTGCTTTTTTGGTCTGAATAATTTACCTTCATTTTTAAGTGAATCAAAGGAAATCCAAGTGATCTTTGTACTTAGTAAACACAAAGGCTCTTGGCAAGATGACACTCCATTACTTTGAGCTGAGCTTGTTGGGGAAAATTATATAGTGACACACTCCATTAGAACTGGGCTGCAAAAGGGTCTGATGTGGGTGGTACCTTGAGGTTCAGATGTGAGATATGGAAACTTACATTGGGGCACTAAAATGGAAATATATAAACGACAACTAAGATCTTTGAGGAGCTAAAAATAGTAATGACTTTTTATAGAAAGAAGTACTTGATCTGTCGGTGACACGGAAGAAAATGTTGAAGAGAAAATGGCTGTGAAATAGGTCTGTCACTTAAAAGGAGTTGGCGTTCACTGTGCCAATACTAATATAATGTTGGAGCTGAAAAGCACTGGAAGAATTTTAAATAGGTGAACCACTTTCAATTAGCTGAAAGTACAGCAGTGGGATCTATGGGAAGCAGTACTTAGTTGTAAAGAAAGGATAACCTTTCAGCTCCGACAGACTTGGGTTCAAATCTCATCTTCACTACCTCCTGGGGTAAGTTACTTAACCTCTCTGCATCTCAATTTTCTCAGTTATCTATCATAAAAAGGTTTTTGTAAGGTTTAAATGAGTGTAAAAGTACTTGTATGATACCCACAATAAATTGTGCATCACTTCATGAAGATTTCTCTTGCTTTTCTTAGAATCTTGATATTTATAAAACAATTAGAAATCAGCTATTTTAACAGATTACATCAGAGCAACTAAAGGTTTAATTTCGACACTTAGAGCAGCCCCATAGCTCCATTTCTTTAGAAGTAAAAATATAGCATCGAAGTTTGAAAATAATCAAATTTTCAAAATCTCACTTTCCTTGGTTATAGCAGTAATAACAAAATCTAACTGGGTCTCAAGAAATGTAACTATCACCTATAGTAAATGATGTGAGGATTAAAAGACTCACAGCAAGAAATACAACCTTCTCATGCAGTAGGAAAATAAAACACTTATGAAGCCTTTTCTATGTCCAAGTCTATCACAAACTGTCCAAGTCTATTATAAACTTTAGCTAATAAGGTGGTCTTTCCAATGTTATCTTAAAGTTTGCTAGTGCTATTTCTACTTGGGTTAGTGGGATAGAGAACTTGGAGCTTTCTGCTCTCTGCCTGGTGGGGAGACACAAAGCTTTTCTTGGACAGTAACACTCTGGACACCAGTGAAATTATCTGACTTGTTCCATGGTGATCTTGTTCTCTAACAGGGTTTCCCTCTTATTCTTTCTCTTCCTCCTCCCCCCCTGCTTTTCTGCACATTCATCCATTCTCTCTGTCCCATTCCATTTCCAGTCCTTCCTCAGCTAGACATTTATATGTATAGTGTTTAGGCTCTGATTTTCAGGCATACACAGAAGACAAATAAAAATAAAAAAAAAAAATTGAATTATAATTCACCAAATCTCATTTTCACAAACACCACTTTGAACAAGAAAATAAACCTCAAGGAAAGCAAACTGGGCAATAACAGAAATGCTTTCCATATACCCTTGCCTTTTTATATTTCATTTCAAGGAAGAAGGAGCGGTACTTGGGTAAAATCTTTAAATTGTTACTACATGTACTATTTAGTGCTTTGAACTGAATTCTTTAAAAGTGAATTAAAAAAGAAAGCAGGAACATATCCTACATAGAATTCTTTTGGTTTAATGCTAATCTACTACACTGAGGCTGAGAGATGGGAAAGGGGATTTACATGGCACTGACAACTCAACATACCACAGGACTGTTAACTAAATGTATTTAGAAAGGATTTATGAAGCCTATTTCCAAAACAAGAAATGGAAATGATCTAAAAAGTTAAAAATGTATAAGTGGAATTATTTTTAACAAGATCAGATATCAGATAGACATGCACACAAATAAAAGGTTTAAAAAGGAACTAGATAGAGAATTAGCTCCAAGTTTTCTTGGGATGCATATAGATTAATACTGTCTGCAAGATTTAGTATAACGATGATCATCCATCCATCCACCCACCCACCCATCCATCCATCCATCCCTTGGCTATAAATCTCAGTAGGTAAGAAGGTTCACTGTCATCAAATTCTTCCTTTTAGATAACATAAGCTTATCAAGTTGCAATAAAAACCCGCTTTCTCTTAGTCTACCCTTATCGATGGTAGAAAATATCAAGTAAACCCTCTTGAAAAATGAATGCTTTGTAGACTTACAGATTTATTAAGCCATCCTCTTAGCATCTTCTTAGGCTAAATGATCATATTACTATTTTCTTTCCTTCTTTTTAGTTTCTTTATATTCCAAATATTTAATTTTTTCTGTGTTGCTCTACTATCATAGACTCTCTGATTCTAGGTCCTTGAATTTACCTGGCAGGCTCCGAGTTGCATTTTTTCCCCATTGCTGATCAGTATTCTCTTCACCAATCTCCCAGAATTGGGGAGGGATATAATTTAAGCTTTTTATTCGATGCCTAGAGTTAAGCAAGCTCTGGAGTATTTGGGGCCACTATCAGACCTCTTCATCTTCTCATTCAGTGGGTGACTGAATAAGAACGTACTGAGCATGTGCCAGAGGCACTTTTGGAGTGGGAGATACAGTAGTGAATGTTACACCTTAGTAGCTCTCAGTCACTAAAACTGTAAAACGCCCTTTCAATTAAGTAGCTGCCACCAATGTTAGCACCTTCCAATATTTACAAATTAGAGGGGATATATATATACATGTGTGATATTTTGATATTTGAGATGAAGAGTGACATGAGATGAGACTGTCAAGGGTCAGATCATGCAAATATTTAAAGGTCAAGTTAAGGAAGGACCTTAGTTTTTTTTTTTTTTTTTAAGTTCAAAAGGTAGTCATTGAAAGCATTGAAACAGGTAAATAACACCATCTTTTTTTTTTTTTCCTACCAGCATTCTCTATTAAACAGTGAAAACATGTATTAGTAAGCTCTCGTGGAAAGTTTTAAGGCAAATGGAAAAAAAAAAAATTACCTCAATCAATTTTCAAGAGGTAAAAATTATGCGGCCTTTATTCTCTGACCACAACGCAATCAAGTCTCAAATTAGCAGCATTCATTGTAACAAACCAACCAATATGAGAAAAGTTGTCAAGTATTAGAAAATATCAGTTATATTACTAGTTTGCACTACAGACCCCAATTAATTCTTGATGGCTAAAGAATGAAATATAAATTAGTATAAAAGAGTTACGTAGTGCAATAGTAACTCCTATGCATAATGGTCACTCCAAAACCAAAAAACGAAACCCACTGCTGTCTAGTCAATTCCGACTCATAGCAACCCTATAGGACAGAGTAGAACTGCCCCGTAGAGTTTGCAAGGAGCGCCTGGTGGATTCAAACTGCTGACCTTTTGCTTAGCAGCTGTAGCACTTAACCACTACGCCCCAGGGTTTCCTAATGGTCACTATGGTGTATTAAATAAATAACTTGTCTTCTGGATCACCGAAAGATAAAATTACATTGACTATTGTTTTGATGTTAAAAGTGTTCTATTGGACTAATTATCTGAATACTAGCATGGAAGTTATCATCTATATCAAAACTTCCTGTGACCAGAATATTTAATTTACCAGGATAGCTGAATGCCTACGAATTTCTTACCACTTAAGAGTTTACCAGTTGTGACAGTATGTAAATATACCAACTGTGACAATCCTAATTGAAATTGAAATTAATTTAGGGCCTTCTATTTAAACCCTCCTAATTCAATTTTTTTTTTTTAATTCCTGAACTCATATCCCTCACAAAATTTTCTTACTTTGCATCAGACCTGAAATCAGATCTAGCTTCAGCAGGAACCACTTCTGTGATGTTGAGGAAATTATTTAATCTCTCAGGAATTCAGTTTTCTGAACTGTAAAACACCCACTTCACGTGATTATTGTGAGTGATGAATGAGAAAATAGATTTGGATATCTAAGTAAAATGCTACTTAAACGGTATTAATATTATTTATTCATATAGTATTATTTTTTAATTGAGCATTGAAAAATAGCTGTATATATCATATAAAAATAAAGAATACAGCCTAGTACCAACAGTAAGATGTCTCTCTTCCCTTGTTAATACAAAACCAAAAACCAAACCCACTGCCGTCAAGTTGATTCTGACTCACAAAGACCCTATAGGACAGAGCAGAACTGCCCCATATGGTTTCTAAAGCTGTAAATCTTTACGGAGCAAACTGCCACATCTTTCTTTTGCATGTTAATACGAAAGGGGAGGAAAATTCATTTTTTCCCCACAAATCATCTAAGAATATGCTTTCCAATTCCTTCAGTTGCATAATATTAACTCTAATATCCTATAAGATCTTGTTTAATTTTCAATAATCTAGAAAACTAATCATAGACATTCACATCAGGTGTCTATATTCTAAAGCTATACTCAACCACCTTCCTCCTAAGCCAGTTCCTATGCCAGGCCTCCCCTTCCGAGTAAAATGGTGCCTTCATCCCCCAAGATGCTCCATCCAGAAACCTAAGAAGCACCTTTGACTCCTCCTTTCTCATTCTCCTCTCCACAGCCAGGTAGTACTGTTAACTCTGTCTTAGGTACATCTAATATGCTCACCCGTGCTCCTTCCATCTTCAACACATGGCCCCTAAGATTGCCAGGAAAAGGAAAGAGAAATCAAAGAAGTCACCTTGGATACTTTAACACTTCAGTCTGAAAGAAAAATAAAAAATCTGCTTATATACCATTGGCCATAGGCATCCCATGGCCTTACCTAGATGTAAGGGAAGTTGGGAAATGAAATCCTTGGCTGTGAAGCTACTTCCCAGCAACAGCTCTGCACTATGCAAGGGGAGCTTGGACTTCGGGAGGTCAACTAGGTATCTCTTTCAACTCCTTGATTGATGATCCTTAGCTCCTATTACCATTTCTCTGTATCCCTGAGCTATAATACCACATAATGAACTGGTTCACCATTTATTACTTCCATGATTGTGAATGAATTTACACCTCTATCAAACTCAGTTTTCATATCCATGAAATAGATCTCATCTTAGGATTTCTACGAAGAGTAAATAAATCATGCATGCAATGTGCTTAGTACATTCAACGGCTTAGCGAAATCGGTATTTTCTAGAAGTTGAGTCTGAATATAGAATTGACCCTAGGGTAAATCTTCAACATTGTTGGGATTATAAAAAGCTATATCTATACTATGGTTGGAAACCCTGGTGGCATACTGGTTAAGTGCTACAGCTACTAACCAAAGGGTCAGCAATTCGAATCCACCAGGCGCTCCTTGGAAACTCTATACGGCAGTTCTACTCTGTCCTGTGGGGTCGCTACGAGTTGATGTCGACTCGGCGGCACTGGGTTTGGTTTGATTTTTGGATATTATGGTTTACTGAATTGCTTCTTGCCTCTAAAGGTGGTGGTTGAAGAAGGCTTTGAAGGTTTTTCTCTCCTTTTTCCCCCCTAAAGTCATAATTTAAGGAAGAAATCCTTCCAGTAAAGGATAAAATAAAGATGAAATTACATGGAACAACTGATAGGCAATTAGATAACATAATATCAGAGTGGAAACCTTGGTGGTGTAGTTGTTAAGTGCTACAGCTGCTAACCAAAAGGCTGGCAGTTCAACTCCACCAGGCGCTCCTTAGAAACTCTATGGGGCAGTTCTACTCTGTCCTGTAGGGTCGCTATGAGTCAGAATCGACTCGAGAGCAATAGGTTTGGTTTTTGGTTTTTTAAATCAGAGTAAAGATCAATATCTGGTTTAGACCTCATAAGTAGTAGATGAATAAACCTGCAGTACAGAGAGATTAAAAGAACAGGTGGGCTCACAGTTACCCAGAAAATTATAAAGGAGCCTAGACTCAAATTGCCATCCTTTACTTCAGTCCAGAACACTTTACCATGTGGCTTCAGTAAATATGAGTGTGTGTGTGTGTGAGACATGTGTAGATTGAACGAACATAAACTATATTTGTCTCCTGCAGTGCTTTAGCATACTGTGCATGGTTTTAGGTTTTTTTGAGTATGTTTTTTGCTTCTACTTCTATGCTAATGTATCACATTACTTTTTAATGCCCAGAACAGTGTGGGGAACCCCTATTTAGCTGAACGGCATCACCTCGACAATCAGAATTGCATTTCCAATGATGCTAATACCTTGTTAGCTGAAATCTGGCTTAGCATTTTGATTGAATTTTCTGTTAAGCACTCTGAATAGACTTTTCAAATTATGAGACTATAACCTCAAAGACAGGAGGAAAGTAAAAGGTGATTCTAATAATAATAAAAAATAAAACAGAAAAAAGTTCTTTAGAAATGGGGTCACTAGAAATGCCAACATCCAAATGCTGAATCTAAATAAAGCTAATTATGTGGTACTTTGCACAAATGTTTATTTTGTTCTTCCTGGAACAATCACATTTACAAGAGCAATTGTATGCTTAATTCAAAATTTGCCAGCATCCTCACAGGCTGTCCCAGATATTTCTCTTCTGAAACTTCTTTGAAACCCAAGGCTAAATCTAGTCCCTTGGTTTTTTTTTTTTAAATAGCCACCTAAATATATACATGATGGAGTCCCTGAGTGACACAAATGTTTAAGCACTCGACTGCTGGCTGAAATGTTGGTAATTTGAACCCACCCAGAGACACTTTGGAAGGAGGTCCTGGCAATCTGTTTCCAAAAAGTCATAGCCTTGAAAACCCTATGGAATGCATTTCTACTCTGCAACAACTGAAGTCACTATGAATTAGAATCAACTCAACAGCAATGGGTTTGGTTTGCATTTAAATATATACATACACCTTGTTTACCTCTCCTATCTAGTTTAAGTAGAAGCCACTTCAATGATTTTAGTGGAATTCAACCTGCTCTGAAGTTCCCAGAAGACAGAACTCCTTAGTTCAAGGCATTCAAGGTCCCGATCTACCATATTTCTCCAGTTTTATCTGTCACTATTACATTATAAACACCTGGATCTGCAACCAACTGAGAATTTTCTCCATTCCCTAGACAAGTCTGCACGTTTGTGCCCTATGTATTTGTCTGTGTTTGGAGGACTCACTTTTTGGACTGCCTTCTCTTGCAGCTATAACCGTGGAAACTCTGGCATCTTCAAACTGACTCAGAAATACCCCATCACATCTGCAGGAAGTTTTTCTTCAAAATCAATTTTTTTCCCCTGGGTTCTTCCAAATTTCACTTAAGACTTTATTATACAACTTACCAAATGTTGCCTTATATTTTGTCTAGATTGTATTCACTATTAGATTTTAAGCTGCTTGAAGGTAGGATCCACTTCTTACTCATTTTGTCCCCTATTAGTCAACCTAGTTAAGTGCTCTGCACATAGGAGATATTCAGGAAGGGTTCCCAAGCCAGAGTTTCCAAGTACAGCATCGAAAATGACCTTCTTCAACTTTGCTAGGTACAAGTGACCAAACCGGAAAATTTTAAGTCAAGACTTTTTATATCACTTAGCAAATAACCTCCACTAAATACTTCCTTGCTAATCTTAATTATATCATAAATACAGCTAACATCCTAAAAAATACAGAATGCTGAAAAGTAACTAAAGATGTAAACCAACCCAAAACCAAACTCATTGCCATCGAGCTGATTCCAACTTACCGTGACCCTATAGGACAGAGTAGAACTGCCCCTTAGGATTTTTAAGGGGTGGCTGGTGGATTCAAACTCCTGATCTTTTGGTTAACAGCCATAGATAGCACTTAACCACTGTGCCACCAGGGCTCCAAAGAAGTAAAAGGAAAGGTGAAATAATGTGTTACAAGTCTATGTCCTAACACTTGTTTATACAACACAGAAGAGAACCCCTCAGACTCTCACTCCTGACTATTCACTCTTGTTTTGTAAACAGTGATAACAACCTTGCTAATCTTCTTTTCCAGATCCAAATGGCAGCAGAAAATTACGATGAGTCAAAGAGGCAAAGATAAACATAGGTAGTAATGGCAGCTGCCGGCAAGGAACAGAAATAACGTATTTTAGAAAACCAGAGCAGTCTGAGGTCTTTTATCTTTGGGCTACCAGTCCAACATGAAAGATTGTGCCTCACAGACCTGCTGAATTACAGCACAGGACATTAATTAGTATTCTAAACAGTGACAAAATACAGAAGGAAGATTTTACATTGTTTTAAATTGTTACATAAATGTTAATTGTAAGTGTTAAAGGTTTGATGGCCTGTGCTTAAGAAATATAAGCACACACACACACACACAATCTCTATATATATACAGTGTTTTACATTTGAGAAATAGTGTCATCAAAAGCGAAGATTTAAAAGAACACATCTCAGTTCCTCAGACAATTAAATTATGTAGAGCACAACTAGCCTTCAGCTAGTATTTATTAAATACTTGCCATGTACTTTGCACATATTATCTCCTTAAAACTCACAGCACCATACTGTGAGGTGATATAATCATCTCTACTTTGCAGATGAGGAAACTGTCTCAGAGAAGCCAGGCAATTTGCCAAGATGGCATGGATAGTAGTAAGCGATGGCACTAGGGGTCCCATTTGGGCTTGTTGGAACAGTGGCCTATTCTCTTGACCCCTGTGTGCACTGCCTGATGATGAGTGGCTTTTACAGTTTGAATTATGTCCCCGCCCCCCCCCCCCCAAAAGTTATGTTGTGAATGGGTATCTGTGAATGGGACCCTGTTTGGAAATAGGGTCCTTGCAGATATATTCTAGTTCAGATGAGGTCATACTGGATTAGGATGGGCCTCAATCCATTATAACTGGTGTCCTTTTAAAATGAGTAAATTTGCACACAGGCACACAGGGGAAGACACCATGTGAAGACAGAGGCAGAGACTGGAGTGATGCATCTATACGCCACGGAACACCAAGGATTGATGGCAACCACCAGAAGCTAGGAAGAGGCAAGGAAGGAGTCTCTCCTAGAACCTTCAGAGAGAGTATGGCCCTGCCGACATCTTGATTTTGAACTTCTGATCTCCAGAACTGTGAAACAATACATTTTAGTCATTTTAAGGTGCCTGGTTTGTAGTTTACAATTTTAGGTTCAAAATTTTAAGTTGCCTACTTTGTTGTAAAGAGTGCCGGTGGCATAATGGTTAAAGCACTCAGCTGCCAACCAAAAGGTCAGTGGTTCAAACCCACCAGCCGCGCCATGGGAGAAAGATGTGGCAGTCTGTTTCTGTAAAGATTTACAGCTTTGGAAACCCTATAGGGCAGTTCTACTCTGCCCTATACCAAAACCTAACCTAGTGCTGTCGAGTCAATTCCGAATCTGCCCTATATGGTTGCTATAAGTTGGCATTAACTTAACAGCCGTGGGTTTGATTTGGGTTAATGTGTTGTACTTTGTTATGGAAACCCCAAGAAACTAATTCAGTGGCTGAGTGGCTCTAGGAATTTTAAGATTCCCCTACTATAGAACAGATTCAGCCACATAATCAGAAGGCAAAGGGGAAAGAACGTACCATTTCTCTCCCTGAATTGTTGGTTTTTTATTTTAGTGATAGACACAGTGGCTTTAGCTTCTTCCCTAAAATACACTCAGCCATCAATCACCAGTAAAACCCATGGCACACCCGGTGTTATTCAGCTAATGCCCAATGGTAGCCCATGTTCGAAAATGTCAGCTTGTTCTTTCATGTCTGCCTACGGGTACTTTCTAGTATTAAGCAGGTTTTACTTGTAAGTAATGTATATGCAAAGATGCAGGGCTTTATCCCTCCTTCTCAAGGAACCAAACAGTTTATATTTTGTTTCTGAGATGTAAGACAGTGATGGGGGAAAGTTCATGGTTAGGAGAAGATGAGTAGTATAAACTCAAGCATGTTTCATCAGCAATTAAAAGGGACCTTGGAATGTCTGTATGAACTCTGTATTGAGAAACAAATGTAATAAAGAACCCCACTACAGGTCACAAACACAATGGATGGCTCTAACCCTGCCTTCCTTCATCAGGGCACATATTTTGGGATTCTGGGAAAAATAAACTCATGGAAATGTTCTCTCTAGCTATAAAAATAAAGTCTTTCATTAGGTTGCAGTGGCTTTTAACCTCTTTTTGGTCACAGACACCATTGGTGATTTAATAAGATCTATGGATCCTCTCCTTAGAAAATATCGGCATGCGTGTATAAGTAGCAACCTGGGAGCATAACTTCATGGAGTTTAAAGGTTGCTTAAATCTATTCACGGATTCCAAGTTAAGTCCCTTACGCTGGAGGGACTCAATATTTTTTGCATTAATGTGTAACACTGGTACATAATAAATGATCTTGGCGGAGACAACCCAGCTACTCTGGGCATCACTGTGAAATTTCATCAGACATTAAATGAATTACTTAACACCTTAGAGGGAATCAGAGCCTGAGTCAGGCTGAGAATTTACAACATCTGTCCCTGGGCCCATGGTGATGGATGCTCTCAATTACAGTCGATCAGACAAGCTCTCTGTCATGTCTTGCTCATGGAACCTCCCTATCTTTCCTCTGGCTGGTCCAGTCATCCATCTGTTTCTATAAGAAACAGCTGCAACGCTTTTGCTGGACCCACACCTTTCAAGGTTGAGTAGAAGGAGGGGGAAATAGTTATTTCAGGAGGATAAATAAAAACCGAAGAGCTTGGTCTTTAGCAAACATGATGGAGAAAAAAAAAAAAAAACGTTACTTCTGTATGCTAATTACAAATGCCAGGCCTTCTCACAGACCTTCTCTTATTTAATCCTTAAATCAGTCCTTTCAGGTAGATATTGTTTATCCACTTTTCACATGGGAGTAACCAGAGGCTCCAAGCAATTACATGACTCATGTAATACTCCATGGTTAACACATGGCACTGAGATATAAATATATGTGTGTTCAACTGCAGAATTAGTATTTTTTTCTACTATGTAATACTTTAAGAGTACTCATTAAAAAAAAAAAAATGCAATCTGAGGTTTAACTCCATGCTTCCTTTATCCCTGTATCTTGAAATTATCTCTGTGTAAGAGACTTTCTCAAAGCTTAGAGATTCCCCAGATCAAAAGGTTTGCATGGAGGAATAAAAGGGTGACCTACACTTCCTAGAATATGCAGGTGAATGCCAACAGTGAGGTCATGTGGTCTTGGCTGAGCCACAAAGCTATTGAAACCTTACCTGGAGGACTGGGATTCCATCCAGGAGCATTCAGACTCCTGCTGCCTTTTCTCTTAAGACATGGCTAATTGAACCACACAGACAATCAGTGGTATTGGCCAGTAATGATGAAACTTCATATCCTTTTTCCATTCACCCTCAGACACCAAATTAGCCTTCATCTGTATTTCCTTCTGGATTAAAAGTAAAAACCTTTATGAACTGTCATGATAAGAATATCAGCTTGTCTGGGGACATAAACAGGTCATGAGTCATTGTTTGGGCTGTATTTGCTAAGAGCTTTGGAACACAGCAGGTGACAAGGTAGTCGTCATATTCAGACTGACCTCCCCTTAAGACAGTCTGCTACAACAGCAACGGCTCCCGTCTCCCTAAACTCATTTCAAGTATCCAGGTTGAGTGCAAAACCACATTACAATTCTTTAGGGAGATGTCTTGGGGTTGCCACATCACTTCCGTCTTCCTTGACAACTTCCCATTTCCACATCTCCTTTCACTTCTTTACCTCTTGGAGAAGGCAGCTGAGGTGAGACAAGCAGCCAGTCTAGAGGCCTGTGTGTCCAGAAAACTCTGCCCATCAAGCTCTGCTTGTGGAACTATTGCCACAGAACAATTGCCCAGTCAGATAAGACAGCCTTTAATGTCTGTCCATATGATGTCCAAAGGAATGCTCAGAATTAACTATATTTTCTCCCTTAGTTCCTGCCTCATAAAGGAGCCCTGGTGGTGCGGTGATTAAGCTTTCACCTGCTAACCAAAAGGTTGGCAGTTTGAACCCACCAGCCACTCAATGGGAGAAAGATGTGGCAGTCAGCTTCCGTAAAGATTTATACCTTGGAAACTCTCTAGGGCATTTCCACTCTGTCCTATAGTGTCGTTATGGGTCAGAATTTGACTCAATGGCAACGGGTTTTGGGCCTGCCTCCTGCAACCCGCCTGAAAACTCATTTTGGCAAATATGTATTGAGTACCTGATTTCTTCCATTTTGTGGTCAATCAGGGTGGGGGGAGAGAAGGCAGGCCAAGTGGGAAAATTGACCACAGTATTTTTTTTTTTTTGTACAATTTTGTCTTCCCTGGATTTTAAAAGTCAAATGTGTCATGATTTTGAAATACTTCTCTATTTTCATCAACCCATTAGTATTTGCTAATCAAAATCTGTAAAAACCTTGACTTTTCTTGTCTGTTTGTTGACATTTTTATTATATTCTCTGTTTAAAATTAAAAAAAAAAAGTATTGAGTACCTACTATATGCTAGACACTATTCTAGATACTAGAAGACAGAGATAAATAAAATAGAGCCTCTTCCTTTTAGGAGGGCTGTTGAGTTGCAAAGAGAGGCTCATAAATATACAATGTCAATATAGCATAAGAGTAGGGTATACTTACATGCAATAACTAGGGGCTATGAGAGGAAAGACACCCACCCCAACTCAGAAAAAGGTCTCATCTGAGATGCATAAATGGGTATCAAAAGTTGACAAAGAGTTAGCTTGTTGGGAACAAAAAGAGACCCAGAAAAGGGTCCCATCTGAGATGCATAACCCAGTGCCGTCAAGTCGATTCAAAGATGAATAAAAGTTAACTTGGTGGGAACAAAAAAGCGGGGCAAGAATTCCAGACAGTGGAAGCCATATGAACATAGGCATAGAAGGGTAAAATGGATGATATGCAGATATATGGATGGAGACCAACAAATGATTAGCTATTTATTATTAAAACTAAGTATGAAGGAGAGAGTGGCAGGAAGTGGGGCTTAAACTCATTGCGGTTGAGTTGATTCTGACTCATAGTGACTTTATAAGTCAGAGAAGAGCTGTCCCATAGAGTTTCCAAGAAGCAGCTGGTGGATTTGAACTGCCAACCTTTTGGGTAGCAGCCATAGCACTTAATCACTACACCAACAGGGAAGTCACATTATGGGGTCCTTTATGCCTATATGTTAAGTGACTAGGGCTTTATTCTGCAGGTTATTGAGAAGCAAAAGTAGGCTTTTAAGCAAAGCATTTACACTGTTAGATTTGTGGCAGCATGGAAGATGGATTGAGGCAGAAAGACTAAGCAAAAGAATTTAGAGACTCTTGCAACACTCTAGTCAAGAGATATGATGGGCATCATGAAATAGGACAGTGCTATAGAAACGGAGAGAAAGAGTGGGTTGAAGTATTATTTAGGCAATAAACTAGGAAAAGCTTAGTGGATGACTGGATGTTAGATTGAGGGGATGGGAAGAACCCAAGATGACTCACAGTCAGAAGTAAGGGCCTATAGGTTGACCAAGGAAGACAGAACTGTCTCAGATTACGCAAACAACCAGCCAAATCCACTGCTGCTTCAATACAATAACTTGACTTACAGTTACATAGTTTATGAACTGGATATTCATCACATCACACATTTTGATCTTTCCAATTGTCCTATGAGATAAAAAAAAAAAATGAGATAAGCAGTGTTTTATCTATTTCATAGACTCAGGGGAAGTTAAACGGACTTGGAGCAGGTCACACAGAAAGCGGTGGTAGAACAGGGTGTCAAATTCAGGTTTTACATGGTTAAATCTAGAAAATGATTTTCTTTTTAAGATAAATCATAAAAAACTGTCAATATTTGACCACTTGACAATTTCATATGGTTCAACATAACACTACGCTGTATTGGTCTTCAGTGAAATCTCATTGTCCAAGACCTCCATGAGGGAAATGAAATGCAGACTTGATCTTCATTATTTCAGAATTGTTCTCCCTCTTTTTTTAGTAGTTTCTTGTAGAAAATATCCTGCTACATTACAAGATGAAACTCACAACCCTAGGAAAAAAATCTAAGGAGTGAGCTTTATAGTCCCAGTAACATCTTTGATCAGTAAAAGAATGACTTCCTTTCCCCAGTATGTTACCTTCTCAGACATCTTATATTTAGATTACCTTAGGGATATTTTTCCAGGGACAGATCCTACCTGCCTCACCAGGTTATCATTAAGGCCAAATCAAATAGTATATATGAAGAGAATTCATAAACTATAAGGTATTGCCCAGTACATATTTCTGTGTTGTTACTCTTTGGTCAGTAATAGAAAAAAAGAGAGGAGGTTAAAAAACTTGAGGACAATATCCTCCAGACTCCTTTCTGCTTCTTAGTATGCTCCCAACATCAGCACATTCCAGTGTCCATCTGAGGTTGACAGGGCAATTATGTGTTGATTATACCTAGCTATTAAAAATGAAAAAAAAAAAAAATCCATAGCAACTCTACTTATTAAAATGCTGGGGGAGAGTTGGAAAGCAAATGTTTAGACATACATCAATCAGAGAATAATCTCACCCATCTTTGGTATTTTCTTTTTCTATTTTATTTTTCCTTCCCTTATACGTTATTGTTGTTGTTAGGTATCATTGAGTCCTGACTCATAGCAACCATATGCACAACAGAATGAAACACTGCTCAATCCTGTGCCATCCTCACAATGATTGTTATGCTTGAGCCCACTGTTGCAGCCACCGTGTCAATCCATCTCATTGAGGGTGTTCCTCTTTTTTACTGACCTTCTACTTTACCAAACATGATGTGTTTCTGCAGGGACTGGTCCAAAGTATGTGAGATGTGGTCTCACCATCTTCACTTCTAGGGAGTATTCTGGTTGTACTTCTTCCAAGACACATTTGTTCGTTCTTTTGGCAGTCCACAGTATATTCAATATTCTTCACCAGTACCACAATTTAAAGGCGTCAATTCTTCTTCGGTCTTTCTTATTTGTTGTCCACCTTTCACACGCATATGAGGTGACTGAAAATACCATGGCTTGGGTCAGGCGCACCTAAGTCTTCAAGAGACATCTTTGCTTTTTAACACTTGAAAGAGGTCTTTTGCAGCAGATTTGCCCAATGCAATGTGTCTTTTGGTTTCTTGACTGCTGCTTTCATGCGTGTTGACTGCGAATCCAAGTAAAATGAAATCCCTTATATACCTTAAATATTTTGCCAAAAAAATTAAGCTTCCTTATCAAGCTTTTAATAAGGATCTCAGTTTCACAGATACAGTATAGTATGGTCTGTGTGACCGATCTTATTCTTTTTATATATAAATTTGCACTTCTGATGTTCTATTAGAAGCCATACAAGTGAATATACTAATTACAATCCTTTAGTTTCAGTTTTGAAAATTTCCTTAGTATATATGAAATGATAACCTCATACTAAACCCATTGCTATCGGGTCAATTCCAACTCATAGTGACCCTATAGGACAGAGTAGAACTGTTCTATTGCGTTTCCAAGGAGGGGCTGGTGGACTTAAACTGCTGCCCTTTTGGTTAACAGCTGATCACTTAACCACTGTGCCACCTGGGCTCCATATTAAACCATAGAGAAAGGAATATCTGTTCATTTTTAAATGAAAATTCAACTCATGTGGGCCCCTAAGCATAGTGTTCAAGTTCACGCATTCAGACACCATGAAAGTATGTGATTTGATATATGAATCCTGCATAGCATGAGATTTGACATATGAATCGGATTACGGATGCAATATTATTAGATAAAAAATTTTACTTGAGAAGAATGATGAATGGGTTGAAATTACGTTTTTTCAAACATAATCTGAAAAATCTTTAATACCTTCTCCTCTACAACTGAACACTATTCCTTTCTCTCTTCCAAGACAAACTCTTGCCATTAGCTCAATATTTTTCATCTATTTTACAACTGTTTCATTTAAACTTCACCTGGAGTTCCTGGGTGGTGCAAACGGTTAATGCACTCAGTCGCTAACTGAAAGGTTCGAGGTTCGAGTCTACCCAGAGGGGCCTCAGGAGAAAGGTTTGTCCATCTACTTACAAAAAATCAGCATTGAAAACACTATGGAGCACAGTTCTACTCTGATATATACGGGGTCGCCATGAGTCAGACCAGACTTAAGAGCAACTGGTCTGGTGGATGCACAAGATACAGACAGGTTTTCTCATATCTTTCTTCCAATACACATTTATAAAAGAGGAGAAAACAAGTACACACACAAACCCCATTGTTTTCCACAGATAATAACAATAGCTCATCATGTTAGCTTATTTCAGAGAGACCAATGTTTTAATAGGGAGCACTGGTAGTAAAAAGTTTGGAGCACAAAATGACAACAAATTTTCAATAATAAGAGTCTACGTTAATGAGGTTTTACCATGCAAGTAGTGTTTACCAAACAGCACCCCAGGAAGCTAGGTAATGTAGGAGACCTTTAGAAAGGCATACCACCTAAATGGCTCCAGCTTCAAAAAATAATTTAAATAGCAAGAAAATGCCAGTGGCATCAACAATTATCAGCACAACAGTCCGCACAGTAGGAATATAGTGAGGACCAGTTCCTGTTGCCTGGACTTGGGAAGGCAGAGTCTCGGAAGAGAGATATAAGTAGATCTTGACTCTTACCACCTTGTACCGTATTTAAAAGAGTCCCTCTAGCCTCTCACTCAGTACCAGGTTTTCCAGGGTGGTGGTGGTGGTGGTGGTGGTGGTGGTGGTAAATTGAGTAGAAGTTAACGAGGGGAAAAAACTGGGGAGGTGGCATAACGGGCAGAGAGGACAGCATGAACAAAGGCACCGAGGTAAGAAATGGCATAGCGTGTGTAAGAACCTAAAAGCAATTCAGAGCAGCTGGAATGTAAAGAAAACCAGCAACATAAGACTGAAAAAAAAATTATCAAGGTCATGGTAATCTTTATATCATTTTTAAAGTAGTTTGAACTTCTTCCTGCAGCCAATGGGGAATCAGTGAAGAGTTTTGGTTAGGGACTGACATCATCAGATGAGTTGTTCAGATGGGAAACTCTGGTGACCATGTGGAGGAAGAAATTGATGGCAGAAGGGTAGAGGCAGGGTGGACCAGAGCCCCGAAGATCTGTTCAAAGGGACTTTACAATGACTCAAGTGAGAGATGGTGATGTCAGTGACAGCTGAAATGGAGATGAAAATGGAGATGAAGGGATGGAATTAAAAAAAAAAAAATCAGGAGCTAAAATAGGTAAGAACTTATAATTTAATGGAAATAGGGTGGACTTTTAAATTTCTATATTAACTCTATTTAAGGAGCTGGTGAATATAGGAATAAAAGAGAATAATAAGTTTAAGAGGAAACTGAGTTCATAAATATGTGAACTTTGAGATGCCAATAGGATATGCAATTAGAAACATCCAGTAGGCATTTGGTTACACCACTCTGAGGCTGAGGGACAAAAACGTCAGATTATTATAGCATGTCAACCATCGTGGGGAATGAGTGCTTCTTAGTCCTCACAACAACCATATGACATAGGTAGTACAACCCCATTTAAGAGATGAAAAAGCAGAAGCCCAGAAAGACTAAATAACTTACCCAAGTTCCTATAGTAAGCAGCAGAGTTGAATCCCAATCTAAGTCTAGCTCCCAAAACTAAACTCTTTCCTCTTTTGTATGCTGCTTCTTGAGAAGAGAATCAGCAGAGGATCTGAACCCCAGGGGATGTTGATATTTGAAGGGTAGGCACAGAAGGAAGAGCTATTTACTCTGTCACACTGAAAGTCTGTTCATATTCCCAAAGCTATACAAAACAGCATGCTGTGAGGGGGATGTTGCAGATGTAGGAAGAAAAAAAAAACAAACCTGTTGCCATCGAGTTGATTCCAACTCATAGGGACCCTATAGGACAGAGTAGAACTGCCCCATAGGGTTTCCAAGGAGCACCTGGTGGATTTGAACTGCCAACCTTTATGGTTAGCAGTTGTAGCTCTTATCCACTACACCACCAAGGTTTCCAATGTAGGAATACACACCTGGGTAGCTTAGCATAACATCTGAGAATGTTGTTTGTGATAAAGGTAATAAGAGAACTCTATTGTGCTCTGTACAAGATTAAATAATCTCAGGGAATCCTCACCACTCTATGAAATATGATTTATTATTATTGACCTTTTATGGATGAGAAAACAGAAGCTAAGAGGAGTTGGAAAGCCTGCCCAAGGAAACACAGGCAGCATTTGAGCTCATAACTCAGGCCACCATTCCATGCTTCTTTCCAGGTGAGACATCAGCGAAGGGATAGCCACCAATCATTCAGAGCATGGCTGCTGAGGTCTAGACAAGATAAAGGCTTAAGCAAGTTCAAGATGGTGAGTTTGGTCTATAATGTCCTTTTACAAATTACTTTTAATACCATTCAAATTCTTCTCATAGATATACTCTAAAATACAATTTCCTATAAGGCCCTAGTATAAATCCAGCCCAGTTATTCCTAACCATTGCTCAGGTCCGCTCAGTGACAACTGATATTCATAGTTATCACTCTGAGGGGCAGCAAGGTCCTGGAGTAGTTCTTGCTGCTTTCAGTTTCTCACCTATTCCAAGCTATTCTCTACTCTGTTGGCAGGGTGATCTTTCAAATCTACAAATCCGGTCATATTATAAAAACCCAGTGCTGTCGAGTCGATTCCAGCTCATAGCGACCCTATGGGATCCTGCTTAAAATCCTTCAGCTCTTTTCCAGACCATTGCATGGCCTATAAGACCATTTACCATCACAACCTAATCTACCCATCAGCTTTATCTCTGACTGCTCTCTCTGCGATACTCTCTAGCCCTGTAATACTTGACCATTCACATCCTCCCTAACAACAGGCCATTTCAGCCCCTGAACTCTGAGCATACTCTTCATTCTTTGAATTCCCTTTCTCAACATGTTCACCCAGCAAAACTCCTACTCAAGCTTTGATAAAATTTCATTGTCACCTCCTCTATGAAGGTCACCTTGACAGCATCATTTAGGTAGAACTGGTTACTACTTCTTTGCTGCAACCAACAGAACTTATAAATGCCTTATTATTGCAACTATCACATGGGGATCACTTTTTATTTACATGAATTCCATTTACAGGAGGGAGTCTCCCCTTTGAATCTCCAGTATCTAGCAGAATAACTGGCAAATAAACATTCAATAAATATTTGAGCAAATGAAAACCATTCAAATCAAAGGTTAAATCTTAGATATATATATATTTTTAGGTCAAAATATGAGTCATAATGACACAGCTAGGTAATGAATCTTTTTTTTAGATTGAATTTCTATAAGCTTATTGAAATGAGCCCAAAGGCACAAAGACTGACAGTTTAATATGCTGTTCATAAGGCTGCCTGTTAAATGCCAATGAGCAAAAACTCACTGAAGCTGGGGAAAGCTATGTTTTAAAAATACCCATTACAATACAGGACAATATATGACATCTTGTAAAGGTTCCATCAGCATTCACCGGACCCTGGGCTTTAATATTACCTGCCCTTCTTGACTAAAAAGATGGTATCAGGGATGGTTACTGTGAGGACTATAGGGAAAATCCAGGCCCTCTTCAGTGTTAAATTGGAGCTCTCCAGGTTGAAAATTGATCCCAAGTGTCCAATTCCCTGAAAGACATTATCAACCATTTAGCTAAGGGAAATCTGAGGAGAGGACCATGTTCTCTGAAAGACCTCAGGGTCTCCTTGGTTACAGGAGCTGAAAGTGGTCTTAATATTGTTTTAGTGTTTATTCAGACTCAACACAAATCCCCATGCTATAACATCTCATGCATTTTCTTCACATACTCAAAATCAAGAGAAGTAGGAATTAAATTGGCATGAACATTCCTGTGTTTGTTAGATACATGGAATGGAAGTCCACCTCTTTATATTGTAAATTCAAACGTGGAAGGAAAAAGACGAGTAAGGATTTGGAGAGAAAGTGTAGCACTGTAAAAGGAGCCCTGGGAGGGGAATCAGAACACTGGGGTTTAATTTTAGTTCTGCCTCTCATTTGCTATGCACTTTCAGACAAGTCACTTAGCTCCTAAAGCCTCAGTCACTACCAGCGGGGCTGACTCCAACTAGTCACTTAGACTCCCTAAGTCTTAAGGTATAAGATTGGGCTGATGATACCTACCTCATGACATTTTATAAGAAATAATTGAGAAAACATGAATAAAATACGTTCCTCAATGCCCTAGGGAACAGGTCTTCAAAATCACCTGATGTCTAAGTAATATCTTCATGGTGCCCTACTCCAAAAGAAACACCTAACAGCTCCATTCACTGACAAGTTATTAACGACTTAGTAAAACCCATTGCTGTCAAGTCTATTTCAACACACAGTGACTCTATAGGACAGAGTATAGGACAGAACCGTCCCATAGAGTTTCCAAGGTTGTAATCTTTATGGAAGCAGACTGCCACATTTTTCTCCTGCAGAGAGGCTGATGGATTTGAACCACCGACCTTGTGGTTGGCAGCTGAACACTTAACCACTGTGCCATCAGGGCTCCTTAACAACTTAGTAGTTGTTGGGAAAAAAAAAAAAAAAGATATACATAAATTCAAAGAAACATTTTTATTTTTAAATAACCACAATTACTTACAAGTGGAATGTGTGTGCTTGTTGAACACTGTACAGAAAACTACCTGTCTGCCAGTTTGTCATACTGTGGTGGATTGTGTGTTACTATGATGCTGGAAGATATGCCACAAGTATTTCAAATACAAGCAGGGTCACCCATGGGGGACAGATTTCAGTGGAGCTTCCAGACTAAAACAGACTAGGAAAGAAAGGCTTGGTGATCTACTTCTGAAAATTAGTCAGTGAAAACCCTATGGATCATGACACAATGTTGTCAAATATAGTGCTGGAATATGAGCCCTCTAGGTTGGAAGGTACTACACGATAAAATAGCTTCAACAATGGACTCAAACATACCAACAATCGTGAGGGTGGTGTAGGATCAGGCAATGTTTCCTTCTGTTCCACATAAGGTTGCCATGAGTCAGAGCCAACTTCATGGCAACTAACAACAGCAACCATGTAAAACTCAGCTTTGCAGAGATACGAAGTCATCCAAAGGATGAAACCGCAAAGTACCTCAAATTCACACAATGGCTGACAGTTATCACTGTTTCCCTAAAAAATTAAAGTATCCCATGACATGCCCGTGTCTTGGGCTGCCCTGGCACACATTTTGGGAAATACGGCCAAGCACATAGTAAGTACTCAAGAGGGATCTGAACTAGATGGTTTATCTCTTTCAGGTAAATCCATTTAAAAAAAACAGGATTTGCCAGTTTTTGTTGCTTTTCCTACACTAGTCTGGATAGACTATAGGCAAAGATAATAAATTTAAATCACTCATCTTCTCCTTCTGGATTAAAAGGTATCTTTATCATCAAAATAAGTTGCCAGTGACAGCATCTAGATATTGATAATCTCTGACACTTAAGTCTGCAGGTATGTACTAATTACTGTAATAATGGAAAATATCTAAGAATATTCACATGCCTTTTTAAAGCCTAAGAGAACTTACTTTCCTCCACACTGGCCAGTTGTACTCTTTTTCTACAACTATAAAGAAATTTAAAATCTGTTAACAATTTACCAGCTGCATATGGCACTACTTTTTAAGGAATGTTGTATTTAAATGCAAAAACACTCAGCTTGGGGATTTTTATTTATTAAAGATAAAACTATTTCAGCAAGCATATGGATCATGCCCGGATGAAGCAAAGCTGGAGGGAGGAAACAAAATGTTAATGCATAAAACCTTTTTGATTTGGCATGGACAGGAGACGGAATATGCTAGAAAACCCCACACTCTGGGGAAGGAAAATCGATGTTTCTCTTTTTTTATCTGAGACACTTATTCTTTAAAAAATTCAAATATGATAGGAGAGTTGACACTAAAACTATAGTGAATAAAATTATGTAATCCACTTTTCATGGTTCAGGAGGTAATTCAGAAACCAGGTAAAGACACCACAAGAAAAGAAAATTACAGACCTATATGCCTCATGAATGTTAATCCTCAACAAAATTCTAGCCAAGAGAATTCAACAACATATCAAAAAAATAATTCACCATGACCAAGTGGGATTCATACCAGGTATGCAGGGATGGTTCAACACTAGAAAAACAATTAATGTAATCCACCACATAAATAAAAGACAAGAATCACATGATTTTATCAATTGATACAGAAAAGGCATTTGACAAAGTCCAACGCTCATTCATGATAAAAACTCTAAGCAAAATAGGAATAGAAGGAAAATTCCTCAACATAATAAAGGGCATTTATACTAAACCAACAGCCAACCTAAATGGAGAGAGCCTGAAAACATTCCCATTGAGACTGGGAACAAGACAAGGATGCCCTTTATCACCACTCTTATTCAACATTGTGCTGGAAGTCCTAGCCAGAGGAATTAGGCTAGATAAAGAAATAAAGGGCATCCAGATTGGTAAGGAAGAAGTCAAAGTATCTCTATTTGCAGATGACATCATCTTATACACAGAAATCCCTAAGGAATCCTCAAGAAAACTACTGAAACTAATGGTTCAGCAGAGTATCGGGATACAAGAGAAACATACAAAAATCAGGTGGATTCCTCTACACCAACAAAAACAACATCGAAGAGGAAATCACCAAATCAATGCCATTTACAGTAGCCTCCAGGAAGATAAAATACTTAGGAATAAATCTTACCAGAGATGTAAAAGACTTATACAAAGAAAACTACAGTACACTTATGCAAGAAACCAAAAGAGACTTACATAAGTGGAAGAACATACCTTGCTCATGGATAGGAAGACTTAACATTATAAAATGTTTATTCTACCAAAATTGATCTATACATTTAACGCAATTCTGATCCAAATCCCAACAACATTCTTTAATAAGATGGAGAAACAAATCACCAACATCATATGGAAGGGAAAGAGGCCCCGGATAAATAAGGCATTACTGAAAAAGAAGAACAAAGTGGGAGGCCTTACTTTACCTGATTTTAGAAACTGTTATACCACCACAGTAGTCAAAACAGCCTGGTACTGGTACAACAACAGATACATAGACCAATGGAACAGAATTGAGAATCCAGACATAAGTCCATCCACATATGAGCAGTTGATATTTGACAAAAGCCCCAAAACAGTATTAAATGGGGAAAAGACAGTCTTTTCAACAAATGGTGTTGGTATAACTGGATATCCACCTGCAAAAAAATGAAACAAGACCCATACCTCACTCCATGCACAAACACTAACTCAAAGTGGATCAAAGACCTAAACATAAAATCTGAAACAATAAAGATCATGGAAGAAAAAATAGGGACAATGTTAGGAGCCCTAATACATGGCATAAACAGTATACAAAACGTTACTAACAATGCAGAAGAAAAACTAGGTAACTAGGAGCTCCTAAAAATCAAACACCTGTGCTCATCCAAAGACTTCACCAAAAGAGTAAAAAGACTACCTACAGACTGGGAAAAAGTTTTTAGCTATGACATTTCTGATCAGCGCCTGATCTCTAAAATCTACGATACTGCAAAAACTCAACTGCAAAAGGACAAATAACCCAATTAAAAAATGGGCAAAAGATATGAATAGACACTTCACTAAAGAAGACATTCGGGTAGCTAACAGATATATGAGGAAATGTTCACGATCATTAGCCATTAGAGAAATGCAGATCAAAACTGCAAGGAGATTTCATCTCACTCCAACAAGGCTGGCATTAACCCAAAAAATACAAAATAATAAATGTTGGAGAGGCTGTGGAGAGATTGGAACACTTCTACACTGCTGATGGGAATCTAAAATGGTACAATCACTTTGGAAATCAATTTGGCGCTTTCTTAAAAAAGCTAGAAATAGAACTACTATACGATCCAGCAATCCCACTCCTTGCAATACATCCTAGAGAAATAAGAGCCTTTACGCCAACAGATACATGCACACCCATGTTTATTGCAGCACTGTTTACAACAGCAAAAAGATGGAAGCAACCAAGGTGCCCATCAGTGGATGAATGGATAAATAAATTATGGTATATTCACACAATGGAATACTACACATCGACAAAGAACAGTGAGGAATCTGTGAAACATTTCATAACATGGAGGATCCTGGAAGGCATTATGCTGAATGAAATTAGTCAGTTGCAAAAAGACAAATACTGTATAAGACCACTATTATAAGAACTTGAGAAACAGTTTAAACTGAGAAGAAAACATTCTTTTGTAGTTACGCACGGTGGTAAGGAGGGGGTGGGAGAGGGGCATTCACTAATTAGACGGTAGATAAGAACTACTTTAGGTGAAGGGAAAGACAGCACACAATACAGGGGAGGTCAGCACAATTGGACTAAACCAAAAGCAAAGAAGTTTCCTGAATAAACTGAATGCTTTGAAGGCCAGCGTAGCAGGGGCAGGGGTCTGGGGACCATGGTGGCAGGGACATCTAAGTCAACTAAGCATAATATAATCTATTAAGAAAACATTCTGCATCCCACTTTGAAGAGTAGCGTCTGGGGTCTTAAATGCTAGCAAGCGGCCATGTAAGATGCATCAATTGGTCTCAACCCACCTGGATCAAAGGAGAATGAAGAACACCAAGGACACAAGGTGATTATGAGCCCAAGAGACAGAAAGGGCCACATGAACCAGACACTACATCATCCTGAGACCAGAAGAACTAGATGGTGCCCGGCTACAACTGATGACTGCCCTGACAGGGGACACAACAGAGAACCCCTGAGGGAGCAGGAGAGCAGTGGGATGCAGACCCCAGATTCCCATAAAAATACCAGACTTAATGGTCTGACTGAGACTGGAAGGACCCCGGTGGTCATGGCCCCCAGACCTTCTGTTGGCCCAGGACAGGAACCATTCCTGAAGCCAACTCTTCAGATATGGATTGGACTGGACAATGGGTTAGAGAGGGATGCTGGTGAGGAGTGAGCTTCTTGGATCAGGTGGACACTTGAGACTATGTTGGCATCTCCTGCCTGGAGGGGAGATGAGAGGGTGGAGGGGGTTAGAAGCTGGTGAAATGGACATGAAAAGAGAGAGTTGAGGGAGAGAGCGGGCTGTCTCATTGGGGGAGAGAAATTATGAGTGTGTAGCAAGGTGTATATGGGTTTTGTGTGAGACTGACTTGATTTATAAACTTTCACTTAAAGCACAATAAAAATTGTAAAAAAAAAAAAAAAAGAGGGTAATTCAGGATCTTACAACACACCAGGATCCTGATTATGGGCCCTATTACAGTACATACTATCAGTGGCATCACTAGTGTTGGTGTCACCTAGTGCGGAAGTTTATGGTTTTCCCCCATGGACCTTCTCCCGTACTAGACCATACAGAATTCTTAGCAATGTGTTTGTACTAATGTTACTCATAAATTGTAATTCCCATATGTTACTCTTATTTTCCTTTAATTACTGCTTCATTCTCAGAAAAGTTATTGATGTAGGTTCACAAATACTAATTATCACAATATTGTAGCAAAAATACCATAATGTGACAAAATCAGAGATTATAAAAACCCGGCAGCAACAAAAACAACAGCATACACTTGTAGCACATGCAGACAAAACCACGTGATTCAAAGCATCACCGTAATTGGGTAATAATGACAGCTCTGACCAGAGTGCATTAGAAGGTTCAAAAAGTAAATCAGCATAGAGTTTTAGCCTTGTAGGTATACATGCAATGTGGACTTATGAAAAATGTTTTTGCTTTTATAACTGACTATAGCGGTATTTTTATAGACAGACATTTTGGTGTCACCCCTCTGAGAATGTCACTCGGTGCAGTCCACACCCCCACGCCCCCCTAGTGACGCTACTGCATATCATGTGGGAGATTGGGCCGATAGTGGCTACTGCAACACGAGAAAAAGAAAAAACAAACAAACAAACCCATTACCATTAAGTCAAGCATCTGGACCCCCAAAGTTAAAGACCAGACCTGGCTATGGAGACCAAAGTAATTTTTTTGAAGCTACTTTGCCTGGTTGTGAGCCAGGCTACCTAATTTACACCTTTCCTCACACTAGCAAACCACACCCAGGTCGTATCACAAATGATAAAATTACTGAAAAAAAAAAATTACTCTGATTTTTTTTTTTCTAGCATCTACAGGAGGACAAATTACATTTATGTCAATAACAATAGATTAAATAGATTGGAACTAGTTTCTCAGGGGGACTTACAATGGAGTAGGAAGAAATTTTGAGGACTACAGAAGTTTTAAGAGGTTTAGATATGTACAAACCTTTACCTTTGAGCAAAATAAATAAATAATAATGTTCTTACTTTTCTCTTTCCCATACGTTGTTTATTCCCATCAGATCAGCCCACGAATAAGCTTTATTCTCACTTCTAGATTTGATAGGTTTCAAAGTATTTTTAATTTTCTAAATTTATACTCACATTGCACTTTATAACTTCAAGTTGTGAAAAAAGAAAAACACTGTTGTTATTAGGCAGGCATGAATAAGATTCTTTTATTTCACCTCCCATAATTTTACTCATTAAGAAGCTTGCAAAGTTTATCAGAATATTTGTTCTATTTTTTAATTTAAGAATGTTATTACACAAAAATTCTTTAAAATGTGCTGGCATCTCTTACCCTGACTTGGAAGAGGAAAAAACCAAAGCATGTCATAGTTAAAAAAAAAAAAGGTTGACAAGTTGCATTGCAAATAAGGAACAGAACTGGGTCACAGCTGGGTCTGCTTTTGGCTTCGAGTGAAATTCATTGTTCTTTATAGCTCACACTAGCATTCTAATTTACTGATGAGAACAGAATCTTATAGGGAAACCATGTAGCTAATCAACCACACACTGCAATGAGGGCCAGGAGCCAAATGACTCCAACAACTCATGTGAAAAGTGAACAGAACTGCCAAAAGGAGGAACTGTATCAAAATATGGGTCAGGGTGAATCTGTGTCCACCTGGACATTGTTGCCATAGGTTTATGGTGAGTCTACTAAGAATCATATTCTTGGCCTGAACAAGGTAGGTACAACTATCTGAGACACTCTTATTGTTTCACAGTTGGTACAAAATTCCGGGTAAGGAGGAATCTGTCATTGCAGGGAAAATTGTTTGATAAGGTGCTTTAGGACTTTCATATCCAATTCAGAAAGTGAAGCAAGGCTGTGGGATAGAGAAGGGTCAGAGACTCCTTCTCCCCTCCCACAGACGTAGTATGGCTAATGCTCAACTTTTGAGAGCATCAATGAACACAGATTTCAAGTTTACTGTGGGTGCATGATATAAAAATGTCTCCATTGCCTCTAGGAAATATTTAGCAATTTTATATTACTCACTAATGCAGAAGCATTAACGACAGTGTTTTTTTTTTTTTTTTTTTTTTTTTTTAATTGGGGCAGTTTGAAAAGGAGGATAAGTGGGCAGCTGACATCGGGCTATGGAAATACACAAGTATTCCTCATTTTAAGAAATTCTGATAAAAGCCACATGTATAAAACCAATAATTCAGGTGATAATTATTATCTTATGTGTCCTTCAATTTATAGAGATTTACAACAGGACTCCATTAATCAATAAAACAGATGCTGGCAGAATATTGATTCAATTATTCTTGGGAACACAAAGAGGACAATACTTGTTTTTTCTTCAAACAGGTCAGGATTACCCAATAGGCCATGCATTTGCTTACAGCACAAGAAGTGGGGAAAATTTTAAAAGAATGATATGTCCCAAAATAAGGAAAATTTTTGAAATTTGATAGCGTGTCTTATATTTATATTGACTGAATAAGATCATTTTTATTTTTAGTTAGATGTGGTGGTGGCACTACAATTTTTTCAGTACTAGGGTTGCTTGAAATCTTAATCTAACTTGGTGACCAAGGAATGAAAACATTCAGTGAGGAAAAAAATTTACACACAAGAAACAAATAGAGAATACAAAGCATTCTGTCATCACCTGGCAAACTGTGTATACTTATCTACAAATATAATAAAAATTTTACAAAACTTTGGACAATAGTTTCATAGAAGAGGGAAGAAATAAGCAAGGCCTAAAGGACTAGGTAAAAACAAAGAACCCAAACCCATTGTTGTTTAGTTGATTCCAACTCATAGTGACCCTATAGGACAGAGCAGAACTGCCCCATGTGGTTTCCAAGGCTATAATCTTTACAGAAGCTTATTGCTACATTTTTTTCCCCAAAGGACTAGGTAGGACCTTGATAATCAGGGACAGAAAAAGTGAAATTTTTATGGACATGGAGAATTTAAACAGCCAGCCATTTCCATGAGCTCCAAAAATGATGACTTAAAAAATTCTTCCCTAAGAAGCCAGGCTGAAAAAGCAACATACTGTAGGATTCCAACTCTATAATATTTTGGAAAAGGTAAAACTATAAAGACAGTAAAAAGATCGGCAGTTGCCAAGGGGGCGGGGAGGGGAAAGAAGGATGAATAGGTGGAGCACAGGGCATTTTTAGGGGGTGAAACCATTCTGTATGATACTGTAATGGTAGGCACATGTGGTAATCAGGGGAGTGTTCTTCATGGACGTTTGGGTTTTCATCACTGGCATCCTTTGCCACTAGATGGTGGGGAGGCATTAAGTTCCATCACAAGATCAAGAGCCCCAAGGAAAACCCATCTTCATGGAATCTGTGGTCTAGAAAGGCCAACAGGTTGAATTTGGTTTAAGAACTCTTGCCCTTCTAGTCCAGCGATTAGGGAATTTGTTTTGTTCAGTTCTGAGAAAAGACAAAAAGTGGAGTTAACGACAGGGGACATTTTTGTGCCCAAATGATTTAAGAAAACAAAGTCTAAAATACTTGTCTTAGCCTCTTCAGTAAACATTAAATTAATTCATCGTGTTTTCTTCCAGTCATGAGAAATTCATAAACTTATCACCTTCTCTTTTCTCCCAACCCTACTCTCATGGATTGAATTAAGTCCCCCGCAAAATTGTGTATCAACTTGATTAGGCCGTGATTCCCAGTATTCTGTGGTGGTCCTCCATTTTGTGATTGTAATTTTATGTTAAAGAGGATTAGTGTGGGATTGTAACACACTTACCAGGTCACATCCCTGATCCAATGTAAAGGGAGTTTCCCTGGGATGTGGCCTGCACCACCTTCTATCTCTCAAGAGATAAAAGGAAAGAGAAGCAAGCGGGGGGGGGGGGGGGCCTAATACCACCAAGAAAGCAGCACCAGGAGCAGAGCGCGTCCTTTGGACCTGCGGTCCCTGTACCTGAGAAGCTCCTCGACCAGGGGAAGATTGATGACAAGGATCTTCCTCCAGAGCCGACAGAGAGAGAAAGCCTTCCACTGGAGCTGATGCCCTAAATTTGGACTTCTAGCCTACTAGACTGTGAGAAAATAAACTTCTCTTTGTAAAGCCATCCACTTGTGGTATTTCTGTTATAGTGACACTAGATGACTAAAACACCTACCAAAAAATGTTACCTTGTAGGTATTAGGAATCTAAGTGGAGAAAAATAATGACAACACTTTTAGATGCTAAACAGAACATAAGACATGATTTCATATTGATTATAGTAGGACAATGTGTTACTGCTGGGGAAAAAATAACGTAAGGGTTCTGCTTCTGGTCTTTGCATTAGGTAGAAGGATTTTTTTCTTCTTTTTACTACATTTCTATAAAATCATACTCTTTTAATTTCCAGAACCAAGGAGGCAGCCTATTCCATTTATTTAAAAAACTTAGAAGACAATAATAGTAATAAAGCTTTGGTTCATTCTAAGGAAATATTTAACTGAAAATCTATTGCTAATGACCTACAATTAAGTGTGAAATCAAAAGGGAGATAAGAATGAAGAATGAGAACGGGACATTGGGAAGGTTAACTGCACTTAAAGCTTTCTACATCACAGATCCAGAGTCAAATGGAAAATTTGGGAAGGAAGACTGTAGAAACAGTGAAAAATTAACTTTTCAATGAATTCTTATTTCTTTACTTTTATTATAAAAATTAAGTTTCCATATGTTATTAAAACTGAATATATCTCTGCCTTGGGTCATTTGGCCTCAAATATTAACAAATCCTGTATATTAATAACACTCCTTCCCAAAACACTAAAACAGCATTGCTCTACTTTCTCTTCAATGGTTCAATGAAGTGGGGAGGGAGGGGTTTCTAGCATTTTCACATTTTGCAGTTGTAGACAATAAAGGATGGGAGGAAGTATTTTCCATTAGACTCTACTGTGAAACAAGGGCAGCATGGGGGATATGCCACAGAACTTGCATATTATTATGTCATTTATTATTGCACTCCAATAATTTAAGAGGACAAAATACATGTAGTGATTCATTTTTTTTTAAAGCTAGTAATAGTAGAAGTTGGTTTCTTAGCAGTCTTCCTAATCAAAGAATGACAATCTCTTTGTAAGTTTAATAACCAAAATTAATACAAAAAAAAATTACAAAGAGGATCTAAATAGCAAGTAGAGCACAATACTGTCATAAATACTTTAGCAGATTTTATTCGTGAGTTGAGGTGCTAATATTATAATTCAGATGAAGTAATACCCCAGAGATTTTGTTGTGGTTGTTATTGTCTTGTTTTAATGAAAAGAAGATCAAAAAGTAAAGTGTAGAGAATGGGGCTTTCAGGCAAAAGTTAAAGGAAGTAGGAGCCTTTAATGAGAGAATGAAATATAAAAATCACTAATTTTATAAGGAGTCTTTCCTTCCTTTTTCCTTCTCTTCCCTCTCTGGTTTCTTCTTGTCCATTTCCCTTGCCTTGTAAGTGATCAATGAAGGGCCAAACAAGAAAGAGGCAGCTTATATTAGGGTGGGGGTAATATGGTTAATTATATAGGATCGTTGTTTCATTCTTAGATGATTCTCTGGAATTTGTTAGAGTGACATCAATTGGAATTAGGAGTATTCTGGAATCTCCACTTAAACACTGGGGCTCTGGGGACCTAGCTATTCCAGGATTAAACAAAGAACCTAATCCTAGTCTGTAATGGGCAGAGGGTTCCAACACAACAAGTGTCACCAAGGAAGATATACAAATGCAAAAGCAATTGGAGTGGAAATTTGATTTATCCCATCTCTTATGAAAATGTTTCCCCAATTCCAATAATGTGTTTAGAAAGGGGTTAAAATTAGTAGATGTTTGTGAAACATGACCACTAAGAGGGATAGCACAGGTCCTATATAAATCTTGGTTAAACACTATATATTGCAGATAGCCATAAGAGTGCCATTTCCATTTGGCTATTTGGACTCATCAGTATCTCCTTTTACTTTATCTCACAACCACAAAAGATCAAGAACAGGCATCTTGACATGAATAACAACATTGGCTGCTAAACGTGCATATCTTTAATAATAATTAAAAAACAAAAGAAAGACTTTCACGTCTGGGAAGATGAAGAAAGCATACTTTTTCTTATTCTTCCTATGAAGTACAACTAAAAATCTAGGGCATTGTATATAAAGCAAACATACGAAGACTGAAAGGTAAGGAGAAGTCAGACCAGACGTGAACTTCAAGATGCCAGGATCAACACAATGGTGAGTTACCAGTTGTTTTTTTTTTTTTTTGCCTTATATATCTCATACTTGGAGCTGAAGAAGCCAGCAACTTGGAAAAGCCAATGGGTACTGACCAAAGAAAGCCCCAACAAAAGCCCGCAGTCTTTAGCCAAAGTATCAGAAAAGGGGAAGCCCAGCAAGGCAGAAATCTTCTAGACAGTAATTGCTCTACTTCAGCCAAACACGGGAAAAAAATTCTGTGCTTCCCTCCTACACACATGCCAGCAAATGCCAAATGGAGAGTCTAGACTTCCACCCTGGAAAGGCTGTAACAAGGTGCCCCAATATCCCTGGCAAAGAGTTAGCTGTTGTTGTCAGGTGCTCTTGAGTAGGCTCCTACGCACAACAGAATGAAACACTGCCTGGTCCTGCACCATGCTCACAATCATTACCGTGTTTGAGCCTACTGTTGCAGCCACTATGCCTTGTCGAGGGTCTTCCTCTTTTTCCCTGACCCTCCACTTTACCAAGCATGATGTCCTTCTCCAGGGACTGGTCCCTCCTGACAACAAGTTCATAGTAAGTGATATGAAGTCTCACCATCCTTGCTTCTAAGGAGCGTTCCGGCCGTACTTCTTCCAAGACAAATTTCTTCATTCTTCTGGCAGTCTGTGGTATATCCAACATTCTTCGCCAACACCACAATTCAAAGGTATCAATTCTTCTTCGGTCTTCCTTATTCATTGTCCAGCTTTTGCATGCTTATGAAGTGACTGAAAATATCATGGGTTGAATCAGCAGCAACTTATTCCTCAAGGTGACATCTCTGCTTTTTAACACTTGAAAGAGGTCTTTTGCAGCAGATTTGCCAATGCAATACTTCCTTTGATTTTTCTGACTGCTGCTTCCATGGGTGTTGATTGTGGAACCAAGTCAAATGGAATCCTTGATAACTTCGATATTTTCTCCATTCATCATGATGTTGCTTATTGGTCCAGTTGTGAGGATTTTTATTTTCTTTATGTATAGGGTCGCAAATTTAAGCTAAAAAATAAATATAAGGCTACAATGGACAGTCTAAGGCAACAAAACAGGACAGAACAAACACATGCATGGCCAAAAAATGCATGAAGCATCATAGGAAAGGGAGTGTGTGAAATGGATGATGAGGAATGACCTCCAGAGGGAGACAGCCAGTCATTTTGTGACCAGAGGTAAAGGCACAGAACAGGAAATAGAGTCCAGGGGGAAAAAATAATTATGATAGAAGGAAACACGGGGTGCAACTGGAACACAGTAATGGGCGTTTAAGTCTTGGGTGGTACTAACAGTTAAGTACTTCACTACTAACTGAAAGGTTGGTGGTTTGAATTTACTCAGAGGTAACTCAGAAGAAAGGCCTAGAGATCAGCTTCTGAAAAATCACACAGCCTTGAAAATTCTGTGGAGCACAGTTGCCATGAGTTGGAACTGACCCCACAAAAACTGTTTTTATTTATTTATTTGGGAGGGGAGGGGTTCCAGGGAAGGCTTTCAGGCAGAGATGCTACTTTAACGCACAGTGAGGCAGAGTAAGAATTTAAAATGCTTGAACTTCTTATTTTTGTGAAAAGAAAACAACTCAGGGCAGCCAGACTCTGGTGATACGGAGCATTTGAGGATGGCATTGACTGTGTCAAATTCGTGGCACCACAGCATTAGGTTCAAGAAAGCAGCCTGGGCACCAAGGAAAGACCTCCCCACCACCACCCCAACACATAATAAATTCATCTGTCATATTTTGCTGATAGATACCCATGTGCTCAGAAATTTGACTGCAGGGAAGAAATAGCTTTGCCTGATTCATGTACATATCACTGTGTTACTGGTGTTAATTGTTGGCATTAGTTGCTGAAAATGACAATGTGGGGAAGGAAGTTCACATACCACTGGATTTGGTTTATGAAGAAAAACTTATGAACAATTAGAGCATTTTAAATGAATTTGCTTGCCTTGGGTGTCATTGAGCTTCCTATAGAAATGATCTCTGCACTGTCATGTGCTGGAAGAGATGACCTCGAAGTCCCTTCCAACTCAAAGATTTTGAGATTTACTTCTGTTTAAAGAACTTATATTGCTTTATTTAGCTGCTGAAGAATCCAAATAATGCTAAGCACTGATTATCTCCAGGGCTGTGTCTGATGCTTACTGACATTCAGCTTAATTCAGGCTTTTTTCTCTTTAGCATCTATACTAGGTACTGGAGTCCCAGGGTGGCATGAACAATTAAGCGCTCTACTACTAGCTGGAAGGTTGGTGGTTCAAACCAACCCAGGGGTGCCTTGGAAGAAAGGGCTGGCAGTCTGCTTCTGAAAGGTCACAGCCTTGAAAACCCTATAGAGCAGTCCTGCTCTGCACACTTGGGGTCACTATGCACCAGGATTGACTTGACAGCAACTAGCAACAACAACATACTAGGTATTGAAGAATGGAGATTATTGAGATCCAGCTCACGCCCTCAAGAATCTTACAGCCTAGTTGGAAGCAGAAAGTAAACCAAAAATTTCATTTTAAACTGACAAGCATCTAGTATCGTGTCAAAGACACAAAAACTCCAACAAAACAGGATTCCAGAGATTATACTTATTAATTGATCTCAAATGAACTTCTTGGGATCACTTGGTCGCCTCCATGGACTAGCCTCCTCTTCTGCAAAAAAGCCAGTCCCAAGTCTCCCCAAGCAATGCTTTTAGTTCCTCTTCTCTTCCAAACATTAACCCTTGTTAATCACAGCTAAGACTGTACAGCGAAAACGTATTGACTATTATGTATGTGTTGGCTATTCTCCTGGAAGCTTAAGAGTCAGTGAATAATGCTGCTCTCTTCATTGGCTCATAGTCAGGGGATCAGACAAGAGTCATGTAACCAAATGTGATACCATGTGACAGAGGAATACGCAGGAGAAAGGCACCGCTAATCTCTGCTCGGTGGGAAATAGGAAGCCTTAACCAAAGATATAAAATGTAGCTGAGTTGGCATGAGTCTCCTCTAGTTCTCCTAACGAACTGCTATTTGGACTAAGGGAATCATTTTTAAGTGTGTTTGAACGGAAGAGCTTGGGTATTTTATTAAAATAAAAAATTAAAGTGATCACTTTCTGCAAAGGTGACATCCAGCCCCTAAGTGAATAGTCAATCCCAGTGGTTTGCAAACCTTATGGTGCATAAGAACAAACCAAGGAGCTCATTACAAAGCAATTATTGGGACTTACTCCTCGAGACTCAGTAGCCTGGGGTTAATCTGAATTTATTACAAGCACTGCAGGTGACTCTGCTTACAAGTAGTTCATGTGTCACACTTTAAAAAATACTTTGAACTTTGAATGTACCTCAATTTTCCTACTACTGAAAATGAGCTGATGGCTCACTTCTTAACACAAATTCATCTTTCAGGCTCACCAAAACCTTGAAAGATTTCTGGCATATGATAACAGCTGGATATTTTATTTGAGGAACCATATATAATTTGAGGTATTTACAGGCATATCCAACTCATCTTCTCCTTGGTAGATAATTTTTAGGCAGAGGCTAAAAGGCCACATGCAATTCAAATGACCATAAATCAATTAATGTCAAACACATTTGAGACCTGATACCTTAAAGAACTGTGTTAACATGTATAAAATAAAACCATTCCCTAATATATATTTTTACACAAATATTCAAGTTGGGTTTGCTTTGAAGCAACACGTACCTGTAGATTATTTTCATTTTCTAGTTTAGTAAAATTGGTTGCCACACTGTTAAAAAAAAAAAAAAAAAAAGACCCAAGGATTTAAGAATGAGATCTGGGGACTAACCTTAGATTATCCAAGGCAGATCAGATTTTTAGCTTATTTCATGCACCAAATGACTCTAGCTTCCCCCTAGGTTTCTGAATGGGAAGAGTTAACTACTTTTCCACTGACATATATTGGCAAAGCCCTTTCCAAAAAAAAAAAAAATTGTGTTTAGCCTGTGAATATATTTTTCTCTCACTTAATCAAAAACTTAGAGGTAGATGGCCATAGACTGCCCAGAGAACTCTGACTCTCCATCCATATTTGTAGGCCTAAGACCTGACCCTTTTCATACAAAGTATCCCTGGAAGTGATGCTGAAGAGTAAAGCCCTCTGCCTTCACTCATCAGCTCATCAAGCCACTTCCATGGAGAAAATTAATATCTCAGAGGAAAACCATGTATTTTCAAAAGCCCCGTTACACGACACGTAAAGTTTTTATATTATTTACCCTGTTTACTATTCTAGTCCACTTACTTTCACTCAGAATTTATGAGGCCTTTCAAAGTCAGGACTATGCTTTCCCAGATTTAGAAGTAACCTGTAACCTCTTTTACCAAGTCTAAGATCGTGCGAAGAGCACTGAACTGACTTGGGAGACAAGGCTTCCGACTCCATCACCATCACTAATGAGGCAGTTACTTCTCCTCTCTGTGAGATGACAGATTTAGAATCCATCATCTTCCTCTCTGAGCTATAATGAAATGCTTCTCCTCTTCTTTTTTGTGTACTTGTCCTGAAGCCAAACTAGTTGGTTACCTACCCTTGTTTCTAATAAGACACCGATTGTGGGCAATTCTGCAGCTTTTCAAAGTACACACTGCTCACCAGGTCCCGTTTCATCTGTTACAAACACCCCCTACACAGAATGAGGGAAGTAGTTTCTTGTGAGCTCATGTGGACAGTCAGATGGTTGCAAGCAACTGGGACTTTGTGAGGGAAATTAAATTACAAGTAAAAAAGGATTAGGCAAATTATAACCTACTTGCTGTTTCCTGTGTTTGCCTCTAATTAATGTTCCATGTCTTTCCTCATTTGCTGAAGTAAAATGTCGGAAAAGTCTCTAGTCTCTGTTCATAATAGTGAAGGACCAAATTTTCATTAAATGCCATGTGTTACTAAGACAATCATTCTTCAGTCTTCATCAAGGAATACGAAATGAAACCCCACTACTTTGAAGTTTTCTAGTGAAGAACATATAATAGCCGCTTGGGCTGAGTGGAGGATGAGTCAGGCAATGCATTTTAAATTTGAGAATGCATGGACCTCAATACATAAATTATTTTTATAGAAATGAATGTTAATCATAAAGAGTTTTATTTATTCTTTGAATCAAGACAGGCAGGACCTACTAGTGAATATCTTGCAGGCAGTTATTATACATAATTAAAAGTTATAAAAATCATATTTTATAACAAGAATAACAATAGCTAGTATCAAAACCAAAAACCATTGTCTAGGTACATAGCTTTAAAGTTCTATGAAGTCTGCCTTCTGCCATAGTCCCATATAGAGATCTTTCTTTTTTTTAATTCTGCAAACTGCCTTTATCTATTATCTTATAAAAACTTACAAAAGCATTATGATAATGGGTGTACCCATGCCCACCATCATATGCCTATCACCTTACACCTTAATGGGTGTTCCCGTAGACACTAACATAAAGGGTTGGGCTAGTGAAAAATCGGTGAGGATGAGCACATGTAGCCTCGGGTAACAGCATGTTTGGTGCTGATAGTGGATAAGAAGGCAGGGCAATTACTGCCCCTTTTCACCTTGGTTCCTTAAAAGAGAATAAAAACAAACAACAAAAACAAAACTCGATGAACTCTACCATTAAATACGGATACATTAGAAACAAACAGACAGTTGCCATTGAGTCCACTCCAACTCGTGTGGGCCCCATGTGGGTCAGAGCAGAACTGTGCTCCATGGGGTTTTTGATGGCTGATTTACCAGAAGCAGACTGCCAGCCCTTTCTTTTGAGGTGCCTCTGCATGGATTTGAACCGCCAACCTTTCGGTTAACCATTTCTACTTCCCAGGGACTCCATACAAAGTTTTTAGGAAATCCAAAATGAATGGAAAGAAGTGAAACCAACCCCCCCGACACACTTAAAGGGGAAGAGAAAAAAGTCCTGCTATTTTTCATTCATTTCATTTTCACCCAGATAAACTGGAAAACACATGGTTCCAGAGAAGTCTCTGGGTCACCAGGCTCATTTTACTTTTGGACCCCTCCCCGGGCCCCCAAGTTCTCTCTACTTGCTATTCTCGATAGCTATTTCATCATGAAGAAATTCCTGGGATCAGGGAGTCAGCTTGTAAAGGGCATGCATTGGACCTGCAGTGTTTGAATCTGGGCTGAATCAGAACTTTGGTCTCTAGGCAGTTTGATTAATGTCTTCCCTCAATGCCCATTTAAAAAATTGGGATTAAAAAATTGGGAAAAATGTAACTGCTTTACCTACCGCATAGGAGAAATTGTATATGCGAGAGACCTTGTGAAAGGCTTTACAAATGGTAAAACATTTTCACGTGCAAGGTATACTGTAATATAATGATCTTCCTGAGAAGCTTAAAAACCCTCAGTTGGCAGGATCCAATCTTTTTACCCTGGTGATTCCCACATCAATCATTAGCCCTGTTTGGGAGCTTTGTAAAGATACACATTCCCAGCACCTGACCCATCCCATATAGGCTGACTCAGAATCTCCAGGGATGGGCTGAGGAAGAGGAGTGCTCATGTGACTCTGGCCATCAGCCAGGTTAGGGAACTATTGTTCCATGACATTGGATATCCTCCACCCCAATCGTGCCCAGTACCAGTAGCTAATAACAACTTTTATCTGATAACGGAGAAAGATTAAAATACAAATTTCTCTGCAATAGGTAACATCTTGAAAAAGTCACACTAATTTATAAACAACAATACATTTTGATAAGAATAGGTCGTAAAAGGACAATGATTTGTAGAAACAGATCTTGAAGCTAAAATTGATCCTCTGGCCTTGAATCCTGGCTTCACACAGCAAAGCAAAGTCCACAAGAAATAAAGGAAATTTTCACATATTTCAAAATGTAGCTTAGGATGAACCTGCTGCCAGTGTGTCCTTCCTGTTCCTGCTTAGCTCTCTGGATATGTACCACACACACACACACACACAAATGATGAGTATCACTTTTCTAGATTGCTAAGTAAATTTTTTTTTTTCCATCAAATTCAAATCATTAATCATTGGAGCACTTGCTATGTTCAAAGCCTCATTTTATGTAGAAAAACAAGTCCCTAGATTGTTGTTCAGGGGAGAGAAATACGTACACGTGTCACTATAATACAAATGAATGGAGGTAACAGCCACAGTTAAAATAGCTCCATGACCTCTCTCCTTTGTGTAACTTCACTTGTGACTAGCCCCGCATGTGGTCGGAATCAGAAGCCAGGGGGGATAAAACTAATTAGTTAATTTAAGCATCAGGGTTGTTGTTGTTAGCTGCCACTGAGTTGACTCTAACTAATGGCCACTTTATGAACAACAGAATGAAATATTGCCCAGTCTTGCATTGTCCTCACAATCACCAGCATGTCTGAGTCCATAGCAACATCAGGGTTAGATTGGATTAAAATCAGAGAATGGTGATAAAATCAAGATAATGTAGGTTAAAAGAAATTGTCCAGAGTGAACTAACTGATGAATGACAAGTGTTTTTCAAGGGGTTCCTTTACATGAGAAGGTCCTGGAATACTTCACCAGACTAAGACCAAACCAGACCAAACCAAACCAAACCAAACCCACTGCCGTTGAGTCGATTCTGACTCATAGCACCCTACAGGACAGAGTAGACCTGCTCCATAGTTTCCAAGGAGAGCCTGGTGGATTTGAACTGCAAACCTTTTGGTTAGCTCTTAACCACTACACCACCAGGGTTTCCCTGACTAAGACAGGAGACTTAAAGATACAAGTCTCCGATATAAGTACAGATTTTGAGCTGAAAGAGAAAACAGAGCAAGAAGAAGACAGACGAAGAAAGGCCTTTACTGAGGAATTGGTATTTGAAATGGACCTTGAAAAATGACAACACATTTAATGAGCAGAGATGGGAGAGGGGCAGTCTGGGTGGCAGCTTGAGCTTTATCTGGGAGAAAACTTCCCCTGCCAGCATATAGGAGTGAGGTAGTTACTTTCCAGACACCCAAGAGTGTCGCAACGCACTGGCAATTACCCTTGTAAAAAAATAAAATGGAGCCTCTTCAGCTCTGACTGCGGCAGCTGCATTCAAGCATAAGGCACGACCCAGCTCATACTGCAGCCCTGAGCAGGTGGCAGCTCTGCCTTGGGGTGGAGGTGGCAGGGAACACAGGACAATAACTATCCTTGTCTGTTCTGTAATCACTGAAGAATAATCCCCAAATCCCAAACTTCAGAGGATATATGGCTAATGTGAAGGCGTATCCTTTCAGAAACAGTTTGGCACATGGCCACTACTAATTCCTACCTTCTCTGAGAAGAGGGGAGAGAAAAAGGAAAAGGAGGACGGAGAAGAAATGAAACTTCAAATAGTTTCAGAAAGTTTAAATAAATGCATCTTTGGAGCAAATATGGAGAAGATAGAAGAGGTTGGTCCAGGAGATCCTGGAATGTTAAAGGTTGTTGTTTGGTACTGTCAAGTCGATTCTTACTCATAGAGACCCCATGCGATGAAGCAGAACTGCCCCATAGGGTTTTCTTGGCTATAATCCTAATGGAAGCAGGTAGCCAGGTCTTTCTCCCTCAGAGCCGCTGGGTAGGTTGGAACTGCCAACCTTTTGTTAAACAACCAAGTGCTTAACTGTCTGTGCCACCAGGGCTCCTTGTTGACTTAATAATAAACACAGTTACTGCCTCAGTCATCTAGTGCTGCCATAACAGAAACACCACAAGTGGATGGCTTTAACAAAGAGAAATTTATTTTCTCGCAGTCTAGTAGGTTACAAGTCCAAATTCAGGGTGTCGGCCCCAGGGGAAGGCTTTCTCTCTCTGATGCCTCTGGAGGAAGGGCCTTGTCCTCAATCTTCCCCTGGTCAAGGAGCTTCTCAGGCACAGGGACCCCAGGTCTAAAGGATATGCTCTGCTCCCGGTGCTGCTCTCTTGGTGGTATGAGGTCCCCAACTCTCTGCTTGCTTCCCTTTCCTTTTATCTCTTGAGAGATAAAAGGTGGTGCAGGCCACACCCCAGGCAATCTCCCTTTACCTTGGCTCAGGGAGGTGACCTGAGTAAGGGTGGTGTTACAATCCCACCCTAATCCTCTCAACATAAAACTACAGTAACAAAATGGAGGACAACACACATGACCTAACCACGTTGATACACAAATTTTGGGGGGGACATAATTCAATCCATGACAGTTACCATTAAGTGTTTACCAAGTGCATTGGGTTCATTATCTCTTTAAACCCTTACCATGACCCTATACTATCATTTCCATTTTACAGACAAGGATACTGAGGTTTGCAAAAGTAAATAATTTGCACCGGGTCATAAAATTTTAAGTGGCTGAGCCAGAGTTTGGACCAAGGTTGCTGACTCCAGAAGCCCATGCTCCTAACCCCACATTATAATGGGGCTAGTTATATGGTTACAAGGAAACCCAGGTGGCATAGTGGTTAAGCACTATGTCTGCTAACCAAAAGGTTGGCAATTCAAATCTACCAGATGCTCCTTGGAAACCCTATGGGGCAGCTCTACTCTGTCCTATAGAGTCATTATGAGTCAGAATCGACTCAATGGCAAGGGAGATATATATATATATATAGTTATAAATACTTCAGTTCACCCAATAGAGAAAGGCTTTCCCATTCTTCCTCATAGTCAGTGATTCCAAACGGACAAATACTACACGAGCATTTCCTTTTCAAAGAAGGTAAATACTAATTTTACCTCATTCCTAACAACAACTTTAAAGCAACATCAGATTAGGTTAGAGAAGAAATTTGGGGGGCAACAAGTTCATGTTGGAGCCCTAGTGGCACAGCGGTTAAAAGTTCAGCTGCTAACCAAGAGGTCAGCAGTTTGAATCTACCAGCTGCTCCTTGGAAACCCTACAGGGCGGTTCTACTCTACCCTGTAGGGCTGTTATGAGTTAGAATTGACTCAGTGGCAATGGGTTTGGTTTGGTTTGTTTGTTTTAGTTCATGTTAATGGTGGAGAAAAAATTCAGAAAAGGAGGGTAAGAATGATTGCACAACTTGAAGAATATAATCAATGGCACTAAATTGTACATGTAGAAATTGTTGAATTGGTGTATGTTTTGCTGTGTATATTTGCAACAACAATAAAATAAAATTATTAAAAAAACAAAACAAAACAAAAAAATTATTTGTCTTTATTACTCCAGAAGGAGCCAATTCCAATTAAAAAATGTTGAATTGTTACTGTAAATTCTCATTTTTGACTTCTTGCTGCAATATAGAAATAAATATTGGCCCACTTGGAATCTCTGCACGTTTACTTTCACCTCCAGTGCACACATGTTCCCAGGGAGAAAGGGCCTGAAAGCTAAACAAGTTGCACACTGCTTCTGATGTAATGATAAACCTGCTACTGCCAGTGGGAGACTGGGTCTATCTGCAGCATGAGTCACTGTTAACAAAGGCAAACTCTGTCTCTAGCTGTCTTTCCAAGACACCCAGATGACAGGTGGTTTTCACTTCAGCTTTAAACACACACACACACACACACACACTCTTAATTACTTTGAAGTTTGTCATATTCTAACCATGGATAGAAAATAAAGTCCTTCATGTGATTTTACCACAATATACATACACGGATAATCTAGTGTATATACTGTTAGAAATGGAAGGGGTGTTAGAATTCAGACTAGCCCACTCTTTCGTTTTCTTAGTGGGGAAAATTGAGTCCCAGCGTGCCTGTGTAAATCACTCGAGGTCCCCGAGTGAGCCATGTGCAAGATGTCAACATATACAGGTTTGATGGAATAGAGATGTGCTAACTTTCAATCCGTGCCATGGATACTTGAGTGCGATTTTGAGGTCTTTGACTGTTACCAGTTTTTAAAGTGGCTTATTTCTAAAACAACAGCAAATAGAAAGGATTTGGGGGTACATCTACAAGTAAATGTAAGATCAAGTTGGATCCAGGAGTAAGAAAGCTGGCTAAAGGAAATTGGGTTCTGGAAACACACATCATGGATGGTAGACAGGACCACAGGCTGCTCCTCCATCACTAATGGTCTTACGGGAAATTCACACATAACTCAATGAAAGCCCTCCCATTCTCTCCACACCACTTCTACCACCCCCTTTCCTCTTCCATGCCACTGCCATTCCACTTACTTTATTCTCTGCAGAATTGCAGTCACCTGACTTTCTTACAGGATTTCTCTATGTACACAAACTATGCAATGGAATTCTTCTGTCTTTTGTGTTTCAAAAAACAGGCTATAAAGCCCTTTTATTGGGAGGGTTTTGCTGATCATTTATGCCCAAAACATTCAGGGGCAACAGAACTACCTCTATGAGATATTACCTGGGCTCCAGGAATCTTCCAATCTCTCATAATGCTTCTTCCTAATCTATATTCAGACTTCCTTCCTCATCCAAAGTAGCAGATTCCTAGATGACCTTTTGTCTCTTTTCTTTTGGACAGCATGTAAAATTACGGTATGGTACAATTTCTTTTCCAGAATGACCTTGAGAAATGTATACTCAATTAATCTTTCCCATTGGAACTGAGTCACTCCATGGATCCAACAAGTTACATACCGGTGCATTGGCTCCAGCTGCATGACCCCTCCATGTTGTATGTATTCTGCCAAAAGGCACTGGTGAATGGTAACCTTTCCCTTCCATGATCTTTCACGACGACATCCATTGACCTACTGTACACCTACTCCTCACTTATCGACTACCTCATTATTTGACATTTTACATTTATGACCACAGTAAAAAATCTACTATCCAATTATTTTGAACATTAACAATGTATGCGTGGCAGTAATGAACGCCAAGGTGTGAGGCAGGATGATACTAGCTGTGATGGTTAAGGTCATGTGTCAGCTTGGCTGGGCCATGATTCTCAGTGGTTTGGCAATTACGTAATGATGTAATTTGGAAGTTATATAATGATGTAGTCATTCTCCATTTTGTGATGTGATGTGGTCATCCTGCATTTTCACATAACGACCTGGTCTTTAGAAACTAACCATGTCAATAAGTGAGGAGTGGGTGTATAAGCCAGGGCAGGCTAGGTTATACTATGGTAACAAACCACTCCAGATCCTAGTAGCTTAACACGATCAAGGTTTATTTCTTGCTCGTACTACATGTCCATGCTTTGTATGTCCTCATTATAGGACCCAGGCTGACAGAGAAACTGCTGTAGCCGACAAAAAGGAGCGCTCAGTGACAAACGTCACTTCTGCTCAAAAATCACTGGCCAGGTTAGCCACATGGCTCCAACAAAGCCACAGGAAGTGCAACACTATCAGGTGTCTGGATGGCAAAAGTCAGAATTATTTGATGGAAACCGTTAATGACTACTTACACCTGGCATTCTAACTCTGTATTTGTGCCAGAATAAACTGTCATAGGAGAAGCTACGAGGGTTTCTTTAACGTTTATCAAGTTATTTATCTACATATTTTTAAATCCAAAATTAAATCATTACTTTTTGTATGTTTATTTTCTAGAAAGTTCTTTCACATGTTTTTTCCAACCCTAGGTCATTGCACATGCTATTCTCTTTGTCTGGAAGGCTGCCTATTATTAAGCCTTTCCAACTCCATCCCTAAATAACTGATAACGAGTTTCAGGGAGCAGCTTCACTGTTTTTTCCTTAGGGCAGGGAGCCTTATCTGCCCCCAAACTGCATGAAATATGTTTCTTTGTTATATGATTCTTCTTTTTTTTCAGAGCCCTATTTTAGGTTTTAGTTTAAACATTCATTAATGTGATTCTGTCCCACTAGACAAATGGTTTCAAACTGTGGATTGTAAAATCAATGTAGTAGGTAGCCCCAGAAGTAAAACAAAGCAAACATGGAAATAAAATAATAAAATAAAAAATCAGAGGACATCACATGTAATATGGCTAACTGCTGCTTTATGAAACTTTTGGTTTGGTTTAAAAAATATATGTTTGTGTGTGTGTAGAAAGAGAGAAGAAAGGTATCTGGGTTGCTGCACAAAATTTCTATATTGTTTTAAATCTTCTCAGTTCGTAATACATCATTAGAATTGACATCCTTCTTATTTACTTTCTTTTGTTCTCATTTCCTACATCCTCAGAAAGAACCATTTTATTCTGATTAATGTATATCTTTTTGCTTCCATTGTTCTTAAAAACTAGATATTATTTTTGTGTTTTTAACTTACGTAATTGGTATTGTGTGGTAGATTTCATTCTGCATTTTTTTTTTTCTTACTTGTTTCACCAAGCACTGTTTTACGACACCTCTTTATAGGGTCGCTATGAGTTGGAATTGACTTGACAGCAATGGCTTTTGTATTTTTTACTTTTTTAATGTTTCTCTAGGAGTCCCTCATGAGTCAGAACTGACGTGACAGCACCTAAAAACAACAACAACATAGGAGTTCCTAGGTGGCACAAACAGTTAAGCACTCGGCTACTGATAGAAAGGTTGTTGGTTCAAACCCAGAGACACCTCAGAATAAAGTTCTGGTGACCTACTTCCTAAACGTCACAGCCTTGAAAACCCATGAAGCAGTTCTACTCTGATACACGTGGGTTCGTCATGAGCTGGGGGCGGACTTGATGGCAGTCGATAACAACACATTGCTACAGGTATATCTAATCCCTTATATCAAATTTCTGCCTAATTACTTAAATTCATTTCTTTACCATGGGTTGTAGTAAAAAAAATTTGAAAACCATGCACTAGACTGTATGATTTCATGGGAGAAAGTACCATATCTCATGTGGTTCAGAATTGTATCTTTGATGACTAGCACAGAGCCTAAAATACAGTAATGGATAAATATTTATTTTATCAAAGAATGTTAACATCTTGAAACTCATTTTTATAAGTGTTTTTTTTTTTTTCCCTCTTAGAGCCATTCAGTCTTCTCCGTCTGACTTTGCATTTCTCTGATCTATATGGCTAATATTGAGGGTTTTCTATATGCCAGTCACCCATAGAAAGAAATTTCTATACATCATCTCATTTAGTCCTTATGATAACCCTATGAAGTTAGGGTTACATGTACATTACAAAGATGTGAAACTATATTACGGAGAATAATTTGCCCAAGGTCACAGAGCTAAGAAGTGATAAACCAAGAATCAGAACCCAGGCAAAACGTCTTACACCAAACTTCAGGGTTTTAGCTCTGTGATTTATTTGTCATAGTTGTTGTTAGCTGCCATTGAGTCACCTCTGACTCATGGTGACCTTATACACAACAGAACGAAGCCTTGCCCAGTCCTGTGCCATCTTTATGATCGTTGGTATATTTAAGTCTATTGTCGTGACTATTGTGTCAATTCATCTCACTGAGGTTTCTCCCCATTTTTGTTGACCCTCTACTAACCATGATGTCCTTTTCCAGCAACTGGTCCCTGCCGTGTGTTAAGACCCACTATATTATTTTTAACTTAATTCAACATGGGGGCTTTTTTTTTTTTTCTTATTTCTAAATCCCTGAAAGATCCTTCATTCTTATTCCCACGAGCTACATATAGACACAAGTGTTCTAAGCAGAAGGTCAGAATTACACCTTATGTGATCAGGACCATGTACCTCGAAAGTGTTCTCTGAGTGGCAATTTGTGAAAATGGCATAGGGGCGGCATCTGACCTCCTCTAATTTCACAAGGGGGAAGGAGAATCAAGATCAACAGCCCAAGGCTGATTCCTATGAGACAGAGGTCAGACAACCCTCCTCTCTCTGCCGTGTTTACCGACACTGACACCAACCATCCCTCCCACAGCACTCTCTACTTCTCTGCTGGGTTCGGTAATTCATTGCAATGGCCACACGCAGCTCCCAGACCATACTCACAATTATGGGGTTTAGGAAAGTGACAGGTTACAATTCAGGTTGAGGAATGCTCAGGATATAGTTCTTCCATCAGGGCAGCTTCTTCCCAGCCATGCCATAGGCATACCTCTCTCTGGCCCCTCGGCCTCTGCCCTGCTTAGGCAAGTGTTACAAAGCTCTTCTAGCTCTGCCCAGAGGCACCCCACACCTCCGGTAAGCTTTGGAACAAAGGGGCTCAGCTCTAGCTCTGTGGGTCGGCAAACCTAGCTCCACCAAGTGCCCAGAGGCACCCTACTCCACCAGCTAGCCTCCTACCCAAAGGCTCTCAGCATTCTCCCTCTGTGGGTGGAGAAGTCCACCATGTCTCCCGCTGCCAGTCTCTCCTGCCACCATTTCTCTACTGTCTTGTGTTACAGTTCTCTCTCTCTCTCAGTCTCCTGGTTCCAGGAGTTTCTAAGCACAGGGATCCTGAGTTCAAGGACACGCTCCCTCTTGGCTGTTCTTCCTCTTGGTGGGATCCCTACTTCCCCAGCTCTGGGTTGGCTCATTTCAAGCCTAGCAGGATGGCAAAACTGACCAATTCCCTTGGTGGGCCCCAATTACCCTCTTTGCACAGTCCCACCCAATGACTTGGGTATGAGTTACAAGACTGTGGCGAGAAATGCCACACAAAAGCGAGCAGTCGCACAGCACAACTCCATAAACTCTACTCTCAAAAGATATTTTCTTAAGAGTTTTATGCCTTTCAAGCACATGTTTGCCACATTTTGACAAAGTATAAGGTTAAATCTATTTTATGATGAAAGGACATTTAAAAATAATCAAGTAGTACTAAGATTTCATGAAAGAAAATGGTATGTTAACACCCCAAAAGATCTGAGGGACATAATCTCAAATAAATGACAGTACTTCCTATGCAGGGGCAGTTGGTAACTTTATATCAAACACATATGCACAAACTACAGCGCTCTAATTTTGATTGCTTCACTATGGACTAGCAGCAGGCTACAGACTGGCGTTTTAGAAACCACATCTGTGGGCAATGGACAGTCACTGAATCAAGGGGGCTAACAAAGATAGATTTGTTAAAGGAAGATATGTTTGATGACAATGAGGGCAGTTGATTAAGGAGAGTGAAGGGATGGGGTTGATAACACCTTATATGCTTAACATAAAGCAAACCATGCCATCTTTTCCCTAAAAGGACTAAAAAAAAAAAAAAAATTGCTGTCATAGACATATGCCACATGTGCCGATTCAGAGACAGGATGTGTATGTAATAAAGACTTATATTAGGTGATGAGTAACCACATGACAAGCATTTGGAGATAAGTACAAATAGGTTAGAGAGCCATTTGCTGAACCAGTTTCCTTTTCTTCTTGGGCACACAACTCAGTTATATTCCAAACCTCTCTTGCAATTAGATATGTCATGTGACATAATAGAACCCTGGGGGGGAGCGATATGGGACACTCCCAAATGGAGACTGTAGAGAAAGGGATGCGCCTCTTTCTACTGCCCTCCCCATCTGCCAGCTGTAGGGCAGAGGACTACAGGCAGAGATATAAGATGAAAGAGTCTGGGTCTCTGAATAATTGCATAGGAACACCACCCCTCCTTCCCCCAGCACCAAAGTACTTGCACTGAACTGTTATGCAAATGAAAAACAAACAAACAAACTCACCTGTTTCAAGATACCCTAATGTTTGGGTTTGTTTGTTACACCAGCCAGCATTACCCTAAAAAAACCACATCCAATTCTCACAGCTAAGTTTTTAAGTTTTTAAGGTTCTATTGAGAAATAATTCACATACTATACAATTGAATGATTTAAAGTATACAAACATCACAAGTATCTAATTCCAGAACATTTTAGTCAACCCACAAAGAAACCTCACAACCATTAGCAGTCATTCAGCATTTCCCCAAACTCTCCCAACCCTGGGCAATCACTAATCTACACATTTCATATAAGCAAAATCATACCGTATGTGTTCTTTTTCTGGTCACTGGCTTCTTTTCACTTGGCACAATGTTTGCAAGATTCATCTACATTGTGGCATGTATCAATACTCCATTCCATTGTACTCCTGGATAATATTCCATTGTATGTATATCCCATGATTCATTCACTCATTCATTAGTTGGTGAAGTGTGTCTATGCTTTTATTACCTTTGCCATAGGCTGTTTAAACGATCCTATCAATACACTGAAAAGGAGATTCATTCACCTGGAGGACTCACATATATGTTCAAAGTCTTTTGGTTTACAATTATCCAGATTTAGGAAAAATGGCTTATTTACTCAAAATCACTTAGAAAGTGTGAGTATACCGTCAGTGATAATGTACATTCAAGAGCAGGGGGTGGGAGGGAACAAGAGGAAAGCACTTGGCTTCTTATCTTTTAAGTCAGGAATTAAAAGACAAATTAACACATTGCAACCAAATGGCCAGGCAGCAGCCTCCATAAGGATATATTTCACTGAAAAACTCAAGGAACTAAGCTTAATGTCAACAAAAAGCGATTAAGTAGAAATTAGGTATTGCTGGGTCAGGAAAAAAAAAGTTCATTAACAGCATCAAGTCTCAGTGTTTCTCCAAACATAAATCTCAGCTATTCTAAAAATCATTAAACCTTAATGACAGAGTCAATTTGTTGGTAGTGTTTACAAAAGAAATATTAGCATATTTCTGTTGCCTTGGGAGTTTAGAACTGTGATTGTTTTTCCATTTTAGAGAAGTCAAATCTCTAACCAGATTTACAAGACAGGAGAAAGCAACTGCAAGATAGGAAAATGCTGTTTCTGTCTTTGCTCTCTTTAGGTCATCAGGAGGACATTCACAATGAAAGGATTGACTCTGCAGGCATTAATTTGATAGACACTTATCAAGCACCCCTTGTTTGCTAGACACCATGGTGGTGCTGGGAATATAGAGCTACAAACACATTGGGTTGCCCTTAGTGAGTTCACTGGGACATCAATAGAAAAATTACAACAGAATGTTGTATAGCTGGAAAGTCATGGATAAAAGAGAAACTTAGATTTATTTTGACTGGGTTCCTCGTCTCAGTAAGGAGCCCTGGTGACGCAGTCATTAAGCTTTAGACTGCTAACAGAAAGGTTGGCAATTTGAACCCACTAGCTGCTCCATGTGAGAAAACTGTGGCAGTTGGCTTCCGTTAAGATTTAAGAAGCCTTGGAAACCCTATGGGGCAGTTCTACTCTGTTCTATAGGGTTGCTATGATTTGGAATCGACTTGACAGCAACAGGTTCTTGTCCCAATGGAAAATATTTTGTATTGGACCTTTATGGATGAGTACATTTGCTTGTGTAAGAAGGTGTGCAAGGAAATTCTGGACAGTGGGAATGGAAGGTACAAAGACCTGGAGTCATGAAAGGGTGTGGAAGATTAATAAAGGGGGGGGGGCAGAATTATAGGGAATGCAGAAGTAGGTTGAAAAGTAGTCTGTGGCCAGTTTATAAAGAGATTTTGTATGCCAAGCTCATAAGTTTAGATTTTTCTCCTGTAAATCAAAACCAAAAACCCACTGCCGTCGAGTCGATTCCGACTCATAGTGACCCTGTAGGACAGAGTAGAACTGCCCCATAGAGTTTCCAAGGAGCACCTGGCGGTTTTGAACTGCTGACCTTTTGGTTAGCAGCCGTAGCACTTAACCACTACACCACCAGGGTTTCTCCTGTAGCCACCAGAAAATTAGCAGATTTTTAAAAAAGGAATTACGTGATCAGATTATTTTTTTTAATTTTACTATGAAAACACATATACACAAAAGAGAATAAAAATTATCATATACACATCGACCATTCAACAATTGTCAAGAATTTGTCATTTGGCTTAATTTTTTAAGTGAAAGATTTTAAAGGTTTTCATTTCATCCGTAGATCTTTACATAGGGATAGGTTCTCACCTAACCACAATCCATTTTCACAGCTAATTAAATAATATTTTCTTGGCATCATTTAACCAGATCCACGCTCAAATGTCCTCAATTATTTCAAAAATATCATAAATATCTCTGTAGAGTATGTTTGCTCATATTCAATTTTTAGTATCCATTCTGATTAAATCACTTTGGATAATGTGACCATTCCTGAGCCAATCACTACGGTTATTTTATTTTTATAAGCATCATCACTTAGTGTTTTGATTGGCCAGATCTCTGCCACATGCTCCCCCTCATGCAGAGGAGCGCCTACTTCCTAAAGGAAACGTTGGACACCATTACTAAAAAAAGAGTAAATGCATACCAGAAGGCAAAAACAATAGCCATTCTCTACTTTGTGCTATGCTCTCGTAACTATCATGCTGTCATTATATTCTCTACCTCATAGATGAAAAACTGAGACCATGGAGTGTTGTGGTTAGGAATAAAATTCAGGTCTATGGGCTCTGAACTTGCTGTTATTTCACTACTAGATGGTACTGCATACTAGGATTTTGCTCCAAAAATTAACAAAAGAACCCTTCTCCCAGAAAAAGTGTACTTTTTCTTGCTAGGTATAATAAAGCTATTTGGAGAAGTATCTAAAAGTTCCTCTTTCCCAATTAACAGTCATTATCCCCAGATTAATTGGTTTTCCTTGCAGGTGTATGGATATTAACCTATCACAGCGTCATGCTTCAGGATAGATCTTGAAATGCTCTTTTTGAGAATGAATGCAACTCCATTCCTCTTCAAGTTGTCATTCCCGGCATAGTAGATCATATGATTGATTGTCCAATTCCAAATGGCCAATACCAGTCCATTTCATCTCACTAATGCCTAGGATATTGATATTTATGCATTCCATTTCATTTTAGACGATTTCCAATTTTCCTAGATTCATAGTTCGTACATTCCATGTTCCGATTATTAATGGACGTTTGCAGCTATTTCCTCTCATTTTGAGTCACGCCACATCAGCAAACGAAGGTCCTGAAAGCTTGACTCCATCCATGTCATTAAGGTCAACTCTATTTTGAGGAGGCAGCTCTTCCCCAGTCATCTTTTGAGTGCCTTCCAACCTGGGGGGCTCATCTTCCAGCACTATATCAAGACAATGTTCTGCTGCTATTCATAAGGTTTTCACTGGCTAATGAAGATCAGAGACCACTGCCTTCAGTATGGATTACACCTCAACATAAAGAAAACAAAAATCTTCACAGCAGGATCAGTAAGCAACATCATGATAAACGGAGAAAAGATTGAGGTTGTCAAGGATTTCATTTTACTTGGATCCACAATCAACACCCATGGAAGCACTAGTCAAGAAATCAAAAGATGCATCTCATTGGGCAAATCTGCTGCAAAGGACCTTTTTAAAGTGTTGAAAAGCAAAGATATTACCTTGAAGACTAAGGTGTGCCTGACCCAAGCCATGGTATTTTCCATCACATCATAAGCATATGAAACTAGACAATGAATAAGGAAGACCGAAGAAGAACTGATGCCTTTGAATTGTGGTGTTGGCGAAGAACATTGAATATACCATGGACTGCCAAAAGAATGAACAAATCTGTCTTGAAAGAAGTACAATCAGAATGCTCCTTAGAAGCAAGGATAGCAAGACTGCACCTTACATACTTTGGACATGTTGTCAGCAGGGATCAGTTCCTGGAGAAGGACATCATGCTTTGTAAAGTACTGGGTCAGCGGAAAAGAGGAAGACCCTCGATGAGATGGAACGATGGGCTCAAGCATAACAACAACTGTGAGGATGGCGAAGGACCGGGTAGTGTTTCATTCTATCGTACACAGGGTCATTATGAGTTGGAACTGACTGGATGGCACCTAACAACAACAGCAACATCCTAAACGTCTCTGATATCAAAACGATGAATGGGATGAGAATCAGCTCCTAAGAAAGTTGATGGCCCCAAGGGATGACAATCGCTTATTATTCACGTGGATCTTAAAATGAGCCCATGATTCAACTAGCAAATGAGCTGCCAGAGTATGCTGAGCTGGGTTGCTTAAAAAAAAAAAAACAAAAAACCAAACCTACTGCCATCCAGTTTAGTCTGACTCCTAGAGGTCCTGTTGGACAGAGTAGAACTGCCCCATAGGGTTTCCTATGGTGTAATCTTTACGGATGCAGACTGCCACATCTTTGTCCCAAGGAGCTGCTGGTGGGTTTGAACAGCCAACCTTTTGGTTAGCTGCCAAGCACTTTAACCACTGCCATCACCACTCGAGAAATCACCCTGCTGCTCTTCTAAAAATCAGATTTACACAGTTTCTGGTTAAAATTCTAATACTTTCTAACCAAATGATGAATTTCTCCCAACAAAAGGAAGACATTAAAATGAGGACATCTTTCACTCAGTGTAACGACTGGTCTGGGTTGAAGCTAAACACAGCACTAAGAACCTTGAATTATGTACTTGAGATAAAATCTGCTTTTAACAAAATGGGCTTGCAAATGGGAATGAGATGATTACTTATAATTCAGACTAGGCTATTCCATTTCAGTACCAGCTCTTTGCTTTCTCCTAAAAGTACAACATGATAGAACCAGTAATATTTTTCCTGATAAACTACAAGGGCAAAGATCATGCCTCTTGCATTAAAAAAAAAAAAAAAAAGTGTGCTGGATAAATAAGTAAGCAGATGATTTATTTAACTTTCTCAGAGGAGCAAGAGTCTTTCAGCTTTTTTATTTCACCGGGTGACACACTTTATTTTCTTGAACTGTAAGCCCAAATTTCAGAAAGTCTTCCCCAATATGATTCCCAATTTTTGAAATCTCTTTTTCTTGTACTTTCCATCCATACTGTTTTCACTTGGAATTTATTTACTGTGTCATTATTTTCCATGTATAGATCTCGTTTTCCTCAACTAAATTATAAGTTTCTTGATGTCAGAGACTTAGGTTTATCCTTTTTATGCTCCCTTGGAGCCCTGATGACTCAATGGTTAAGGGCGTGGCTGGTAATGGATAGGTCCATCATTTCCCCCAGCTGCTTTGTGGGAGAAAGATGCAGTAGTCTGCTTCTGAAAGATTTACAGCCTAGGAAACCCTATAGGGCAGGTCTACTCTGTCCTATAGGGTCGCTTATGAGTTGGAATCGACTCCCTGGCAATGCGGTTTACAAGCTAATACCCCCACAGATCACAATGATCTGATCTGCACCCATCGTGGAGATGGCCCAGGACTGGGCAGCCTTTGGTTCGAGTGTACAAGGGGTTCGTATGAGTTGAAAGCTGACTGGATAATAGCTAATGAACAAAACAAACAAGCTCATGCAATTTTCAAATACTTAAGTTTGAATTTTCACTTGTTTATAATAACCTGGGCAGTCTTTGGAAGGACACACCAAGGGTAATACAGTAAGATGTTTAAAACAAAATAAATAAAAACCAGGGTGCAGAAAATGAGTCCATGTAAATGCAAGAAAAGGGACGAATTCTTTGCAGAGTTAATTAGATAATTATACTTAGGCAATACATTTGTTCCAAGTTTTCTAGGCACTAAAACAAAAAGGGAGACACTCAAATTACATGTCAGGTCACAATGCATTAGCAGAAACATTTTTCCCCTGAAATTAAACCAAGTAGAAATGTATTAGCGGTCATTGTAGTAGAAAGCAAATGGGCGTTGGAATCGGATGGCCCTTGTTTTATATCCCAGTTTGGGCCCCTTTCCTAATTGTCTGACTTTGGAAAAGATACTTAAAATCTCCAGAGCTCAGTTTTTCTTCGTTGGAAGATGAGATGTTAATAGCTATGTGCCCCACAGGGTTATTGTAAGAAATGTTATTACTATGCTAGTTATATAGTAATAATGGAGTCCCTGGGTGTGCAACTGGTTAAGTGCCTGACTACTAACCAAAAGGTTGGCAGTTCAAATCCACTCAGAAGAAAGGTCTGCTGATCTACTTTTGAAAAATCAGCTTCTGAAAACCCTATGGAGCATAGTTCTACTCTGACACAGGTCGCGGCGGGGGGGGGGGTCATTATGAGTGTGAATTGACTCCATGGCAATTGGTTTGGGTTTGTTTGTTTTATGTAATAATAACTACTACTACTACATGTTTACTATATCCAGGTGCTGCATTGGAGGCTCTCACTTTCCTCTCACAACAGCTCCATGAGATGAAATAACTCACCCAAGGTCCTAAAGTTAACAGGGTGTGGCTCCTCAGGAGCACTGGGTCAGTTAATTTCCTTACGCTTTGTGTGGCCTGGTGTATGTCTCCCACCACCCTGTTCTTACAAAATGAGTAACTGTTAGACCGTGATTTCCTACTTATATTGTTTCCTCAGGACTACTGGGTATCCTTGGACTGTATTTAGATTCATATAAAGAGGAAGTGGCAGATGACACAGAAATTTTGAGTCTCTCAAGAATTAGAGTAAATAATTTTGTTTTGATACCTGCTTTGCATATGGAGGAGCCTTGGTGGCACAGTGGTTAAGCACTTGGCTGTTAAGCAAAAGGTCAGCAGTTAGAATCCACCAGCCACCATACTTGTATGTGTTTGTTTAGATCAGGCAAGTCAAACCACAGCTTCCTCTGAGTCAACCTCACCGCATTTCTTCCAGTTACTGGACACGGTAACATATCGCCTATTCAACCTCTTCTCATCGCTGTCTGCCTTCAAGGAGATCTTAGCTCCAGGTGACGCCTCCATCACTGACATCATTTCACTACTTAAGTGAGTTACAGGAGAGTCACTGGGCTAAGACCTAGGAGACCTTGGCTCAAGTCCAGGTACGCCAATAGTTAGCCATGCGACCTTTGGTAAGGTCACTGCGAAACTTTAGTGTCACCACTGATAGAATAAATAAGCTGAACTAGTTTAGTAGTTTCCAGATTGCTTTAGGGATCTCTATCAGGGACTACTACTCCAGAATGAGAAGATTAAGCAGTTCTCAACTCCTAACTTCAACCTGAGTGGCTCTAGTTTTATTTGGGTGTTGACTTGAAATTTGGTTTGAAAAAAGGCTTCTGACCCATTGAACTAGATGACTACCAATGGACCCTTATGGCTCTAAAAATCTCTAAATGCACATCAATTCCTGGCAGTACTGCTGCCCTAGATGTGTGCTCTGGGTCACAATTTGCCTTTATTAGTAGGTGCAGTGGAGTCCCTAGATGGTACAAATGGTTAGCACATTTGGCTGCTAACTGAAAGATTGCAGGTCCAAGTCTACCCAGAGGTGCCTCGAAAGAAAAGCCTGGTGATCTACTACTGAAAAATTAGCCATTGAAAACCCTATGGAGCACAGTTCTACCCTGACACACATGGGATCACCATAAGTCAGAACCATGGAAACAACTGGTTTGGGGGTCAACAGGTTTACTAAGAGCTAAGTAAAAGACATTACTTCTCCTCTTTGCTTCTAAAAGACAGTCAAGTATTTAAAATGGTATTCTTTCTCTGAAACTAGCAAATAGATGGCCACAGGAAGGCATTGTTTGTGAGACCAGATGAAATGGAAAATTATTTATAGCAAATTAGTTGGGGGGAAAAAAAAGAGAAAACTTTTTTCCCCTTTAGCACTGTGGGGGGAAGTAAACAAAACATTCCATCAGAAGTGACTCAGAATTTTCCAGATGCTAAGCCAATCAGCCCACTGGAGAGCTTTAAATCACTAGTAATTTCCCAAAGCCATCCTCAAGGCACAGAATCATCTGTGAAACACAGAGGGGCAGAAGGGACCGAGAACCGGATTCACAGTCAGGAGGCCTGGGCTTGGCTTTCCTCTACCTTTCTTTCTTTGAAATCGGGCGAGTCACTTCCTTCTCTGGTCTTGATAGTGTCACTAAATCCTTTCTTGCTCTAACAAGGTACGTTCCTCCAAATAACCCAGGGGTCAGCCAACTGGATAGCCCAAGTCCTCTGGCCTTAGGTGACATTTCTTCTTAATGTCGAACAGAAATGCCTCAAGCCCCAGCCCAGACCAACATATACTCCCTGACCCTCCCCTTTACACCTCCAAGGTTTACTGGGTGAATTATATTCCTTTTAACCTGTTGCAGTTGATGCCAAATTACAATGATCCTACAGGACGGAGTAGAGCTGCCCTACAGGGTTTCCAAGGCTATAATCTTTATGGAAACAGACTACCACATCTTTCTCCCACAGAGAACCTGGTGAGTTAGAGCCGCCAACCTTTCAATTAGCAGCCAAGCACTTAACCACTGCACCACCAGGGCTGTTTATATTCCTTTTAAAAAACCCGTTGCCATCTAGTGGATTCTAACTCATAGTGGCCCTACAGGACCCTACAGAACTGCCCCATAGGGTTTCCAAGGAGCACCTGGTGGATTCGAACTGCCAACCTTTTGGTTAGCAGCCATAGCTCTTAACCATTACACCACTAGGGTTTCCTATATTCCTCTTAGGCATATCTTAGTCATATCGCCTATTTACACTAAATTCTTGATGCTACTTGTGTTTTTCCTTTGAAGACTTTTTTTTTAACCTCTCCACTCTATGCTGATATTTGAAAGCAATGCCTCCTTTTTCAACTTCCCTTAAATATAAAAGAGTAGTGGGTAATAGATTTTAACAACAATGCCAGCAACAACAAATAGAGAATAACAAAGAGAGGGTTTCATTACAAGGCAGAAAACTTAAAACTAAATTTTAAACATCTCTATTTTGAAAAGTCCCTGCTCATTGTCATAACAGGGAAACTTTCAGCTGCCAATTTTCTTCATCACCGGTCAGCCCCCCACTGAAGATCCTCACTCACTTTCCAGGTTCCCTCCTGGGCAATTCCAGATATTGAAAAATTCTCCAGCTTCCTGTTGTAGCATAATTCAGCTTTCTCTTTCTTTCTCTCTGGTTCCATTTTTTTTTTTTTTTTTTTTGCTTCTTCATTTTTTTATTTTTTATTGTGCTTTAAGCGGATGTTTACAATTCTTGTTAGTTTCTCATACAAAAACATACACACATTATTATGTGACCCTAGTTGCTTTCCCTATAATGGGACAGCACACTTCTCCTCTCCACCCTATACTTCCCATGCCCATTCAACCAGCTCCTGTCCCCTCTGCCTTCTCATCTCACCTCTGCACGGGAGCTGCCCACTTAATCTCATGTGTCTACTTCAGCTAAGAAGCACACTCCTCACCAGTTACCATTTTGTCTTATAGTCCAGTCTAATCTTTGTCTGAAGAGTTGGCTTTGGGAATGGTCTTAGTTTGGGGCTAAAAGAGAGTCTGGGGGCCATGTTCTCTTGGGTCCCTCTAGTCTCAGACCGCTAAGTCTGGTCTTTTTATGAGAATATGAGTTCTGTACCCCACTTTTCTCCTGTGCCATCAGGGACCCTCTGTTATGTTCCCTGTCAGGGCAGTCATTGGTGGTAGCCTGGCACCACCATCTAGTTCTTCTGGTCTCAGGCTGATGGAGTCTCTGGTTTATGTGGGTCTTTCTGACTCTTGGGCTCATATTTTCATTGTGTCTTTGGAGTTCTTCATTCTCCTTTGCTCTACGTGGGTTGGGACCAACTGATGCATCTTAGATGGCTGCTTGCTAGCTTAGAAGACCCCAGACACCACTCACCAAAGTGGAATGCAGAACATTTTCTTAAAAACTTTGCTATGCCAGTTGACCTAGATGTTCCCTGAAACCATGGTCCCCAGACCTCTGCCCCTGCTACTCTGTCCCTTGAAGTGTTTGGTGGTATTCAAGAAACTTCTTTGCTTTTGGTTTAGACCAGTTGTGCTGACTTCCCCTGTATTGTGCGATGTCCTTCCCTTCACCTAAAATAATTCTTGTCTACTATCTAGTTAGTAAATAACTCCTCCCTTCCTTCCCATCTTCAACACCATCAAAGAATGTTTTCTTCTGTGTTTAAACTTTTTCTTAAGTTCTTATAATTAGTGGTCTCACACAATATTTGTCCTTTTGTGACTAATTTCACTCAGCATAATGCCTTCTACATTCCTCCATGTTATGAGATGTTTCACGGATTCATCATTGTTCTTTATTGTTGTGTAGCATTCCACTGTGTGGATATGCTATGATTTGTTTATCCAATCATCCGTTGATGGTCACCTAGGTCGTTTCCATCTTTTTGCTATTGTAAACAGTGCTGCAATGAACATGGGTGTGCATATACCTATTCATGTGAGGTTTCTTATTTCTCTAGGATTTATTCCAAGGAGTGGGATTGCTGGATCATATGGTAGTTCTATTTCTAGTTTTTGAAGAAAGCACCAAATCAATTTTCAAAGCGGTTGTACCATTTTACATTCCCAACAGCAGCGTATAAGTGTTCCAGTCTCTCCACAACCTCTTCAACAGTTATTATTTTGTGTTTTTTTGATTAATGCTAGCCTTGTTGGGTGAGATGGTATCTACTGTAGTTTTAATTTGCAGTTCTCTAATGGTTAATGATTGTGAGCATTTCCTCATGTATCTATTAGCCACCTGAATGTCTTCTTTGGTGAAGTGACTGTTCATATCCTTTGCCCATTATTTAATTGGGTTGTTTTTTTGTTGTTAAGCTTTTACAGTATCTTGTAGATTTTAGAGATCAGACACTGACTGGATTTGTCAGAGCCAAAAATTTTTTCCCAGTCTGTAGGTTGTCTTTTTACTCTTTTGGTCAAGTCTTTGGATGAGCATAAGTGTTTGATTTTTAGGAGCTCCTAGTTATATAGTTTCTCTTCTGGTGTTTGTGCATTGTTATTAATGTTTTGTATACTGTTTATGCCATGTATTAGGGCTCCTAGCATTGTCCTAGATTTTATATTTAGGTCTTTGATCCATCTTGAGTTAGCATTTGTGCGTGGTGTGAGGTATGGGTCTTCTTCCATTTCTTTGCAGATGGATATCCAGTTATGCCACCATCATTTGTTAAAGAGACTGTCTTTTCCGCATTTATCAGACTTTGGGCGTTTGTCAAATATCAGCTGCTCATAAATGAATGAATTTACGTCTGGATTCTCAATTCTGTTCCTTTGGTCTATGTATCTGTTGTTGTACCAGTACCAGGCTATTTTGAATACCGTGGCAGTATAATAGGTTCTAAAATCAGGTGATGTGAGGCCTCCCACTTTGTTCTTCTTTTTCAGTAATGCTTTACTTATCTGGGGCCTCTTCCCTTTTCATATGAAGTTGGTGATTTGTTTCTCCATCTCGTTAAAAAATGCCATGGGAATTTGGATTGTGATTGCATTGTATCTATAGATCACTTTGGGTAGGACAGACATTTTCACAATGTTGAGTCTTCCTATTCATGAGCAAGTTATGTTTTTCCACTTATGTAGATCTCCTTTGGTTTCTTGCAGTAGTGTAGTATAGGTCTTTTAAGTCTCTGGTTAGATTTATTCCTAAGTATTTTATCTTCCTGGGGGTTACTGTAAATGGTATTGATTTGGTGCTTTCCTCTTTGATGTTCTTTTTGTTGGTGTAGAGGAGTCCAACTGATTTTTGCATGTTTATCTTGTATCCTGATATTTTGCTGAACTCTTCTATTAGTTCCAGCAGTTTTCTTGTGGATTCTTTAGGTTTTTCTGTATACAAGATTATGTCATCTGCAAATAGATATACTTTTACTTCTTCCTTGCCAATCTGGATGCCCTTTATTTCTTTATCTACCCTAATTGCTCTGGCTAGGACCTCCAGCACAATGTTGAATAAGAGTGGTGATAAAGGGCATCATTGTTTGGTTCCTGATCTCAAGGGGAATGCTTTCAGACTCTCTCCATTTAGGATGACGTTGGCTGTTGGCTTTCTATAAATGCCCTTTATTATGTTGAGGAATTTCCCTTCTATTCCTATTTTGCTTAGAGTTTTTATCATGAAGGAGTGTCGGACTTTGTCAAATGCCTTTTCTGCAGCAATTAGTAAGATCATGTGGTTTTTGTCTTTTGTTTTACTTATGTGGTGCATTACATTAATTGTTTTTTTTAACTTTAAACCATCCCTGCATACCTGGTATGAATCCCAATTGGTCATGGTGTTTTTTTTTTTTTTTTTTTTTAATACATTATTGAATTCTATTGGCTAGAATTTTGTGTCTATGTTCATGAGGGATATTGGTCTGTAATTTTCTTTTTTTTGTGATGTCTTTACCTGGTTTTGATATCAGGGTTATGCTGGCTTCATAGAATGAGTTTGGGAGTATTCCACCATTTTATATGCTCTGAAATACCTTTAGTGGTAGTGGTGTGGTCTCTTCTCTGAATGTTTGGTAGAATTCTCCAGTGAAGCCCTCAGGGCCAAAGCTTTTTTTGGGGGGGTGGGGGGAAGATTTTTAATTACCTTTTCAATCTCTTCTTTTGTTATGGGTTTATTTAGTTCTATCTCAGTTTGCATTAGTTTAGGTAGGTAGTGTGTTTCTAGGAATTTGTCCATTTCTTCTAGGTTTTCAAATTTGTTAGAGTACAATTTTTCACGATATTCTGTTATGATTCTTTTAATTTCAGTTGGGTCTGTTGTGATACCACCCATCTCATTTCTTATTAGAGTTATTTGCTTCCTCTCCTGTTTTTTTTTTTTTTTTTTGGTTAGTTTGGCCAATGGTTTATCGATTTTGTTAATCTTTTCAAAGAACCAGCTTTTGGTCTTGTTAACCCTTTCAATTGATTTTATATTCTCTATTTCATTTAATTCTGCTCTAATTTTTATTATTTGCTTTCTTCTGGTGCCTGAGGGCTTCTTTTGCTGCTCTCTTTCTATTTGTTCAAGTTGTATGGTTAATACTTTGAATTTGGCCCTTTCTTCTTTTTGGATGTATGCATTTACTGCTATAAATTGACCGCTGAGCACTACTTTTGCTGTGTCCCAAAGGTTCTGGTAGGATGTGTTTTCATTTTCATTTGATTCTATGAATTTCTTTATTCTGTCCTTAATTTCTTCTATACCCCAGTAGTTTTTGAGCAAGGTGTTGTTCAGTTTCCATGTGTTTGATTTTTTTCTCTTGCTTTTTCTGTTATTGATTTCTACTTTGATGACTTTTTGGTCAGAAAAGATGCTTTTTAATATTTTGATGTTTTGGATTCTGTTAAGCCTGACTTTATGGTCTAACATGTGTTCTATTCTGGAGACTGTTCCATGTGAGTTGGAAAAGAAAGTATATTTGGCTGCTGTTGGGCTGAGTGTTCTGTTTATGTTTATCAGGTCAAGTTGGTTGATATTTGGCATTTAGATCTTCCATTGTCTTTAGTGAGCATCTTTCTGGATGTTTTGTCCTTCACTGAAAGTGGTGTGTTGAAGTCTCCTACTGTTGTTGTGGAGGTGTGTATCTCTTTTTTCAATGCTGTTAGAGTTTTTTAAATATATATTGGAGCCCTATCATTAGGTGCATAGATATTTATTATGGTTCTTTTCTCCTGGTCTATTGACCCTTTAATCATTATGTATGATAAGCCCTTCCTTATCCTCTGTGGTGGATTTTACTTTAAAGTCTATTTTGTCAGAAATTAATATTGCCACTTCTGCTCTTTTTTGATTGTTGTTTGCTTGATGTGTTTTTCCCACCCTTTGAGTTTTAGTTCTTTTTGTGTGTCTTTAAGTCTAATGTGTGTCTCTTGTAGGCAGCATATAGATGGATCATGTTTTTTAATCCATTCTTCTACTCCCTGTCTCTTTATGGGTATATTTAGTCCATTGACATTCAGCGTAATTACTGATAGGTATATAAGTTTAGTGCTGTCATTTTGATGTCTTTTTGTGTGTTGTTGACTGTTTCTTTGTTCCACTTAATTTTCTGTGCTGAGTTGTTTTTCTTTATATATTGTCTTTTCCTCTTTTTCATTGTTGTTGATTTTATATTTGCTGAGTCTTTACGTTTTTCTTGTTTTTTATTTTGATGTGTAGGACTGTTAGTTTCCTTTCTGGTTACCTTAATATTTACCCCTATTTTTCTAAGTTTAAACCAATCTTTTATTTTATTTATATCACTTTGACTTCCTTGGCATATGAAAGACCTATGACTACATTTTTTAGTCTCCCTTTTTTGTTTTAATGTTGTCATCTTTTACATAATGACACCTGTTTCTCTGTTTTGAGTGTTTTAGCTTTATTTTTGTGATTTCCCTATCTGGGTTGATATCTGGTTGCTCTGTCCTGTGTTCTAGTCTTGGGTTGTCATCTGATGTTATTGATTTTCTAACTGGAGGACTCCCTTTAGTATTTCTTGTAATTTTGGTTTTGTTTTTGAAAATTCCCTAAACTTGTCTGGAAATGTCCTAATCTCGCCATCATATTTGAGAGACAGTTTTGCTGGGTATATAATTCTTGGTTGGCAATTTTTTTCCTTCAAGGCTTTATGTCATCCCAGTACCTTCTTGCCTGCATGGTTTCTGCTGAGTAGTCCAAGCTTAGTCTTATTGACTCTCCTTTGTAGGTGACTTTTCGTTTATCCCTAGCCACTCTTAAAATTCTCTCTTTATCTTTGGCTTTTGCAAGTTTGATTATAATACGTCTTGATGACTTTCTTTTGGGATCTACCTTGTGTGGGGTTTAATGAGCATCTTGGATAGATATCTTCTCATCTTTCATGATATCAGGTAAGTTTTCTGCCAACAAATCTTCAATAATTCTCTCTGTCTTTTCTGTTATCCCTCCCCCCACCCCCATTCTGGTACTCCAATCACTTGTAGGTTATTCCTCTTGATGCAGTCTCACATAATTCTTAGGATTTCTTCATTTTTTTAAATACTTCTATCGGAGTTTTCCTCAAATACGTTGGTGTCAAGTGCTTTATCTTCAATCTCACTAATTCTGACTTCCATTGCCTCAATTCTGCTCCTATGGCATTCTATCACTTAATTCTGATATTTTATTATTAATCCAGATTTCTGTTTGCTCTCTCTCTTTGGATTCTTGCAGCCTATTAAATTTGTCATATGTTTTTCTCTAATTCTCTTACGTTCCTCTAATGCCTTGTCTCTGTACTCCTTGGCTTGTTCTGTGTTTTGCCTGATCTCCTTCCTAATCTCTTGAAGAGTTCTCTATATTAATCTTTTCTATTCTACCTCCAGTAATTCCGGGAAGTTCTCTTCATCCAGAAGATTTCTTTATTCTTTGTTTTGGGAGCTTGCTGAAGCCATCATGGTCTGCCTTTTTATATGATCTGATGTTGACTGTTATCTCTGAGCCATCAATAAGTTATTGTATTTATTTATTTTGTTTGCTCACTGTGTCCTAGCTTCTTGTTTTGTTTTGATATGTCCAAGTAGGCTGTGCAAGTGAGCTCTTCGATTATTGGCACCTTTGAATCTCTAATGTCCTGTCTCCAAGTGGTTAGAGCTATTACTAGGTATATGAGCCCAGGAGTCCATTTACTTTTCTTGTATGGATTCAGCTCAGGTGTCCCAGGTAGTCGGTCACCTAGTGTGTGGTGTAGGCACTCATCCAGTCCTAGATGAGCAGGGTGTTTGGTGTAGGCACAGGTATCTGGCTGAAGTAGGGGGGTCACATGCTGAGTAAGGCAGTGGGCTGACAACCGTCCCTGAGTGTCTGTGAGGAAAGTGTGTCCCTGTTCCCTAGAGTGAGTAGGTGGGTGGGTTTTGCAGCCAGACTATGGGTAGCCAGTGCTGTTCACTGTAAGAACTGGGAGGTACCAGTCATTCTTGAACCCCTGTCATGGGTGGCTAGGTGGTGTGGGTGGAGCCACCAGTCCTCAGGCCCCTGGTTTGGGTAGGCGAGGACCCTGCTTAATAGGCAGAATGGTATCAAATGTCACGAACCTGCCTCTCCACCATATAGCTGAAACAGTTGAATTTAGACCTCAGGTATATACCCTATTATACTGTGCTAAAGAGGGCCTATGCTGTTGAAATGGGCCCACAAAGGTCTATGTAGAGGTGAAAGGCATTCAAAGTCTGTGGACCCTTTATGCCTGTGCCTAAGCAAAGGCGCTGTTTCTGTCCTGAGTTCCCAGCTTAGGGGAGTCAGCAGATTATTTTTCCCTGTTTGTTAATTCGTTCCATCTCTAAGGTTGGGAGAATGGCTGAGAGCATGTGACGGGTCCTACTTTCAGCCCAGGGTACATGGGAATTTCTGGACCCAGTGCAGAGCAGGAAGGGGGCAGCTAAGTGGGAGAGTGGTTTTTCCCAAAGGGACGTTTTTTGATCTGTGCAGTAGGTTAGATGCATGTACTTATCTTTTGCTGATTGAGGGCCACATTTCACTGATTCTGGAGGCATGAGAAGACTCTCCGCCACTCAGTCTCTCCCAATGTGGAAAACTCATCCCGAATGCCACTGCTTGCCTCACCTCTGGCACCAGCCGATCCTGGCCTGCAGAGTGCCGGTTTCTGCCAGGTCAGGTCTGGCAACTCCTCACTGCTTCTGAACTGTCTCTCCCTCCCCCTGCCGCTCAGTCTAATTCCTCAACTTTGCCTTTGATGTTCAGGGCCTCTAGATTGTCATATATTGTCAATTCACTTGTTTTTTGGGGGGCATCTTCATTGTAAGAGGAACTACAGGAAGCATCTTACTACTCCACCATCTTGGCCCCACCTTCTCTGATTCTTCTTAACTGTGCCCTGGGGCTAGTTTTCCACATCTAAAAGGGCCTAAAGATTTTTTTTTTTTTTTTTTGCTAGAAGTAAAAAAAAAATCAACTAACAAATTTTGGTCTAAGAATATTCTGCTGTTGGCTGTAAAACACTCGACCACCATTCCTTGGCAAATGGATAAGAAGTTACCCACTCTTCTTCCCTGTCAAGGGTATCTTGCCCCAGTTTCATTCTCCCACTCTAGCTTCTACCCCAATTTTTACTGCTCATATACTCCCTCTATCCTGTGTTCAGGATTCTTCCCTCTCAATATTTTACTAGTACCAGGTGCCTTTGCTTTGATTCCTACTCATGGCAATCCCATGTGTTTTTAATCTCTCCTAAAATTCTACCAAATACAGGATTCTTTTTTTCCCTTTAAGGAGAGGAATTTTGTCTCCCCGAGACCTTTGCCTAGCAAATGTTCTCCTTTTTAACATTTCCTATAAATTTTATTGAATTTGGAAAGATAAAATGAAAAATTAAAATTTGCTACTATACAAAGAGTCCAGAAATAAACTTACCACCCTCCAAAACTCTGAAAAGGCAGCGATTGTCCTGTTACCTGTGTATTCTCAGCACTTTGCCAAGTGCTTAGCACATAGAAGGCACTCACTAATATATGTCAATGAATGAAAGCCAGAGATTTTTTTGGCTAACCAAAAAAAAATCTAAACCTATCCAACATGGCATAGAAATAGTCTTTGGTAACTGAGAAGTCCAGAGCTTGTAGCTATTTGAAATGACTACCCTCTGTGCTCCACATGTCTGTCAGTTTGTTGTACTGTGGTGGCTTGCACGTTACTGTGATATTAGAAGCTATGCCACCAGTATTTCAAATACCAGCAGGGTCACCCACAGTGGACAGATTTCAGCTGAGTTTCCAGGCTAAGACAGACTAGGAAGAAGGACCTTGCAGTCTATTTCTGGAAAAAAAAAAAAAAATAGCCAGCGAAAACTTTAAAAATAGCAGTGGAACACTGTCTGATATAGTGCCAGAAGATGAGCCCCTCAGGTTGGAAGGCACTCAAAATATGACTAGGGAAGAGCTGCCTCCTCCATGTGGTCGACTTTAACGACATGGATGGAGTCAAGCTTTTGGAACCTTCATTTGCTGATGTGGCATGACTCAAAATGAGAAGAGACAACTACAAACATCCATTAATAACAGGAAGATGGACTGTACAAAGTATGAATCTAGGAGAATTAGAAGTTATTAAAAATGAAATGGAACACATAAACATTGATACCCTAGGCATTAGTGTGGTGAAATGAACTGGTGCTGGCCATTTTGAATCAGACAATTATATGGCCTACTAGCTGGGAATGGAAATTTGAAGAGGAGTGGCACCACATTTATCACCAGAAAGAACATATCAAAATCTATCCTGAAGTACAATGCTGTCAGTCATAGGATAATATTCATATGCCTACAAGGCAGACCAGTTAATATGACTATTACTCAAATTTACACACCAACAACTAAGGTCAAAGATGAAGAAATTAAAGATTTTTACCAAGTTCTGCAGTCTGAAATTGATCAAACGTGCAGTGAAAATGCGTTGATAATTAGCGACTATTGGAATGAGAAAGTTAGAAACAAAGAAGAAGGATTGGTAGTTGGAAAACATGGAGATTGTATGATAGAATTTTGCAAGACCAACGACTTCTTCATTGCAAATACCTTTTTTTCAACATAGTGACTATACGTATAGAACTTGCCAGATGGAATATACAGGAATCAGATTGACTATATCTGTGAAAAGAGTTGATGAAAAAGCTCAATATCATCAGTCAGAACAAGGCCAGGGGCTGATGATGGAATAGACCATCAATTGCTCATATGCAAGTTCAAGGTGAAGTTGAAGAAAATTAGAACACGTCCATGAGAGCCAAAGTACGACCTTGAGTATATCCCATCTGAATTTAGAGACCATCTCATGTATAGATTTGATGCACCGAACAATAATGACAGAAGGCCAGATGAGTTGTGAAATGACATCAAGGACATCATACATGAAGAAAGCAAGAGGTCATTAAAAAGACAAGAAAGAAAGAAAAGACCAAAATGGATGTCAGAAGAAACTCTGAAACTTGCTCTTGAACACAGAGTAGCTAAAATAAAAGGAAGAAAGGATGAAGTAAAAGAGCTAAACAGAAGATTTCAAAGGGCAGCTTGAGAAGACAAAGTAAAGTATTATAATGAATGTGCAGTGACCTAGAGATAGAAAACCAAAAGGGTATAACACAGTTGATACTTCTCAAGCTGAAAGAATTGAAGAAGAATTTCAAACCTTGAGCTGCAACATCTAGGATTCTATGAGAAAAATATTAAATGACATAGGAAGCATCAAAAGAAGATGGAAGGGATACACAGTCACTGTACCAAAAAGAATTGGTCAACATTCAAGCATTTCAGGAGGTAGCACATGATCAAGGAAGGAAGGAAGGAAGTCCAAGCTGCACTGAAGGCATTGGTGAAAAACAGGGCTCCAGGAAATGAGGGAACATCAATTGAGTTGTTCAGCAAACTGTTGTAGCACTGAAGGTGCTCACTTGTCTATGCCAAGAAATTTGGAAGATAGCTACCTGGCCAGCTGACTGGGAGAGGTTCATATTCGTGCCCATTCCAAAGAAAGGTGATCCAACAGAATGTGGAAATTATTGAACAATATCATTAATATCACACACAAGTAAAATTTGGCTGAAGGTCATTCAAAAGCAGTTGCAGCAGTACACTGACATTCAAGATGGGTTCAGAAAGAGAATGTAGAACAAGGGATATCATTGCTGATGTCAGATGGATCACGGCTGAAAGCAGAGAATACCAGAAAGAGGTTTACCTGTGTTTTACTGACTACGGAAAGGCTTTCAGTTGTGTGAATCATAATAAATTATGGCTAACATCATGAAGGGAAACCCTGGTAGCGTAGTGGTTAAGTGCTGTGGCTGCTAACCAAAGGGTCAGCAGTCGAATCCACCAGGCATTCCTTGGAAACCCTATGGGGCAGTTTTACTCTGCCCTATAGGGTCACTATGAGTCGGAATCGACTTGATGGCACTGGGTTTGGTTTTTTTTTTTGGTTTAACATTGTGAAGAATGGGAATCCCAGAACACTTAATTGTGCTCATGAGGAACTTGTACATAGAACAAGAGGTAGTCGTTCGAACAGAACGAGATACTACATGGTTTAAAGTCAAGAAAGGTGTGTGTCAGGGTTGTATCCTTTCACCATACTTATTCAATCTGTATGCTGAGCAAATAATCCAAGAAGCTGGACTATATGAAGAAGAACTTGGCATCAGGATTGGAGGAAGATTCATTAACAACCTGTGATACACAGATGACACAACCTTGCTTGCTGAAAGTGAAGAGCACTGAAGCACTTACTGAGGAAGATCAAAGACTCCAGCCTTCAGTATGGATTACAACTCAGTATAAAGAAAACAAAAATCCTCACAACTGGACCAATGAGCAACATCATGATAAACGGAGAAAAGACTAAAGTTGCCAAAGATTTCATTTTACTTGGATCCGTAATCAACCCCCATGGAAGCAGCAGTCAAATGATGCATTGCACTGGGCAAATTTGATGCAAAAGATCTTTTTAAAGTGTTAAAAAGTAAAGATGTCACTTTGAGGACTAAGATGTGCCTGACCCAAGTCACAGTATTTTCAATAACCTCATATCCGTGCAAAAGGTAGATAATGAATAAGGAAGACCGAAGAACAACTGATGCCTCTGAATCATGGTATTGGCGAAGAATAGTGAATATGCCATGGACTGACAGAAGAACGAACAAAACTGTCCCAGAAGAAGTACAGCCAGAATGCTCCTTAGAAGCATACTTTGGACATGTTATCAGCAGAGACCAGTCCCTGGAAAAGGACATCATGCTTGGTAAGGTAGATGGTCAGCGAAAAGGAGGAAGACCCTCAATGAGATGAACTGACACAGTGGCTGCAACAACGGGCTCAAGCATAACAATTACGAGGATGGCACAGGACCCATTTGTGTTTCATTCTGTTGTACACAGGGTTACTATGAGTTGGAACTGACTGGAAGGCACCTAACAACATTCTCTGAGTCAAGATATTCTCAGAACTAGGCAACTTAAAGAAGAAAATAGACAAAAACTAGATGTAAAATTTAAAATTTTTATCCATAAAAAGAACAGTAGTGGTCTTGTAGGTAAACTTTATAACTTTAATATAAAGCAAAATTAGAAATGAGTACTACTAAAAAAATTGATGTTTTATACATTAGGCTCCCTATATAACACTTTATTTTATTAAAAAGCTCTGCTATCACAAATTGAAAAGCTGGTGATCTAAGAGCAGAGAATCTATTTTTGGGGGCTAACTGTGTCTCCTCCACTTACCCCATGAATGTTGTAACCAAAAGGCTGCTAACTAAAAGGTTGGCAGTTTGAACGTGCTAGAAACTCCACAGGAGAAAGATGTGGCAGTTCTGCTACTATAAAGCTTTATATAGTCTTGGAAACTCTATGGGGCAGTTCTGCTCTGCTCCAAGGGGTCACTATGAGTCAGAATCAACCAGAAGGCAATGGATTTGGTTTGCTTTTCGGAGTCGTTCTCCGTGTCTTCTCTTCTAAAGATTCTCCTGCTTTGACTCTTTGAAACTGAACCACAACCCCTGCACGGTAATAGTCTAGGATGCTTCCTTGGAGACCATGTGACACAGAACGCTCCTCCCTCATAACGACGGCATTTTTTTAAGCAAAGGGAACCACACACCCCCAAACCCAGCCATGGCTTGTAAATTCAATTTGAGGTGAGAAAAGCCAAACTGGAAGGATGAAATGATCCAGAGGTGCCAGTCTAGCACAGCGCATATATTAGGCTCTCAGGTAGGTTTGGCTATATAAGTTGTGGGACTTAGCGGAAAACGAAAATGCTGGTCTTCTTGTTCAAAAAGGATTAAGAATTTTCAGAGGGCAACAGCAAAACATTAAACCAAGTGTGGGGCCTTTAGAATGCGGGGTCCTATGTAACTGCACTGGTTGCATGCTCCCGAAGCTGACCTGCTCTCAGGGTAAAACGAGCAAGAGAGATGAATGCAGTTGTCTCCACTTTCAGAAAACTTCAAGTCCAGAGAAATTGTCATGGGAGCAGGTCTACGACTGACTCATGGTAAATAAGACTCTGTGATATAACCACGCATATTAATAAATATCATTTGTTCATTTCTTCATTCAAATTTACCAAGTCCACAGCATGTTGACAGTTTCAAGGACACAGATTTAATAAAAGAGAAAAAGACAGCCCCTGTCCTCATAGAGCTCACACTCCAGGGGGCAAACTAACATGCAACTAGGCCTATAAAGTGAGGCAGCAGGTTGTTACAGTGGAAGAAACTAAAAAGTATTAAATTTTGAAACTGAATCACAAGTCTACAAACTGTGGCTTCTAGACTTTAGTAAATAAAGTTTCCCTCCTAAAAAAAGTTAATTTCAGGTGTTGAAAACTTCAAAAATGAGGTGAAGAGTTAGTCTCTTCTAGGATACCACAAATTGAGTTTCTGGTTAAGGGATGAAACACATCATTTTGCCTACAAGGAAATCTTGTCTTATTATTTTTCTGAATAAAATTTGGTCCCAAAATATCCTTTTTCACCTTCTTCTCCTTAGGGAACCCTGATGGCACAGCAGTTAAGTGCTATGGCTGCTAACCAAATGGTCAGCAGTTTGAATCCACTAGGCACTCCTTAGAAACTCTATGGGGCAGTTCTACTCTGTCCTATAGGGTCACTATGAGTCGGAATCAACTTGACAGCAGTGGGTTTGGTTTGGGTTTTGGTTTCTTCTCCCTAATCATCTGTCCCAATCCCACTGCCAAAAGTGGGTTGCCTAAGCAAAGTGTCCCATTTTACAGATGTGGTTGGACACTGGCTGAAAGACTCAAATATGAATGTAAGAGAGAATGGAGAAATCGGGATCAAATGTTAGGCTCAAATTAAACATAAAAAAAGAGGTAGCTTATTTTAGGCCTTCCAAAAGCCCAGAATTCCTAAGCTGTTTTCACATCTTCCAGCAAAAAATCCAATTAACGTTTTGTATCAGTAGTTGGAAAATATGGCCTTGGTGATGGAAACAATGCCAGAGATCGAATGACAGAATTTTGCAAGACCAACGACTTCTTCATTGCAAATACCTCCTTTTACCAACATAAACAGAGACTATACACATGGACCTCGCCAGATGGAACACACAAAAATCAAATTGACTACATCTGTGGAAAGAGACAATAGAAAAGCTCAATATCATCAGTCAGAACAAGACAAGGGGCTGACTGTTGGACAGATCATCAAATGCTCATATGCAAGTTCAAGCTGAAACTGAAGAAAATCAGAGGAAGTCCATGAGAGCCAAAATATGACCTTGAGTATATCCCACCTGAATTTAGAGACCGTCTGAAGAACAGATTTGACGTATTGAACACTAGTGACTGCAGACCAGACGAGTTGTGGAATGACATCAAGGACATCATCCATGAAGAAAGCAAGAGGTCACTGAAAAGACAGGAAAGAAAGAAAAGACCAAGATGGATGTCAGAGGAGACTCTGAAACTTGCTCTTAAGCGTCGAGCAGCTAAAGCAAAAGGAAGAATTGATGAAGTAAAAGAACTGAAAGGAAGATTCCAAAGGGCCTCTCAAGAAGACAAAATGAATTATTATAATGACATATGCAAAGAGCTGGAGGGGGAAAACCAAAAGGGAAGAACACGTTTGGTGTTTCTCAAGCTGGAAGAACTGAAGAAAAAATTCAAGCCTCGAGTTGCAATAGTGAAGGATTCCATGGGGAAAATATTAAACGACGCAGGAAACATCAAAAGAAGATGGAAGGAATACACAGAGTACCAAAATACACAGAGGAATACCAAAAAGAATTAGTCAATATTCAACCATTTCAAGAGGTGCCATATGATCAGGAACCGATGGTACTGAAGGAAGAAGTCCAAGATGCTCTGAAGCCACTGGAAAAAAACAAGGCTCCAGGAATTGATGGAATATCAATTGATATGTTTCAACAAACAGATGCAGCGCTGGAGGCACTCACTCGTCTATGCCAAGAAATATGGAAGACAGCTTCCCGGCCAACTGATTGGAAGAGATCCATATTTATGCCTATTCCCAAGAAAGGTGATCCAACCGAATGTGTGAATTATAGAACAATATCATTAATATCACACGCAACCAAAATTTTGCTGAAGATCATTCAAAAATGGCTGCAGCAGTATCTATCAACAGGGAACTGCCAGAAATTCAGGCTGGTTTCAGAAGAGGATGTGGAACCAGGGATATCATTGCTGATGTCAGATGGATCCTGGCTGAAAGCAGAGAATACCAGATGGATGTTTACCTGTGTTTTATTGACTATGCAAAGGCATTCGACTGTGTGGATCATAACAAACTATGAATAACACTGCGAAGAATGGGAATTCCAGAACACTTAAGTGTGCTCATGAGGAACCTTTACATGGATCAAGAGGCAGTTGTTCAGACAGAACAAGGGGATACTTGTTTAAAGTCAGGAAAGGTGTGCATCCGGGTTGTATTCTTTCACCATACCTATTTAATCTGTATGCTGAACAAATAATCTGAGAAGATGGACTATATGAAGAATGGGGCATCAGGATTGGAGGAAGACTCATTAACAACCTGCGTTGTGCAGATGACACAACCTTGCTTGCTGAAAGTGAAGAGGACTTGAAGCACTTACTAATGAAGATCAAAGACCACAGCCTTCAGTCTGGATTACACCTCAACATGAAGAAAAGAAAAATCCTGACAACTGGACCATGATAAATGGAGAAAAGACTGAAGTTGTCAAGGATTTCATTTTACTTGGATCCACAATCAACAGCCATGGAAGCAGCAGTCAAGAAATCAAAAGACGCATTGCATTTGGGCAAATCTGCTGCAAAGGACCTCTTCAAAGTGTTGAAGAGCAAAGATGTCACCCTGAAGACTAAGATGTGCCTGACCCAACCCATGGTATTTTCAATCGCATCATATGCATGTGAAAGCTGGGCAATGAATAAGGAAGACTGAAGAAGAGTTGACACCTTTGAACTGTGGTGTTGGTGAAGAATATTGAATATACCATGGACTGCCAAAAGAACGAACAAATCTGTCTTGGAAGAAGTGCGGCCAGAATGCTCCTTAGAGGCAAGGATGGCGAAACTGCGTCTTACATACTTTGGACATGTTGTCAGGAGGGATCAGTCCCTGGAGAAGGACATCATGCTTGGCAGAGGACAGGGTCAGCGGAAAAGAGGAAGACCCTCAACAAGGTGGACTGACACAGTGGCTGCAACAATGAGCTCAAGCATAACAACGATTGTAAGGATGGCGCAGGACCGGGCGGTATTCTGTTGTGCATAGGGTCGCTATGAGTCGGAACCGACTCAACAGCACCTAACAACAACAAAACAACAATATCAGATTCTGAGGCAGCGTGCATTGGGCCTTGGCAGTTGATTGATTAGCATTGTCTGCTGTGAGGAATACGGAAATTGCAAAAGCCTATGTCACAACCATTTTTGTGAAAATCTAAAGCACTGGACTATTTCAGATGTAGAGTTTACTGTTGACATTTGGATAAATATCCCCAAATTATAATTACTCCTGCAGAGAATAGCAGGGCATATTGAGATGATGCTGATATTCAGCTAGGTTAAATCTCTAACTGACCCCCACGTGAACCCCCACTTTCCTAAGTGGATGATTCATACTCACACTTTAGAAAACCTACAAACGTCTCCTTTATGTGGATCTCTAGGGCACTGTATGAACACTGGAACCCTGAATGCTACACTTACAAATATCAAGGTACTACTTTAATTGTTTGCCTAACACAAACTCGATAAGCATCATTTATCCAGACTGGCACTCCCTTAAATAACTGGCATTCACATGATTAAGATTTGGGCTTTTCTGAGGAAAGTCCTTCCAGTAGAGCAAAAGTATTAAGCTTGAATAATCGAAAGGATGAGGGCTTGAGACTTCTTAGTTTACAGATCATTTTATCCATCATGGATGCACTCACCCTTTAAAAACACATTCCGATCTGCACACTCATTTCAACAGGGTCCAGTTGGCATCAGAAGTAGGGCATCTTTCATGAATCATCCTGTGACTTGTGGGTGGGGGAGGGGATCTTGGAGCCTTGGTTTTAAAGGGTACCAGTGACACTTATCCAATGCCATGCTGGGCAAGGAAGCCAGGCACCCAGCCTGCCTTCCTCCATCTCCATTACGAACCTGGAAGCAAGCCTGTCTATGCTTTTGTGAATCTGAACTCACATCAGGTTGAGCCATCTCAATCAGCGGGGAAATACAAATGCCCACTTCATTTTTATTCAGTTGGCCAGAGGCTTGCAGTGAAGAGCTTCCCAGGACAGCATGCCAGAGAAGCTACAGGAATAGGGCTTCTCTACAGAAGGCACAACCTGCTGTTAGCCATGGAGCATTTCCGAGGGCAGGATAATATCCTTCAAAGGAAAAAGAGGGTCTCCAGCTAGGGTGAAGTTGTTATCATGTATGTTCAAACACAAGAGCAAGTCTATTTAAAAACATCTAGGAGAGCATCTTACAGGGAATATGAATAAAAAAGAGCTTAATCCAAAGAGTTGTTAATTCCTAGTGAATGATATTGTGTCCCAGTGACAGTAGGGGCTAACTTAGGAGTTTTTGTTTGCTTTGTTTTTTTTCTGTTTTGGGGTTAGTCTGGGGAGATATTCAGTATTTTCCCATGTTCTGCAGAGATGTGAGAAGTGGTGGTTGTTGTGTGCTGTCAAGTTGATTCCCGACTCATAGCGAACTTATAGGGCAGAGTAGAACTGCCCCATGTGGTTTCCCACACTGAAATCTTTACAGGAGCAGAATGCTAGGTCTTTTCTCCCATAGAGAGGCTGGTGAGTTCAAACTACTGACCTCTTGGTTGGGAGCCAAGCACTTAACCATTGTGCCACCAGGCCTCCTTGATATGAGAGGTAGCATAGTATAATGCTGAAATCGCACATTCTGCAGCTACAGTTCCTGAGTTTGAATCCTGCTTCAACCCTTTTCTAGCTTTCTGATCTTGGATAAGTTTCAGTACTCAGCCTCTCCTGGCCTCAGTTTTCACATCAGGAAAACCAAACCCATCACCTTCGAGTCAATTCCAACTCCTAGCGACTCTATAGGACGAGTAGAACTGCCCTATAGAGTTTCCAAGGCTGTAAATCTTTACAGAAACAGACTCACACATCCTTCTCCCATGAGGTGGCTAGTGGCTTTGAACCACTGGCCTTTCAGTTAGCAGCCAAACACTTAATCACTGAGCCACAAGGGCTCCTTACATCAGTAAAATGGGGATAATACTGTACCTAATTTACAAAGTTGTAATGATTCGAAGCCCTCAGAACAGGGTCTGACACTCAGGAAGAACTTCCTCCTCCAGTCTGTTGAGAAATGGCTTGGCTAGGATTCAGCCTATGGATGAGTGGAACAAACCAATTCAAAACTTTACTTCGGTTTCATTGATTTTAGTTTTTGAGCAGATGGAAACAAAACAACTCTCTGACACAAATAGGTGCCACTAGGGATTAGAGAATCCTGACATGGATGTAGGCTGAAGTAGTCAACGAGTATTTACTAAGCATGTGATATGTACCTGGCATTGTCCTTGGAGTACATCAATGAACGGGAGGGACAGGCTGTTTCTGTACTTGGAATGGGCCTTGAAGGGTTTAGAAGAATTAGTCAAAGGGAGCTGCAGAAAAGAACTAGGAAAATGTTCAGAGATAATGTAATGATGGTGGACATGGGAAAACAGAGTTTCCTTTGAGCAGTTTCTGCTTAGAGAAGGTCAGAGAACTTTATACAACAAGCAATAGAGAAGGAACAGTCGTGGTTTCTGACAAGATCCGGATGTGAGCAAGTATGTATAAGGAGGACACACACCATTACTGCAAGGGGAATCAGGTAGAGCCTGGGAGTGTGGACAACTTGAAGTCTATTTCAGGCCCAGATTTATGGTGCTGGCAACAGAACTAGGAATGAACAGCAGAGAGAGGAATTTTACAAAAATAACTAACAGTGGTTGGTAACTGATTAAAACCAAAAAAAAAAAAAAGAAAACTAAACCCATTGCCATTGAGTCAATTCTGACTCATAACGAACCTACAGGGCAGAGCAGAACTGCCCCACAGGGTTTCCAAGGAGTGCTGGTAGATTTGAACTGCCGACTTGTAGTTAGCAGTCAAACTCTTAACCACTATGCCACCAGGGTTTAAACCTATAAAAATAAAGGAGAAAAAGATTCAAAGGTGATTCCATGTTCTCCTAACCAGCTGTGATAATTAAAGCATTAACTTGGCTCAAGATATAAAATCTTTCAGATTTCTCAGCTTAAAGACAGTCAGTGGAATACCACCTCCCCTGTTCCTGGCCATTTTACAGATGAAGAGTATCTTAATCAAAACCCCACATTAAAAATTAATAGCAAAGCTGGAATGAAACTTCCAATCGAATGCCTCTAATACCATGCCAAGGGAAAGGTCATATTATCATGGAAAAAGTATAGTCAGGCTCATGTTTGAATTCTCTGTACAAGCTATGGGGCCTTATTCTGTCTGAGTCTTGGAGAAAATACCTAATCTCACAAGATTGTGAAAAACAAAGCCAAAGATATTTAACTCAGTAGAGCTCAATGGTGATTGGGTTCTCCCTCTTCTATACTCATCCCCATCCTCTTTTAGACTATATGGAACATCTTTTCTTCTTCTGAAATCATATTAACGTACGGACTAAGGCAAGGCACATTATGAAACTACCAGAATAGAATTCCTGGAGCCCTGTTGGATTCCTTAGAGGCATTGCTCAGTGGTAAGAGAACAAAGTGTGGTTGGGTTCCACAGGAGACATGGTAATGTGAGCTATAACGTGATTCAGAGGCAGAGGCGCAGAGAGCTGCAGTGTAAAATAACCAGCACCAAGTACGTGAGGTCTATCCATAGACATCCAGATGGACACTCAGAAAGCGACCACTGATTACAGTGCTTCCAAACTCAGATGCTCACCCCAAAGTGCCAGAATATCAGAGCTGGAAAGAAACTCCAAAATCATTTTGCTGAACCCTATCATTAACAACCTGTGATGTGCAGATGACACAAACTTGTTTGCTGAAAGTGAAAAGGACTTGAAGCACTTACTGATGAAGATCAAAGACTACAGCCTTCAGTGTGATTACACTTCAACATCAGGAAAACAAAAATGCTCACAACTGGACTAATAAGCAACATCGTGATAAACAGAAAAGATTGAAGTCATCAACAATTTCATTTTACTTGGATCCGCAATCAACACCCATGGAAGCAGCAGTCAAGAAATCAAACAATGTATTGCATTGGGCAAATCTGCCGCAAAAGGCCTCTTTAAAGTGTTAAAAAGCAATGATGTGACTTTGAGGACTAAGGTGCCCTGACCCAAGCCATGGTATTTTCAATAACCTCATATGTATACGAAAACTGGACAGTGAATAAGGAAGACAGAAGAAGAACTGATGCCTTTGAATTATGGTGTTGGTGAAGAATACTGAATATACCATGGACTGCCAGAAGAGTGAACAAATCTGTCTTGGAAGAAGTATAGCCAGGATGCCTATTAGAAGCAAGGATGGTGAGAGTTCGTCTCATGTATTTTGGACATGTTATCAGGAAGGACCAGTCCCTGGAGAAGGACATCATGCCTGGTAAAGTAGAGGATCAGCAAAAAAGAGGAAGACCCTCAACAACATGGATTGATACAGTGGTTGGAACAATGGGCTCGAACATAGCAATGACTGTGAGAATGGTGCAGAACTGGTCAGTGTTTCCTTCTGTTGTACATAGAGTGTCTACGAGTTGGAATCGACTCAATGGCACCTAACAACAACAACATCATTTTGCAGGTGAGGAAAATGAGGCCAACAGAGGGTACTATAATAAAGAGGATATATACTAAAGTATGAGGTGGTTAAGAGCACAGACGCTGGAATCAGATCTTAGTCAAATTACTTCACTTTTCCCAGTCTCGTTTTTGATGACTTTATTTTTAAAAGTGAGATAATAATCATACCATCTTTAGATGTCACTGGGAGTATCAAACGAAATATTTCATGAAAAGTGCTTTGCACAGCTGGTTTTATGGGTAATTCTGAATTCTTTCCATGCACCCCTCCCTACTCTCACACAAAGTTATCACGCATGTCCTGACGTGTAACTGTTGTGGTCCAAGTGAACAGGAAGGGTCACTCCCTCAGCTTTCTGCGTAGCCTCCAAGAATACAAGACCCAGGTCAACCATGACCCAGAAGTGGATCTATCACCAACCTACCCTCGCACTATAAATATGGCCAACGGGGAATTGAAGAGACAGGAATTTCAAGAGTTAAAAGAAAAGCAAAAACTTGGCTGAGGTATTGGTTTCTGAGGTCCCAGTGGCAGTTGGCCAATTTGCTGTGTTGTGGCCAAGGGGAACTTGAAAATGAAGGAATGGAAACACCTTAAAGGAAGAACATATTTTGTCTTTTTCCTGGCAGGAGGGTTTTCCTTGTAGTGGCTGAAGTAATTTCTCTTTCAACCGAATGTTGGGATTTCCTGATATAAATTACTTGCCATTGTGCAAATGAAAAAAAGGAAGATTGTTTAGGTGAGTGATTACTGTATGTCAGGCACTGAGCTAAGCATTTTGCACGTCCTAACTCATTCACTACAGGAGGCCTGGTGGCACAGCGGTTAAGTGCTGGGCTACTAACCAAAATATTGGCAATTCGAATTCGCCTGTCACTCCACAGCAGAAAGACGTGGCAGTCTGCTTCCACGAAGATTTCAGCCTTGGAAATGCTACGGGGCAGTTCTACTCTGTCCACAGGGCCGCTATGAGTTGGAATTGACTCGATGACAACAGATTTTTCACTCATTTATTTATTGCTCACAATAACTCTATGAGGTAGGGATTAGTATTATGATATTGCTTTTAGAGCTGAGAAAACCGAGGCATGAAGATTGCCCAAAATCTCACAGTGAGTAACCGAGGGGTCAGAATTTGAAGCCAAGCAGCCTAGTTCAAAAGACTGCTCTCTTAATTGGTGACACTCCAGTACTGTAATAAGCCTGACGGAATGAGGGAAGCAGGAGGGCACAGAGCACAGAACGGGAACACAGGAAGCAGTAGACTGCAAAGCAGGTGAGAGAACAGGGGAAGAGAAAATGAAAAAAGAAGGAAGAGAAGGGGAAGCAGCGTAAACAGTACAAAACAGCATACAGTGTAGAAAAGAAGGGTGGCATGGAGGTACCAAGGGAAGCCTGGCCCTGGAAATTGTGTTGCTAAATGAATTTGCAGAAGTCCGTAGGGGCTCTTCGAAATGCATAGCCAACAAAGCAAGCACGCTGAAGAGCTCAGCCGACGTGAGGAGTGAGTGATGATAAAGTCCCACATGAAGGCTTTGACTGGTCATGACAATGGACAACAGCCTCATTAACCCAGGTTCCTCACAGACCACAGGGGCTGGGGTTCAGTGGTTCAGTCTGGCTCTGCCACTTCCTAGCTGTGCGTGTGTGTGTACGTGTGTGAGAGAGAGAGAGAGAGAGAGACCTCAGTTTCCTCTCTTATCAAGTGGGATTCGGGATTCAGAATAACCCTCACAGAGTTGGGGGTGGGGGAGGTAGGTACTTCATCATTTATACTGCTCCCCACTCAGGGCCTGGCACACTTCTAAATTATGTGTATTACCAACCAGTTGCCATCAAGTTAGTTCCAACTCATGGCGACCCCGTGTGTCTCAGAGTAGAACCGTGCTCCATAGAATTTCCACTGGCCGATTTTTTTCAGCAGTACGTCAGCTGGCTTTCTTCCAACGTGCCTCTGGATGAATTTGAACCTCCAACCTCTTGGTTATTAGTAATCATATTAACTGTATGCACCACCCAGGGACCTACATTTAAAAATGACTGATAGAAATATTACCAACCTCGAGTGATTGTATTTCATCTTTCTATGACTCAATTTCCCCCTCTGCAGTCTTGGAATTTTGCAGACCTTTGGGGTATGCACCTGATATACAGAGTTCATCTTGTTGTTCTTCCTGCTTTGACTACAGAACTTGTGATGAGCACAAGAAACCCAGTAGACAGATAAGAAGGCAACACCCGAGGGCTGCGTCTTGTATTTACTGCAGAGTAAACAGCATAAATGACCCATTTTCGGTCTATAAATAAACTTGGAGAGAATCTACATATTTTTACACCTTTCTAAAGTGTGCATTTTATTATAGTTATTGAGAATAGAGCATCTGTGAAGAATATTAAAATCAAAAGCAGTATTAAGCCCTAACTACAATGAAGCTATTAACGTGAAACTGGCAACTATAACCCTTTCCAAATCACAGAGTCTGAATGACTGTATTTCTCAAATTAAACAAAAGTCAGCTGATGACTGAATTGCCTCTGAAATGCTATAAAATAAAAATTCTATTATAATCAAAACTAGGAGTTGCGCCCAATAGGTTTTAGGCAAAAAGGGAATTAGAGTTCCCATTCTATCACAGGAGAACGGCATTAAGTTCTCAAGAGGCATTGCAAGATTCACTGAAACATCCAATACAGTTTATTAAATCTCGTTTAACACAGAATGTGATAAACCAAAAACCCAAAGCCATTGTCGAGTAGATTTTGGCTCATAGCAACCCTGTAGGGTTTCCAAGGAGCAGTTGGTGGATTCTAACTGCTGACCTTTTGGTTGACACCCAAGCTCTTAACCACCTCATCATCAGGGCTCCTACAAGGCCATAGAAGCCTTTAAAGTAAAATGTGAGAAACTGTAAACCAAGATGATTAAAAACAGTCAGAACAAAGAAATCTGGATAACAGTTTTGTGACCTCTATATAATGATTTACTCATTTTTTTTATGAGCTGGCAATTTTGATGTGACGTATTATAGATGTTTCATGTATCCCAGGACCCGGACATGATTCTTTTAGGTAAGCATGCTGCAGTAATATTACTTACTGTTAACTACCAGCGGTGGTGCCAACAATGCCACTGCTATGCCCCTCTGTGAGAATATATTAAGTACAATCTCTCAAAGGTAAAAATTCAGAGATGGTATTACTTACTGGTTAACATCATAAGACTCAAGTCAAAAACTCTGTCACTTAATTGGGCAAGTCAGCCAACTCTCTGAACCTAAAGTTTCCTCATCTACATAATGGGATGACAATCATGGTATCAACTTCACAGAATCGTTGGGAAGATTAGCTCAGATAAACGCTTACAGAGTACTTAAAAACCGTTTCTGGCACACAGCAAGAGCTCGATAAATGGTAACTATTTTTAGGTTAATAAATCTAAACTCTACTTGAACTTCCCTCCTTTGGGAGAAGCAGTGTTTAAAGCTCTATCTACTTGTTAAGAAAAATTATGGAAAATTTCAGGGGTAATGCTATTCTCAGTTTTTCTTGTTACGTAATATCCATAGATCTAGAGTTGTCCTGGGGCAGCTATCTTATGGTTAGTTAGAGAGCAGCTATCTTTTAGTGGGGTCTAATTAAAGAATAAACCTTTGAGTTGATTCTGACTCATGGTGACCTCATGTGTGTCAGAGTAGAACTGTGCTCCATAGGGCTTTCAATAGAAGGAGTCCCTGAGTGGTGCAAATGGTTAACAGGTTCAGCTGGTAACCAAAAGATTGGAGGTTTGAGTCCACTCAGAGGTGCCTTGGAAGAAAGGCCTGGTGATAGGCTTTCCAAAAAAAAATAGTCATTAAAAACCTTATGGAATACAGTTCTACACTGATACACATGGGGTCTCCATGAGTCGGAATCAGCTTGACAGTAACTGGTATGGTATTAAAGACAAGGAGGAAAAGGCAGAAAGAACTAAAGTTAGTTCTGAGCAGTTTGAGTAGAAGAGGTGATTCAGAACTAATGGCTATAAAGAGCTATTCCTCTTGCCAATTAGCTGAGAAAATCATGGACTGATTACATATAGATACGCATGTCACATATGCACTGACAATATCAAAATAAAAACATAGTTTCATCAGCTACGGTATGGAAAAATGATGTAGTCTGAGGGTTAGATTAATGATGTAAGCTCAAGGTCAGTGGTGAACAGGAAGGCTTCCTGAAAAATAATGGGAAGAAATATCCCTCAGGCCCATAATTCAGCCTGAATAACCACTTTAAGTGCAGAGTAGGTATAGCAATGGACTCTTCAAAGGGGCTTAAACAGAGAGGCAGGCACTCTCCTTTTCTTTCAGAAAATATTCCAAGAGGTTCCTGCTTCCTTCTGGAATAGCATAGCAACAAGGCAGTTACCACATTGGGATTAGGGTGACGTTGATCTGGGAGATAGAGCGATAAGCTCAGGAGCCTGCTAAAGAATCTGGGAAAGCCAAGGCAAGGATGCAGCCAAAATGGGAGTGGCTGGTCCCAGACACTGTTCAGATACTGGGTCAGAAGCTAGATAAGCGGGCTAGAGTCAGAGAGCACGGCCACACCAGAGATCCAGGCAAGTAACCAAGCTACAGTCAAAAGATATTTATGGAGCGCTGTGTAGCAAGCCCTGGGGAAGCTCAAGGAAATGTATAGGTATGGGGAGCACATAATACTAACAAAGGCAACAGCAATGATGATATTAACAATAACAACAGTGTGATCAATTGGATACAAAGGTTACAGGTAATATATTTGGTTCTACACAAGCAAAGTGTCATTTAATGCTTGCAATGCCTTGGACTCACCCCCATCTTACCAGATTAGGTGTCTGCATTAAAAAAGCTCTTAGAGAATCCCATTCAATGCCTTCCTTCACAGCACTCTGTTCACTTATAATCATCTAGTTATCTGTATTCATTTAATGTCTTTGCCATTAAACTATAAGCTCTACGCTGCCTGTGTTCATGATGTCTGCTCACCTCTATACCCCTAGCGCTAAGTACAATGTCTGTTGCCTCAATAAAAAAAAAAGCCTCAATAGTTACTGAAAATCTTGTGAAGTTGTGGTAGATTTAGAAAAAAAAAGAACAACAACAAACAAAAACCTGAAACTCAGGCTTGCCCAAAGGCACACAGCTAGTAATTCCCAACGTCAGGATTTGAACCCAGGTTTGTTTTGACTTCCAAGCCTGTGCACTTACCTGCTATATCATCTAAGTAATCATGAGGGAAAATAACAACAAACTGAGTCCTTGGTATAAAAAGGACTGAAATGGGAATAGCTTATACCCAATAGAAAGCCTCACTTCTTTCCCTCTGGAATACAAATGCATTTTAGAGCACAGAAAGTTTTAGCACCGGCGGTTAGGACTGGAGAAGCTGTAGCGTTAGAGGAGGGCACAGGTGAACCTAGTTAAGGGATTCCAGTCAATGAAATTCAGAGAGGGCACGAGAGTCTTTAATGGAAGCATTTGTAGAGAAAAATGGAACATGGACAGGTCAACCTCTGACAACAGCAAGATCTCTTAAGTATTTCTATCTTTCTGATCTTGACTAAGAGCAAGCCTCAGTGAAGAAAGCCATCTAATAAACTGATTCAGTATCAAAATGACCATCAAAGAATGGAAGTGTTTCAAAGCCACTTAAAAACAAGTACATGAAAGAGAAGTACACAATACACTTGGATCTCTAACATCTTTTTTTTCTACCTCTCGACACAAATCTGAAAACAATCTGATGCCAGAACCATTTGGGTTTGAAAAAGAGTTTATTCAATAGCTGAATTAAACCTCCACTTTAAAAGAGCTCTGCGGTGGTGGTGCCAGTGGGTGGCTTGGGGGAGGGACACCAAAATCCTTTCCAATCTCTTTCAGCTTTCCCACAAACAAAATTTAAATAAAATCAGGGTATGTATTACTCAAACACAGCTTCAAGACAATCCCTCCCCCCTCAAAAAAAAAAAAGAAAGAAAAAGAAAGAACAGAATGTCATCTGTAGCTACTGAAGTCCATTCTCTACTAAACAGCCAAATAAATGTTTTAAAGACAAATGAGGGCATGTCCTTCTCCTTCTTAAAGCTGTCTTCCAGTGGCTTTTCATTGCCTCAGAAAAAGTTCCAGATAATTCCCCATCGCTCATAAAACCCTACCTGATCTGAATCTTGCCTTCCTTCACTCTTGTCTCTTTTCTCCTTCACTAGTCTCGGGCCACATTGGCTTTCCTTTTGTTCCTTGAGCTACCAAGTCCTAGGGCGTTTATTCCTGCTGTTCTTATGGCTAGAAATGCTTTGTTCCTAGATCATCACATGTCACATGTTTCTAGAAGTCTCAGCTCAAATGCGCTTTCTCAGAAAGGCCTTCCCTAAACACCTAAAGTAGCATTCACCCCCACCCCCATTCACTCCCACATGATTCTTTTTTATTTTTCATTGAATTTACCGCCATCTGAAATTATCTTGTCTATTCACTTGGTTTGTTTGTCTGTCTTCTCATACTGGAATGTAAACTCCATGAGAGCAAGGATACTTTCTTCTTCACCTATCCCCACTCCCAGAACAAAGGCTAACTCACAGTATTCCACGGCCACTAAAAACTTTCTCTGTATCTTAGTCAAAATTTGATCAAGAGTGCAATGAACTCTGTTCTTCAATGTGCCAGCTTGAAGTGTGTTGCCATAAAGATGGTATACAGTGGAAAATTCAAAAGAAGAAAGCCAGATTAAATCATGTGATCTGGCATTTAGATTGAGAGGGTTAGACATTATTGAAATTATAAGCAGAACTATATTTGGTTTTGTAACTAGGGAAAGACAGATTTCAGTTGAGCACACTTCAAAATGTACCGTAAGTTCCCGGGCTATGAATACACAGTCTACGGACAGCTCGTACTTGCCCTTTAAAGTTATGTAAATTTGCCCCCTCACTTTGAATCAATCGAAACAAGTTCTTCATCCCAGTCACCTTCACTTGCTGCACGTGCAGCTTTTAAATCACTGAAAAGGCTTCAAGCCTTTTCTTGCACTAAAGTTGCGCTAAATAAGAACGATATATACCTGTTGTGACTTACCTACAAACCTGACTTAAAGACAAACTTAGGAACAGATCTCATTCATAACCTGGTGATTGCCTGCATCTTAAATTGTCTCACTACATAGCCATTGTTAGAAACAATATTTTTACTCACTTTAACCAGATTACATGTAGCCTTCCCTGATCAAATAAATAATTCATCAAATCAGGAAAGATCCTCATCTCTTGCTATCAAGAAATGAAGAGAATCACTTCTGTGCATGAAAGGTGGAGGATATTGGGAGAGAGGTTGAGTGTTGACGAGATTCATCCTGAAACTCTAGTACTAGACCACAGAATCAGAAAACCAGTTGGCACCTACAAGATGATCTACCCAATCCTTCACATGAAAACAGTCCCAAAGACACTAAGATAACAACGGTCCTCATACCATATGATATGCATGCAAAAATTCGTAGTTTACAAAATACTTTATTATGTCCTTTGATATTTGTAACCTAGTGAAAGAGCAGGAAGGCTCACAACATTTACCATTCTACAGATGGGAAAATAAGAGAGATGGTGACTTGCTCAAAACATACATCCAGAGCCTGCAGAGAGGGTATAAAAAATCAATTCCGACCCACCTAGCAAATTCTTGGCCTCATCCACACAGCTAATAAAGATGTGCACTGGGAGATGTTAGACTTTGCTAAATTAAAATTAATTTCTTTCTATTACTTTGTTTTCTCTCTCCAATGTTAAGTGGCTTCTCCAAAGTCACTTAGCTGGTTGGGGCAGTGCCAGGACTAGAACCCAAAACAGACCTCTCACTACCTCACCAAGCCATCTTATTAAGCAAGAGCCAATAATCGATACCATAGCATGTGACTCATTAATATGGGCCTTTTAGTTCTACAAACAAATCAAGCTTCAGCTAACAGTCTAAATGACAACATGGGAACAGTAGAATAAATTACAACTCAACAGAATATTATGCAACCAATAAAAAAAATGCTTTTGAAGACTCTTTCAAGATAATGATGATGGTTAACATTTCTTGATAGAACACTTACACTATCATGTTCTTTACACACATTACATATAATAACATATATTACATATTTAGCTCATTTAATCCTCATAATAAAGAGTCCCTGGGTGACACAAATGGTCAAGTGTTTGAGTACTAGCCAAAAGGTTGGCAGTTCAAACCCACTCAGAGGCATCTCAGAAGGTAGCCCTGGTGATACGCTTCCGCAAGGTCACAGTCTTGAAAACCCTACGGAGCGGTTCTACACTGCACACACTGCATCATCGTGAGTCAACTCAGTGGCAACTACCAACAATAACAATCCTCATAATAACCTTGTGAGATAGGAATTATCTCCATTTTGCAGAGAGAGGTTAAATAACTTGCCTAAATTCACACAGTTATAAGCCGAGAGGCCAGGATTTGAATCCTGAAAGTCTGTCTTCAGAGTCCATGTTCTTAAGAAATATACACACTGCTTAGGATCACGGTTACAATCTAACGTAAAATGAAATTAATTTTAATTCAGAGAAGCCAAACATCTCCCAGTGTTATAGAGGACAGAGGGAAAGAGAGATAATAGATATTTCCTACACACACAAATACGTGCATATATAAAATTAGGTCCTTTGACATAAAAATATATTTTGACCATAAAGCTATTAAGAACTACCATTTATTGAATGTGCTAAGTGCTGTCCATAGATTCTCTCATTCAACCCACCCAGTAATCCTAGACGGTGGGTGTTATTTCACCCACTTTACAGGTAAGATGGCTGAGGCATAATGAGCCACTGAGCATCTATTTGTCTCTAAAGCCCATGTTTTACACTCAACAAATTGTAGCAGAATTTCATAAAAATGAGCTTATTGATGATTTTAACCTCTTCTTTGTATCTTTCTGTTTTCCAATTTTTCTATAATGAAATATGATTTCTCTTAAAATCAGAGGAAAGCAATTAAGGAAGTCAGGCAGACACGTGTGAGATACTAGGCTAACTGCATGCTCCTGGAAGCCAAGTGAGGCTCTCAGCCAGCGTGATCCTACAGCAGATGGGTGCTTCTGGGAGAGCAGACAGAGTACAATCCAGAGTATTGCTTGGCATTTAGGAACCATACTGGAGCCACTGATGTGCCCAGAAGAGCAATATTTTATAAGCATTTACTATGGACCAAGTGCTCTTCTAAATGTTTTGCATATATTAACTCACTTAATTTTCATGGTAACTGTATGCTGGATGGCCTGAAAATCCCCCCAAAAATCTGTGACTCATAGACAAGATTCATTCATTCACTGCATATTTACTAAGCCCTTACATATGCCAGAGATTGGGGATACAAAACTGAGTAAGACATGGGGAAGGAACAAAGTAGATATAACAGTGTGATGCACCTAACAGAGAATAACTGCAGCTAAGATTTATTGAGAGCTCACTTGTCAAGTCCTAAGCTAAGTGCTACAAATGCACTTTCTGATGTAATTCTTAAGAAAGGAACTCAAGAAAAAGACTCCCATTCTCCAGAGGAGGAAGCAGAAGGGGTCCCTAGCTTCCCAAGGTCACACACTTGGGGTTTAACTTAGGTCAGTCTGATGCCAAAGCCATGCCCTCAAATCTTCCGCTACATGGCCTTGGAGGGTGGGAATTTTGACCTGAGCGAGCACAGGACAGGGAGCACCTCACTCTCAATCTGGGCGGATGTAGGAAGGCTTCAAAGAAGAGGAGCCCTTTTGTTTGACCTTGAATTATCAGAGAAGGCTATTACCATACAGAGAAGGGGAAGACTGGAATGTGCAAGGGGAAGAGAATGGCAGAGAGCTGGAGTGGAAGGTAGTGGGAGAAGAGAGTGGGAGACAAGGGTAGAAGGCAGCCAGAGGGTGAAAGCCTTTCACAGTACACTAAGGCATGTGAACTTCATTTTATAAGCATGGGTGGCAATCTAAGGCTTCCTTTCAAGTGAGGAAATTGATCACTTTGATGACTGTGAGGAGGATGGATTGGAAGGTGGAAGCAGGGAGAGTCATTAGGAAGGTCTGACCAGGTATGGCAGCTGGGGATGAAAGGGAAGAGAACATAATCAGGAGATAATTGTTGTTGTTAGTTGTTATCAAGTTGATTCCGACTCCTGGTGATCCTATGTATATAGAGTAGAACTGCTCCATAGGGTTTTCAAGGCTGTGACCTTGTAGAAGCAGATTGTCAGACCTGTCTTCTGAGGCATCTCTGGGTGGGTTCAAACTACTAACTTTTCAGTTAGTAGTCGAACACTTAACCATTTGTACTACCCAGGGACCCCTTAGGTGGGATAACCTATAACTCTTGAGGACCTACTGATGCAGGGAAGGCAGGAAGGGGGAATCAGGAATGAATGTAAGTACTGACTCCAGCTTTGGCTGCCTGGTAGGCACAGTTCTTTGAATTGGGGGCACAAGGAGGCTAAGAGAAACTTCAGAGAAAAAGTTGATAGCACAGGAGTAGGGGCCCACTTGTTATAGTTCCTACCTTTGCCACCAGCACTAATGCTGGCAGCAATGTTTATGTCCTTCTCAGCGATTCACTAAGGGTATTCACAAAGGCTGGATGCACAGGTAGACCACCTATATTCCAGCTTTATTCACTGTATTTAAGCTCTCGGAAACTGCCCATGCCAAGGATAGCAGAGTAATATCATGTCATGTGCAACTTCAATCAATTGACAGAGGTGGCCCAGAATAGGATGTTGAGAAAGATGCTGAGACCAGAGAGAAAGGCAGCTGTTATTGATCTGTGATGCCTTTCATGGTCAAAAAAGGGGTAGGACAGCACATTGACATTGAGAACAGAGAGATACAGGAGAGATACAGAATACGCTAGAAAATTAGCAGTATAGTGAAGAGAAGAGGGAATTTGCAAGGCCTACGGAAACCCTGGTGGTGTAGTGGTTAAGTGCTACCACTGCTAACCCAAGGGTCAGCAGTTCAAATCCACCAGGCGCTCCTTGGAAGCTCTATGGGGCAGTTCTACCCTGTCCTATAAGGTTGCTATGAGTTGGAATCAACTCGATGGCACTGGGTTTGGTTTTTGGTTTGGTCATTTGCAAAAAAGGTGCAGCAATGACATACTTGAAAAGCAAAATAGCAAGCAGTGACGCCTAGCCACTGAATGTTAAGAAATCCGTATGTAACAAGCAAACTGAGAGAGAAACATCTAAGAGAATAATATTTGCATCAAACTATCTCAGATGTTTCATATTTACTATCTCATTTGATCTTGACCACAACTCTATGAGGTAGGAAGAGCCAGCATTATTCTTACCTGAAAAATGGGGAAGCCGAGGCTAAATAACAGAGGTTTCAGAACTCAGTCAAGGTCACACAGCTAGTAAGGAGATACAGCCCCTCTGAGTCCTGGTTCTTGCCGCTGCATTGCGGGAAGGGGCCATGGCAGCAGGGGAGAAAGCTATAAATGGCCACATTGTATGTGCACTAAGTAGAGCAAAGACCCTAGGGACACATTCATTTGTGTGTCTTTGGGCAGCCACCCAACCAGCCTCAGCACCTTTGAACGTGAAAGACACCACAGGCTGCAAGTCTTTGTCTATTCACATTTTTTTTGGAATCATTACTAAAATAAACTTTGACTTGTCCTCTTACAGAGAGAATAAAAATCCTTGGATAAGTTGTTTCATTTGGCCTTGGTTTCCTCAACTGTAAAATGAGGTTGGACTAGATTGGTTAGTCTGCAAGTGATGGCACACACTATCAGGTTTTCATGATAATGACCAAGGCTTTCACAGAATATCAGTGAACACCAAGCTGCGCTTCTCAGGGAAAAAAGGTTTTTGTTCATAGTGGGAGCCAGGCTTTCTGAGAAAATGTTTTGGAGAGTGTAAGCTGTGAAAACGTAGTTCACTGGACTAGTGACATCACATGTCCCTTCTCATCACAAAATCCTAGGAAAACAGTAAGCGCCACTGAAAGGAGCCTATTGAGATAAAACATTGCTATGTTAGGTGGCCTTGTTCAAGTTGAAGGTCAGAAGGATGATGACCTGATAATAAAACTTGCTTGCTTAGTTCTGAAAAAGGTTTCTCAAGCACCATGTCAAATTTAAATGATCTGCTGTTTGCTTGTCAGTCTAAGACCCAGGTCAAACAATTTCAGATATGAGCAGGACTTTCCAGTTACAACATTATACGTACAAAGAGCACTTGACTGGACGTCCGATGGGGCTAATAAGGGCTGGTTCTGACACTTAGTAAGGTGGCCCTCTTGAGTGAGTCATTTAACCTCAATGGACCCAAGTTTTCTCCTGTTTAAAATAAGGATGTTCTTGTTGTTAAGTGCCATCAAGTCGGTTCCAATTCATAGCGACCCTATAGGACAGAGCAGAACTGCCCCAATGGGTTTCCAGGGAGTGGCTGGTGGGTTTGAACTGCTGACGTTTTGGGTAGCAGCTGAGCTCTTAAACACTATGCCACCAGAGCTCCAAAATAAAGATAGTAGTACCTATTCTTTCTACCACACAGAGGTAATTGTGAGAATAAAATATGTACACAAATATGTGATAATATATACTAGCCTCTAAGCTGCTGAGACAAGAACCATGCCTACCTTTTACTGCTGCCATATTCACAGTGCCTATCACAGTGTCTGAGACTAAAGGAAAAGTTCCATGTATACTGTTGAATGAATGAAACATTTTGTGAACTGTGTGTTATGACAGTGTCCTAAGTGAGCACAGTATGTCCCTCCTTTTTTTGTTTTTAAAAGTTATAAAGCATAGGTTAGCAACTCAACACAAAAAACAAAAAAACAAAACACATTGGGGTCGAGTCGATTCAGACTCATAGTAACCCTATAGGACAGAGTAGAACTGTCCCATAGAGTTTCCAAGGAGTGCCTCGTGGATTTGAACTGCTGACCTTTTGGTTAGCAGCCATAGCAATTAATCACTGCACCACCAGGGTTTCCGCAACTCAGCACAGTCTTTTAAAAAATCCTAAAATGCTAGTATTGGTACATAATAGAGGTAGATATGAATTAAAACTAAAAATGAAGGTATTTGGTATACGGGCAAAAAAAATGTGAGTTGATAGGCAATTCTGATTCTGAAGTGACCCATATCATGGGGCTATAACTCTTCTGTGGAAATGTTCAATCCTACAGTTGTAGCTGAAGCTTTGGGCGGTCTATCACTCAGCTCTGACTTTGCGTTCAGGAACATAAGCTAAGGCAAGGGCACAATCTTCATCCCTTTACTTAAATATGTGGGAAGAATGGGTCAGAGGGGCGCCATCATAAGACACTGACAGAACCAGTATCAGAACTCCAGGCTTCTGAATGCCAGCCTGTCATTTGACACGTGGATCACAAGAACTCATGCTGGCTGACTTCTCCAAAAGGAAACAGGTTTTCCTATCATTGATAAGGATTCACAGGTGCCTATCTGTATCTTAGCTCTGTGACTCCTCTCCTGTACATCTCTCCCCTGCCCCCATCCTCTGCTCCAGCCGCACTGGCCTCCTTGCTATTCTGTCCACATGCCAGGCACACTCCCATGCAGGCCTTTGCACATTGCACTAGCTCTTTCCCCTGCCTCTTTGCAGTCTACTTTCAAGTAGTCACCCCTTTACCTCTCTCAGGTCTTTGCTCAAATAACTGCTTCTAAGCAAAGCCTTCCATCCCCATCCTGTTTACAACTACCACCCCACCCACACTATCTCTTCCACTATTTCCATTTCTCTGCTTTAGTTTTCTCCATAGTACTTATTCCCATGTAACATACTCTATATTTTACTTTTTTGTAATTTTTCTCCTGCACCAAACAGGAAACTCCAAATAGGCAGGACTTTTTATCTGTTTTATTTATTCCTAGACCTCCAGCACCTAGAACTGTGCCTGGCAACTAATATGCATAAAATACATAATTTGTGATGAATAAATAAACATTTCTATGCTAGGAGCTGTAGAGGAAGGGTTATATAAATGCACTTTTGCCTTCGAATACAGCAAAAATGCAAAGCTAACTTGCGGTGTGCATGCAATACAATATAGGAAGGTCAAACCAATGCAAGGCAAATGGTTATACATTGAAATTATGCGTGTGTTAGGAACAAGTATATTTTAAGTGGAAGGAAGAGGAGCTCATCACTAGAATTCAGACCTTGGAGGAAGTAGACATGGGGAGTTCAAATCCTTTAGCAGATGACACAGACTTTTAGAGCTAGAAGCTCTAGAGATAGGACAGATAAATTCTTTCATTTTGTTCATGAGGAAGCAGAGACCAGAAAGGTAAAATGACTTTCCTAAGGCACAGGGTCAAGCACTTGCAACTGTTAGACTCAAACCCAAGTCTGTCTTCTGAGTCCACGCTCTTTCTACCAAAAAGCCCACCCTGCACAAATTCAGCCAACATGATGAGCTTCTAAGATTAACATATTCGCCAATCAGGGATAATTTGATTTCTGAGAAACCTCACATACTATGGCATTGTCACTACACAGACAAATACATCCTGTAACACAGGACTAATTAATTTATTTAAGAGTACTTTATCAAATTCCAAGTCAAAGTCTCTAGCTCTAAAAGCCACTATTTTTAGGTTTGGTCATAAACCAGAGTAAGGGAAAGAGAGTCCTGGATGGGAAAGATGAGACAGAAGAGTAGGAAAAGCAAAGAAAGGAAGAGAAGAGACACAGGAAAGGCATAAGGAAGAAAGAAAAAAAAAAAGCATAGGTATTGTTGACAAAACTGACCCTCGGAATTTCTTTGAATAGCTGTGCTGTAACTTTTTCCATTACAAAAGCTTTTCCTTGGAGATAATCACCAAAATAATTCAAGCTCAAGTTACATATTTTCAAATGCACTATTTCTTTTCTTCTGCTTCTCAATATGTACTATCTGTATTTCACAATTTAGCACTTCATAATATATTATCTTCTTCCTAATTGTTTTATGTTTATAGATCATGTTTTTCCAATGAGACTGTAAATTCAAGCATCTATTTATTTGTATTCACCATAATTCCCACAATAACACCTAACAATGTGTAGTGTGTACTCACCTGAATCATTTACATCTGGTTTCATTCACTTATTCAATAAATAAACATGCTAAGCATCTGCTGGGTGCCATGAGCTAAGGATACAGAGGTGGATATGATAGACCAGATCCCTAACCTCATGAAACTCACCTGTGAGTGAGAGATTTGGCCCATACATCATTAAACAACCATGAAATGAAAATCAGTTCCGAAGAGAGAGAGAGGACTGAGAGGGACTGAGAGGCGAGGTGTGTGTATTTAAGAGCTAGGGATGGCAAAGATGATAGGGAAGGTCTCTCCAAGGAGATGGCAGTTTTGCCGGGACCACAAGACAGTCAACAATTCAATGAGCTGCATAAAATATTATAGGCAGAGGGAGTAGCAAGCGCCAAAGACTTGAGGCAGGAAAGTACTTGTTCTAGAAACTATGAGATGGACAGTGTGGCTGTCAGTGTAAGAAGGCATTAGATGAGCTTGGAGAGGCACAGTGGGCCGGAGCATGAAGACTCTTGTAGACTGTGGATTTTAAGAAACATGGGAAAATATTGAAAATCTGTAAACAAGGAATTAGCATGATGTGAGATATTTAAATACGGATACTGAATATCCTTCTAAAATCTTGTAGATACAATTAACTGATGATATATGATTCTATGAATGGAGGGTCATCTTTTCTCAGGTCTAAACATCCTTCCCCAATATGTCTCCCAGTGGTAAGCAATCCACTGTGTGCTCATAGCAATACCTGCAGTCAGTGCACAAACAGGTTAGACCCCACTGCCCACTTTCTCCTCAGGGGCACCCCGTGCTTACCATCCTCTCCAGTTCCTCTCTATCTATGACCTCTTCCTTATTCAGTTCATCTCTCCCCAGGGACTTTTTCAGATACATGAACCCAAATCCATTATAACCCCTACCCTGTTTCTCTCTTCCGACTCCTTCACAGTCATCTCAGTAAATTCTCTCTCCCTCTCTTAATTCCACTTTTTAGTTTAACAATGACTTTAATCACAACTTAACAGCAGTACACAAGACAGAATTTAATTGAGAGAAAGAAAAGCCACAAATATAGAAGTAAAATTAAACATAATTGCAAAATGCCACATTATCAGTCTCTAAAACTTCTGGAAAAACCTAAAAATCCCCTTCAGATTTTGTCTTCACCTCCAATTAAGCCTTCTTTTCCTCAAACACCGACATTTGAAGGTAAAAATATATTTAATGTCATCACTTCCTTCCGGATAATTACTATGGCAACAGTACTGCTCTTTGCACATTTCATAGCAATTATATATTTTAGCTAGATAACAGATTAATGGCCTTTGATTTCATAGTATGAGAATCTACTTGTCATTTATATCAATATTCCTATGGGAAAACACATTCCAGAAAATCAACTCACAAACTTTCAGAATCATAAAAGTTGTGAGTTGGTGACTTCCTGTAACTTGTTTATACAAAATGTGGATAGTGTATATGCCAAACTCAACAGAAAAGAACATTCAGATCCTTACAGCCTGGTTTATATAAGCTATTTTTTAAAGACTATATATGTATTCTTTTCATAGATTTGAAATTGACTCCTGGGATTGGATGGAAACTTATATGTCTAAGGAGGCCCTTTCTTATGCAGAGCCTAGAGGAAGGAGAGAAATTACATAAGTGATAGATCGTATATTAGAATCTCAAATACACGCTTTCACAAAATAACTTCACCATTTCTGGGAAGGGAATTGGGAGGAGAATTGGGAGCATCTGCTTTAAGACTTCTTAGCTAACTATAAAATGAACAGCTTCAGCTGCAAGATGCTTTTCCCTATTTGATCATATCAGAACATTTTCTAAATATTATAAAACTCCATTTCAGGATAGGAAAACAAAAAAACTTTGCTGTTTATAAGTTTCTTTGCAACAAAGGTGAGTTGATCCAGAATTGTTCAAAATTATCTCTATAATGACTATAGAGATAAAAGGTATCTACAAGGAATTAAAGTGTATGGTTCTATGAGTACTCATATTTAAGACAGAAACAGAATATGCAACTGAAGGAAATAAAGACTATTTTTCAATTAGGTTAACATGTCTCGCCCTAATACAAAGTAAAACAAACAAAAATTACTATTTAAAATGTTGGTTGTGTGAGGTCCAGTCAATTCCAACTCACAGTGACCCTACAGGACACAGTAGAACTACCCCATAGTGTTTTCCTAGGCTGTAATCCTTAAGGGTTAATCCTAATGGGAGCAGACTGCCAGGTTACGAGAGGTCAAAAATATGCTTTGTTTCAAATGAACGTGGGTTCAAATTCCCTTCCACCATTTCTCTCACCATCATATTATCTATTTTTTTATTACTTTTACAATATAGAAAAAGATTTACAAAAGTACCGCATGTAGAATATCCTTATTTGCAGGTAGTCATGAGTAGTAAATGTATGAAATCACTTTGTACATTGCAATTAAACACAATAAGCCCTTAAAAATATACTCGTTAATTGTTAAAAGTCATTACCTAGGGCAAAACCATTGGCACCCAGAAACTTGTCTTTCCAGTACAGCGCCTAAGAGCCTGAATATGAAACTAAGCACAAAGTACCTTCAGTCCAGCTCTGCATGGACAAGGGAAAGTACTTCCAAGTCAGCCTCACAAATAAACAGATGCCCTAAGAAGCTCTGACTTAATTTCACTCATCTTAGAAGCAGTAGCTATAATGCCATTTTCAAACTTTAATAATAATATAGGAGAAAAGAATAGTTGCCTAACCACACAGGCTATACTGTAAGCTTAGCCAATACATATACCCCTTAGCAAATAATTCCCTTTGCTCAGTCTTTCCCTTCACACACATAATATATAAGGCTCCCTAATATGTGGCATTCTTCAGGAAAGAATAATAACTCAAACCGACCACTGCCAAAAAATAAAGAATGCAAGAATCAAGGAATCGAGTTCCTTAAAATATATATATTTTTAAATAAAAATATCTGAAGTGAATCATGGAGACACAAACTGCTGGTAACCTGATTGAGGCCCCTGTGGGATTAGTTTATTGCCTTCCTTGATATTAGAATAACAGGAGAGGTAATAACAGTCCTCATCTATGGCCAGGATTTCCATGAAGCATTGAATGAATGGAGCCTATATCTCTGTTCCATAAAAACGAGAGCATAAAACTAAACTATGAGCCATTCTGCTGAACATTTGTTTACTATTGTTTTACCCAAAGTAGATAAGTAGTTTTGAAAAGTTGCCATGGCCATGCTTTTCCTGAGCAGCAGACTACCACACTTCAGAAGTACAGAAATTCACACACACACACACACACACATATACAGATGGATCTTCTCTCCTGCTTCAGAAACGTGTACATGTAGGGATGACTGTACGTGTGGGAGTGTGCACGTGTGTGTGTGCGTGTGTGACGCATGTACTGGTTTTTATAGACATCATTTTATCTAGATGTGTGGTGACACACTCTCAGAGTCCACTGATGTTTCAGCAGACAGTTGCAGTGGTAGGATTTTGGGGTGCCTTTTTTTAGGGAATTCCTTTCTTTCCAAGGTTATCGTGACAGATTTAACACCTTAGCATCCTCTACAGATGAGCTAAATGGAAATAATAACAACTCTTATACCATAGCTTCAGGTTAAGAGCAATTCAGAGGTGCAGCTCTTGGATCCCAATATCAGAAACATGAATACCTACAGCCAAAAAGACTGGCAACTAAGTTGGAAGGCCATTGATAGGCAAATTAATTTCTGGTTAAGGTTCCCACCTGCCTTTTTAAGGTTACTAAACCACTAAGATAATAAGTCTTGAAACACACTTAAACAGCAACCATCAGTAGACAGAAAAAAAAATTGTTACTTTCATTTATGTTTTTAAGCCAGTAGAAAACCTGTCTAATTCTTTTTGCAAGGATCTGATGGAAACCAACTGTCTCCATAGTGTCACCTCTAATTCATACCAGTGCTAAGATAACATCCTTCATTAGATAAACTGGCAAACTCAGAGCAATAGTGTCAATTCAGCTCTCACCCAAGTCTTTGTTACAGTTCTCATTTCAGTTTAGACTACTCAGATAAGCTTTGAACTGAGATTCTGGGATGGCACAATAGACCATAAAAAAAGACCATAGTACCAGGAAAATTATTAATGACCATCAATAAATGTTAGTACCTTCAAAGGAGACACTTCAGTTCCATTGTTTGCAAGATGAGAAGTCAAATGCAAGATCTTTCACTTGCCCATGTAAAATTAAAATCTAATCAGAATGTGTGTAGGATGCGTTTTGAAGAAATGCTACATGAAATGTAGCTGGAGAAAAAGAATACTTCTAGACAAGATTTTTTTCTGAGGAGGGTAATCCACATAAGCTTCTAATTGAAAAGTACATCGGTAATGTTCTTTTTGTTTGTTTTGGCTTGTTACTCAAAGATTAAATCCATTTTGAATTAATGAGAATGATTTAATCTCCAAGCATCCGTACCCTCAATCCATTTAGGCCTATATTTAAAGAACTAGGTTCAAAGCCCTTTGCAAACAAGACCAGGCCCCATAGCGAAATGATGCCCAATCTCCCTTTTAAAGCTATTTTCTAAAACCTGTGGGCCATGACCCTAGAATTATTCACTCCCCAAATCACATTAACAATGTTTCACATGATAACAGAGAGAGCAAAAAAAATTCGTTTCTGCCAAGAACAGGCTACACTTTTTTTTTTAACTATTGTCCTCTTATTCCATTTTGGTAAATTTCTGAGTAATGTTTAAAACCCATAGGGTAGACCTTGGCTTGAGAGGTGGCCTCTCTGCCATTTTCATGGCTGATTTGAGACCCATTATGCTTTCGATTCTGCATTGTGAAATCCAGTCTGGGGACAAATTTCTGCCTGTCATCTTAGGAAAGGCCAGGAGTTTTACACCATCCTACAGTGTGAAAACAGAAAATCAAAGCCAGCGTAGGGCTGCTTGCTTCTTTCCTGATCAGCTTGCTGCTTTTTTTTTTTGAGGCAATCTTGGTTGTCACTATGTCAAGGTTGGAAAGGTATTTAAGTAGAATAAAACCTAGTTTAAAAAGCATCTCCCCAGGAAAAGTTCCTCTTTACACTTCAAATCGAAGGCAAAAAGGTGATCAAGTAATCATTTAATGCTTGGCTAGGGATCACTGCATGAGGAAAGCATTTAGGATGCACAAAACTCTTGTCTAACCTGATAAGACCCCTGAATTAGGAGCCAAGAGGCCTGGATATTTTCCTTATATTGCTCATTCTGTTGTGATGACATCCCCATAAAACTGTAACTTGTGGACCAAATTTTCTGCCCCTCCTCGCCCCAACAACAAGATGTAAATTGCAGTGATAAAAAATATCTTACACAATTCTTAAACATTTTTAAACAGATCACTGAAAATGACAATATGGATAACTCTCAATGACCTCTCCCGTCTAATGTCAATTTCAGAAACCAAGTTTCCATTGTAAATGTTTAATCAGTACAGTCCCAGGAACCCAGCACAGAAAACCTTATCTTCTCTCCCAACTTACTTGCTCTGCAGGCTCTTTCCTAGCTCTATCTCAGCTCCCTGCAAACACTTTAGGCTTTTCTCTCTCAAAAAAGCAGGGAGCTCTGTAGATTCTGAGCTAAGCAAAAGCCCTGTGGTTTGATTCCATTAGTCTGAGCCGTGGGCTGCTGCAAGCAAACTGCAGCATTTCTGCTTGCAAAATCCTGGCAACCAGGTTCTAGACCAGCCACACACAAGCTGCACACATCCTTTAACGCTGCTCTGCCCGAACCTTGGCTGAAGCCAGTCAACCACAGCAGAAAGCATCCTACCTTCCATCATGGTGGCAGAATTGCATTCCTTAATTTTCAAGGAGTCTGAAAAAGCACAAGAGGATACGATTCCAGTTCCCAGTTAAGTCCTCACAGCGGCGCTTCCGAGGTCTGTTCTGCCAGCTGCCAAAGCCAAAGGAGACAAGTGTTAACCCCAAAGACAGGCCATGGATGCTGCTGGTGCCGCTTCACCTACAGGCTCCCAGGAAGATGCTGAGAGAGAAAGGCAGAGGAAGAGCAAGCCGGCCGAGCTGCACCGCCTGCACTGCCTCGGCCAATCCCTTCAACTCTGGACCGCGTCACATGGTAGCCAGCCTGCATCTCCTGACACAATACCCCCGGAGAGCACACAGAACCTATTTCCCGTCCCCATTCCCCTCCACCCCCATTCTCCCCCGCTTGTCACCAAATACACAGCCCCTTCCTCACCTGGTGACGCACTTCCCCCGCCCCTCCTCGCCGCCTTCCTAAACCTATCGCAGCAGCGGGGTGCCCGAGATTAATTATCGGGCCCTGCCACCTTAACAGGGGGTTTGGGCATGAAAGGAGCACCTCAGTGGCTCGCTGCGACGCGGATTTTTTTTTTTTTTTAAAGAAAAACTTCCTAATAAATCCGTGCCACCGAAAGTCTTAGCAGCACTCTTCAGCGTCAACTCTCATCTTTTGCCCTGAAGGAATTCCGAATGTCAGTGCCTGTGCCCTCTGCACACATTCTCTTTCTCTTCCATTCAAGAGCGAAAAATCAATCCGGCTGACGTCACATCATAAACAATTATCCCCAATAGGATGATGCAGAAGAAATTTCACCCCAGCTGCCTTCAAGAAAGCCGGGGAATTAATCGCGCATGACATGCGAAAGGGCTGGGAACTGTCATTAATACAAAGAAACAAAAGAACCCACCCGAGTGGGGCTCTGGAATCAAACTGGCAACGCTTCAGATAATTTCTGGGGCGCGAGGCGGGAGGGAGAGTAGAGAGCAGGGAGAAGAGGCTTTAGCCCAACCGAAGACAGCTGTGCAAGCCGGCTTCCTCCACTCCAACCTGGACCAGCCGGTTCTGCTAGAAACAGGAGCCCGCCGGGCGCCACTGGTTTCCCGGGTTCGAGTCTCGCTGCTAGCGCGTCCTTCCAGGCCGAGCGCGCACGTGAACCGCCTCGCTTCCGCAGGAGGGGCGGGCAGAGCCTTTCCCGAAACCAAAAGTGGCTGCAGCTGCCAACTGCAGTCCCTGTAGGAAACAGACTTTCTTCCAAATGACACGTTTTTCTCGACGTGCCTCCGGCGTCTGTAATCGCTTTCAAGCCCATTGGTTCACCCTAGTGGAAATCCGGAGAGAGGCAATTGTGCCGGCTTCTGGCCCCAGGGGTGGGCGGAGCCCAGGGTCTGGCAGCTTAGAGGGATAGGGTCTGGGTACCCTGCAGCTGCCAAAGTGAGAAGGGTTATGGTCCCAGGCTGTTTGGGAAGAGAGCCTGTCACCTGACCCTTCTCCGCAGGGTCCCCGGGAGCCTTTCAAAGCCCCAGGCCTCGGGTCCGGAGATCCTTGGTTCACTTCAAGCAGACGCTGACAATTAAGGAAGAAGGAGGGAAGGGACAGGATGGGAGAGGAAGAAGGAGAAGAAGGAGGGAGATGGGAGGGAAGGGAAAGGCCTCTTTAGAGCTCCAGAGAAATAACGACAGCAAAGCGGGCATTTCTCTCTCTAATGTAGCAACATAACTAGGGGAAAAGCTATCACATTACCAGACAATTGTGAGCAACAAATGCCAATGTACTCAAAATAACTCTAACATAAGGTACATTACATCGTCAGGGTTGAGTCTCTGATAATTAATCATTTATTCTGTAAATATGCCTATGGACCTTTAATATTGTTCACCACTTGATATGGTCTAGTTCTTTTTCACCAGAGCAAATACGAGATATTGGTGGCTGAGAACTACTGAAGAAAAAACAACTAAAAAGGCTGACTGAACTAGCATATTAATAGTTTAGAAACAAAAACAAAAACTCGGTTCCTTAGCAATTTAGGCTTTTTTAAAGACCCATTGTGATCCCCGAGGACAGTATTTCAGTGGCCTCTAAATTTCAAAAATGAAATTCTCCAGGGAGATATAAATCCTTGTGCCCTTTTTCCTTATATCTATGAGACAGTTGTGTTTTAGAAGAGGAAAGAATTCCAAAGTAAAGCCTGCCCTGAGTACAACTTACAGTGCTCTGAAAACTGCAGGGGCATTATGGCAAACAAGTCAGATTAATGTGTGTGTAGCAAATCTTTTTTTGTAAGGGTTAAGAACATGGATGGATATTGGCATCAGGCTGGGATCAAGTTTTGTTTCAACCACTTAATGAACTGTGTGACCCTGGGCGAGTTATGTAATCTCTCCATGCCTCACAGTTTCCTTATCTGTAAAATGGGGGTAATAATGATATCAACTTCATAGGGCTATAAATAGTAGTAATGACAAACATTTATGAATGGCTTACTATGTACCAAGCTGTGTTCTAAATACTTTGCCAGTAAACCACTTAACATTATGTCGGGAGCATAATAAGCCTTCCATGCTAGCTTATTATTTTCATTATTACCATCAAAGGGCTGGCAGCTGCATCAGAGTTTGTAATCCACTGGGAGTTGGGCCACATGCACAGAGAAGAACCAAGTGAAACACCAAGTGATGCATCCGGTGGTACAGCATGTTGGGAAGTATTGAGAGGCTGCAAAGTAGCAGAGTGATCAGAACCAGATGAGGTTAATTAAGGAAGGTCATCTCAAAAAGTTGGAATTTTAGAGTCCGGAAAAAATTGAAATGGGCTCAGAATGACAGTTCTAAATAAGCAAGAGGATTCTAAATAAGAAAGAGTATTCTAAATAAGAAAAGGGGCTCATGTCAAATTTGGAGGTGAACACAATCACTGATGCGAAGGGTTTGGGGGACACTGTCAGAGATGTAAGGGGGCAGGTAAGCCAGAGAATCCTAGGCTGTCTGCCTTCCCCCACCTGATGTAAGTTTTACAGTCTTTTAGAGCAAACCTCTCATAGATTTGGTATGGGCACACCTCGGTTTTGTTTTAGAGCCAGAAAAACCCCGGCTGTTTACCTTCCCCCACCTAATGTAAGTTTTACAGTGTTTTAGAGCAAACCTCTCATAGATTTAGTATGGGCACACATCAGTTTTATTTTAGACTTCTAGCAAAGCAACTAGCTAGAGCACAAAGCAAGTTCAAAGATTCTTTTGGTTAGAAGGAAGTTTATAGGAAAGACAAAAGTGTCTGGAATGATTGTCAGAAAATGACCAAAAAGCAAAGTGTAGTTACGGGGCGGTAGGGTTAATCCCTGGTTAAACTTTGCTGCAACTTAAACAGCTGTGTGTGTTATAGAGTAAATTAAAAGACAATGACCAGATGTAAGAACATTTGATGCACAAAATTCTATTTCAAATAAAAAAATTGCCGATGTTGTCATAAAAGATCAGACATCCTAATTTATTTTTTATATGAAGTATTATAATGAAGTGTGCAAAGATAGAAAACCAAAAGGGAAGAACATGATGGCATTTCTCAAACTGAAAGAACTGAAGAAAAAATTCAAACCTTGAGTTGCATTATTGAAGGATTCTACAGGGAAAACAGACTGGGCAGTATTTCATTCTGTGTGTCGCTATGAGTTGGAACCAACTGGATGGCACCTAACAACAACAACATGGAAAATATTAAACTATGCAGGAAGCATCAAAAGAAGATGGAAGGAATACAGAGAATCAGTATACCCAAAAGACTCGGTCAACATTCAACCATTTCAGGAGGTTGGAGAAGAATATTGAATATACCATGGACTGCCAGAAGAAGGAACAAATCTTTCTTGAAAGAAGTACAGCCAGAATCTCATTAGAAGGATGGCGAGACTTCCTCTGATATACTTTGGACATGTTATCAGGAGGGACCAGTCCCTGGAGAAGGACATGATGCTTGCTAAAGAAGAGGGTCAATGAAGAAGTGGAAGGCCCTCAACGAGATGGATTGACACAGTGGCTGCAACAGTGGGCTCAAGCATAACGACGATTATGAGGATGGCACGGAACCGGTAGTGTTTCCTTCTGTTGCATATATGGTTGCTATGAGTTGGAGCCTACTCAACAGCACCTAACAACAACAAGTTTTGTTTTCTCATAGGCTCTTGAAAAAATGGTTTTTGCTGAAGAACAAAGACAGTAGCTTACATTGTAGCCCAAATTTTGTCACTTCATAATGTATTTTTCTTTACCAACAAATACAAAGGAGAAATCCCCAGCTGGTAAAATAATAGAATATTTCTGCAAGTTTATAATAGAAGTCAAAGGATTTGTGGAGAAGACTGGGTAAATTACTGACTTGTGTCAAAGTACAAGGACTGCTCAGGTGTTTATTCCAGGCTGCCGAGTGTGCTCTCAGATCGCACCAGACCCTTGGATAGTGCTTACAACTAGTCTAATACAAAAAATAATTGATAATGTCATTAAATTAAAAAGCCAAATCCATTGCCATCTAGTCAATTCTGACTCATGGTGACCCCATGTTTTATAGAATAGAACTGTTCTATAGGGTTTTCTCAGCTGTGATCTTTATGGCAGCAGATCTCCAAGGGCTTTCTTCTGTGGTGCCCCTGAGTGGGTTCAAACAATCAGCCTTTAGATTAACAAGCAAGTGCAAACCATTTGCACCACCCGGGGACCTGATAAAGTCACTAATCATTTAAATTTTGTTCTGAAATAACTTTTATATAGTGGTGATGCCATACTATACATATTTATTGGAATCAAAGCCTATTATATTTTTACTATAAAAGCTGATTTTTTTTCACTATCTCTCAATTTTAGCATTGGAGAAGAATCTGTTCCTACTTTAGAAAGAGAAAGAAAAGTATGACAGCAGAGTAACAAAGGAAGGGAGAGAAAAAAATGAACATAGCTGGGAAGGTTTAAAAAATGGATCCAGGATGATGGAGGTATATATACATATATATATACAATCTCCAAGATGGTTACCTTAGTCCAGCATTTGACTTTCTCACTCTTGAAATTTCCACTGAGGCAATTCAATGAGTGTAGAAGGGAAAAATATTATCCAGGCCCTACAAATTAGAAGGGGGTCTCACCTGGAGAGTTGCATTTCCATGGGATGATATAGGTGAAAGGGTAAGCTATGCAAGCCCATACTCACTACACTCTTGATTAACATGAAAGAGGTCCAGCTTGAACTAACAAAGGAAAAAAGGGTATTTGTGGAAATAGCTCACAGAATTATAGCAAGAACTGAACAGCTGAGGGAAAGCAGGAACCAGAACAATCTAGGAAACTTGGTTCTCAGAACCAAGGACTCAGAACTCTCTGTTTTTCATCTCTGTTTCTTCCAGCATGTCACCTCATTTACTGTTACTAGTTTGTCTCCATGTGATCAGAGACCTGGTTTTTCATACTCTCTAAGCTCATATCTTCACAGCTTGACTATCCAAGATCTACTGCAAAAAAAAAAAAAAAAAAAAAATCCAGGGAAGGACTCACCTGGCTTGGATCAGTGTTCACCCTTTGGCCCAATCGATAGGGGCAGGTTGATGGGGTCTCTTGATGGACTTATTTAGACCAAAATTTTGGTGTAAATTTTGGATTTAATCACATGCAAACTACTATGACTATATATAGGGAGGGAGATAGACAAGTTTTTGTGAAAAACAACTCCTAATGGCATGATATGATTGGAGGAGTAGAAAAGTAATTGTCAGAGGAAGAAAGGATGCTATTACCAGAATAATAGTGGGGGAGAGAAACTATAAAACAAAAACTATCACTTGTAAAACTCATGGTCCCATAGAGACTCAGAATGCCACACTAATCCTATCCAGCATATTTCAGAAGTTGTTCACAAATGCTTACTCACTACATCCAGAGAAAAACATGCAGACTCACAGGAGAGGAAGGGAAAGGGAAACAGGCCCTACTTGCTGGCCCACTTACCACTTACACCAAAGTCAAGACTTTCCCTGGTATGTTCACCATCCATTGGTCCATCCCTGTGCAGGGAGCCCCATATCCAGACCTACATGAGTACTGAAGAAACATATCAGCTAAGACTACTGCATAATCTAGAACTATGTTGATAAAGATTAAGGAAAATCAGCAGTTACAAAGGAGACAAAAGTTAGCAATATGGAACTCACGGAAGAAAAAGAAAAGAAAAACTCTGGGAAGCAGAAGAAATGCCCGCACTGAAGCAGAGGAAATGTAGAAAACTGGAGAGGCATTAAAAATGTATACATTTTAAAATTTCAGTATCATCTCAGAGGCTACAACAGCAACAAACAAGAGCATACTGCTATGATAAAAGAGCTTAATGAGAGTCAGAATGAATTCATGGAAGCAGTAAAAGCATTCTTATTAAAATTTTTAAATGTTGTATCTGTAATAAATGATATAATAGATACGGCCAGAACTGAACATGGATAGGCTTAGTGGCAATGTACTTGAAGCATAAACTCGCAGCAACAATAGAACAGGCCTAAGCATGGTGGAATTCTTTCTCTTAGGTGCTAACTCAGGTGTAACAGTTAAACCAGAAAAACAGAAAAAGCTTCTAAATTCATTTTATAAATTACAAAGCCTGAAAAAACAATACGAAAAGATATTGTAGCTCAATCTCATTTATGAATATTGATGCAAAAAATTCTAAATGACATAAAAGCAACTGAATTCACCTTTTCAAAAATGTTACATATATATATAATACCATAATAAAGTGGACTCTATTCCAGGAATGAAAGATAGTTCAATATTAAGGAATCTATTCATAAAATTCACAAGGTTAAGTTGTCAAAAAGAAAATTATATCATTATCTCCATAGTTGCTGAAAAGATTTTTGATAAATTTTAACATATCACTCATTAAATAAATAAAAATCTTAACAAAGAAAGATAACAACTTCTTTAACATGATAAAATATGCAAGTCTCCACCCAAAATCTACCATGATGTGAAGCAGGGACATAATGAAAAAATTCTCTTTAAAATAAAAAATGAGACTTAAATGTCCGTTATCACCTTTAATATTTAATAATGTTATAGAGATACTGGCCAGCAAAATTAGGCAAAAGAAAAAATATTGTGTCAGAGACAGCGCTACATATTTATCACACTATTTTCACTACTTGGCCACACAGGAAGATGGTATTTGTCATCCTTCCTTGCATCTATGTGGGGTCATATAACTGAATTAAAGCCAGTGGAATATGGGCAGAAGCAATGTAAGCTACTTCTGGGCGTGGCCTTTGCAAACATCCTGTACACACTCTCTTCCCTTCCAAATGGTAGAGAACTGCCTGTTCTTCATCAGATTTTGCATGTGCAAGAAATGAACTTCCACTGTCTCAAAGCATGAGATTCTGGGGTTTATTTATTGCCACAACATGGTATAGGTTATTCTGGCAAATACAAAATTATATAATTGTTTACATGGAAACTCAAAGAGAATAAATTTAAAATATATTACAAATGTTAAGGGAGTATTAACAGAATTCAAAATATCTGGTTAAAAAATGAATATACCAGAATCAATAACCTGTACATGTACACTCAATGATTTATTAGAGGGTTTAGTAAAAGGATAGACTCAATTTACAATACAATTAAAAAAAATCTGAATAAACTAAAAAAATGGGCTAAATCCATAAAGAAAATATTAAAGTGCTGCTGAGGGAGAGAAAAGAACTTAAATAACTGGAAAAACAGGTAATATGGATATGAAGACTCAATATTATAAGCATTTCAATATGCCACAGTTAATCTACACAGCTAGCACAATCAAAATAGCATGCCAGTATTTTTATACAACTAAGATGATTCTACAGTTTATAAGGGAAAACAACCATGCAGGAATGACAAGAAGCATTCTGAAAAAGAATAATGAAGGAGACTAGCCTTACAAAATAACAAAACGTATTATAATGTTAAGAAAAATAAGGGGTTATTATACTAACAAATTAAGAAGTCCATATATACTCAAATATATACTGGGATTTATATAATATACTGTATATGTTTTAATATATTAAAATATAGTAAGTGGTATTAGGAAAATTGAGTGGATATTTAGAAAACCTATATCCCCTTGGGAGAGATCAAAGATTAAAATGTTAAAATATATACTATAAAAATACCGCATGAAAACTTAAGCCATTATTATGTTTTTATCATCCTGCAACGGGAAAAGCTTTTTTAGGTATGCACAAAACTAAGATTCCATTAAGAAAAAATATGTGTTTAACTTCAAATATGTATATAGACAGAGAAATACGTGTTATTAAGTATATTTATAGCCAAATGCGTAAATTCCACTATGCATAAAGAATCTTTACAGTTGAATTACAATTCATAGAAAAAGAATATAATTTTTAATACAAATGAAAAATTCTCACTTTTGCTTAAAAGGAGAAAAATACAAATAAAAACCACCATGAGATATTATTGTTCACCTACCAGACCATCAAAGATCAAAAAATTTGATGATACATTGTTTGGAAAAGAGTGTAAGGAAACAAGCATCCTCAAGCATATTTGGTCGAAAGTGTAACTTGCCACAAACTCTATAGAGAGTCATTTGCAAATATCTGTCAAAATTTAAAATGCATATGTTTTTGATCCAGCTATTTCATTTCTAGAAATTTATCCTGCAGGTACATTCTTATAATAACAATACAATGATAATAATACTGAATGCTTACTATGTGCTAGGCAGTGTTCTAAGTGCTCTGCGTATCATCACTCAACCTGGATTTTTATCACTAGGGAACTAGTTAAACAAATATGGCCTTTCAATACAATGTAGTATACTATACAATCCTTAAAAGGAATGAGAAAGCTCCTACGTATTAATATAAAACTATATTCACAATATCCTTAAGTTGAAAAACAAGGTACAGAACAGTAAAATAGTATACTACTGCAAGTATAAATAATTAAAAAAATATATGCATAGTGTATCTCCATAAAGATACACAAGAAACTTGTAACAATAATTACCCTTAATGATGAGGAATGGACTAATAGGGAACAGGGATAGGACAAAGGCATTTTTTGCTAAAGCCCTATTGTACTTTATAATTTGTATTATTGGCATGTATACCATATGGAAAAATAAATAATTAAAAATAAATGATAACCTGTATTTAAAAATCTGTACTGTCAAAATCTTGAATGGGAAAAAGAGAAATTAAAGTATGACAAAGATATTGTATTATAGTTTTAAGTTCTTTCACTATGTTATAATTTTTTATTGATTCTAAAATGTACATTTTTTTTGTATTAGAAACTTTTCTTAGAATTGGTATAATAAGAAATCATTGTGTCATGTTTTAACTGGTGGCTTTTTTTCTTCTTGTTGTTGGTCTATGTACAGGTTCTGCATGAGCACAATTGTTTTCCAATTCCCATTCTTCACACCGTTATCCATAATTTGTTACGATCCATACAGTCAAATGCCTTTGCATAGCCAATAAAACACAAGCCAATATCTTTCTGATATTTTCTGCTTTCAGCAGAGATGTTGTTGTTGTCATTGGACGTCAACAATGACATCTCTCATTCCACATCCTCTTCTGAATCCGACTTGAATTTCTGACAGTTCTCTGTTGATGTACTGCTGCAACCATTTTTGAATTATCTTCTGATAATTACCTTAGTTGAATGTGATGCTAAGGATACTGTTCAATGATTTCAACATTCTCTTGGGTCACCTTTCTTTGGAATGGGCAGAGTTGGTTGGCCAGGCAAGCTGCCTTACAAATTTCTTGGAAGTGTAGAGGCCATCAAAAGGGAGAGAGTTAGATATGTTTTAGAATCTAGAACTTGACTGTTCAACATTGTAGCCACAAGCTACATGTGGCAATTTAGCACTTGAAATTGTGCCTAGTCCAAATCAAGATGTAATGCAAGTGTAAAATATACACTGGATTTTGAAGACATAGTATAAAAAAAGAGAATGTAAAATATCTCATTAATGGTTTCATATTGATTACATGTTGAAAAAATATGAAATATTTTATATAGTTGGTTAAATAAAAAAATTAAAATTAATCTTTGTTTCTTTCTAATGTGTGTTATGGATTGAGTTGTGTTCCCCTCCCAAATACATATTTAAATCATAACTCCTGTATCTACAAATAGAACCCTGTTTAGAAATAGAGGTTTTCTTTTGTTATGTTAATGAGGTCATATCAGAGTAGGATGGGTCCTAGACTTAATCATTTCTGAGTTATTAAAAGAGCAGAATAGACACAGACACACACACAGGGGAAAGACAGACACAAGCGTTGCCAAGGATTGCTGGCAGCTACTAGAACCTGAAATAGGCAAGGAAGGACCTCCCCCTATAGCCACATCCTGAATTTGGACTTCTGGCCTCCAGAACTGTTGGAAAATAAATCTCTGTTATTTAAAGCTACCCATCTGTGGTATTTTTGTCATGGCAGCACTAAGTAACTAAGACAATGTGTCTACCAGAAAATTTAAAATTGCTTATGTGGTTCACATTTGTAGCTCACATTATATTTTTATTGGACAGCACTATTCTAGATTCTGACTGAAAGCCAACCCAATAAATACCATGAGCTAGTGTGATGGGTTAAGTTCAAGAAGTTATATGTTAAATGTACATATCACCACCTCATGCATGTTCATTCACATTTCCATCCAACAAAGATATGTTAAGAATTGTCTGTGTCAAGGCACTGTGTCAGAGACAAAAAAGAAACAAACTTAAAGTACAGGGAAGGAGGAAGATGAGCAAAACAATAATTACAATACAGGTTTATAGAGAGATAAAGCAGAACTAAGGGGGAAATAACCTTTTTCCCACTATACTCCTTCATGAAGAAAAAATAGTCGCTGTCATCTTCCAACATGATTATACCTCTTTAACCATAATGATTGATCAAGGGAGAGATATCTGGCCCAAGCTGAGCCAATGCCTTATTTATCAGGCCATAACCCAAGCTGACCTAATTAGAATTCTTCTGTGAGAGTTAAGAAACTAACCCTGGGAGTGAGGATCCTTTCCCTCTTAGGTACTCAAACTGTAGGAATATAAACCTGAATCCACAGGCAGCCATGTCCCTCACCTCCTGGGAAAAGTCTGTGTGCAGGAAGAGAGAATGAAACTGATGTGGAGAGAGAGACAACTGTGCTGGCTTTTGAGACCTTTGTTCCTGTTACTCCTGACCTTCCCATGGTTAAAGGACCAATAACCCTTTGCCATCCAGTTGATTCTGACTCATGGTGACCCCATGTATTACAGAGTAGAACTGAGTTCCGTAGGATTTTCTTGGGTATAATCTTTATGGAAGCAGATTTCCAGGACTTTCTTCTCGGCGTGTTCAAATCTCCAAACTTTTGCTTAGTAGCTAAGATCAAATTGTTTCTGCCACCCCAGTGCCTAGACCAACCACTAACTTTCCCATTTTGCCCAAGCAAATTCAGAGGTTATCACTCATCTGTCAGTTTGTCTTACAGTGGTGGCTTGTGTGTTGCTGTGACGTTTCACGGGTATTTCAAACACCAGCAGGGTCAACCACAGTGGAGAGGTTTCAGTGTGGCTTCCAGACTAAGACAGACTAGTAAGAAAGGCCTAGCAATCTACTTCTAAAACAATTTGTCCAGTGAGAACTTTATGAATAGCAGCAACATTGCCTGGTATAGTGCAGCAAGATGAGTCTCTCAGGTTGGAAGGCAAGCAAGAGACGACTGGGGAAAAGCTTTCTCCTCAAAGTAGAGTCGACCTTAATGACGGATGGAGTCAAGCTTTCAGTACATTCTTTTTTTTGATGTGGCACCATTCAAAATGAGAAGAAACAGCTGCAAACATCTATTAATAATCAGAATGTATAATGTAAGAAGTATGAATCTAGGAAAATTAGAAGCCATCAGAAATGAAATGGAACACATAACATCGATGTCCTGGCCATCAGTGAGCTGAAATGGACTGGTATTGGCTATTTGAATTGGACAATCATATTGTCTACTGTGCCAGGAATGACAAATTGAAGAGGAATGATGTCACATTCATTGCAACAAAGAACATTTTAAGATCTATCCTGAAGTACAACACTGTCAGTGATAGGATAATACCCATACGCCTACAAGGAAGACCAGTTAATACGACTATTGTTCAAATTGAGGCATCAAACACTAATGCCAAAGATGAAAAAATTGAAGACATTTACCAAAATCTGCAGTCCAAAATTGATCAAACATGCAATCAAGAAGCAGTGATAATTACTGGTGATTAGAATGTGAAATCTGAAGACGAAGAAGAAGGATTTAAGTTGGAAAATATGGCCTTTAAGATGGAAAAAATGCAGGAGATTGCATGATAGAATTTTACAAGACCAAGGGCTCATTCACTGAAAATACCTTTTTTCAACAATATAAATGGTGACAACATGGATTTTGCTGATGAAATACACAGGAATAAAATTGACTATATCTGTGGAAAGAAATGATGGAAAAACTCAATATCATCAGTCAGAACAAGGCCAGGGGCCAACTGCAGAACTGACCATCAATTGCTCACATGCAGGTTCAAGTTGAAGCTGAAGAAAATTGCAACAAATCTAAAAGAGCCAAAATACAACCTGGAATATATCCCACCTGAATTTAGAGACCATCTCAAGAATAGATTTGACACATTGAGCACTAATGACCAAAGACCAGACAAGTTGTGGAATGACATCAAGGACATCATACAAGAAGAAAGCAAAAAGTTATTAAAACGACAGGAAAGAAAGAAAAGACCAAAACGGAGGTCAGAAGAGACTCTGAAACTTGCTCTTGAATGTCGAGTAGCTAAAGGTAATGGAAGAAATGATGAAGTAAAAGAGCTGAACAGAAGATTTCAAAAGGCAGCTCAAGAAGACAAAGTAAAATATTATAATGCAATATGCAAAGACCTAGAGTTAGAAAACCAAAAGGGAAGAACAGGCCCGGCATTTCTCAAGCTGAAAGAACTGAAGAAAAAATTCAAGTCTTAAGTTGCAATATTGAAGAATTCTACGCGGAAAATATTAAACAACATAGGAAGCATCAAAAGAAGATGAAAGGAATATACAGAGTCACTGCACCAAAAAGAATCGGTTGACATTCAACCATTTCAGGAGGTAGCATATGATCAAGAACGGATGGTACTGAAGGAAGAAGTCCAAGCTGCACTGAAGACACTGGCAAAAAACAAGGCTCCAGGAATCCACAGAATACAAACTGAGATGTTACAACAAATGGATGCAGTGCTGGAAGTGCTCACTGGTCAATGTCAAGAAATTTGGAAGACAGCTACCTGGCCAACTGACTGGAAAAGATCCATATATGTGCCCATTATAAATAAAGGCAACTCAACCAAAGGCAGAAATTATCAAACAGTATCATCAATACCTCCCACATGTCTGTCAGTTTGTCGTACTGTGGGGGCTTGTGTGTTGCTGTGATGCTGGAAGCTATGCCACCGGTATTCAGATACCAGCAGGGTCACCCATGGAGGACAGGTTTCAGCTGAGCTTCCAGACTAAGAAAGACTAGGAAGAAGGACCCAGCAGTCTACTTCTGAAAAGCATTAGTCAGTGAAAACCTTATGAATAGCAGCGGAACATTGTCTGATATAGTGCTGGAAGATGAGCTCCCCAGGTTGGAAGGCACTCAAAAGATGACTGGGATACAATGCACTTCCGATCCAAATTCCAATGACCTTTTTTAATGTGATGGAGAAACAAGTCACCAACTTCATATGGAAGGGAAAGAAGTCCCGGATAGTAAAGCATTACTGAAAAAGAAGAAGAAAGTGGGAGGCCTCACTCTACTTGATTTTAGAACATATTATACAGCCACAGTAGTCAAAACAGCCTGGTACTGGTACAACAACAGGCACATAGACCAAAGGAACAGAATTGAGAACCCAGATATAAATCCATCCACATATGAACAGTTGATATTTGACAAAGGCCCAGTGTCAGTTAATTGGGGAAAAGATAGTCTTTTTAACAAATGGTGCTAGCATAACTGGATATCCATTTGCAAAAAAATGAAACAGGACCCATACCTCACACCATGCACAAAAACTTTGATCCAAGTGGATCAAAGGCCTAAACATAAAGACTAAAACGATAAAGATCATGGAAGAAAAAATAGGGACAATGTTAGGAGCCCTAATACAAGGCTTAAACAGAATACAAAACATTACCAAAAATGATGAAGAGAAACCAGATAACTGGGAGCTCCTAAAAATCAAACGCCTATGCTCATCTAAAGACTTCACCAAAAGAGTAAAAAGACCACCTACAGATTGGGAAAAAATTTTCAGCTGTGACATCTCCGACCAGTGTCTGATCTCTAAAATCTATATGATTCTGTTAAAACTCAACCACAAAAAGACAAACAACCCAATCAAAAAGTGGGCAAAGGATATGAACACGCAATTCACTAAAGAAGATATTCAGGCAGCTAACAGATGAGAAAATGCTCTCAATCACTAGCCATTAGAGAAATGCAAATTAAAACTACGATGAGATTCCACCTCACTCCAACAAGGCTGGCATTAATCCAAAAAACACAAAATAATAAATGTTGGAGGGGCTGCGGAGAGATTGGAACTCTTATACACTGCTGGTGGGAATGTAAAATGGTACAACCACCTTGGAAATCTATCTGGCGTTTTCTTAAACAGTTAGAAATAGAACTACCATACAACCCAGAAATCCCACTCCTCGGAATATACCCTTGAGAAATAAGAGCCTTTACATGAACAGATATATGCACACCCATGTTTACTGCAGCTCTGTTTACAATAGCAAAAAGCTGGAAGCAACCAAGGTGTCCATTAACAGATGAATGGTTAAATAAATTGTGGTATATTCACACAATGGAATACTACGCATTGATAAAGAACAGTGACGAATCTGTGAAACATTTCATAACATGGAGGAACCTGGAAGGCATTATGCTGAGTGAAATTAGTCAGAGGCAAAAGGACAAATATTGTATAAGACCACTATTATAAGATCTTGAGAAATAGTATAAACTGAGAACTCATACTTTTGTGGTTACGAGGGGGGGAGGGAGGGAGGGTGGGAGAGGGTTATTTACTGATTAGTTAGTAGATAAGAACTACTTTAGGTGAAGGGAAGGACAATACTCAATACAGGGAAGGTCAGCTCAACTGGACTGGACCAAAAGCAAAGAAATTTCCAGGATAAACTGAATGCTTCAAAGGTCAGCGGAGCAAGGGTGGGGGTTTGGGGACTATGGCTTAAGGGGACTTCCATGTCAATTGGCATAATAAACTCTATTATGAAAACATTCTGCATCCCACTTTGAAATGTGGCATCTGGGGTCTTAAATGCTAACAAGCGGCCATCCAAGAAGCATCAATTGGTCTCAAGCCACCTGGATCAATGGAGAATGAAGAACACCAAGGTCACATGAAAACTATGAGCCCAAGAGACAGAAAGGGCCACATGAACCAGAGACTTACATCATCCTGAGACCAGAAGAACTAGATGGTGCCTGGCCACAACCGATGACTGCCCTGACAGGGAGCACAACAGAGAACCCCTGAGGGAGCAGGAGATCAGTGGGATGCAGACCCCAAATTCTCATAAAAAGACCAGACTTAATGGTCTGACTGAGACTAGAGGAATCCTGGCAGTCATGGTCCCCAAACCTTCTGTTGGCCCAGGACAAGAACCATTCCCAAAGACAACTCATCAGACATGGAAGGGACTGGACAATGGGTTGGAGAAAGGTGCTGACGAAGAGTGAGCTACTTGTATCAGGTGGACACTTGAGACTATGTTGGCATCTCCTGTCTGGAGGGGAGATAGGAGGGTAGAGAGGGTTAGAAACTGGCAAAATTGTCATGAAAGGAGAGACTGGAAGGAGGGAGCGGGCTGACTCATTAGGGGGAGAGTAAGTGAGAGTATGAAGTAAGGTGTACATAAGCTTATATGTGACAGACTGACTTGATTTGTAAACTTTCACTTAAAGCACAATAAAAATTAAACAAAAAACAGATGACTGGGGAAGAGCTGCCTCCTCAAAGCAGAGTCGACCTTAATGACGTGGATGGAGTAAAGCTTTCAGGACCTTCATTTGCTGATGTGGCATGACTCAAAATGAGAAGAAACAGCTGCAAACATCCATCAATAATCAGAACCTGGAATGTACGAAGTATGAATCTAGGAAATTTGGAAATCATCAAAAATGAAACAGAACACATAAACATTGATATCCTAGGCATTAGTGAGCTGAAATGGACTGGTATTGGCCATTTTGAATCAGACAATCATATAGTCTATTATGCTGGGAATGACACCTCGAAGAGGAATGGTGTTGCATTCATCGTCAAAAAGAACGTTTCAAGATCTATCCTGAAGTACAACACTGTCGGTGATAGGATTCTATCCACACGCCTACAAGGAAGACCAGTTAATACGACTATTATTCAAATTTACACACCAACCAATAGGGCCAAAGATGAAGAATTAGAAGATTTTATCAGCTGTTGCAGTCTGAAGTTGATCAAACATATAATCAAGATGCATTGATAATTACTGGCGATTGGAATGGGACAGTTGGAAACAAAGAAGAAGGATCAGGAGCTGGAAAATACGACCTTGGTGATAGAAACAATGCCGGAGATCGAATGATAGAATTTTGCAAGACCAATGACTTCTTCATTGTAAATACGTTCTTTCACCAACATAAATGGCGACCATACGCGTGGATGTCACCAGATGGAACAGACAGAAATCAAATTGACTACATCTGTGGAAAGAGACGATGGAAAAGCTCAATATCATCAGTCAGAACAAGGCCAGGGGACAACTGTGGAACAGACCATCAATTGCTCAAATGCAAGTTCAAGCTGAAACTGAAGAAAATCAGAGCAAGTCCACGAGAGCCAAAAAATGACCTTGAGTATATCCCACCTGAATTTAGAGACAATCTCAAGAATAGATTTGATGCATTGAATGCTAGTGACCAAAGACCAGACGAGTTGTGGAATGACATCAAGGACATCATCCATAAAGAAAGGAAGAGGTTACTGAAAAGACAGGAAAGAAAGAAAAGACCAAGGTAGATGTCAGAGGAGACTCTGAAACTTGCTCTTGTGCGTCGAGTAGCTAAAGCAAAAGGAAGAGTTCATGAAGTAAAAGAACTGAACAAAAGATTTCAAAGGGCCTCTCGAGAAGACAAAATCAAGTATTATAATGACATGTGCAAAGAGCTGGAGGTGGAAAACCAAAAGGGAAGAACACGCTTGGCGTTTCTCAGCTGAAAGAACTGCAGAAAAAATTCAAGACTTGAGTTGCAATACTGAGGATTCTATGGGGAAAATATTAAATGATGCAGGAAACATCAAAACAAGATGGAAGAAATACACAGAGTCATCACACCAAAAAGAATTAGTCGATATTCAACCATTTCAAGAGGTAGCATATGATCAGGAACCGATGGTACTGAAGGAAGAAGTCCAAGCTACTCTGAAGGCATTGGTGAAACACAAGGCTCCAGGAATTGATGGAATATCAATTGAGATGTTTCAACAAACAGATGCAGCACTGGAGGTGCTCACTTGTCTATGCCAAGAAATATGGAAGACAGCTTCCTGGACAACTGATCGGAAAAGATCCATATTTATGCCTATTCCCAAGAAAGGTGATCCAACCGAATGTGGAAATTATAGAACAATATCATTAACATTACAGAGAAGTAAAATTTTGCTGAGGATCATTCAAAAATGGCTGCAGCAGTGTATCGACAGGGAACTGTCAGAAATTCAGGCTGGTTTCAGAAGAGGATGTGGAACCAGGGATATCATTGCTGATGTCAGATGGATCCTGGCTGAAAGCAGAGAATACCAAAAGGATGTTCACTTGTGTTTTATTGATTATGCAAAGGCATTGGCCTGTGTGGATCATAACAAACTACGGATAATACTGTGAAGCATGGGAATTCCAGAACACTTAATTGTGCTCATGAGGAACAGAACAAGGAGATACTGGTTGGTTTAAAGTCAGGAAAGGTGTGCGTCAGGGTTATATTCTTTCACCAAACCTATTTTATCTGTATGCTGAACAAATAATCCAAGAAGCTGGACTATATGAAGAAGAATGGGGCATCAGGATTGGAGGAAGGCTCATTAACAACCTGCATTATGCAGATGACACAACCTTGCTTGCTGAAAGTGAAGAGGACTTGAAGCACTTACTAATGAATATCAAAGACCACAGCCTTCAGTATGGATTACACCTCAACATAAAGAAAACAAAAACCCTCACAACTGGACCAATGAGCAACATCATGATAAATGGATAAAAGATTGAAGTTGCCAAGGATTTCATTTTACTTGGATCCACAGTCAACAGCCATGGAAGCAGCAGTCGAGAAATCAAAAGACACATTGCATTGGGCAAATCTGCTGCAAAGGACCTCTTCAAAGTGTTGAAGAACAAAGACGTTACCCCGAAGACTAAGGTGCACCTGACCCAAGCCACGGTATTTTCAATCACATCATATGCATGTGAAAGCTGGACAATGAATAAGGAAGACCGAAGAAGAGTTGACGCTTTTGAATTGTGGTGTTGGCGAAGAATATTGAATATACCATGGACTGCCAAAAGAACGAGCTAGTCTGTCTTAGAAGAAGTACAACCAGAATGCTCCTTAGAAGCAAGGATGGTGAGACTGCATCTTACATACTTTGGACATGTTGTCAGGAGGGATCAGTCCCTGAAGAAGGACATCATGCTTAGCAGATTACAGGGTCAGCAGAAAAGAAGAAGACCCTCAACGAGGTGGATTGACACAGTGGCTGCAACAATGACTTGAAGCATAACGATTGCAAGGATGGCACAGGACTGGGCAGTGTTTCATTCTGTTGTGCATAGGGTCGCTATGAGTCGGAACTGACTCAAAGGCACCTAACGACAACGACAACATCATCAATATCACATGCGAGTAAAACTTTGTTGAAGATCATTCAAAAGTGGCTACAGAGGTACATCGACAGGAAATTCCCAGAAATTCAAGCCAGATTCAGAAGTGGATGTATAATGAGGGATACTATTGCTGATGTCAGATGGATCCTGGCTGAAAGCAGAGAATACCAGAACATGTTTACCTGTGTTTTATTGACTACACAAATTTGATTGTGTGGATCATAACAAATTATGGATAACATTTCAAAGAATGGGAATTCCAGAACATTTAATTGTGCTCATAAGGAACCTGTACATAGACCAAGAGGCAGTTGTTTGAACAGAACAAGAGGATACTGCATGGTTTAATGTCAGGAAAAGTGTGCATCAGGGTTGTGTCCTTTCACCATACTTATTCAATCCGTATGCTGAGCAAATAATTTGAGAAGCTGGACTATTAGAAGAAGAATGTGGCATTAGGATTGGAGGAAGGCTCATTAACAACCGCATTATGCAGATGACACAACTTCGCATGCAGAAAGTAGAGAGGACTTGAAGAACTTACTGATGAAGATCGAAGACTACAGCCTTCAGTATGGATTACACTTGAATATAAAGAAAACAAAACTCCTCACAATTGGACCCATAAGCACCAACATTATAAATGGAGAAAAGATTCAAGTTGTCAAGGACTTCATTTTACTGGATCTGTAATCAATACTCATGGCAGCAGCAGTTAAGAAATCAGGGGATATACTGCATTAGGCAAGTCTGCTGCAAGAGACTTCTTTACAGTGTTAAAAAGCAAAAATGTTACCTGACTCAAGCCATGTTTTTTTTTCACTTACATCATAGGCTTGTAAAAGCTGAATAAGGAATGCCAAAGAAGAATTGATGCCTTTGAATAATGGTGTTGGTGAAGAATATTGAATATGCCATGGACTATGAAAAGCATGAACAAGTCTGTCTTGGAAGAAGTATAGCCAGAATGCTCCTTTGAAGCAAGGATGGAGAGACTACATCTTACATACTTCAGACGTTTTATCAGGAGGGACCAGTCCCTGGAGAATGACATCAAGCTTGGTAAGGTATATGGTCATTGAAAAAGAGGAAGACCCTCAACGAGATGGATTGATGCAGTGGCTGCAATAATGGGCTTAAGAATAACAACAATTGTGAGGATGGTGCAGAACCAGGCAGTGTTTCATACTGTTGTACATAAGGTTGCTATGATTCAGAACTGTATCGATGGCACCTAATGACAACAACCTGATGTTAATGAGACAGGATTAGAGGCAGTTATGTTAATAAAGCAGGGCTCAATCTACAAGATTAGTTTGTGTCTTAAGTCAATTTTTTTTTTAGATAAAAAAAGAAAAGTGAGCAGAGAGACAAGGGGGCCTCATACCATCAAGAAACAAGAGCCAGGAGAATACCATGTCCTTTAAACCTGGGGTTCTTGCACTGAGAAGCTACTCAACTGGGGAAGACTGATGACCAGCACCTTCCTCCAGAGTTGACAGAGAGAGAAAGCCTTCTGCTGGAGCTGTAGCCCTGAATTTGGACTTCTGGCCTACTAGAATGAAAGAATAAATTTTTGTTTGTTAAAGCTGTCCACTTGTGGCATTTCTGTTATAGCAGCACTAGGTAACTAAGACAATAAATAAAACAAAAATCCTCACAACTAGACCAATAAGCAGCATTGTGATAAATGGAGAAAAGATTGAAGTTGTCAAAGATTTCATTTTACTGGATCCACAATCAACACTCATGGAAGTAGCAGTCAAGAAATCAAATGATGTATTGCATCGGACAAATCTCCTGCAAAAGACCTCTTTAAAGTGTTAAAAAGCAAAAATGTCACTTTGAGGCCTAAGGTGTGCCTGACCCAAGCTATGGTGTTTTCAATCACTTCATATGCACGCAAAAGATGGAAAATGAATAAGGAAGACTGAGGAAGAATTGATGCCTTTGATTATGGTGTTAGCAAAGAATATTGAATATACCTTGGGCTGCTAGAAGAATGAACAAACCTGTCTTGGAAGAAGTACAACCAGAATGCTCCTTAGAAATGAGGATGGAGGGACGTCATCTCACATACTTGGACATATTATCAAGAGGGACCAGTCCCTGGAGAAGGACATGATGCTTGGTAAAGTACAGGGCCAGCAAAAAAGAGGAAGGCCCTTACTGAGATGGATTGACACAGTGGCTGCAACAGTAGGCTCCAGCATAGCAACAATTGTGAGGGCGGTGCAAGACCAGGCAGTGTTTTGTTCTGTTGGGCATAGGGTTGCTATGAGTTGGAACTGACTCGACACCACCTAACAACAACATTTGTCACTTGCAAACAACAGCATTCTAAATGACTCAGCCTATCCCTACCTGAAGGTCAGAAATCAGTAAAATGAAGACACGTTAGCTTATTCAAGGAGCAAAAGAAATAACTAATAACTAAGAGATAAAGCCAAGAAATTTCAAGTCAGACAGTACCAAAAGTCGATTAGGGAGTGAGAGACAATGGAAGTCAAGCTTTCTAAGGCCATTTACCCCAAAAGAGCTCTGTGAGGCCTGAAGCTTGTTTTTTTTTTTATAAGATTGCTAGCCACAAGAAGAATCAGTGGACCAGCTTAGTTTAAAGGCATGGATAAAAAGCAAAAATCAGAATTTTGTAAGAAAAAAAATCATTCCTTTAACATTCAAGCCCAGATAAAGCCATTCCCATTCTAACATCATGTTTTCCACTAGTATTCAGTATCTATTTTTTTTTAACAATTATTACAAAGTGAATAAATCTCAAGGAAATGAAAGACATTTAAGTATATACCATGTCATATTAACCAAGAAACTATAGAGTTATATAGAATTAATTTGTAGATAAAAATAAATAAAAGAGCCTCAGCTTTTGGCAGCGGCAATTTCACCAGGATGATGTATTGAGGTTTGTACTGGGAGATCAACTTTTGATAATGGACCAGAGAGGCACACACTATCACACACCACCACTAATTATCTGGATGTAAAATAAAGAAGCTTTCTCACTCTGCATTTCCATTTGAAAATATAATTGCCTGAGCTTAATTACATAACTGGGTTTAACTGGGGATCAGTGTCAAGCAGCAAGCTGTAAGATGTAAATAATTAATAGGTTCACCTTGTGATTTCCATGGCTACCAAGGGCTTCAGTGTCCTGACCTCTGGGAGAGAAGGGTGAAGCCTTGGATTGAAGCTTTATTTAGCAAATCCTTCCCATTCAAAGCCCATAAGCTCCTTGTCCCTGTCAGTAAGTGTCCAGAAGGTGCCTTGTCAACAGATTCCATTCGAGGATCTGTCTGGGAGCAGACTGAAGTAGGTGGAGCTTTGGGAGCTTCTGCTACAAACAAGTCATGTGTATTAAAGACTGCTCTGGTTTTCCGCTGGAAGTAAATAACATTTGTGTGACTCACATTTTGTTTTGTGATGTGTATGCATGTGTGTAGTGCATACACGTTCAGGCACACATGTAAGTATGTTTACCAGCTGAAATTGGGCAGTGTTTTCACATAGTATATAGACCAGTAAAAACAGCTGGACCTTCAGTTACTTCTTGTAGCCTTTGTGATTATGTTCGGAACAAGAACAAGATCCAATCCAACTCACTGAAGACGCTACCTCCAGTACAGTCAAATAGTATGTGTCAAAAATTTTCAGAAAGCTGCTACTTTAAAAGATCAAAGTGTGTCGAAGCTTTAACATCAATCGTTCAACCTTTTCCTTGAAGTGGCTTAGGATTATTTATACTCCCCAAAATCAAAGATGATTATGCAATTTCTTTTTCATCTCTTTAAAAAATGGGTCGTGTCCCTATTTCGTTGTTCCCCTAGAAATAGGTCGTGTCAAACCATAAAAGGGACAAATTAATAAGTTTTCTTGATCTTATCATTTTTATAGTTGACGAACCAAATCATTGCACCCATAAGATGGAATAAGAGAAGGGTCTCCCCAAATAAACTTTTTATTTCAGGGTTGCTTGATAGATATTGATAGAAGTATCAGTTTTATTAAGTGGAAAACTCTACGATCTAAATTGGATACATACGGCAGACTAGAGAAATGGATTTGAAATGAGAGCTATAGTCTCTTTGTGAACCAAAGTAATGTAATGATTGCCAATTTTATTAAGGCATTAGTTGATTATAATTCAGTGTGTTAATTTAATATTACAGATGATACGCTTTGCCCTAGTTTCAGTTCTGCTCTATCATAACCCTGGGTGTTTGTGTATTCCCATTGTCAGACCATGCCTTTTTCAGCCCCTACGAACCAGTATCATTGATATGTTTCATTTGTAGCTTCAGCCTCACTGGTTGTGAACTTATCCTGACAAAAGCTGAAAATTATGTTTGGTATTACATTCATTCCTATAAGGAGGTGAAGCCTAGAATTATTTGTGTTTCTGGTATAGTAATCAACGGACCTAGGGTGGATTCTGGAAGCCTGAGTGACCTCGACTGTTTTAGCCTGGTTTGTATGCCTGATCTTCTCTTAATTTTTGCTGTTCCCTGCTTGCCAGGTGCTCTGGCACCTTTTCTTATTTTACCAAACAATTTCCCTGTTATCAGTTTTCCATGTGTACCTTTATATCATTGAGCATGACTGTATAGGGGCCACAGTTAGTGAATATAAACCAAGGATAAAAGGCCACTCACTGCATCATTCTGGGTTTGTTCAAGAAAACAGAACCACTGCAAATATGAATGGGAATATTTGGGCTTAATAAAGAAACAGTGGTGAGAGGGGTGGGGAGTCATTGTTTATGGTGATTAAAAAAAAACTTGTCAACAAATACTGGTGATGGTTGCACAACGTTAGTAATGTAATTGGTGTCACTGAATTGTATGTGTAAAAAATATCGAATTGGCAAATGTTTTATATATATGTTTTACAACAATTTTTAAAAAGCAGGAAAAAATGAAGAAAACAGGGCTTATAAAAATGTGGAAAGAGCTGGGGGAGTATTGATCTGGATGGCTGAGACTCGAGAATGAAGAAACAATTATTGAAATCTTTCCGAAGTATCTCTGCTATTAGCAGTCCTGCTTGTATTGAGCTTCTACAGTTTCGTATTATCTTTTGCCACAGGACAAAGGAGTGATAAAAGGTACTCCATAGAATCTCCTGGGTTCTAGTCATTCCCTTCTCACCCCTATTTTGTAGTAGCATCCTAATTTCTACTTTATAATCAGGATGAATTACCCCAACCATTATAGCGACACCCACTTTGCCTTTTGGTTCAGTGACTTGAGGTGCTCATAGTGTTCAGGTGGCAGTTTCAGTTTCTAGTTCATAATACTGTTGTTTGTTCCCTGATCTTAGAAATTAAGACCTTACCAGCACCTAAGGCCAACCTGCAAGCATGGGAACTGAAAATTTTGCTAGTGGATTGTTAGGACTAATAATGAGAGGAGCCACTTCCATTTCCAGCCCTTGGTTCCTAATGCATACTGATTGTGGATGATATAACACCATATACTAGTTGCTAAAATAGAACATATACAACATCCTGTGGACATTACCCCAGCCCTTCAATGTGGTATCAAGCGACTAAAGTTCAAGTCTTCAAGAGGCCATACCACTGTTGTATCAGGCCAGCTGCTTCAGGATGATGAGGAACATGGTAAGACCAGCAAAAGTTGAGGACCTGATCCTACTGTCACATTACATTCACTGCAAAAATATTTCTTTGGCTAAGAGAAATGTCTTTGTGGAATAACCTGACAATGAATAAGGCATTTTGTAAGTCCACAGGTTGTGGTTTTAGTAGAAGCACTGCAGATAGGAAAAGCAAATCTAAATCCAGAGTAAGTGTTTATTTCAGTTAGAACAAATCACAGCGACCAGGCCTCTGGCTGGTCCTCCCAGGGAATTGTGCCATATTGGGGGAGTCAGTATTGATCTTTATTGTTGGCATGTTGGTAACTCAGGAGAGGCTGTAGCCAGCAGCTTTGGTGAGTGGAAGTCACTGCACAATCTTCATCCTTGCTGCTATAATCACATAGGGCAAGGAAAGGTGTGGCTGGGGGAGAAAGACTGACTGACATCCTCACATAGGGCCATTTTGTCTCTCTGGTTATTCTAAGTCTCCTCTGCCGAGAATGAACAAATCTGTCTTGGAAGAAGTACAACCAAAATGCTCCTTAGAAGCAAGGATGGCAAGACTGCGTCTAATATACTTTGGACATGCTGTCAGTCCCTGGAGAAGGACATCATGCTTGGTAGAGAATCAGTGAAAGACAAGAAGATCCTCAATGAGATGGACTGATACAGTGGCTGCGACAATGGGCTCAAGCATAACAATGATTGTGAGCATGGCGCAGGACGGGGGAGTATTTCGCTGTGTGGTATATCGGGTCGCTATGAGTCAGAACTAAATCGACGGTACCTAACAACAACAACAACCTCTGCTGAAGTAGTCCTTCGCTGAATATCTACATGGGACACAAATATCCTCATATTCTCTGCTAATTTGAAGAGGCCTCTATGAATCCAAACTGACTCGACTCAACAGGTTTTTTTTGGGGGGGGGTTATCCTTATATCTCTTCTCCAGACCTCCTTGTAACAATTTTCCAATTTTGTGCCTGCCAAGTCCATGACCATTGAGCTAGATCCAAACCTCTGCCTATATTTTCTTCCAAGCAAAATGAACAAGAAGGTGCACTGCTTTAAGTTTTTTCACTGGAAGGATTTCCCTTCACTACCATTCTTTAGGGTCACTCTGTGGTGCTGCAGCTGTCCACTTTCAATTGTTACTAGCATGTAATACAGAACCATCTGTAAACAAGCTTTGTTTTTGTCAGTGAGCTTGTCATAGGGGATTCCCCATAAGGTCACAGGTGCTGGTTGGGGGAAATAAAGTCTTGCAATACGAGTAAAAACCACAGGAGTCTGACTCATTGGCCTTTGCAAAATACTTGTGCCTTCAGGACCTGCTCAAGCCTTATAGTGTAAATACTACTTCCACTTGATGATAAAGTGCTGTTATGCACATCCCAATCTATAATGTGGTGAGGCAGACAACACCATCATTTTATGATGAGAAACTTAGGTCACATGGTAACTTGGCCTCTCATTATCAAATATTCAGGCTCTTCTAGGACCCAGGAGCAAGCCAAAAGCTGTTTTGCAGAAGGAAAATAGTTACCTGCAGAAGAAAACATAGCTTTACTTCAAAATTCAAAAACTCTGCACTGTTATTTATCTATAGGGGACTGACAAGCACTCCACACAGAATTTTTATCTGCCACAGACACCTCACTACCATCAGATCTGCAGGGTTATGTGGCTCAAGTAGCAGAGCAGCTTGAAGAGCAGCCTGAACCTGTTGCAAAGCCTTTTCTTGCTCTGTGCTCCACTCAAAACTGGAAGTCTAGACAGATTACCCAGTAGATGGATCAAAGAAGCATGCCTAAATGAAGTACGGATTGCCTTAAAATTCAAAGAGGCACCATAGTGGTAGGAGTGGTAGGAGCCATTTGTCCTTCACTTTGTAGGGAATATCTCAATATACCCTGGACTATGGAGCTCTTGGAAATTTCACTGAGCTTGCAAAACCCTGAGTTTTTGTGGTGTTTCCACCCTCTGGCATCCATGTGTTTTGTTAAGGTACACAAGGATGTTAGCTACTTCCTGCAATCATTAGTACATTGACAAGAATAACGTTCTGTGGAATGATTAAACAATCAAGGTCCTCAAGGACTGGATTATAATAGAGGTCTGAGGTGGGGTAACATAGACATCATGTGTTGATGTCCCTGCTACAGGTAGGAAAACTTTTTCTGACTGTGTTTACTAACAAGTGCAGAGAAAAAAACACACCGCACCAAAAAAAAAAAAAAAATCAATAGCTGCAAACTAAATATAAAGGGTGTGTCAGTTAACTCTGGTAAAAATACACATCTACTACAACAACTGCAATGAAAGCCAGTTGATTAAGTTGATGGTAATCTGATACAATTTCCAAGATTCATATTTTCTCTGCACAGGCCAAGTAGGTGGGCTGCATGTAGGGACCAATATATCTCCATATGTCAAGTCTTTGATGAAGTCTTACTTTTGGTTTACTATTTCAATAGGGAGAAGCCTTTCCTATCATAATATCCCTCACTCCTCAGTTCAAGGAACTAATATGGGAAGTCTGAATATGTCCATTCAAACTATGCATTCCAGGGCTGAGAAATAGCCACATGGTTAGAGACCAAATGGTCCTACAGAGAGACAGACATGAGCCAAATTCCATAAATCACCTGACTTCCATAGTCCCTAATTTTGATTACTAGACCACAGTAACATTTGAATCTCCAGTATTAGCATTAGTTCAGGGAAAGAGTGAACTAACTAGTAAGCGAGGTATATACAGGCTTACATTAAGCAAGTTACACATGAGCTTACTTGTGTTTACTTGCTAATCTGTAGTCCATAATTTCACATGGGTTTCACCACATCTTTGATTCAGGGCCAGTTTATATTAATAACTGGAAACTTTACCTAGTTCCCTTTCCCCAGTGCATAGTCACCTGGTAAATGGACACAAGTCTCTTTAGGAAAGGTTGGGAGGCAGGTTTCAAGTATTTGTTTTTGGAAGTGTAGAGAAGCTTTATTCAAGGTGACCTAGTGTATTAGACTCCTACAGCTGCTCTAACAAAATACCACAAATATATTATCTTACAGTTTTAGAGGTCAGAAGTCTGAAATAATAACTCTCACCTGAGTAAAATCAAGGTGTTTGTAGGGGTACAGTTCTTTCTGATGAGTGTAGATGGAGAATCTATTTTCTTGCATTTTCCAGCTTTGAGATGTTGCCTATATTCCTTGGCTCATTTTCCCTTCCATCTTCAAAGCCAGAAGTGACAGTAGAATCTTTCTCATGATGCCATCTCTTTGGTCCTGACTCTTTTGCTTCCCTCTTCTATTTTTTAAGGACTTTTTCAATCACATTAAGCCCACCCAGACAGCACAGGTTATAATCTCCTCATTTTAAGGTCAGCTGATTAGCAGCCTTAATTCCATCTGCAATCTTAATTAGGATGTGCACATCTGCCTACCACACCTAACCTCCTCTTTATTAAAAGGGCTATGATTTGGCTCAGGTCTGGGAATTTGTTGAGGAAACATGACTCTCTATTGTATTAATTCAGGTAAGACTTCTGTAACTAGATCAAGTTTGTTTTTTGTTTGTTTGCTTGTTTGACTTATACAAATCAGGTAAGGCTTCAGTTCATAGGTTGTCATGGTCCTATGAACCCTATGATTCATTATCCATCACCAAAGATCTGTACAAGTCGAATCAGTGTGATTACTTTTTGGCTTTTTTTTACTCAGGTATCTCAAAAGCCATGGAATTCAGAGAGCCCATTTTGATGTCAGCATCTCTTAGTTTCTTTGCAGAGAACTGCCACTATGGACCATTCAAGGATTTTTATAGTGCTTGCACCAATTTACTTCTTAAAGCCTTGGTGAAGGTTATGTACTCTGGACACTCCCAGGTGATATAACTAGTGGGTGGGTAAGCAGGACCTTTATTATAATTTCACTCCGTATTCATATCCTCATAAGTCTTTGAATGTTTTCCTCTATAGCAGTAGTTCTCAACTGGGAGCAATTCTGCACTTCAGGGGATATTTGGTATCTGGAGACATTTGTGATTGTCATAATTTGGGGGGTATGCTACTGGCATTTGGTTGGTAGAGGCTAGGAATACTGCTAAACATCCCACAATGCACAGGACAGACTCACCAATATCCCCAAACCAAAAAATCAAATCTGTTGCCATCAAGTCAATTCTGACTCATAGTGACCCTATAGGACAGAGTAGAACTGCCCCATAGCGTTTCTGAAGAGTGGCTGGTGGATTCAAACTGCCAACCTTTTGATTAGCAGCCAAGCTTTTCACCACTACACCATCAGGGCTCCTACCAACACCCCTCCCATCCCCAAATATCTTGCTCCAAAAGTCGGCAGTGCCAAGATTGAAAAACCCTGATCTAGAGTTTACCAAGGAACTTCTGGAGTCTTAGCTTCATCAATTATAGGTTATGACTGGGCCCAGATTTCAGTCAACCAATTGAGAAATCAAAGTCATCCATAGATGCTTGAGCTGGTACATTGAATCCAGAATCTCTAGTTAGTGCATCCATATTAATAAATTCAATCTGATCCAATATTGTGTTCCTCCAACTCTGGTCTAACGCCCTTAAGATCTCTTCTTATTCATATTTTCCCAGGTGCTGCTGATATAAATTGGCAATATCTTCCATGTAATACTTGTGTAGTAGGTTTGAGTCATATTACAATTCTACAATCAATGAGAGTGGTCAGGGGTTGGTCTTAAAGATCAGCATTCATTTACAAGGCATCTATTCCATAAGTAGTCATTACAGATCCCTTGAGCAAGGTGAGTCTAACACCATTCATTACACAGGGAAGGAAAGGAAGCTCAGGGGAATTTGGAAGTTCCAGGTCATTAGCTTAATTAAAATCTGGCTAGATACCCTCATCCAAATGTTTAAGGTCCCATTCTTTTTTGATGGATGCCCTAAATATAAGTGACCCTACATGGTTAGGAATTCAAATCGAATTATAATTCAGTTGCCAACAAGAAAACACTTTGGATTTGGATTTCAGAAATCTCCACCTCAAGACTGTAGGAGATAAGGTTTTTTGTTTTTTAAAGATGGTCATAGAAATGTTATTATTATTTATCTAACCTTGAGCTGGAATTTTAGAGCCCTGAATGCATCTTTATTTTTTTCTCTCCAAATTTTCCATTATACTTACAAGCAACTAATCCATCCCAGAGTCCCTACATGCAGTATTTCCCTACAATGTCCTATTACAGCCCCTTATAGCCTTTGCTTCTATAGGTACTTGACTCCAGGTGATAATTTTAGTAACTGTTTTGCCACTGCCTGCTATAAATTATCATTGGCCCACTCATCACTTAAAATGAAGATTATTAACACCTTTAAATTTTTTTTTAGGTCAGAAAATTAATGCAAAAATCCCATCCATAAGGTTCTATAGCCCTGAGACTACTCCTAATACCAAAAGTTGCATTAGTTTGGATTTGGTCAGGAAAAGAGAGCCACATCAAGTATTAAGAGAAGTACTTTAATATAGAAATTAGAGCTTACATAATACCTGGCATCCTGAGGCTGGAGGATTGAAGAAATGTTCACCGTGACATTGCCTACAACAATGGGACAGAGGAAGAAAGCTGCCACTTGTGGGAATGTCTACAAACCACTGCAACTTAAAAGTAGGAGTATATGAAGAAGGGTGGGAGCCTGCCATGCCTGAGTGCCACGAACTTCCAAAAAATAATGGCTTCTGCTTCACTTTCTACTTTGAAAATCTCATGCAAGTTACTTCATTGGTAAATTCTAACCCGGAGCCTTACAGGGAAGGGAGTTCTAGTAAATGTAGTCCTCAGCCTTAAAAGGGATGGATGGTAATTTTGCCAAGTTGATGGCAAATTCAGCACACTCACCAATTTTACCATTACTTGGGAATCTCTGTTGTCAAACTCTGCCACCTGTAACAACCCTGGCATTTCAATTCTTTCTTGGTTGACCTCAATCTGCTTTTGAATATCCTTCTTAGCATTAGTGAATCAGCTCTCAAAAGTAACTGCCCAGCATTTGATTCCACGATACACTTTAATTTTGCTTGTCGTCAGTTATGTGTTTGGCTTTGATAATCCTTTGTGCTTTTAGAAATCAAGTCTCCATGGAAGCCACAGGGAGGAGGCACTCTCATTTCCCTTTGCTCTATGGTCCCACCAGTCACTCAGATTTTAGTTCAAATATTACTTCCTTAGAGAAACTTAGCTTGACTTCCCACAGATCTAATATACTCTGTCAGATCAGATTGACTACACTTTCATAGCAGCACTTTGTACTTCTCCTTTGCAGCACAGTCTTAGTCTATACCTATATATTTGTGTAATTATTTGATAAATGTCAATTATTTCCTCTAAACTGTAAGTCCCCTGAGGACAGAGACTATGACTGCTTTGCTTACCATTATATCACAGTTCTTGACACATAATTGGTACTCAGTAAATGCTTGATGAAGATCTCATTTGATAACCCTGTTGTAAACGTGACAGTGTAATATAAAGAGAAGAGGGCTAAAATACCATCAGGAGAACTCTGTTCTAGTTCCACCTCAGTTAAATGACTGTAGGCAGGTGACTTAAACTTCCTCAGTTTCACTTTTGTTGTTGTTGTTGTTAATGACCCCCAACTTATGGGAACCCCCAATTCATGATGATCTCCGATTCATGGCAATGCTATGCACAAAAAAACTGGACTTTTGTGATCCATAGGGTTTTTATTGACTTATTGTTCACAAGTAGGTCATCAGGCCTTTCTTCCTAATCCATCTTAGTCTGGAAGTTCTGCTGAAATCTGTTCAGCATCATAGCAACACATAAACCGCTACTGACAGATGGTTGGTGGCTGCACTTGAGGTGCATTGCTTGGGAATAGAACCTGCGTCTCCCGCATAGGTGGTGAGAATTGTACTACTGAAAAACCATTGCCATCAAAATGAAGAAATTGAACCAGAGTGAAGGTCCATTATAGTCCTGAATCCGTAACTTCTTTTTAAGACTTAATCTTATACATTGACTTTTCTTAAAATAGGGTATACCAGCATAGACATGATTTGAATATGCAGATGAGAGAGACCACGCATTCTGAGACAAATCCCAAGTTTTTAACTTGGAAGAATGGTATTTTTTATATAATCAACAGCAATCAAAGTGCAGCATGAGGCAAGATCTTTCTTTGGATTTAGGATTAACAATGTCTTCCCTATTTTTACACATTTATTCATTTTGGTCAGTTTTATGGACTGTACTCACACTACAATTTTTTTTCTAGAAGATAGCAGCATGTTTTAGCGGCAACAGCTTAGGCATTAGAATCAAATAGACCTAGCTTTAATCTTATTCTTCATTCCTAGTCACCTAAAACCACTTCTGTAAGCCCCAGAGAATAAGAATGAGTATCCTATAGAGGTCTTATAAGGATGAAATAAAATAATCCTTGTAAATATTCAAGCTCAGTTATCTGTCTTCAAGGTGATATCTTTGCTTTTTAACACTTTAAAGAGGTCTTCTGCAGCCGATTTGCCCAATGCAATGTGACATTTGATTTCTTGAATGCTGCTTTCATGGATGTTGATTGTGTACCCAGTAAAATGAGATCTTTGACAACTTCAATCTTTTCTCCATTTACCGTGATGCTATTTGTTGGTCTGGTCGCGAAGATTTTTATTTTCTTTATGTTGAGGTATAATCCATACTGAAGGCTGTGGTCTCTGATCTTCATCAGTAAGTGTTTCAAGTCCTCTTCACTTTCAGAAAACAAGGTTGTGTCATCTGCATATCACAGGTTGTAAATGAGTCTACCTCCAGTCCTGATGCCATGTTCTTCTTCATATAGTCCAGCTACTCCAATTATCTGCTCAGCATACAGGTTGAATAGGGATGCTGAAAAGGTACAACCCTGACTCACAGTTTCCCTGACTTTAAATCACATAGTATCTCCTTGTTCTGTTTGAATGACTACCTCTTGATCTATGCTCAATTTCCTCATAAGCACAATTAAGTATTCTGGAATTCCCATTCTTCACAATGTTATCCATAATTTGTTCTGATTCACACAGTCGAATGCCTTTGCATAGTCAATAAAACACAGGTAAATATCTTTCTGGTATTCTCTGCTTTCAGCCAGAATCCATCTGACATCAGCATTGATATCCCTTGTTCCATGTCCTCTTCTGAATCTGGCTTGAATTTCTGGCAGTTCCCTATTGATGTACTGCTGCATCTGCTTTTGAAGGATCTTCAGCAAAATTTTACTTCTGTGTGAAATGAATGATATCATTCGATAATTTCCACATTCAGTTGGATCACCTTTCTTTGGAATAGGTGTAAATATGGATCTTTTCCAGTCGGTTGGCCAGATAACTGTCTTCCAAATTTCTTGGCATAGGTGAGTGATCACTTCCAGTGCTGCATCCATTTGTTGAATCCAACATCTCAACTGGTATTCCATTAGTTCCTGGAACCTTGTTTTTTGCCAGTGCCTTCAGTGCAGCTTGGATTTCTTCCTTCAGTACCGTGGGTTCTTGATCATATGCTGCCTCCTGAAATGGTAGAACATCAACCAGTTCTTTTTGGTACCATGGCTCTGTGTAATTCTTCCATCTTCTTTTGATGCTTTCTGTATTGTTCAGGATTTTGCCCACTGGGGGAAAAAAAAGAAAAACGTTGCTTTTGAGTCTATTCTGACTCGTAGTGACCCTATGGAATCCTTCAATATTGTAACTTGAAGCTTGAATTTTTTCTTCAGTTCTTTCAGCTTGAGAAATGCCGAGTGTGTTATTACCTTTTGGTTTTTTAGCTCCAGGTCTTTGCACATGTCATTATAATACTTTACTTTGTCTTCTCCAGCTGCCCTTTGAAACCTTCTGTTCGGCTCTTTTATTTCATCATTTCTTCCTTTCGCTTTAGCTACTCGACATCCAAGAGCAAGTTTCAGAGTCTCTTCTGACATCCATTTTGGTCTTTTCTTTCTTTCCTGTCTTTTTAATGACCTCTTGCTTTCTTCATGTATGATGTCCTTGATGCCATGCCACAACTTGTCTGGCCTTCAGTCATTAGTGTTCAGTGTGTCAAATCTATTCTTGAGATGGTCTCTAAATTCAGGTGGGATACACTCAAGGTTGTACTTTGGCTCTGGTGGACTTATTCTAATTTTCTTCAGTTTCAACTTGAACTTGCATATGAGCAATTGATCGTCTGTTCCACAGTTGGCCCCTAGCCTTGTTCTGACTGATGATATTGAGCTTTTTCATCGTTTCTTTCCAAAGATGTAGTCAGTTTGATTCTTGCATATTCCATCTGGCTAGGTCCACGTGTATAGTCACCGTTTATGTTGAAAAAAGACCAGTTACGAGGAACTCAAAAAATTGAGTTATGTTTACAAATAAGGAAACTGAGGCAACACGGAAGTTTGGTGTGTGTGTATATGTGTGTGGGTGTGTGTGCTGCCAAGCTTAGGCAATTAGAGTACCTGTTTCTCACTTCTGCGTGGATTCCTGTTCTGTCTGGCAACTCTGTGATAAAAAGAAAGTAATAGGATCAGTTAGAAAAGAAGCTATGTGAATAAAAATCACAGGCACATAATTGGCATAAACAGTTCTCAGTATCTAAAAGTACAGTGAGAACTTTTGTTTTATTCCTTTAATCGTTTTTACAGTTTATCTTGGAAGGAACTGCACTGAGCACAATGAACAACACTTTTATACTATTAAACTTTCAAAAAGTTAATTCAAAGTGTAATATAATTTTCCCTTAACCAAAATGCTCAAAGAAGAGAAGAATTTTTATTAACTGAGAAATAGCTCTGATACCCATTTTTTCCACCTTTGTATTTGAAAACCTTTCAAGAATACGATTTTGAAATTTTCTAGTCATAGTGTACAAAATATGCACACTCTTGGAAATTTTTGTTGATGTCTGGGGATCTAATGATGCCTAACGATTGTCATTGATTGTCATTTTATCCTACATATGTTTACAGACTGCTTCCTATAATAGAAATCAACAGATGCAAGAAATACAAGGACAGAGGACACAGTTTCCTTAAGATCCTCACCGTCTAGTATCACAGTTAGTAAACTCAGAAGAAATGACAAAATACAACCTAAATGTGGCTGTTTTAATTGTTGTGTTGTTATTAATTAACTATAGAATCTTTCCTTTTAAAATATAAAATAGCTTAGCTTCCAAAAGTCTCTGTGTTTATTTGTCTGTAACTGCAAAGTGATGGAAGGGGTTTTCACATGTATTTCCTTGATGCAGTTCCACCAAATTAAAGTGAGATTTAGCCCTTCAAAGTTTTAAAACCAGGTTCAAATTTTTCTTTTTTGGTGGCAGCTTTAAGATAGATCAGTTTCAGCAGAGACTGTTAGTCACACAACCCCCATCACCAATACGCACACACCCATACATAAACTCTGATGCTCTCCAGGGTAACTACAAAATGGTCCAGTGCCTGTTTGTTTCCTTGCCACCCTTTTGGTGTACAGAGTCCAATAGACCTTCAACTACTGCACATTCAAGAGCTGCACTGGAGTTTTCATCGATAGCAATTTCACATTGCTTAGTCTTTAGTCCTTCAACAAACTTTAAACTTTCTCCTGAATGCACATTAGGCTAGTGGGCTTCCAGCATGGATTCTAATTTTCTAGAAATGTGCTTTAAAAGTATCCATTTTGCTCTTAACATTTCCTCACATCTTCCTGAAACTCTGTACTTACTATCTATGGAGTGATTTAATCATTGTCTTTCAGAATCTTTCCTTCTCACTATACTGCAAATTTGTCCATTTGCAATATTTATAATTTCACTTTCCAATTTTAAACTGTGTCTCCTTTTTTCCCATTGTACACATACACGTATTAGCACTTACTACACACTGACCATAGTAATAAGGGAAATACAGGACAATTGTCTGGAAGCATTAAGAACCAACTTGAGGTTCTTTGTAGGCTTTTAAAGTGATTTCCGTCAGCATGGCCAAGTATTTTTCCGTACGAACTTTAGCTAAGATGCAGTTATGCGACAGTGAAGACTTAGATTTAGCTAGGATTGTGGTTTTGCCTGCAGGTAAAATGAGAAAAATGGGAAAAGAAATTAAGCATGTGGCATCTAGTGTATTCCGAGTCATGGCAACCTTATGTATAAAGGAACGAAACATTGCCTGGTCCTGTGCCACCTCCACGACCTTTGATATGCATGTTTGAGCCCATTGTTGAAGCTATTTGTGTCAATCCTTCTCATTCAAGGTTTTCCTCATTTTTGCTGACCATTTACCAAACATGATGTCCTTTTCTAGCAATTGATCTTTCCTGATGACAGGTTCAAAGTAAGCAAGACAAAACCTCACCATTCTCACTTCTAAGAAGCATTCCGAGTGTATTTCTTCTAAGGCCAATTGTTTGTTCTTTTGGCAGTCTGTGATATAGTCAATATTCTTCACCAACACCACAATTAAAAAATGCATTAATTCCTCTTTTTTCATTGTGCAGCTTTCACATGCATATGTTGATGTTGTTATTAGGTGTGGTCTAGTTGGTTCCTACTCATAGCGACCCTCTGTACAACAGAATGAAACATTGCCCATTCCTGCTCCATCCTCTCTTTGTTATGGCTGAACCCACTGTTGCAGCTACTGTGTCAAACCATCTCATTGAAGGTCTTCCTCTTTTTTGATGACCCTCTACTTTACCAAGCTGATGTTCTCCAGGAACTCATCTCCCCTGATAACATGTACAAAGTATGTGAGACGAAGTCTCATCATTCTTCCTTCTAAGGAGTATTCTGGGTGTAATTCCTCCAATACAGGTTTGTTTGTTCTTCTGGAAGTCCATGGTATACTCAATATTCTTCACCTACACCATAATTCAAAGGCATCAATTCATCTCCAGTCTTCCTTATTCATTGTCCAGCTTTTGCATGCATACAAAGCGACTGAAAGTAACACGGCATGGGTCAGGCACACATTAGTCTTCAAGCTTACATCTTGGCTTTTCAACACTTGACAGAGGTCTTTTGCAGCAGAGTTGCCCAATGCAATACATCCTTTGATTTCTTGACTGTTGCTTCCATGGGCATTGATTGTGGATCCAAGTAAAATTAAATCTTTGACAATATCAAACTTTTCTCCATTTATCATGATGTTGCTTATTGGACTAGTCATGAGGATTTTTATTTTCTTTATGTAGAGGTGTAATCCATACTGAAGGCTGGAGTCTTTGATCTTCATCAGTAAGTGATTCAAGTGTTCTTCAATTTCAGCAAGCAAGGTTGTATCATCTGCATATGGTAGGTTGTTACTGAGTCTTCCTTGAATCCTGTTGCCATGTTCTTCTTCATATAGTCCAGCTTCTTGGGTTATTTACTCAGCACACTGATTGAATAAGCACGGTAAAAATATACAACCCTGAGGTGGGGCCAAGATGGCTGACGAGGTAGAAGCTACCTTGGATCCCTCTTGCAACAAAGACTCGGAAAAACAACAAATGAGTCGATCACGTACATGACAATCTACGAACCCTGACCATCAAACACAGATCTAAGGAGTTGACCTGAGAGACAGAGACTCAGCCAGTGCAAGCAGGCTGCACACTGACGCGGCTAAGGAGAGAACAAACGAGCAACCACGGGGAAGCAGCGACTGTTTTTGGAGCCTGGAGCCAGTGTCCCAGTCAGAAAACCTTGGCACCGGGCTTAGGACTGGGTGCAGGGGAGCTGAGCATGGCATCCTGAGATGGTGCAAACATGGGATGCAGGTCTAGCCCCCAGAAGTGAACTCGGGGGAAGCCCAGCCAGGGCACACAGGCAGTGCAGCAATGTGGCTGACAGGAGGAGAAGTCACCGGGAGGCAGCAACTGGTTTTGGAGCCGGGAGTGCGGCATCCCAGCCAGGGAACCATGGCGCTGGGCTTTGGACTGGGAGTGGAGGAGCTGACCACGGCTTCTGAGACAGCACAAGCACAGGGCCTAGGGCCTGACCCTCGGGGGCAATCTCGACCCAGCCAGTGCACACAGGCTACACACCCCTCGGGAATCTCAGATAAAACAGTCCTCACCAAGCAAGATAAGTAACTTTGTCTATATTCCTGGGTGCTACTCTCTCCTATATATCTGATCCCTCCCCTCCCCTTCCCAGGTGGCTTCATTAACATTGGAATTTCCTTGGCCAGAGAGTGAAGTGCTCTGCGTTTTTTGTTGTTGTTGTTGTTGTTGGTTTGTTTTGTCTTTTCCTAACTCATTCTCCTGGCCTGAGAGAAGCAGCTACTAAAAACCCAGGGACCAAGAATCCATCCCTGACTTCCTGAAATTGGACTAAAAATACAGAACCAGCTCCAGCCAAGCATGTGTGATACACAGTCTTGGGCTTTCATCCCTACAAGGAACAAGGTGGCTTTTATAATGCAAAGGCAATTCTGATAGTGATCTGACTGTAATTGTTTTAGCGGATTACTGGAAAAACAAGTTTCCCAGGTCTGATATCTCTACCTATTCAACAGAGCCCTCACTGACCCACAACAGGGAACTGAGGGCTGAAGCTCCACCCAAACCACCTAACCTCCTGCCATAGGGGTCTGAGGATAGTGGCATCTACCAATCTGTAGACGTACATGCATTGGGTGCCTAAGGTACAGCTGTAGAGCCCACCCACCAAAGTGCTTTAGGAATAGAGACACACCTACCTCACTGGCACTTGAGGGAAGCCTGTCAGCATTCTGCCCCTCCTGGAATGTGACCCCCTGCTGCTAATAGAATCTGGTGCACACAACTATCACCACTACTCCTCTAAGCAAATAGGGGACAGTCTACCCCACATATTTGGTGACCCAAAATCAGATTCTACTCAAGAATAGTGAATGGACTCAGGCTTATATTTCTGGTAACAGCCCAAACCAGCTGGTAATAGGACATAAGTGACTCAAAGGCTACAACAATCAAGACAGTGCAGTCTAATAGCCCATCTACGCATATTGAAAGAAAACAAAACAAGATAAGACTCAGTGAGCAAATATAAAATAAATCATTACAATATCTTATAGATGGCTCGAGACAGCAGTTGATATCAAACCACATAAAGAAGCAGACCATGATCGCTTCTACAACTCCCCAAATTAAAGAATCAAAATCTTTCCCAAATGAAGATACAATCCTGGAATTGCCAGATGCAGAATATAAAAAACTAATTTACAGAATGCTTCAAGACATCAGGGATGACCTCAAAAATGAAATAAGGCAATCTACAGAAAAAGCCAAGGAACACACTGATAAAGCAGTTAAACAAATCAAAAAGATTATTCAAGAACATAGTGAAAAAATTAATAAGCTGCAAGAATCCATAGACAGCATTCAGAAATCCAAAAGATTAACAGTAAAATTACAGAATTAGACAACTCAATAGGAAGTCAGAGGAGTAGAATCGAGGAATTGGAAGGCACAGTGGGGGAGCTGGAGGATAAGGCAATTGACACCAATATAGTTGAAGAAAAATCAGATAAAAGAAATTTTAAAAAATGAAGAAACCCTAAGAATCATGTGGGACTCTATCAAGAAGGATAACCTGCATGTGATTGGAGTCCCAGAACAGGGAGGGATGACAGAAAACACAGAGAGAATAGTTGAAAATCTGCTGACAGAAAACTTCCCTGACATCATGAAAGACGAAAGGATATCTATCCAAGATGCTCATCGAACCCCATATAAGATTGATCCAAAAAGAAAATCACCAAGACATATTATCATCAAACTAGCCAAAACCAAAGATAAAGAGAAAATTTTAAAAGCAGCCAGGGATAAAAGGAAGGTCTCCTACAAAGGAGAATCAATAAGTTCAGACTACTCAGCAGAAACCATGCAGACAAGAAGGCAATGGGATGACATATATAGAGCACTGAAGGAGAAAAACTGCCAGCCAAGGATCATTTATCCAGCAAAACTCTCTCTCAAATATGAAGGTGAAATTAAAACATTTACAGATAAACACAAGCTTAGAGAATTTGCAAAAACCAAACCAAAGCTACAAGAAATACTAAAGGAAATTGTTTGGTCACAAAATCAATAACACCAGACAACAACACAACACAAGGTCACAGAACAGAATATCCTGATATCAACTCAAATAAGGAAATCACAAAAACAAATTAAGATTAATTTTAAAAAGAAAAAAATGCTCAAAACAGGGAATCATTGAAGTCATTACGTAAAAGATCACAATAATCAAAAAGAGGGACTAAATACAGGAGGCATTGAACTGCCATATGGAGAGGAAAACAAGGCGATATAGGACGATACAAGTTAGGTTTTTACTTAGAAAAATAGGGGTAAATATTAAGATAACCACAAAGAGGTCTAACAATTCCATAACTCAAAATAAAAACCAAGAAAAACATAATGACTCAGCAAATATAAATGCAACTACTATGAAAATGAGGAACACACAATTTACAAAGAAAAACGTCTCAGCACAAAAAAGTAAGTGGAAAAATGAAATTGTCAACAACACACACAAAAAGGCATCAAAATGACAGCACTAAACACAAACTTATCTATAATTACACTGAATGTAAATGGACTAAGTGCAACAATAAAGAGACAGAGAGTCTCAAACTGGATAAAGAAACACGATCCGTCTATATGCTGCCTAAAGAGACACACCTTAGACTCAGAGACACAAACAAACTAAAACTCAAAGGATGGAAAAAAATATATCAAGCAAACAACAATCAAAAAAGAGCAGGAGTAGCAATATTAATTTCTGACAAAATAGACTTCAAAGTTAAATCCACCACAAAGGACAAAGAAGGAAACTACATAATTATTAAAGGGACAATTGATCAGGAAGATATAACTGTATTAAATATTCATGCACCCAATGACAGGGCTGCAAGATACATAAAACAAACATTAACAGAACTGAAAAGTCAGATAGACACCTGCACAATTATAGTAAGAGACTTCAACACACCACTTTCGGAGAAGGATAGGACTTCCAGTAAGAAGCTCAATAGAGACACGGAAGACCTAATTGTTACAATCAACCAACTTGACCTCATAGACCTATACAGAACACTCGACCCAACAGCTGCAATGTATACTTTTTTTTTCTAGTGCACACGGAACATTCTCTAGAATAGATCACATATTAGGTCATAAAACAAACCTTTGCAGAATACAAAACTTCAAAATATTACAAAGCATCTTCTCAGACCACAAGGCCATAAAAGTGGAAATCAATAACAGAAAAACCACGGAAAAGAAATCAAATACTTGGAAACTGAACAACACCCTTCTCAAAAAAGACTGGGTTATAGAAGACATTAAGGAGGGAATAAAGAAATTCATAGAATGCAATGAGAATGAAAACACTTCCTATCAAAACCTCTGGGACACAGCAAAAGTGGTGCTCAGAGGTCAATTTATATCGATAAATGCACACATACAAAAAGAAGAAACAGCCAAAATCAGAGAACTGTCCCTACAACTTGAACAAATAGAAAGCGAGGAACAAAAGAATCCATCAGGCACCAGAAGAAAACAAATAATAAAAATTAGAGCTGAACTAAATGAAATAGAGAACAGAAAAACAATTGAAAGAATTAACAAAGCCAAAAGCTGGTTCTTTGAAAAAATTAACAAAATTGATAAACCATTGGCCAGACTGACTACAGAAATACAGGAAAGGAAACAAATAACCCGAATAAGAAACGAGATGGGCCATATCACAACAGACCCAACTGAAATTAAAAGAATCATATCAGATTATTACAAAAAATTGTACTCTAACAAATTTGCAAACCTAGAAGAAATGGATGAATTCCTAGAAAAACACTACCTACCTAAACTAACACAATCAGAAGTAGAACAACTGAATAGACCCATAACAAAAAAAGAGATTGAAAAGGTAATCAAAAAACTCCCAACAAAAAAAAGCCCTGGCCCGGACGGCTTCACTGCAGAGTTCTACCAAACTTTCAGAGAAGAGTTAACACCACTACTACTAAAGGTTTTTCAAAGCATAGAAAATGATGGAATACTACCTAACTCATTCTATGAAGCCACCATATCCCTGATACCAAAACCAGGTAAGGACACCACAAAAAAGAAAATTACAGACCTATATCCCTCATGAACATAGATGCAAAAATCCTCAACAAAATTCTAGCCAATAGAATTCAACAACATATCAAAAAAATAATCTACCACGACCAAGTGAGATTTATACCACATATGCAAGGCTGGTTTAATATTAGAAAAACCATTAATGTAATCCACTGTATAAATAAAACAAAAGACAAAAACCACATGATCTTATCAATTGATGCAGAAAAGGCATTTGACAAAGTTCAACACCCATTCATGATAAAAACTCTCAGCAAAATAGGAATTGAAGGAATATTCCTCAACATCATAAAGGGCATCTACACAAAGCCAACAGCCAACATCACTCTAAATGGAGAGAGCCTGAAAGCATTTCCCTTGAGAACAGGAACCAGACAAAGGTGTCCTTTATCACTGCTCTTATTCAACATTGTGCTAGAGGTCCTAGCCAGAGCACCTAGGCTAGACAAAGAAATAAAGTGCATACGGATTGGCAAGGAAGAAGTAAAATTATCTCTATTTGCAGATGACATGATCTTATACACAGAAAACCCTATGGAATCCTCCAGAAAACTACTGAAACTAATAGAAGAGTTCGGCAGAGTCTCAGGTTACAAGATAAACATACAAAAATCTCTTGGATTCCTCTACATCAACAAAAAGAACATCGAAGAGGAAATCACCAAATCAATACCATTCACAGTAGCCCCCAAGAAGATAAAATACTTAGGAATAAATCTTACCAAACATGTAAAAGACCTATACAAAGAAAACTACAACATACTAGTGCAAGAAACTAAAAAGGACCTACTCAAGTGGAAAAACATACCTTGCTCATGGATAGGAAGACTTAACATGGTAAAAATGTCTATTCTACCAAAAGCCATCTATACATACAATGCACTTCCGATCCAAATTCCAATGACATTTTTTAATGTGATGGAGAAACAAATCACCAACTTCATATGAAAGGGAAAGAAGCCCCGGATAAGTAAAGCATTACTGAAAAAGAAGAAGAAAGTGGGAGGCCTCACTCTACCTGATTTTAGAACATATTGTACAGCTACAGTAGTCAAAACAGCCTGGTACTGGCACAACAACAGGCACATAGACCAATGGAACAGAATTGAGAACCCATCCACATTTGAGCAGCTGATATTTGACAAAGGCCCAGTGTCAGTTAATTGGGGAAAAGATAGTCTTTTTAACAAATGGTGCTAGCATAACTGGATATCCATTTGCAAAAAAATAAAACAGGACCCATACCTCACACCATGCACAAAAACTAACTCCAAGTGGATCAAAGACCTAAACATAAAGACTAAAACAATAAAGATCATGGAAGAAAAAATAGGGACAACGTTAGGAGCCCTAATAAAAGGCATAAACAGAATACAAAACATTACCAAAAATGACAAAAAGAAACCAGATAACTGGGAGCTCCTAAAAATCAAACACCTATGCTCATCTAAAGACTTCACCAAAAGAGTAAAAAGACCACCTACAGATTGGGAAAAAAATTTTCAGCTATGACAGCGCCTGATCTCTAAAATCTATATGATTCTGTCAAAACTCAACCACAAAAAGACAAACAACCCAATCAAAAAGTGGGCAAAGGATATGAACACACAATTCACTAAAGAAGATATTCAGGCTGCTAACAGATACATGAGAAAATGCTCTCGATCGTTAGCCATTAGAGAAATGCAAATTAAAACTACGATGAGATTCCACCTCACTCCAACAAGGCTGGCATTAATCCAAAAAACACAAAATAATAAATGTTGGAGGGGCTGCGGAGAGATTGGAACTCTTGTATACTGCTGGTGGGAATGTAAAATGGTACAACCACTTTGGAAATCTATCTGGTGTTTCCTTAAAATGCTAGAAATAGAACTACCATACAACCCAGAAATCCCACTCCTCAGAATACACCCTACAGAAATAAGAGCCTTTACACGAACAGATATATGCACACCCATGTTTATTGCAGCACTGTTTAAAAAAAAAAAATATATATATATATACACACAACCCTGACTCACACCTTCCCTGTCTTTAAACCGCACAGTATCCCCTTGTTCTGTCTGAATGACTGTCTCTTAGTCTATGTACAGGTTCCTCATGAGCACAATTAAGTGTTTTGGAATTCCTATTCCTTACAATATTATCCATAATATGTTATGATCTGCACAGTTGAATGCCTTTGCATTGTCAAAAAAACCAGATAAATATCTTTCTGGTGTTCTCTGCTTTCAGCCAACATCCACCTGACGTCAGCAATGATATCCCTCATTCCAAGTCCTTCTTGCTAGTTTGTCTTAGTCTGGAAGCTCAGCTGAAACCTGTCCACCATGAGTGACCCTGCTGGTATTTGAAATACTGGTGCCATAGCTTCCGGAATCAAAGCAACGTGCAAGCCACCACAGTATGTCAAACTGATAGATGATTGGTGCACGTGCATATAAGGGGTTTTAAAAGACCATGGCTTAGATCAGGTGCACCTTAGTCAACAAACTGATATCTGCTTTTTAGATCTTTAAAGAGGTCTTTTGCAGCAGATTTTCCTAAGGCAATGTGTAATTTGTTTTACTGCCCGCTGCTTCCATGGACATTGACTGTTGATCCAAGTAGAATGAAATCTTTTGACAACTTTGATTTTTTTTCGCCATTGTTATTCTTAAGGATTTCATTGGCTAATTTTCAGAGGTAGATCTCCAGGTCTTTCTTCCTAATCTGTCTTGATCTGGAAGCTATGCCAAAACCTTTCCACCATGGGTGGCCCTGCTGTTATTTGAAATACTGGTGAGTATCTTCCAGTATTATAGCAACACACAAGCCACCACAGTATGATAAACTGACAGACAGGTGGTACAAGTAAGTGACTATAAATATGGATGCTGGCATTTATGCTAGATATGAAGCAAGAAAGGATTCAAGGCATTGAGAAATGGTAAAACGATAGAATGATTAATTGATTGGGGGTCTTCAGAGGGGCCAGACAATTGTTGGAACTAGGAATCAGGGTCCTAGATGAAAGATGGTGTTCAGAGAATAAAACAGGTTTATGGATGGGTTGCAGTTACTGTCTTGACAAGATCTACAGTATTACTAGGAATGTAAGGAGTCTGAGGTAGGGTGGACAAGACTGTTGGAGGAGACACATTAAGGACTTTAACAGCCAGGCAGTGAAATATATATTTATGTTTTATTGATATATTTATCTATTATGTCTATGTCTACCTCTGAAAAAATTGGCCAGTGAAAACCTAATGAATAGCAGCAGAACATTGCCTGATATACTGCCAGAAGGCGAGCCCCTCAGGTTGGAAGGGCTAAAGGAATCTATTGGTTGGGAGTGAGGTCTAGTTGATGTAGTTTTTCCTCCACAATCCTAGCTTTTTTTTTCACATTTTCCAAGTTTCTATGCTGAATATTTGGAAATAGAAGTTTTCATAATGTCTAAGTTGAAAATCTAGAATAAGAGAACGTTTTGATTGTCTAAATGAGCTAATTTTCTTGTAGTTTGCCTGTTCTCTTAAGAGTGAAGTTCAGAGGAGGAAAAATACATGCATATCAGAGAGTTCTTTTTAGTTAGAATTGGGTTTAGGTTTACTGAAGTTTCACTACATCTTTCCCCTACCACCAGCCACCAGTTCACAATAAATTACATACATTAAGTCAATATTCCCAAAATGCAACTTATTTTAAATCGTATTCTAAATATATTCTTCATGTCATAGAAGTAAAGATTATTAGCCCTAAAGAAGACCTTAAAGATGATATTCCTGAAACTCTTAATTTATAAGAAGAGAATGGAGGCACAGGGAGTTGGAGCAATTTGTCCAAGGTCACGGAACCATACGGCATGGCAGAATTGGACTTCAAATTTTAGTCTTAACTCCTCACAATTATGTTTAAAAAAACCATAATTTCTTTAGTTTAGTGTCTTTGGAAATACTTTTATTGTGAAATATTATAAACATAGAAACTTACACAGAGTTCAATACATGTGTATCTACCACTGATTTTATTGAATTTTAACAATTCCTTATATATTGGAATAAAGTATTAAAACTAGAGTTGAAGCCCCTGTCCTTCCCTGTATTTTCCTCCCTTCCTCAAAAGTAACCATTATGACAAATTTGGTATGTTTCATTTAGGAAAGAAGTAAATTCTAAAAGCAATTACTTGTGTGGAGAGTTTTTATTCTTAGTAATATGTGTGAATCTATCCTGTTAACAGGAGACAGCAAATGCAGTCCTATTTACAGAGCAAAATTGTCTTGTGGAAGGAAACAGCTACTCCAAATGTGCCTCCCAACATGGCCCTAAATCAAAACTGAGTTTTCCTGACTTGAGATTATACTTAAGGGACCCATTAGAGGGCTCTGCATTAGTTTCTTAATGCTGCTATAATAGAAATTTATTTTCTCACAGTTTAGGAAGGTACAAGTTGGAATTCAGGACATCAGCTGTAGGGGAAGATCTTTCTCTCTGTCAGCTCTGAGGGAAGGTCCTTGTCTCTTTTCAGTTTCTGTTTCTGGGTTCTTCAGCGACCTTCACATGGCGGGTATCTTTCCCTCCTTTTATACTGCCTTTTCTGTGCCTAAGGTGCTCTAGTCATATCTCAAAGGTGATATGCTTAAAACACACCCTACAAGGAAATGGCCTTATTAACATAACAAAAAAGCCCTATTCCCAAGTGGAATTACAACCATAGGTATAAGGGTTTAGGATTGACAACACATATATTGGAGGGACAAAATTCAATCCATAAAAGGCTGCGCAGTGAGGGGGGGCCAAGGTGGCAGAATAGACAGATGCTTCCGGCAAGCCCTCTTACAACAAAGATCCAAAAAAAAAAACAAGTGAAACAAGTATATTTATAACAAGTTAGGAGCCCTGAACATCAAAGGCAAAGTTAGAAAACAAACTGAGGGGCTGGGGGAGGAAGAGACAGTTCAGAAGTGGAGAGGAGTTACCGGACCTGAATTGCCAGAAGCCCTCAGGAACCATTCCCAGGAGCGGCTGCAGTGGGCTGGTACTAGTGTTCAGCCACAGTTACCTCAGGGAGAAACAGCCAGCTGCACAGCCTACTCACACCTCCAGAACCAGAGAAGAACGGTGCTCTCTGCAAAAGCTAAGTACTTGCATGTATTTTACCACACACCTCATTCTCCAAGCTGGCTTCAGTGACTGTTGATTTCCCTGGGCCTAAGACAGGCCCTATTGGGCACCTAGAGCCATCCTCCCAGCCTTGGAGAAGGAATAAATTTGCAACTGGGGGAAAAGATAATTTGCCAGCTCCAAAAACCGGGGGAGCTCAGGAAAGAAGTGACTTCCATCCGGGCATAAATGGTCCATTGACTTCGAGTACCTTTCCCCTTTGAATGGACCTGTGTGGGCCTATTTCAGGAAAATAGGCCCTTGTTGGCAGACTACAACTGTTTCAGCTGTGCAGTGAAGGGGTGGGTGTCTGATGTTTGACACCACTTTGCCTATTAAACAGGGCCCTCACCTACCCACATCAGGGGCCTAAGGACTGGTGGCTGCACTCAGGTCACCCCGCCACCTGTGACAGGAGTCCAAGGACAACTGGTACCTCCCAGTCCTTACAACCAAAAATATTGGGTGCCCATGGCTGGCCTGCAGAACCCACTTACCTGTATGCTGTAGGGAAGAGGGACCTGCTTTCCTCAGAGACACTTAGGGGATAATTCTCAGCCCCCTGCCTTGTTCAGAGTGACCCCCTGCTACAACCAGATACCGGTACCTATACCAATCACTCCTGCCCCTCTAAGACTGTAGGACAGAGCCTGTACCACACCTGGGCACCTGAGCTGAATTCATACAAGATAAGTGAATGGATTCCTAGACTGATATACCTTATAATAGTTCTAGTCATCTAGTGACAGGACGTCAGAGCTTCAGTGGCAAAAATAATCAAGCTAGCTCACTCAAGCAACCCATTTGGGCACATCAAAACAAAACAAAACAAAGCAAGAAGATATGACACAGTAAGCAAACATAAAATAAACTAATAGAATAACTTATAGATGGCTCGGAGACAACAGTCAGTATCAAGTTACATAAAGAAACAGACCATGATCGCCTCAACAAGCTCTCAAAACAAAGAATCAAGGGATCTTCTAGATGAAAGTGCCTTCCTGGAATTACCAGATACAGAATACAAAAGATTAATATACCAAACCCTTCAAGACATCAGGAAGGAGATCAGGCAATAAGCAGAACAGGCCAAGGAACACACAGATAAAGCAGTTGAAGAAATTTAAAAGGTTAATCAGGAACACAATGAAAAATTTAATAAGCTGGAAAAACCCATAGACAGACAGCAATCAGAAATTCAGAAGATTAACAATAAAATTACAGAATTACACAACTCAATAGAAAGTCAGAGGAGCAGAATTGAGTAAGTGGAAGGCAGAATTTGTGAACTCGAAGATAAAGCACTTTGCACCAATATACTTGAAGAAAAATCAGATAAAAGAATTTAAAAAAATGAAGAAACCTTAAGAATCATGTGGGACTGTATCAAGAGAAATAACACATGAGTGATTGGAGTACGAGAACAGGGAGGGATAAAAGAAAATACAGAGAGAATTGTTGAGGATTTGTTGGCAGAAAACTTCCCTGATATCATAAAAAGATTAGAAGATATCTATCCGAGATGCTCATTGAACTCCACGTAAGGTAGATTTTAAAAGAAAATCACCAAGACATAATTAAACTTGCCAAAACCAAAGATAAAAAGCATTTTAAAAGCCACTAGGGATAAACGAAAAGTTACCTACAAAGGAGAGTCAATAAGAGTAAGCTCGGACTACTCAGCAGAAACCATGCAGGCAAGAAGGCGATGGGATGACTTACATAAAGCATTAATGGAAAAAAATTGCCAGCCAAGAATCATATATCCAGCAAAAGTGTCTCAAATATGAAGGTGAAATTAGGACATTTCCAGATAAACAGAAGTTTAGGGAATTCATACAAACCAAACCAAAACTACAAGAAATTCTAAAAGGAATTCTGGTTAGAAAATCAATAATATCACGTATCAATCCAAGACTAGAACACTGGGCAGAGCAATCAGATGTCAACCCAGACAGGGAAATCACAAAAATAAATCAAGATAAAAAATGCTCAAAACAGAGAAACAGCGATGTTATTATCTAAAAGAAGACAACATTAAAACACTAAAGAAGGGCTAAGAAATGTAGTCATAGATCTTCTATATGGAGAGGAACACAAGGCAATATAAAGAAATAAAAGCTAGATTTAAATTTAGAAAAATAGGGGTAAATATTAAGATAACCACAAAGGAGACAAGCTCTCCTATACATCAAAATAAAATATAAGAAAAAAATAGACTCAGCAGAAACAAAATCAACAAAAATATGAGTAAAAGGCAATACATAAAGATAAATTATTCAGCACAAAAAATTAAGTGGGAAAAAGAAACTGTCAACAACACATTAAAAAAGACATCAAAATGATAGCACTAAATTCATAAAAAAATACCTGTCCATAATTATGCTGAATGTAAATGGACTAAATACAGCAATAGACAGAGAGTGGCAGAATGGGTTAAAAAACACGATCTGTCTATATGCTGCCTCCAAGAGACACACAAGCAAACTAAAACTCAAAGGGTGGGAAAAAATATATCAAGCAAACAACAATCAAAAAAGAGCAGGGGTGGCAGCATGAATTTCTGACAAAATAGACTTTAAAGTTAAATCCATCATAAAGGATAAGGAAGGACACTACATAATAATTAAAGGGACTATACATCAAGAAGATATAACCATATTAAATATTTATGCACCCAATGACAGGGCTGCAAGATACACAAAAACTGTATCAGCATTGAAAAGTGAGATAGTTCCACAATAATAGTAGGAGACCAGTACACCACTTTCGGTGAAGGACAGGACATCCAGAAAGAAGCTCAATAACAACACAGAAGATCTAAATGCCACAATCAACCAACTTGACCTTATAGACATATACAGAACACTCCACCCAACAGTAGCCAAGTATACTTTCTTTTCTAGTGCACATGGAACATTCTCTAGAATAGACCACATATTAGGGCATAAAGCAAGCCTTAGCAGAGTCCAAAACACTGAAATATTACAAAGCATCTTCTCTGACCATAAGGCCATAAAAGTAGAAATCAAAGACAGCAAGAGCAGGGAAAAGAAATCCAACACTTGGAAACTGAACAATACCCTGCTCAAAAAAGGCTGGATTATAGAAGACATTAAGGATGGCATAAAGAATTTCACAGAATCCAATGAGAATGAAAACACTTCCTACCAGAACCTTTGGGACACAGCTAAAGCAGTGCTCAGAGGTCAATTTATATCAATAAGTGTGCACATCCAAAAAGAAGCAAGGGCCAAAATCAAAGAATTATCCCTATAACTTGAACAAATAGAAAGAGAGCAACAAAAGAAACCCTCAGGCACCAGAAGAAAGCAAATGATAAAAATTAAAGCAGAATTAAATGAAATAGAAAACAGAAAAACATTTGAAAGAATTAACAAGACCAAAAGCTGGTTCTCTGAAAAAATTAACAAAATTGGTAAACCATTGTCCAAGCTGACAAAGAAAAACAGGAGAGGAAGCAAATAACCCAAATAAGAAATGAGATGGGCAATATTACAACAGACCCAACTGAAATTAAAAGAATCATATCAGATTACTATAAAAAATTGTACTCTAACACATTTGGAAAACTAGAAAAAATGGACAAATTACTAGAAACACACTACCTACCTAAATTAACACAAACAGAGGTAGAACAACTAAATAGACCCATAATAAAAGAAGAGATTGAAAGGGTAATCAAAAAAAACTCCCAACAAAAAAAAAAAAAGCAATGGCCCGGATGGTTTCACAGCAGAATTCTACCACACTTTCAGAGAAGAGTTAACACCACTATTCCTGAAGGTATTTCAGAGCACAGAAAAGGACAGAATATGCCCAAACTCATTCTATGAAGCCAGCATACCCTTGATACCAAAACCAGGTAAAGACACCAAAAAAAAAAAAAAAAAAAAATTACAGACCTATATCCCTCTTGAATTTAGATGCAAAAATCATCAACAAAATTCTAGTTAATAAAATTCAACAACATATCAAAAAACAATTCACCATGACCAAGTGGGATTTATACCAGTTATGCACAGATGGTTCAATATTAGAAAAACAATTAATGTAATCCACCACATAAATAAAACAAAAGACAAGAACCACATGATTTTATCAATTGATGCAGAAAATGCATTTGACAAAGTCCCGACACCCATCCATGAAAAAAAACTCTCAGCAAAATAGGAATAGAAGGAAAATTCCTCAACATAACAAAAGGCATTTGTACAAAGCCAATAGCCAACATCATCCTAAATGGAGAGAGTCTAAAAGCATTCCCCTTGATATAGGGAGCCAGATAAGGATGCCCTTTATCACCACTCTTATTCAACATTGTGCTGGAAGTCCTAGCCAGAGCAATTAGGCTAGATAAAGAAATAAAGGGCATCCAGATTGGTAAGGAAGAAGTAAAAGTATCTCTATTTGCAGATGACATGATCTTATACACAGAAAACCCTAAGGAATCCTCAAGAAAACTACTGAAATTAATAGAAGAGTTCAGCAGAGTGTCAGGATACAAGATAAACATACAAAAATCAGTTGGATTCCTCTACACCAACAAAAACAATATCGAAGAGGAAATCACCAAATCAATGCCATTTACAGTAGCCCCCAAGAAGATAAAATACTTAGGAATAAATCTTACCAGAGACATAAAAGACATATACAAAGAAAACTACAAAGTACTAGTGCAAGAAACAAAAAGAGACCTACATAAGTGGAAAAACATACCTTGCTCTTGGATAGGAAGACTTAACATTATAAAAATATCTATTGTACCAAAAGCTATCTATAGATTTAATGCAATTCCAATCCAAATTCCAACAACATTTTTTAATGAGATGGAGAAACAAATCACCAACATCATATGGGAGGGAAAGAGGCCCCAGATAAATAAGGCATTACTGAAAAAGAAGAATAAAGTGGGAGGCCTTACTTTACCTGATTTTAGAACCTATTATACTGCCACAGTAGTCAAAACAGCCTGGTACTGGTACAACAACAGATACATAGACCAATGGAACAGAATTGAGAATCCAGACATAAATCCATCCACATAGGAGCAGCTGATATTTGACAAAGGCCCAGTGTCAGTTAAATGGGGAAAAGACAGTCTTTTTAACAAATGGTGCTGGCATAACTGGATATCCATCTGCAAAAAAATGAAACAAGACCCATACGTCACTCCATGCACAAAAACTAACTCAAAATGGATCAAAGACCTAAATATAAAATCTAAACCGATAAAGATCATGGAAGAAAAAATAGGGACAACATTAGGAGCCCCAATACACGGCATAAACAGTATACAAACATTCCTAACAATGTGGAAGAAAAACTAGATAACTGGGAGCTCCTAAAAATCAAACACCTGTGCTCATCCAAAGACTTCACCAAAAGAGTAAAAAGATTACCTACAGACTAGGAAAAAGGTTTTAGTTACGACATTTCTGATCAGTGCTTGATCTCTAAAATCTACATGATACTGCAAAGACTCAACTACAAAAAGGCAAATAACCCAATTAAAAACGGGCAAAAGAGAAGATGGTGGAATAGACAGACGCTTCCGGCCAGCCCTCTTTACAAGAAACACCCGAAAAAACAAGTGAACCGAGTATATTCATGACAAGCTGGTAGCCCTGAGCATCAAAGGCAAGCTTAGACAACGAACTGAGGGGCAGGGGGAGGAAGAGACCGTTCAGAAGTGGAAAGGAGTTACCCGACCTTAATCCCGGGGAGCCCTCAGGCACCATTCCTGGAGCGGCTGCAGCGGGCTGGTCCTAGCGTTAGGCCGCAGTTTCCCCAGGGAGAAGCAGCCAGCCACACAGCCCACTCACACCTCCCCCACCTGAGGAGAACGAAGCTCTCGGCAGAAGCTGAGTACTTGCGTATATTTTACCGCGCCCCGCCACCCTCAAGACGGCTTCATCGGCTGAATCCCTGGGCCTGAGATAGACACTGGTGAGCACCTAGGGCCATCCTCCTGGCCTTGGGGAAGGAAAAAATTTGCAGTTGGGGGAAAAGATAATTTGCTAGCTCCATTAACTGGGGGAGCTCAGGACAGAAATGGCTCCTGTCCAGGCATAAACCGTCTGTGGACCTTGAGTACCTTTCTCTTCTGCACTGACCTGTGTGGGCCTATTTTGGGAGAATAGGCCCCTGTTGGCACACTCCAACCATTTCAGCTATGCAGTGGAGAGGTGGGTGTTTGACGTTTGACATTGCTTTACCTATTAAACAATGACCTCACCTACCCACATCAGGGACCTAAGGACTGGTAGCTCCACTCAGGTCACCCAGCCACCTGCAATAGGGGTCCAAAAATAACTGGTACCTTCCAGTCCTTACAACCAAAAACTTTGGGTACCCATGATCCCTCTGCAGAACCCACCCACCAGAACTAGATGGTGCCCGGCGACAACTGATGACTGCCCTGACGGGCAACACAACAGAGTACCCTGGATGCAGCAGGAGAGCATTGGGATGCAGACCCCAAATTCTTATAAAGACCAGGCTTAATGGTCTGACTGAGACTAGAAGGACCAACGTGATCTTGGCCCCCACACCTTCTGTCAGCCCAAGAGAGGAACCATTCCCAAACAAACTCTTCAGACAGGGACTGGACTGGACAATGGGACAGAAAAAGATGCTGGTTAAGAATGAGCTTCTTGGATCAAGTAGACACTTGAGACTACGTAGACATCTATCTGAAGGGGAGATGAGAGGGTGGGGGTGGGGCTAGAAGCTGGCAGAATGGACACGAAAAGAGAGAGTGGAAGAAAGGAGCAGGGTGTCTCATTAGGGGGAGAGCAATTAGGAGTATATAGCAAGATATATACAAATTTTTGTTTGAGATACTGACTTGATTTTAAACTTTCACTTTAAGCACAATAAAAATTAAAAAAAAAAAAATGGCTCCACACTTGGCTTAACACTCTTGAACAGGGATCTCCACGTTTCATTTTGCACTGGGCCTCACAAATTTTGTAGCGGGTTCTGCTTCTTTGGCAAGAGGCAGCTCCGCTGAAGCTTCCATCCTCAATTCTCTTTCTCTAAATTGCCACTGCCTTGCAGGGGCTCTTGACCACTGATGAAATGGCTGTCAGGTCTACTTTGTCCTCCAGAGGGTGAAGATTCTGACTCATAGCGACCCTATAGGTCAGAGTAGAACTGCCCTACAGGGTTTCCAAGGCCTTAAATCTTTATGGAAGCAGATCGCCACATCTTTCTCCCGTGGAATGACTGGTGAGTTCGAACCACTGACTTTCAGTTAGCAACTGAGCACTTAACCACTGTGCCACCAGGGCATTTTCTGACTTTAATACTCAGCCCAATCTGAGATACAGATTTCTTGCCTTTATTTCTCAATGCACAGCTAAATGTTAAACCACAACATGTATGTAGGATTTTAAAGTCTGAGTTACCACAAAAGGGAAATGAATATGGAAATAGAACTAAGTAATAATTACAGTAATTTACTGAGCTCTTACCTGTGCCAAGTACTTATAATATGTTTGAGTTACCATAAACCACACGTTATTATTTTTTGTGTATATCTCATTTTTAATAATCTGTACTACATACAATATCACAGTGCATAATTTGCTGATGTCATCTGTAAATTTATATATAATATTTCCAATCCCCAAAGACAAATAAAGACCAGATTTATAAAGATACTGATAATAAAAGGTAATAATAATGAAAAGTTAAAAAAAAAAGTGGGGGTAGATATTCAACTATGTCAGAACTGATTTACCATGGATTGTGGAATGGAACCCAGGCGTAAGTTGGGGACTACCTACACTATACTAAATATGTTAAATGCAAAATTTCTTTTATCTGTATACCAACCTTATGATATAGATGGGGATACCATTTTACAGATGAAGAAACAGAGAACTAGAGAGTTTAAGCACATTCCAAAGGACAAATAACTAGTAAGTGGAAGAATGAGAATTTGAACCCAATTCTGTCTGCTTTCAGAGACCACAGATGGAAGATTTTTTCTTTTTTTTAAATCTAGGAGTGAAAACTCCAGAAGCAGCCAAGTAACAATTATTTTTAAATGATTTTTAAAGGGACTGCCTATGCTTTAAATCATGCCATTCTAATAACATGAGAAAGCTTTGCCCGAGTGCATTATGTGTGGTGATGGTGTGATCTATGGGGAGGTATAACACAGATGAGGTTGTCACAGTGACCTTATCTCACTCTACAGACCAGGTGGCATGAAATGTAGAGGACAGATGGAAGCTGTTTTTAACATTTTATAACTTTCGAGTGAAGCAATCATTGACTATATGTGTAGCAGACATTATAATGTAGGGGTTAAGGGGAGACCCTCTACTATTTATTAGCTGTGTAACTTGAGACAAGGGAGTTAATCTTTCCATGTGTCAATTTCCTCATATGGGGAAATGGAGATAATGATAATTGAATGAAATACCACAAGCAATGCTTTCATGTCCAAAATGAAGATAATAATACCTACCTCAAAGTGTTCCTGGATGTGTTCTATGAAGGAGACATTTGCAAAGATCCTTAGAAGAGTTCTTATCACACAGCAAGTTCTCTTGAAGGCTTATGTCACTCTCTGAGTTTATCCTACTAACCAGATATAAAGTACTATATTATCATCCTGTTCCAATAATCATGCATCTCAAATTTTACAGAAGAGTCCAGATTTTAAATATACTGTTTCATTTTTTTCTCAAGTTCTCTTATGCTTCTCAGGCAATGATCTCTGATCTGGGGCCCCGAAAACACAGTCAGTAAAATTCAGACAAATATAAACTGTACCTCCACCATCACCACAACCAACCCACTATTACAAACAGAACTTTGGGGTACATCAGGTCACATACACCTCTGGGACAACTATAAAAGCCCAGCCATGGGGTGGAAAAGTTAACTACTTACTGTTATTTTAAAATGCAGCTCAATAAACCTGACACACATGGAGGAGAAACATATATGTTTCTTTGTTGTTATTGCTGGGTACCGTTGAGTCAATTTTCTACTCATAGAAACCCCATAAGCACTTTGCTGCTAACCAAAAAGCAAATGGTTTGAACCCATACAGCAGCTCTATGGGAGAAAGACGTGGCAATTTGCTCCCATAAAGATTACAGCCTAGAAAGCCCCATGGGACTGTTCTACTGTCCCATGGGGTTTCTATGACACTTTTCGTAGCAGGGATTTATATTATTACAGTATAAGCTAGTCCTCGCTATAAAATAAAGCAATTGTAGGTACCATACTGAATATAATATTTTTTTGTAGGGTTTAAAGAAAAAACCTATATCAGATTAAGGAAGTACCCTTCAATCCCCAGTTTACAAGGAATTGTTACCATGAATGGGTGTTGAATTTTACTGAACGCACTTCCTGCGCCTGTTGAGATTTTCATACTTCTTATTCTCCTTTTATTAAATAATATATGAAATTATATTAATTGAATTTTTAATATTGAAAACCTGTAACCTATAAAAAACAACAAAATAGCTGGGATAAATTCAACATGAGTATTACATTTTTCCTTTTTTGTACATTACTAGATTTGATTTGTCCAACCTCTCTATTTTATCTTTGTTTGCTATTTAACTAGTGCCTGCTCTTGTTTTTATAATCCCCTTCTTTTTACTTTCTTGAGGTTTATTCTCTTGTTTTTATTTTAACTTAAGTTTAATGCTTGGTTTGTGTATTTTAAACCTTTTTTTTTTTTTTTAATAATGTTATCATTTATGGTAGAAAATTCCTTCAAATATTGCTTTAGCTGAATCCCATAAGTTTTAACCTGGTTTACTTTTATATTCAATTTTAGCTGTTTTCTGTTTTCCATTATAAGTTCTTCTTTGAACCTTGAGTTATTCAGAAGTTTAGTCTAGAATTCAATAACAAAAACAGAACTAAAAATAATCATCTATAATGCAATCAGTGAAGTTTCTTTAGCTTCTAATTTCCTATTATCTTTAGCTCTGTATAATCTGCTATCCAGCCAATCCATTGAGTTCTAGTTTCCATTATTAAGTTTTTATTTCTAAAAATTTTCTTTCCTTTTTCATATCTTCCTGGTCATATTTTGATACTTTTATCAATTCTTTAAGCATATTAAGCATGCGTTAATTTTGATAAATGAATCTTATTGGGTCTAATCTTGCAGTCTATTGTTTCTGCTAATTCCTGATTTATACATTTTTGTCATTGTTGTTATTTGTGATTCTGAGTGTGAGCTCAATGTAACTGAAACTTTATGATTTTTTGAAGGCTACCTTTATTGTAATTTCCACTAAAATGTATCTACTTTTGCTTCTGTTACCTGTCAGACACTGCCAAACTGGACTATTTTCAACTAAATATTTTTTTATTTAACTTCGCAGACCACGTAGGAGGGTAAATTCTTTCTCAAAGTCATGGGCAAGAGGCTTGTATTTGAGAATTTTCAGGAAAGGCTTCTTTTCTTTTTACCTTTCCACTCACGGTCAATGCTAAGAAGGTGAATAGCTTCATTTTTGCCCTGTAAAGAGTATTTTTTTTCCTTGAGGATATCATTTTTCAGGGTTCCACCTTGGAAAAGTGTATTTTGAATCACCCTCCCACTTACTCAGGCCCAGGGAATGGCCTCTGGTCACTCAATTAACACATTAATGCTCAAATTCTTGGCCAAAAGGATCAAAGAGACTGTCAGGGGAAATACTGCTCCCAAGTTCCCTTATCTGGCTAGTTTCCTACTTTCTTGTCTTTTCTGACCCCCACTTTTTATGACTTTACTTTGCTCTAACTCAATTATATCTTTAAAACAATTTGTCAAGCCCTTTCGATACCAGAAAATAGTCTTCAGAATACTAGTTCAGCAAATTCTCAGAAAAGGAAATCTAGAAATCAACTTTAATAATGAGAAAGTGGCAATATAGACACAAAATATGTTGTTTATTTAGGTACATTTGTATGCAAAAAAAGCTCAGTTTAGCAACCAGTGAAATAAAGAACACTGGTTAGTTAAATGATCAACTAAGGATAGGCTTGTCCAAGGAAGCCCCTCTTTATGCATGATGTCCCGGATTTATTATTTCCCCATTTAATTCAATTAAATACTATCCATTCACTCTCAAAAGTGTTCCCATTTGGGTGCTGAATTATATGTCATGCTTATTAAAGAAAAGTTTTTGATTTCTCATGTGAAAGACTTACCTGTTGCACTTTATTGTCATTTAATGTAAAGAGATAAGTATAGTTTTTTGGCCAAACTGGCCTACAACATAGTCTGCCTTTATCCACCGTCTATATTTTATGGACATTACAGTACTGATAGATGATTTAAGTAGTTATGGGAAATCACAAATCATGGGTAGGAAAAGAAATAATGATTGCTAATACATTTTTTAAATACATTTCACTTATTTTTAATAACTCAGATATGACAGCACTTAACAATGAAAGTACTGTTTTCTGTTAATATAAAATCTTTAAGAAAAATGTTTTTGTTGTTGTAAGGTGCTGTCAAGTCAACTTCCAAGTTGTAGTGACCACATGTGACAGAATAGAACTACCTCATAGGGTTTTCTAGGCTGTAGTCTTTATGGGGAGCCCTGGTGGCACAGTAGTTAAGAGCTTGGATGCTAACCAAAAGGTTGACAGTTTGAATCCATCAGCAGCTCCTTAGAAACCCTATGGGGCAGTTTTGCTCTGTCCTGTAGGGTTGTGGTACTCTTATTCATTTATATTCACTACTAAATAGAATCCACTATAGTCAAATTATTTCCTGTGGGTGGATATTTAGATTTTCTTTAATTATTTGCTGTTATAGAAGTTGCTTCTATTAACCTTCTTGTATATGTTCTCATGTGCTCTTGAAAACATATTTAAGGTATGTATATTAATGAGTTGAATTACTGGATTAAAGGGTATACTCCTTTCTAACTTTATTAAATTCTGCTAAATTGTTCTCAAAAGTTGTTTTACTGATTTACCCTCTCACAAGAAATGTATACAAGTTCTTCCATGTCTACATCCTCACCAACATTTCGTATTATTGGTCTGTTGAAAGTTTGCCTATGTGAGGGCTAGTTTTCATTTTCATTTTCCTGGAATGAAAATTAGAGGTGGGACTGATCATATTTATATATGGTTCCACCTCTTGGATTTGCCTATTCATATCTTTTGCCCTTTGAGAAAACTGAGTTTTTTTTTTCCTTATTGATCCGTAATTGTCATTTACATGTCTTGATTATTACTCTTTTGTCAGCTATATGTGTTGTAAATAACTCACCCCAATTTACAATGTATTCTTTTCACTCACTTTATGGCGTCTTTTTTTTTTTTTTTTGAACAGATGATTAAAATTTTAATGTGATCAAGTAATTTTTTGATTTTTAAATAAACCCATACCTATCCTGAAAAAATAAAGTTAAAGATGGTTTCCAATATATTCTAAATGTTTTAAAGCTTTGTTCCCCGTATTCGGTAATGATTTTTATGTATTGTGTGAGGTAAGAATTCCATTTCATCTCTCTATATGATATCAATTGTTCCAACACATTTTACTCATCCTTTTTTTCCCTATGTCTGTCAAATATCAACTTTCAATAAGCACAGGCTCTGTTTCTGCATGTTTTGCTCTATTCTCCTGGTCCATTTGTCTCTATACCAAATCACACTGTCTTGGTTACCATAGCTTTATAGTAAGTATTAATCTCCTTTAGAGCATCTTGTTCTTCAAGAATTTTTTGCTTGTTCATGGGCCTTTATTTCTCAATATAAAAGTCCAGAAGTGGCTTGTGAAATTCTTTGGAAAACACTTTTAGGATTCCAATTTTCATTTTTTGAATGTATAGAAGAGTTTGTGGAGAATTTACATCGTATGACTTTTCCAATTCATGATCATTTATTTAGTTCGTCTTTAAAGTCTATTAACAAAATTTTATAATTTTCTTCATAAAAATCTTGCACATAATTTAGATTTATTTCTAGATTTACCATATTTTTAATGGATATTGTTAAGCATATCTTTTTAGAATGTATGCTTTCTGTTTATTTCTAGTCTTAACTTTTTAAAAAAATTCTTTACCTAGACTTAAGTTCCTTGTTCTCTGAAATTATAAAAATCTCACTGTAATTTCTAGTGTTTGGGATAGCAGCTCAGTTGGTTATCTCCCTTCTACTGTGGTTTAAATTAAAAGTGCTCTGCTAGTTTCTAAACCAAAAACACAAATTCATTGACTCATTGTGCCAGGCTGACTTTTCTATACATGAGCTATCTAGTCAAATATCCTTTGAATAAAACTTTTATTTTTATGTTTCAGAAATATTTCTAGATAAAACCAAAATCAGGCAAAGAGGCACATGCTGACAGGTCAAACAGCCTCACTCAATCAATGGCATTCTAAGTGTAGTAATTCACTCCTACAGGTCTTCATTCAAATGAATGTTCGAGAAAAATCCCACATTTCATTATGTTAGAGACCACTGGGTTGTTCATGAATAATACAAATCACGAATAATCTGTAAGTGCTAAAGTTCTGTTTTGATAGTAAATGCTGACTTTTAATGAGTGTTTAGTATATTCTCAGCATTGTTTTAAGTACTTTACATACATTATCTCTTTCAATTCTCACCAACAGTCTAATGGTGGAGGTCCTATTATATCTCCATTTTGCCGATGAACAAACCAAGGCCCAGAAATATCCATTCCCCAGGAAAGAGTGTAAAGATTGCATTGAGTTAATTCATCTTCAAATACCTAGTAATATTTCCTCACTTCTATTGTAACCTATTATATGATATGTGTGCTTTTATATTTAAAAAATATATATATACCCAAACCTGTTGCTGATGAGTTGATACCAACTCATTGCAACCCTATAAGAGGAACTAAAATTTGACGAAGATTGTGTTATTCTGTGCTGTGAATAGAGTTTCTGATAGGCCTTGATTAAAAGCATATTCTTCTGAAATAGGCTTGAACTGCTTCAGTGCCAATCTCTCGTTTGTTCTTTGGCAGTCAGCCAGATTGGTTTCTTTCTTGTTTTAAATTAATCTAGGTTCTTAAAAGATCATAAATTCTAAAGGGAGACAGAGTAATTAATGCTGTTAGCATAATTCCACACAGAGAAAAATGTTTATTTGCTACTAGGGTCGTAGAGGAGTCCAGACCCAACATCAAGTTTTCTCTCCAAGTTGTGCCTCTGCCCAGCTCCAGATCTCCTTCCATTTGGCAGGAGGCAGTTAGCTCCTCTCTGCTACCACCCATCATTAGTGAGGATACATTAATTACACTCAACATGTTTACGTTTCTGAGTGCAAATTGTTATCAGCCAAACTGAGATAAGATCTCCATCAACAAGAGAAAGATATTCTTCAAAAATTCTAAAGGCCACCCCTTCAGCCTTCCTTGATTGGAAAATTGACAGCAGAAATAGTCATTCAACAGTAGAAAGCTCTACTTTCACACAGAAAATGGGGTCCTGTTTAGAATTTGATCCTACTGTAATTACTTCTATGTATGAAAGCATGTCACAGATCACTCCCCCATATTTCTCCTAAAAAAAAATTAATATTTAAAAAAATTTTCTGTAAGCATAAATCTTTATTAAATTTTCTTTTTGATTGAATTATCATTATGATTGTTAACACAGGAATATTTTTCAATCCTTTATCCAAAATCCTGAAATTTAAGAGTAAAATCTGAAAATTTTGAAAAATGAAAACTTTTCCACAAATTAGCAGCAAGCAGATTTGGCTACTAAACCTGTCCAAAACTGATATAAGGACATATATAACCTATTAAACATAATAAATACATTATATATTTTGATAAGTATTGAGCATAAAATTTAAATTTTACTGTCACTGAATCTTTTAATAAAAAAGACAAAGGCTTTTATTTAATTTTTTACAATTAGTTTAAAAATCTGTGGGTACATATTAACTTTTGCTAGAATGAAACAAGTTCAGTATCAATTTATTCCATTTTTAGAGATTTAGATACTGAGATATTTCAACAAAAGAACACATCACTGAAAGCACTCATTCATCTACGCCAAGAAATTTGGAAGACAGATACCTGGCCAACTGACTGGAAGAGATCCGTATTTGTGTCCATTCCAAAGAGAGGTGATCCGATAGAATGCAGACGTTATTGAGTAATATCATTAATATGACATGCAAGTAAAATTTTGCTAATTATCATTCAAAAGTGGTTGCAGGAGTATATTGACAGGGAATTGCCAGAAATTCAAGCCAGATTCAGAGGAGGATGTGGAATGAGGGATATCGTTGCTGATGTCAGATAGATCTTGGCTGAAAGCAGAGAATACCAGAAAGGTGTTTAACTGTTTTATTGACTATGCAAAGGCATTGGACTGTGTGGCTCATACCAAATTATGGATAACATTGGGAATTCCGGAACAATTAATTGTACTCATGAGGAACCTATACGTAGATCAAGAGGCAAGTGCTCAAACAGAACAAGGGGATACTGCATGGCTTAAAACCAGGAAAAGTGTGTGTCAGGGCTGTATCCTTTCAGCAGGCTTATTCAATCTGTATGCTAAACAAATAATCCTGGAAGCTGGACTATATGAAGAAGAACACAGCATCAGGATTGGAGGAAGACTCATTAACAATCTGTGTTATGCACGTGATTCAACCTTGCTTGCTGAAAATGAAGAGCACTTGAAGCACTTACCAATGAAGATCAAAGACTACAGCCTTCAGTATGGATTGCACCTCAACATAAAGAGAACAAAAATCCTCCAGTAAGCAACATCATAACAAATAGAGAAAATATTGACATTGTCAAGGATTTCATTTTAGTTGGATCTGCAATTAATGCCATAGAAGCAGCAGTCAAGAAATCAAAGTGTATTGCATTGGGCAAATCTGAGCAAAAGACCTCTTGTGAGTGTTGAAAAGCATAGATGTCACTTTGAGGACTAAGGACAGTCCGACCCAAGCATAATGTTTTCAATCAGCACATATGCATGTGAAAGATCTATGATGAATAAAAAAGACCAAAGAAGAATTGATGTCTTTGAATTATGGTGTTGGCGAAGAATATTGAATATACCAAGGACTGCCAAAAAAAACAAACAAATCTGTCTTGGAAGAAGTACAGCCAGAATGTTCCTTATAAGTGAGGATGGCAAGACTTTGTCTCATGTACTTAGGACATGTCATCCAGAGGAAGCAGTCCTTGGAGAAGGACATCATGCTTGGTAAAACACAGGGTCAGCGATAAAAAGGAATACCCTCAATGAGATGACAGAGGGTCAGGGATAAAAAGGAAGACCCTCAATGAGATGGACTGACACAGTGGCTGCAACAATGGCCTCAAACATAGGGACTATTGTGAGGATGGTGGGAGGCAGTGTTTCATTCTTTTGTACCTAGGGTCACTATGAGTCAAAACCAACTCGATGGCACCTGTCATGGATTGAATTGTGTCCCCCAAAATATCTGTCAGCTTGGTTAGGTCATGATTCCCAGTATTGTATGATTGTCTACCATTTTGTCACCTAACGTGATTTCCCTATGTGTTATAATAAATCCTATCACTATGACATAACGAGATGGATTAGTCGCAGTTATAGGATAAGATCTACAGATTAGTGTCTTAGGCCAATCTCTTTTGAGATATAAAAGAGAGAAGCAAGCAGAGAGACAGGGGCACCTCATACCACCAAGAAAGCAGTGCCAGGAGCAGAGTGTGTCCTTTGGACCTGATGTTCCTGTGCTGAAATGCTCCCAGACCAAGGGAAGACTGATGACAAGGACCTTCCTCCAGAGCCAACAGAGAGAGAAAGACTTCCCCTGGAGCCGGCACCCTGAATTTGAACTTCTAGTCTACTGGATTGTAAGAATATAAACTTCTCTTTGTTAAGGCCATCCACTTGTGGTATGTCTGTTATAGCAGCACTAGATGACCAAGACAGGACTTAACAACAACAACAACGGGTACTGAGAAACTTTTTTATATAAATAAGTAAGCGGAAATGGAAAAAGTTTTATTATTCCAAAAGCACTCAGTTATTTGAACTTCCTAGGAAATCTGTGTTGGAGGTAGTACAGATAGAATGTTCCTTAGAAGCGAGGATGGCAAGACTTCATCTCACTTACTTTGGGCATATCATCAAGGGACTATTTTTGGAGAATGACATCATGCTTGGTAAAGTAGATGGTCAAAGAGAAGAGGGAGACCCTGAATGAAATGGATTGGTGGAGTAGCTGCAACAATGGGCTCAAATAGCGATTGTTGTGAGGGTGGTACAGGACCTGGCAACATTTTGTTCTGTTAAACATAAGATTGCTATGAGCCAGGGCCAACTCATTTACACCTAACAATAACAACAACAGCATGAATTTGTACCTAAAAAATAATAACATTTTCCATTACCAAAAATTTGTTTAATAGTCAGCTAACAATTTGATTGGGTTCTCCCTCAATTTCTTCTTCAATCTCCAAAACAAAGAATTAGAACCCACCAAATTTACAGTAGACTCTGTTGCCCACTCATGAGATATATTCACTTTCTCCACATCTATGCTAGTATTTCCAATTGTCCCCTTTTATGACAACCTGAAGGTGTTTACAACCTAGGGAATCTTCACAGCACAGTTCAGAAGAACATCAATGTTGCCTGATTTTTGTAGAATGGAGAAAGAGCAATTGTTAAGGAAGATTCCTGGAGCACAGATGTTGTCTCAGGAGAGAAGAAATTTTAGGAAAGAGTATAAGTGGAAGTTGGAGATTTGGAAATTGATTCTTTTTAATCTACCCTCGCTTGGCTACTTCTCGGAATGGTTTGATTACCCAGAGGAGTACACATAACCTGAAGACTACTGCTATAAGCAAAGAGAAACTAGACACATTTTAATCAGGGCAGTGATATGTTCAGATTAAAGTTTTAGTAAGATCACGCTGGCTACAGAGGGGAGAGATCAATGACCAGATGGTAAAGTGGAGAGACTGGAACCAGTGGCTAATGGAATAAAATTGAGGCCACTCAGACAATGTGAGCAACAGAAGGCAATTGGAATTAGGAAAATTGTTCTGAAATTTTGCTAGTGGTGGCTCAGAACTATAGACTAGTGCTACTGAACTCATGATCTCCTTGATGACTTACATTCTCCCAGACCCACCTAGGCATTATGTGAAATGTAAAAGGAAACCCAGGGAACAATGGGATGGGATGTGTGTGTACACACACACACACACACACACACACACATTTAAGGCCAAGGTAGTCTTTCAAAGTTTGAAATTTCCTTGAGAGTTTGGTTTTTCTTAGTAGAGTTTTTAGTAATCTCATTTCAAAAATAAAATGCCAAGAAGTGATGAATCATTTCCTGGAGTTGTATATGTTTTGGAAACAAGTAAAATAAATCTACTTCTACTCCCATAAACAAATTCTCTTTTTCGAGTAAACTGGCTTAGGTAATGTGCTATGAGCCGTTTCTATCTAAATATTGTGTATCCTTTAAAGATTATCTCACATTTGGTCTGATTTTTGAAATCTCCTCAAATAAAACAATTCTGTAACAATTTCCATTTTGTAATAGCTTCTTTTATAATTTATTTCTGCTTCCCCTATACTTGGCAATTTGTTCTACATTGCCTTGAAACTTCTCTTGGGCTGTCATAATAGACTGTTATTAATTATGGTTAGTTGGTTTTTATAAGGATCAGCACAAAGCTGGTTCCTATGAGGTGGAGATTAAAGATGTTCCAAATGTCCAAATTTCCAAGCTGCTGTACCACTCCATCATCTCTAACATCAGCTACTCCCTCTCTTCTCAGTACTCTCCCTCCTGTCTTTGGGTTCCCTAATTCGATACAATGTCTCACAGAACTCACCAACTCCATAAAGGAAATGGCTCACAAGGCTGTGGAGGCTGGCAAGTCCCAGACTCATGGGTTAGGCATAGGCTTCTCCCGACCAACATAGCTGCAGGAGTTAACAAACCCAAAATGGCAGCTCAGACCACAGGCTACTGGCTCACAAGGCTGCGGAAGCTGGCAAATCAGGTCACAGAATAGGCTGCTGGTCCAAAGGGCTGAGGAGGCTACTGAATCCCAGAATTGGCAGGTCAGACAGCAAACCTCTGGGGAGGTCAACTGATCACGAACTGGACACGGGATCCAGATGCAGAGAAAGAGAGCTTCTCTGGGACATACACATATATCTTAGACGCAGGCCATGCTCCTGGGAAGGATGTAACTTTGGTAAGGATGGGCCTTGAGTCACGTCCTCCTGCAAAGCTGGACCCAAGACACACCTTACACCAACCAGAGCCTCACCAACATGTAGAGGTCAGGATTTACAACATATAAAATGGAGGACAACTGTACAATACTAGAATCAAGGCCTAGCCAAGTTGACACATAACACCAACCATCACAGTTTCCATATACCTTATTTTCATAGTCCCACTCAATCATTGTGTATGAGTCATGAAGACCATGGCTAGAAGGGCCATGCAATTCATCACACTGCACTTAGTATTTAGCCTTAGTAATGTTTATCCAGAGTAAAACTGCCCTATATGGTTTCCAAGGAGCAGCTGGTAGATTCGAATTGCTGACATTTTTTGTTAGCAGACAAATGTTTAACCGCTGTGCCACCAGGGCTCCAACATTTATACCTTGTACCACCCATGAGATTTTTAAGTTAGGAGTATTAATGAGCTTCTGGGGGTAGTACCTAAGTCTAAAGCTTCTTTGAGGCACCCAGAGTATCAAATGCTATGTCACATAGAAAGAGCTCAGTAAATGCTCATCAGCTGATTGCAATATACCTCTTTGATAGTTGTCTTCATGGGTATTTTAGAGAGGGTGTCCTCTTTTTCTGAGTTCTCCTCTAAATATGAGTTTTTGTTTCAGTGAAACAGTTGAATGAGCAAGTAAATATGAAGAGAAATAAAGGTGGTACTTAGGGTCTCTTGATTATTATGAGGCTCAATTTTCAGATTCCCTTAATACCATTAAAAGCCTAGTTTTTGAACCATCCCAAACATGGTCTTTTGACTGTAAAACTTAACGCGGACTTAAGAGTGAAGGGATGAAGAGTGGCAACAAGAGAGCACCTATTGTACTACTATGGAATGGATAAATTATATATATGTCCTATCAGACTGGTAAGGAGCCCTGGTAATGTGCCAGTTAAAGCTCTTGGCAGCTAACTGGAAATTTGGTGGTTCAAATCCACCCACAACCTCCATGGAAGAAAAACCTGGTAACCTACTTCCATAAAGATAGAAAACCCTATGGGCCAGTTCTATTTTGTCACATGTGGTTGCTATGAGTCAAAAACCGACCTGAGAGCACCTAACAACAACAACGTATATCTTAAATACGTTATATTAACAGGAAACAGTAATTTCATTGTAAACTCTGTCACATCCAAATTACTAAAAATAAGTGAAATTTATTAGCAATTACTATCTCCTTCCTTAGCCATGATTTATGATTTCCAATAATTACAAAAATTAACTCGATGGCACATAACAACAACAATCAGACCAGTAGGATCTTGGGAAAGGTCAGGATGACAAACAACATGAGAAATAATCTAAGGCCCTGGTAACCTGATGAAGACTGAATCAACCATCCTGAGACCTTGCCCTACCTCTGGACTCTGGACATAGTGTCCAGGGAGTGTATGTCTATATTGTTTAAGCAAAAGAGTTTCTGTTTAAGCAACAGAGTTTCTCTTACTTACAGCAGATCGGTGTGTCTCAGCAATTTTGTCTTGAAGGTTATTTATAATCCCCAGGGATTTTCAAATTCTTCATGTCTTCAAGTCATCCAGACCATGGACACTCACCTAAGCTTTTACACAGAGATGTCTATGGGAACTACCAGAATCATATCAGGGAAACTATTTGCCTTAATTATCCCACAGAGCACTCAAACTCACCAAATTCTTTCCAGTAGTAGGGGGATTCGGATTTAGCAAGAACAGGTGCCCCCAAAACCTGAGGCCAATGTTCTAGGTGTAGCTCAGGCCTCAGGCCTGTTTCATAGAACAAATCTACAATAACTTCACAATCTGCAGAGCCAGGGAAAGGGCTTCCCACATAGACATAGACTCCAATAATGGATGGCAAGGTGAGAGTGGGCCTGTGCCTCAAAAAAAAGGTTTGTAAGGCTGAGGCAACTTGTCTTTGGGAACCTAAGATCTGTGTATGGAGACTAGAGTCCGTAATGACTTCTTGGAATCCAGGTAGAGAAGCATTTAGGAGAAGAACACCACTAGACTTAAAAAACAAAAAAAAAGAATTCTAATCTTGATTATGTACCTGACTGATCTTGAGTGATGCACTTAAGTTCTCCGAACCAAAACACCCTTTCCTGCAAAAATGAAATCTACCCTGCCTATATCATAGAACCATTATTGGGGTCAAATCTTTTCATTTAGTATTTAAACAAATATTTACCACATATGTTCTTGTGCCAGGCTCTCTGCTAGATGCCGGAGATGCACGGGTAAGCACAGAGGCGTTTCTTCCCCTTATGAAATTTCAGTCTAAAACAGGATTTCTCAACCTCAACACTACCAATATTTTGGATCGGAGAATTTTTTGTATTGGTGAGACTGTCCTGTGCATTGTTGGATATGTAGCAGTATCACTGCCCACTAGAGGTCAGTAGCACCCCACTCCCATTCATGACAACTAAAAATGTCTCCAGACATTGACAAATGCCTCCTGTGGGACAAAATTGCCCCCATTTGAAAATCACTAGTCTAAGGTGAGACATGTGGCTTTTGAGAAAGAGAAAGTAGATTTTCTCTCTCTTTCTCCTTCCAGATGTAATTCAGGAAGCTTTTCCTGTTGACAGCCATTTTGTAACCAAAAGAGGAATCAAGTGGTGCTATAGATAGCAGAATGGAAAGATGGAAAAACCTAAGGTCATGGTAACACGATGAAGACTGAATCAACAATTCCAGGAGCTTGCCCTACCCTGAACTTCCTACTAAGTGAGGTAGTGTATCTCCATATCATTTAAGCAAAAGAATTTCTGTTGTTGGAGCTAAAAGAATCGTAACTGATATGATTTCTCTGAGTCTCTCCTTTCTTCGTCTATAAGATGGGGACAGTAATATATTCTGCAAACGATTAAGGAGCTCAGCTGCTATCTGAGAGGTTGGAAGTTCAAGCCCACCAAGAGGCACTTTGGAAGAAAGGCCTGGCTATCTACTTCTGAAAAATCAACTATTGAAAACCTTATGGAGCACAGTCCTACTCTGACACACATGGGGTCATCATTAGTCAGTGTTGATTCGATGGCAACTGATAGAATATATTCTTTGTTTTACAATGAGGATAAAATGTTTGTAAAATACCTTGTCCATTGTTTGGCATCATGGGTGTGCTTAATCAATGAACGAGTATTATTATAATGACTACATTTTATTGATATTCTCTGAAGATACTCAATACCGTTTTCAAGCTATTTTATGTTTCTGTTAATTCTACTTTTTAATATGTGCTTCAAATCAACTTAGTTGATTTCCTAGGAGAGTGTTTCTTCAAAAATACTTTACAACTTGCTTGTAACTGTTTTCTGTTAAACTAATAATGACATAAATCTTTATGACTACAAGCTGCAACATTCTTGGTACCTTGACTATTATTACCTCTCTATCTGTGTATTCATTGTCCAGACTGTGTATCTTCACTATAGTAAAAGAGCTTATTGCTTTTCTCATTTTGTGATGGGAAGAGTCACTTCCTAAGAGGTATCTGAGCTAAAAACTATATCTTCACTTGGGAAGGAACATGGAAATTATGACATTTTTGGTAGCTTAGCACTAAGTATCCTACTCATTTATCCAGGCTGCAGCAGCCATGCAGGAGATCGTGGTCGAGATAACTAGTGCTCACCATATAAAGCTTTCCTGTCCTTCCTGGGTACACAGGGCGACTTCCCAGGTCCTTACACTCAGATGGATTCATGTGACTATCTTTGAACTATGGTCTGTGAGCAGAAGTGACAAATGTTATTCCGGACTGGAGCATTTAAGAGTGGGTGGGAGCTTCCAGGCTCTCTTTTGTGACTTTGGAAGCTGCTTGTTTGAGATGGCATATGTACAAGACGGAAGGAGCCTGGATCCCTGATTAGTAAGGAACAGACTTTAAAAGCTGTCTGACCTAAAGAAGACTTTGTGAGTGAGAAACTTTTATGTATTAGACTACTGAAGTTTCTGGGGTTTATTTGTAACCAAAACATAGCCAATGCAAGATGAGTAAAGGATTGTTCCTGCTTGTCTATTTCATGTTATATATTCTGTGACTATACTAAATTCATTTTATCTGGAATCATTTGGGAAGGAGGAAATTCCATATTAGTGAATATTTCCAATAACCAAAAGGAACCAGTATGCTGAAAAATTATTATTAGTGATACCTACCTCTGGATAAAACTGAGCAGGTCTTTTGAATTTTCTGCTCATTCTTATGAAACATCTAGTCTTACAGTCACTTTAAGTTACAAGAGCAGTCTAAATTTAGTATTTGGATTGTCTAGTCTAAGATTCAATCAAAACTCTGAACTGAGCCAGCATTACCATGATACTAAAGCCAGATAAAGATACCACAAGAATGAAAACTACAGGTCAATATTACTTATTAATATACATGCAAAAAAAAAAAAAAAAAAGCCTCAACGAAATACTGACAAACCAAACACATCAGCACATTAAGAGGAGATTATACATCCTGATCAAGTGGGGTTTATCTCAGGAATGCAAGGGTGGTTCAATGTATGAAAAAAAACATTGCAATCCACCACATTAATAGAAAAAGAAAACACACACACACACACGATCCTCTCAATTGATACAGAAAATGCACTTGACAAAATCCTGCACCCTCTCTGATAAAAATACTCAATAAACTAGTAATTGAAGGGAACTTCCTAAACCTGATAAAGAGCATTTATGAAAACCCCATAGTTGACATTATACTCAATGATGAAAAACTGAAAGCTTTCCCCTCTAAAAGCAGGAAGAAGACAAGGATGTCCACTTTTGCCACTACTATTAAACATTGTCCTGGAATTTTTAGGCAGGGAAATTAGGAAAGGAAAAGAAATAAAGAGCATCCAAACAAGAAAAGAAGTAAAATTATCTCTATTTGCAGACCACATGATCTTAAATAAGAAAATCCTAAAGAAACAACAACAACAACAACAACAAAAAACCATTAGAGCCAGTAAACAAATTCAGCAAAGCTGCAGGATAAAAGATCAACACACAAAAATCAGTTGTATTTCTATATGCTGACAATAAATAATCCAAAAAGGAAATTAAGAAAACAATTCAAATTACAATAGCATAAAAAATAATAAAGTACTTAGGAATCAATTGAACCTAAGAGGTATAAGATTTGTACACTGAAAACTGCAAAAGATATTGATAAAGATAGTAAACAAGACCTAAGTAAATGGGAAGACATTTCATGTTCATGGATTAGAAGACTTAATATTGATAAAATGGCAATACTCAAATTGATCTACAGATTCAGTGTAATCTCTATAAAAATCACAACAGCATTTTTTTTTTTTCGGAAATGGAGAAGTCAACCTTCAAATTTATATGGTATTGCAAGGAAACTTGAATAGCTAAAACAATATTGAAAAAGAAAAACTAAGTAAAAGGACTCACACTGCTTAATTATAAAACTAACTGCAAGGCTACTGTAATCAAAACAGTGTGGTATTGGTATAAGGATAGACATATAGGTAAATGAAATAGAATTGAGATTCCACAAATAGGTCCATACATCAAAGGTCAATTGATATTTGACAAGAGTGTCAAGACCACTCATTGGGAAGAATAGTCTTTTCAACAAATGGTGCTGAGACAACTGAATCTCTACATGCAAAAGAGTGAAGTTGGATCCCTACCTCACACCATATGTGAAAACTAACTAAAAATGGATCAATGACTTAAATATAAAAAATAAAGCCATAAAACTTATAGAACAGAACATAAGGATAAATCTTCATGACCTTTGATTTGACAATGGATTCTTAACTATGATACCAAAAGCAGAAACAACAAAAGGAAAAAATTGATAAATTGGACTTCTTCAAAATTAAAACTTTTGTGGATGAAAGGATGCTATCAAGAAAGTGAAAATACACCCTAGGTAATAGGAAAAAATATTTGCAAATCATATATGACAAGGATCTAGTATCCTGAATATATAAACAACACTTATAATGCTACAAAAAGAAGACATAAGTCTCAAATGAAAACTGGATAAAAGACTTAGACTTTTATTTGAAGAAGATATAGAAGTAGTCAACACGCACATGAAAAGACAATGAACATCATTAGTCACCAGGGAAATGCAAATCATACCACGATGAGATTAAAACCACTTCACATCCACTAGGATGGTTTAAAAAAAAAAAGGGAAAATAGCAAGTGCCAGAGAGAATGGGGAGAAATTGTAACTCTCTTCCATTGCTGGTGGGAATGTAAAATTGTTCCACTTCTGTGGAACAGTTTGGTTGTTTCTTAATAAGTTATACATAGAATTACCATGTAATCCAGCAATTCCACTCCAAGGTACATACCACAAAGAATCACAATCTTGCACATGAATGTTCATAGCAGCATTATTTACAAGAGCGTTAAAGTGGAAACAACCAAATGTCTGTCAACTGATGAATTGATAAATGAAATATGTACATACAGCGGCATGTTATTCAGCCATAAAAAGGAATGCAGTACTGATAGATGCTACGATACGGATGAATCTTGAAAATATCATGCTAAGTGAAAGAAGCCATAGACAAAAACTCACATACTGCATAATTCCATTTATATGCAATGCCCAGAATAGGCAAATCCATAGAGACAGAAAGTAGATTAGTGGTTGCTTGGGATTGGTCGGAGGGAGACTGCTTAATGGGTACCAGGTTTCACTTTGGAGTGAAGAAAATGTTTTGAAAACACAAGCGATGGTTGCACAACATTGTGAATATACTAAATGCCAGTGAATTGTACACTTACCGATGGTTAACTTTATGTTTTTTGTTAATTTTAAGTTAAATCTGTCCTCAATTAAAAAAAACAAAAATCTCTGACCTCACCTTTTGTACCTTCCCCCAGCTGGGCCTCCTTCAGGCTGGAGGCCACAGCAGGAATAGAGCATGGCTAGGTTTCTCCTTCTACCCTTCCTGCTCATCTCCTCCCCACATGCTACCTGTGAGTTTCATGTGGCCAAGTGTGGGGAGGTGATAGGGCAATTTTCACTTGGAGGTATAGCTTTGATATTCTCTGGGTCTGTAAGATGGTTAAAGCTGCCATTTCTGGATGGGTCTGACAAAGAATTAAGCCCAGCTTTTTTGTGGTTTGCTTTTCTGGGCTCTTCAAAATTTCTACGGTGATTCTACTCTCTTCCATTTCTTTTGACCTGGGCAGATGCTTCCCTATTCTAGATCGTAAGACTTGTGATTCCTTCCTTAGCTCCCAGGTAGCCTTTTGCTCATTCAGGTAGTTCTATTGAAGAAGACTCCACACTGATAGTCTCTTGTGTAATGTGACGCACAGGGTTCACAGGAAGCATTCCTGCACTGCTTGCCTTGAACTATGGAATACAGGCTGATCTCAACATGGTGGTGCTCTCCTTGCTCTGGGTCCCTAAAGTGGTCAGTAAGCCTCTCTCATACACTCTAGTTAGATCTTGGCCCACAGTCTATTTTGCTTTCTTAGACACTAGGCTTCCCTACATCCCCCTGGTTACAGAGAGTATATATAAAATCTCTCCAAGTGGTCCCTTTGAAGATCTCATCACTAGACTTGAAGTGAGAAGTTTGCATTTCTCCCCCAAAGTTGGGAGGCAGTACTCACAGTAAGGCAAATGCCCTCTTCAAAGACATCTCCTTTCCCACTTTTTCTATTTGATCCCTTTTTAAAATTTTTTTGTCTGGCTGAAAGGGGACTTAGACCAATTTTTCATAATCATTTTCTTTATAAATCTCTATGTGGAAATGTATGGAGGAGGGGATTCTGTCTCCTGCTCAGCTGGTAACCTGGTATCTACAGTATGGGTGCCCTAGCTGATATTAAGATAGGACAAGCAAGCCCTTTTCTAACATCTTATTATATGAAGCTAACCCTTTTAAAGCAGCAGGTCCTTTTTATTTTAATAATTTTCAATGGCATATCTTTTAAAAATGCATTACACTTTCCCTGTAAGCTTAAACAATTTATAGATGACTTTTATCATGCATATTAACTGTTATGTTATGCCTAAAACATTCATGCCTCTGGGGACTACTAAAATACGTAAATTTGCTTGTTTCTATATCAAATATCACATGTAGACAATGAAGAAAACTTGGGGTATTTAGATTAATGAAAGTAAGATGTATGAGAAATGTGAAATCATTCTTTAAACATTTGAAGGATTGTTTTGTGAAAGAGGGATTAGAATTATTTTATGTTATCCTGGGAGCATAATCAGAACAAATCCATGAGCAATTTTGGCTCATCATGAGAATGAACTTTCTGCAGAATGTTGTTGTTAGGTGCCGTCAAGTTGGTTCCCACTGATAGCGACCATATATACAACAGAATGAAATATTGCCCAGTCCCACGCCATCTTCACAATCGTTGTTATGCTTCAGCCTATTGTTGTAGCCACTTCTGCAAAACAGACTGTGGCAAAGACTGGCTAGCCATTTATTATACTTGTTTGTCTTTGTCCTGGGCACACAGTTAAACAGCATTTCCCAGCCTCCCTTGCAGCTAGGTGTGTCCATGTGATCAAGTTCTGACCAATGAAATGTGATGTTGGTTGCTTTCAGGCCTGCTCCATCAACACCTTCCCTGCACCATCCTCCATGCTCTTTGTCTTCCATTGGCTTGATGCTGATGAACATGGAAAACCTCGGAGCCTCATGCCAAAGATGGAAGGAGTTTTGCCTCTGAATCAGTCCTTAGGGAGCCTACTAACAATAAGGTAACTCCTTTTGGACTTTATTTGATTTGTTTGGCTAGATTTTATGTTACAGTCACTAGCACTGCTCTAACTAATACAAGAACTGTCAAAATGAAAAGAGGTCCATTGCATTCTTTGTCGGGCAAGGCAGCATTAGACAGAATTAAACATTTGCCTAGGGGATGAATTATGTGTTTTCTGAGTTCCCCTCCAGTCCTGAGGTTTTTATTTATTCAAAGATTTTTCTAATTTACTACACTCTCAGACACCCGTTATGCAGTTGAGACCATAATTCCTTCTTTAACAATCCTCAGATCTGTCTTCTAATTTGTTTCTATAATGCTATGAATATTTTAGACAACTAAACTTGTTAGCTCTGTGCTTAAAATAACAATCGTTATGAAAAAATCAGGATACAATTTATACAAAAAGGATTCTCATTTTGCAATATATTTATATACACACGCATATGAAGAAAAAAGATTTGAATGAAATACACAAAATAGCAATAATGGTTATTTCAGTGTGCTAGGATTTCTGTTAATGTCTAATTTTTTTCTTTAAACGTTTCTGGATATTCCATATGTGTTTTTTTAAACAAACAAACAAAAAAGAATTTTCCTCTAATAATCTAAAAACGAAAATAAAAAATGATTCAGGCTATTCAAAAAATTAAAAGTAAGTGCACTTTAAACTAGGACCTCTGGGGTTCATCTATGAAATAAGGATGTGGGCTCTGATTTGCAGATTTGGTCATATCTATTAGCTCTAGACAGTCAGGATCCATTGTCCGTAGTTCACGTGACTGACCATATGGCCTCTAGTTAAGTGATGTTACCTTACTATACATCCACTTCAATTTTATTTATACCCTTCGCCCAGCCTCCATTTCTCATTGCTCTATAAAAAGGGAAAGCAAGGGGGAGGCTGCATTTATAGTTAATGTTAGAACTTTTCATCCCATTCTTCATGGCTCATCTCATTAAGTGGATTGTTTACATGCTACTTATTGTGACCTCATTTAAGTCTTCGATTGGAACAATTATTCACAATTGCAGGCCTTAAATGAATGCTTTGTGTGATGGGGTATTATTCCTTATTCCCCACAGAATTATAATTGGATAACTCTCTTTATAGCTTGCCTTTGTTTTATTACTCCCCCACTCCCAATTTACCTTTCAATTACCTTTCAGTTTGTTTGTTTTTCCACCTAAAGTATGCTGTTATGATTTTATATAATTCTAACAGAAGGCTGTTTCTCTAATCTATTTATTTCTTTCCTTAAAATGACCAACAAAGCTAGCCTTGGAAGAAAAGTCAATTTTCACCATATAATTACATTTTTTTTTTTTTAATTACATGACTGAAAATCTGACTAGTGGGCTCCTTCTGCCTCTAAAGCTCATGGAAGGGCTACATGTTAACACGCCTAGTTTGGACATGTCAGTGTTGTTACAAGGAGAGCCAGCCTAGTGCCTTGCCCGAACTGTACTCATGCCATGTCATATCACCGCCACTGGTGAGGAGACATTGTCCTTACATGTTCACATATTTCCATACCTTGGGTTTTAATGGTTTGAGCCATGGCTACTCAAGGGCACTGGGGTATCCAGGGTGAGCCTCTTGGAAAGCTGGAAGGGCAAGAGAGTGCTAAACAATGGAGATTGTTTAGCAGTTGCCAAAACATTCTGAACACAGAGAACGAATGTCTTAGGAGCGTTGTGCTCAGTGTGCCCATGCTATTTCTACAAATGTTGACAGTACCTCCAGACAGATCAAAGGGGCCTTCCTAGATCCTGTGGACTAAGTCCAAACTGCTAAATTATGCCCACGCATAAAAGAAATATTTTTTCAAACCAAAAACGAAGACCTAGGTCTGACAGCATAAGTACATTCATGTAAATGATGCTGATGGTGAGAGTTAATAAGTTAACATCTTGACGGTGCTGCGTTTCACATAAATTCCTTATTTAATCCCACCGCAATTCTGGATAGTGCATATGTCAACAATCAGTTAACAAAATGAGTCATAAAAAATAGAATAAATATTTCTTCCATCAAGAATAAACATAGCTTCTTCCCGGCATTCCCTTTTTATAAAGCAATGAGGCAAGGGAGAATATCATTATTGCTATATTACAGATGAGAAAACTGAAGCACAAAGAAAGGAAGTATGCAAGGTTATAATGTGTATTTAATATTGGATTTTAAATTAAGGGATATATTTGATATGGAGACATGAAGTGGGTATAACAATCATAGTTATTATTTATGTAGATTATCTCTAATTTTGTGCAAAAAGCTGGAGATGGAAAACCAAAAGGGAAGAACACACTTGGCGTTTCTCAAACTGAAAGAACTGAAGAAAATATTCAAGCCTCGAGTTGCAATAGTGAAGGATTCCATGGGGAAAATATTAAATGATGCAGGAAGCATCAAAAGAAGATGGAAGGAATACACAGAGTACCAAAATACACAGAGGAATACCAAAAAGAATTAGTCAATATTCAACCATTTCAAGAGGTGGCCTGTGATCAGGAACCGATAATATTGAAGGAAGAAGTCTAAGCTGCTCCGAAGGCATTGGTGAAAAACAAGGCTCCAAGAATTGATGGAATATCAATTGAGATGTTTCAACAAACAGATGCAGTGCTGGAGGTGCTCACTCATCTATGCCAAGAATTATGGAAGACAGCTTCCTGGCCAACTGACTGGAAGAGATCCATATTTATGCCTATTCCCAAGAAAGTTGATCCAACCGAATGTGGAAATTATAGAACAATATCATTAATACCACACACAAGCAAAATTCTGCTAAAGATCATTCAAAAACGGCTACAGCAGTATATCGAAAGGGAACTGCCAGAAATTCAGGCCAGTTTCAGAAGAGGATGTGGAACCAGGGATATCATTGCTGATGTCAGATGGATGTTGGCTGAAAGCAAAGAATACCAGAAGGATGTTTACCTGTGTTTTATTGACTATGCAAAGACATTGGACTGTGTGGATCATAACAAACTATGGATAACACAGTGAAGAATGGGAATTCCAGAACACTTAATTGTGCTCATGAGGAACCTTTACATAGATCAAGAGGCAGTTGTTCAGACAGAACAGGGGACACTGATTGGTTTAAAGTCAGGAAAGGTGTGCGTCAGGGTTGCATCCTTTCACCATACCTATTTAATCTGTATGCTGAACAAATAATATGAGAAGCTGGACTATATGAACAAGAACTGAGCATCAAGATTGGAGGAAGACTCATTAACAACCTGTGTTATGCAGATGACACCACCTTGCTTGCTGAAAGTGAAGAGGACTTGAAGCACTTACCAATGAAGATCAAAGACCACAGCCTTCAGTATGGATTACACCTCAACATAAAGAAAACAAAAATCCTCACAACTGGACCAATGAGTAACATCATGATAAACGGAGAAAAGATTGAAGTTGTCAAGGATTTCATTTTACTTGGATCCACAATCAACAGCCATGGAAGCAGCAGTCAAGAAATCAAAAGATGCATTGCATTGGGCAAATCTGCTGCAAAGGACCTCTTCACAGTGTTGAAGAGCAAAGATGTCACCCTGAAGACTAAGGTGCGCCTGACCCAACCCATTCTATTTTCAATTGCATCGTGTGCATGTGAAAGCTGGACAATGAATAAGGAAGACCAAAGAAGAGTTGACGCTTTGGAATTGTGGCGTTGGCGAAGAATATTGAATCTGCCAAAAGAACAAACAAATCTGTCTCGGAAGAAATGCGGCCAAAAATGCTCCTTAGAGGCAAGGATGGCAAGACTGCGTCTTACATACTTTGCACATGTTGTCAGGAGGGATCAGTCCCTGGAGAAGGACATAATGTTTGGCAGAGTACAGGGTCAGCGGAAAAGAGGAAGACCCTCAACGAGGTGGATTGACACAGTGGCTGCAACAATGAGTTCAAGCATAACAACGACTGTAAGGATGGCGCAGGACTGGGCAGTGTTTCGTTCTGTTGTGCATACACGGTCGCTATGAGTTGGAATGGACTCGACAGCACCTAACAACAACAACATCTCTAATTTTCATAAAAACCTGGGAGGTAGCTATGTTGTCCCCATTTTACACTGAGAAAACTGAGGCTCAGTTTTAGAGACTTATTCATGGTCACATAGGCAGAAATTGGTGGAGCTAGGAGAGATGCACAGGTTTGTCTTACAGAAAAACCACAGCTGTTCTACTAGGTCACACAGGTAAACCCTTCTGGAGCTAGTCCCAGACCTTCTTCCTTTTTACTTTCTCCCTTTTATTTTGTCTAACCCAAATGTTAATCAAGGATGTAGTTCAAGAAAAGGAGAAAGTTAGGCTATGAAATATACTGGAAAACAGAAAAAGATAGCCCTGTTTTTTTCTCTTATGAATCTGGATATTGTCATGGATTGAATTGTGCCCCCCAAAATCTCTGTTAACTTGGGTAGGCCATACTTTCCAGTATTGTGTAGTTGTCCTCCATTTTGTGATCTGATTATCCTCCATTTTGTAATGTGTTATAAATCCTAGCCTCTATGCCTGTGGCTATGGTCCCATTCGGGAGTTATGTTAGTGAGGCAGGATTAGGTCATGTTAATGAGGATTAGGGTAGGATGCAGTATCCTGACTCAGGTTTCAGCCTTGATCCCACATAAGAGGAGTTTCCATGAGGCGTGGCCTATACCACCCTTGCTTGAGTCACACCTTTTATCTTACAAGACATAAAAGGAGAAAGAAGTGAGCAGAGAAGAGGGACCTCCTACCACCAAGAAAGAAGAGCCAGGAGCAAAGCATGTCCTTTGAACCCAGGGTCCCTGTGCTCAGAACCTCCTAGATCCAGGAGAAGGTCTTTGACAAGGACATTCTCCCCACGGTCAAAAGTGAGAGAAGGCCTTTCCCCAGAGCTGGTGCCCTGAATTCAGACTTCTAACCTCCTAAAGTGTGAGAGAATAGATTTCTGCATGTTAAAACCTCCTACTTGTGGTATTTCTGTTATAGTAGCACTAGATAACTAAGACAGACATAGAGATGAAGGTGGCATCACCTAGCTGTTTAAAGATGACTAGATAATAATACTGTTATTAAAATGGCATTGTAAGCACTAGGTAAGCAAGAAAAGATGAAAGGAGCAGGAGAAATGAAATATAGCTTAATATAAATGAACATAGACGTAAGAGATGAGGAAAAAAGGCTTTGAAAGGCTAGAATTCCAGGAAGAGTTTAAAAAACAGCTAATTTGAAATTAGATTCTAAGAGCATTATGCAATATATGTACACAATCAATCTCATAATATATACAGTTTACTCCAAAGATCAGGCCATATCTGTATTAATTAACTCTGTGTTTGTGTGTGTGTCTCACCACACACATGTGCACACACATGCAAGTACATGCACAAACATACACATGTATCCTAATCTAATGAAGTGAAGTCCTCAGGTAATGAGTGTTTCTGTACCTGTTCAGTCTCTTTTATGGGAGAGAAATGAATGACAATAAAATAAATTAATAAAACAAAAAACCAAACCTGTTGCGGTGGAGTTGATTCCGATTCATAGTGACCCTATAGGACAGAGTAGAACTGCCCCGTAGAGTTTCCAAGGAGTGCCTGGTGGATTTGAACTGTCGACCTTTTGGTTAGCAGCTGTACCTCTTAACCACTATACCACCAGGGTTTCCGAATAAATCAAAACACCACCTGTCAGACTCATTTCACACTCTTGTTCATTCAGACTCATACTCGTTTACAAGTGCTTTATACTAGAGAATGGTACACCTTTTAAACTAAAGGCTGTTATGATTAGGTGATCCAGTCTTCACAGTTTCCTTCTACACAGACAGGATTTTGCAATAAGTATTACTTTCTTTCCACCGATGATCCTGCTGGCTACAAGATGTAGCGTTTGGTTCTAACTTATTAAAGATCCAGTTACATTTGTGATTCAACATGCAAACACAGGAGACTATTTTAGTATGCTTTCCAAGCATTTTCAATCAAAAGGGTTGAAAAACATTAGAACAACCTTTTGGTTTGTTTTCTAATTGCATTCGTGTTGTGAACATTTTTACAAATACGAAAAAAATAACATGAAAATAAAACTTTTCAGTAATCCTGCCCAGAGGTAAGTTATTGCTTAAATTCTGACATGAATACATACTTATATTTACTTAGCAGGTAGAGGAAATGCTATTGAAATTAAAAACTTACTGCAGCTATTCCTACCTTCTAGATTAATGGCAGAATTTTTATCTCCCAGTCTCTGGTTTATTTAGCGGTTGGGAAAGGAAAGCATGTGATAGGCCTTTTTGGTGGTAATAGGTAAAATTGTTACCACATTCCACCCACATACTTACACAGAGCATGATTTGCATGAGAAACGGCAAGACAAGGAGTGAGCTGTACTTTCTTGCTGAATAAAGTCACCGGAAGTACAGTAGCTTAATATTTCAGGTAGGCCTGGAAATATGGTGGTAGGCTGGCGATCAACAGAGTGACACAGCCAGTAGGAAACTGGGCACGGAAGCTTCATGGTTGCTAGATTTCTAGGAATGGTAACACCTGCCTTTGAACTGGAAATTGTTTTCTACCCTGTGCTTTAGTTTTTGGTTCCTCACTTGCCACCTAGTGGAAACCCCAGGTTTTGCTCTGCCTGAATTGAATTGCCCCATAAATGAGAGACCGAGGTGGGAGAGTATAAAGGTGCATTTTATTTCACTGCACAAGGAAGGAAGCAATCAGGGCTGCTGCCTCCAAGGCTGCTTCAGTCAGGTGAGGAAAATAGTTACCTTTAAGGGGTTTACAAGTAGGGAGTTCATACCAGTTTTGTCAACAACATTCTTAAGCATACCACACAGGCGCCAGGATTTTCATGGGGCAGGTCAAGCAAAAGAACTGCAATTCTGATGCACATTGCCAAGCAACGGTACTGAAAATGGTGAGGCTGCAGTGGAATTTTCTGCAGCTTGGGGACCTCTGTATTACACCAACCTAACTATCCATCAGAATTTCCGTATAATTTCAGTATACACAAAGCTTTGTATTCATGATTCTTTGGGTAAAATGTATGTCAAATGTATTTAAAAGTTGAGATCATATTGAATATATATACTATTGAATCCAAATTTTGTCACTTTTTTTTATTATATCCTGTTTTTTTCCATGTCATTTATCAAAAATGGGTTTTAATTGTTGCATAGAATTTTTTCCTATGGAAGTGTAATTTTTAAATAATGAATTCCTAGTTGTGTGTGTGTGTATGTGTGTGTGATCAAGATTTCCTTCTAGGTATTATATATCAACTTTTATGCTTAAGTGCTTCAACTAGGATTTCGGGGTCTCATATGCATTTTGGAAATTCTTTTGGGAGTTTGGCAGTTTCTTGCACAATTGGAAGTTTTTATTTCTTTTTATGGTTTATTAGAATTTCACTGGCAAAGATGGGGGATGACATTATTATCATTCTCCCAACATAACCAGAATTTTAAAAAATTCTTGGTTATCCAGACAACTCAATTCACCAAAATTGTACGGTATTCCTTGAGATGCTATCAGCTGAAAAACAAAAGTTGAATGTGGCTTAAACAATCCCACTGCCGTGGAGTCGATTCCAACTCATGGTGACCTTACAGGACGGAGAAGAACTGCCCCAAGGGGGTTCTAGGCTGTAAACCTTCTATAGAAGCGACTGCCACATCTTTCTCCCCCTGAGCAGCTGGTGGGTTTACACCACGAGCTTTCTGGTTAGCAGCTGAGCCTTTAACCACTGCATTATGTTATATAACAAGAAATCTGAAGGTGGGCACTACCATAGCTTGTGAATCCAGTGATTTAATGCTGTTATAAAAGACCCTATGTCTTCACTCTTCCACTGGGCTTGATTTGATGTCTCTCCTCCTCCTGGCTGCAGCAGCATCACATGCTGGCACAACCAAATAAAGACGCAGGAAAAGAGCCCTTCCGAATCACCTATCTCTTTTCATCAGGATGAGAAATCTTTCCCCAAAGCCCAGAAGTCCAGAAGCATACTTCTCCTACTCTAATTGGCATAAACCCAAATCCATTGTCATCGAGTTGATTCTGACTCATACCGACCTTATAGGACGGAGTGAACTGCCCCATAGAGTTTCCAAGGAGCATCTGGCGTATTCGAACTGCCGACCCTTTGGTTAACAGCCCTAGCACTTCACCACTACACCACCAGGGTTTTCTTGTATAACATATCCATGATTAAACCAATCACTGGTGAAGGGACTAGAATTATCGTGATTAACCAGGATATTTACCTCTTGGGGCTGGGGAGGAGCCCTGGTGGCACAGTGGTTAAGAGCTTGGCTTCTAACCAAAAGGTAGGCAGTTTGAATCCACCAGCTGCTCCTTGGAAACCCTGTGGGGGAGTACTACTCTGTTCTATAGGGTCACTGTAAGTTTGAATCAACCCGACGCAAGTGGTTTGTTTTTGGTCAGGAGCTAGGGAGGCGCCCTTATTCTAAGTACTTGTCAGAAGGAAAGAAGAAATGGCTATTGAAGAGGCAGCAAAATGTGATGACATAATCAAGTACTTTAACAAATTTATAAAGTCAAATTGGAATTCTTATTTATCAATTAACCCTGTTTTCTTATAGTTAGGATTGACCCCTGTTTGATCTAAGTAGAGAATATGAATAACTTGATTGTTATGACTCAGACCTTCCAAGTTGTTCTGAGAGAGTTTAAAAAGACAATTCACACAGACCTTGCTGATCATACTTACAATTAAGTGGTTTATTAGGAAAGTAATGGGGTACAACTCAGGATCAGGATCAGGAAGCATGCAGGCAAGCCTCCCTTCTTCAGCGCAGGACAGCTCTCTCAGCTCCTCTAGGTGGTACAGGCCTCCTCTCGGCACCCTAAGGACAGGCTCCTCTCAACCCCTTCAGGACAGGGTCCTCTTGGCCCTGCCATCTGTTCCCACCATCTCTGCCCCTGGGCCCCTTCCAGGTCTCTTACTGTCTTCAGTGTTACAACCCTTGACCCCTGTTGCAGCTATTTTAGGAGATTCTTTGCCTCTCCCTGCTGCTTCTCTTGCTGCTTCCTTCTCCCTGAAAGACTTCTGTGGGGTGGGCTGCTTATATCTAGAAGCTCTTCATCAATTTCAAGGTATGACCCTCCCACTAGGGCTATGAATCGACCAGTCCCTTCTTGGAAGGCCACAAACATTTATTTGCATAGTCTATTGACCAATCCCTGCCGGGTACATACCAGCCACAGAGCAGGCTGCTGCCCAGAACCAGACAAAAAGTATCAAACGACAAGTTGTTTAGAGTTCATGTGGAAAATGTCAATCAGCCAGGACAAAAGTAACAAACCCTCTGGGGCAGAAAACTAGGGCAAAGGTAACTCCTCAGGGTTTAGGGGAACAATCCCTGAAGTTGTTTTTCCAAACAACCAAGGCAAAAGGCCACATAAAGGAGCTCATTTCGCCACAGCACCCATCTCCAGCTGGAAGATTAGCTAACCAGGGCCCTTCTTAAGATTTTTAAAACTAGAGTTGAGAAAAGATAAAGTCAGTCCCTCTCTGAAGGCCAAAGTTGTGGGGGGGTCAGGTCTGGGAGATGTTGGTGGTTATGTTTTCCTACATAGAGTAGAGTAGCCTAAAACTGATGACCAGTGGAAAGCAGGAAGTAAAAGAAGAGGGAGGAAGTCCTGACAACATCCAACTCCTGGTTCCAGTTGTATCTGAGTTGAGTCTTCTTTGGATTCATGAGCCAATTTGCCAATTATTTACCTATTATCTTTCAACTCCAACTTACCTTTCCATGTTCTGCAAATTGCATTTTACAGTCCCCTCTGTCAGCTGGCTTCCTGTTAGCCTACAGGAGCCACTAAAGGGAGAGAGGGAGGCACAAGCTGCCAGCTTCTTTGGTACTTCTATTACCAGACTTATCTCAGGCCCTCAGAAGAACCAACAGTAGCTGAGAAGGGGTAGAAGCTGCCCTTTCCTCAAAAGTCTAAGCATCAAGTCCCCAGAGCCCTTCCTCTGAGATCCCTGGTTCTGGAAACCAACCCATTCTGTTTTGTTCCCCCATCCTAAAGGAGGGGGCTGCTTTCTTCAGTTGTCACCTCTGTGTTAGCTCAGTATTCCCTTTTAGCCCTTTCAGCCTTCCAACATCTGTGAAGCTATTTCCTATATACAATTCCCTCTGAGAGCTAAGTGTGATTTCTGTTTTCCTGATATACCAATAAACTCCTTTTGTCTAAGATAATTTAAACTGGGTTTCTGTTTCTTGCATCCTAATTCTTCCTGACCAACACAAGTATGCTTTGTGTTTATTGGTTAGCATCTACCTTGCTTTGAAGACTTACCATGTACAAAGCACTGGGTAACTACTTTATATACATATTTTATTTAATATTCTCACCATTGCAAGATAAGTATATTGGTAAAAGAGGCCTGGTCCAACTACCTCTATGTACTCACATGCTCACATATTTGTTTTCCCATAGGTGCTTACATGATAAGTGGGAGCTGACAGGTAATAGGTAAATAATTGGCAAGTTGTTTCATGGAATCCAAGGAAGTCTCAACTCAGATACAACTGGAGCCAAGAGCTTGGATGTTGCTGTGACTTCTTTCTTCTGCTTCTCACTGCTCATCAGCTTCAGACTGCCCTGTTCTCTTCCTCTTTCAGTAGCCAGGTGGGCACACTTCATATCTGTTATCAAGGAACTGGTTTATTCCTAATACCAAAGAGAAAGCAGCCTCTGCATGCTTGCCACAATGAAGTGACATCTGATATGCAAGTGAAATGGCCAAAAGGGCAGCACCAACAATCTGAGTACTCTCTGCAACCCTCCACCAGCCTTAAAAACCAGTTGCCATTGAGTTGACTCCAACTCGTGATGACCCCAGGTGTGTCAGAGTAGAACTGTGTTCCATAGGGTTTTCAGTGGTTGCTTTTTCAAAGTAGATGGCCAGGCCTCTCTTCTGAGGCACCCTCTGGGTGGATTCGAACATCCAGCCTTTCAGTTAGCAGCTGAGCATTTTAAACATTTGTACCACCCAGGGACTGTTTTACCATTCCAAGTAACAGTTTGAGGCTGACCCAGGAAAAGGGGCATTGGACTGATGAATAGACTGATAGTCTTGCTCTTCTGAAACTTATTCACAAATGAAACCTTGCAAAGAGAATTTGTCTCTGAGGCCAATGACAAAGGCCTTTATCACATCTAACAATTTAAAGGCCCAAATCTTTAATCTGGATGTATTCCCAGAGATATGCAGTCACTGGGGTTCAAGAATGACAACAGGGCAGATTCAGTGTAGAATCATCAGCAGGGCACCAGAGCACCCTGCCTTAATTCCTGACTCATGCTGTGTTCCTGTTGGTGTTGTTGTGTGCCATCAAGTCAATTCTGACTCACAGTGACACCATAGGACAGAGTAGAACTGCCACATAGGGCTTCTTAGGCTGCAGTCTTTATGGGAGCAGATTGCCAGATCTTTTCTCCTGTGGAGCTGCTGGTGGGTTTGAACCACTGACCTTTTGGTTAGCAGACCAGAGCTTAACCATTGTACTGCCAGGGCTCCTTCAGTGCAAGGTACTGTCCTATAAATTGAAGGCAAAAGTCAAGGGTGAGGTAGGGATAAAAAGAAATTATGTATTGATTCCATGCTGAAGGAGATATGAGTGAGTCATGATGGTTAAAAGCATGAGGTTTGGAGTCATACAGTTTGAAAGCTTAGATCCTTCACTTCCTAGCTGTGTGATTACAAGTAAGTTAATCAACCTTACTATGCCTTAGCTTCTTCAAGTGTGAAATGAAACCTGTTAACTTGGTCTTTGTGATTCCCAATTTACTAATTGCCTTGCCTCTCAAAAAAAAAAAACTCTTTATTTTGAATGTCAACCAGACTTCCATTTTTGCTCTACAGCACTAGACATGAAATGATTTCCTTAGCCCAGATTCTGATAACCAACAAATGGAAAGACTTCACCAAAAGAGTAAAAAGACCACCTACAGATTGGGAAAGAATTTTCAGCTATGACATCTCCGACCAGAGCCTGATCTCTAAAATCTATATGATTCTGTCAAAACTCAACCACAAAAACACAAACAACCCAATCAAGAAGTGGGCAAAGGATATGAACACACACTTCACTAAAGAAGATATTCAGGCAGCTAACAGACACATGAGAAAATGCTCTCAATCATTAGCCATTAGAGAAATGCAAATTAAAACTACGATGAGATTCCGTCTCACTCCAACAAGGCTGGCATTAATCCAAAAAACACAAAATAGTAAATGTTGGAGAGGCTGCGGAGAGATTGGAACTCTTATACACTGCTGGTGGGAATGTAAAATGGTACAACCACTTTGGAAATCTATTTGGCATTATCTTAAACAGTTAGAAATAGAGCTACCATACAACCCAGAAATCCCACTCCTCGCAATATACCCTAGAGAAATAAGAGCCTTCACACAAACAGATATATGCACACCCATGTTTATTGTAGCTCTGTTTACAATAGCAAAAAGCTGGAAGCAACCAAGGTGTCCATCAACGGATGAATGGTTAAATAAATTGTGGTACATTCACACAATGGAATACTACGCATCGATAAAGAACAGTGACGAGTCTGTGAAACATTTCATAACATGGAGGAACCTGGAAGGCATTATGCTGAGCAAAATTAGTCAGAGGCAAAAGGACAAATATTGTATAAGACCACTATTATAAGATCTTGAGAAATAGTATAAACTGAGAAGAACACAGACTTTTGTGGTTACGAGGGGGGGAGGGAGGGAGGGTGGGAGAGGGTTGTTTACTGATTAGTTAGTAGATAAGAACTGCTTTAGGTGAAGGGAAGGACAATACACAATACATGGAAGCTCAGCTCAAGTGGACTGGACCAAAAGCAAAGAAGTTTCCAGGATAAACTGAATGCTTCAAAGGTCAGCGGAGCAAGGGGGGGGGGGTTTGGGGACCATGGTTTAAGGGGACTTCTAAGTCAATTGGCAAAATAATTCTATTATGAAAACATTCTGCATCCCACTTTGAAATGTGGCGTCTGGGGTCTTAAATGCTAACAATCGGCCATCTAAGAAGCATCAATTGGTCTCAACCCACCTGGATCAAAGGAGAATGAAGAACACCAAGGTCACATGATAACTAAGAGCCCAAGAGACAGAAAGGGCCACATGAACCAGAGACCTACATCATCCTGAGACCAGAAGAACTAGATGGTGCCCGGCCACAACCGATGACTGCCCTGACAGGGAGCACAACAGAGAACCCCTGAGGGAGCAGGAGATCAGTGGGATGCAGACCCCAAATTGTCACAAAAAGACCATACTTAATGGTCTGACTGAGACTAGAGGAATCCCGGCAGTCATGGTCCCCAAACCTTCTGTTGGCCCAGGAAAGGAACCATTCCCAAAGACAACTCATCAGATATGAAAGGGACTGGACAGTGGGTAGGAGAGAGATGCTGATGAAGAGTGAGCTATTTGTATCAGGTGGACGCTTGAAACTGTGTTGGCATCTCCTGTCTGGAGGGGGGATGGGAGGATAGAGAGAGTTGGAAGCTGGCAAAATTGTCACGAAAGGAGAGACTGGAAGGGCTGACTCATTAGGGGGAGAGCAAGTGGGAGTACGGAGTAAGGTGCATATAAACTTATATGTGACAGTTTGACTTGATTTGTAAACGTTCACTTGAAGCTCAATAAAAGTTAAAAAAAAAAGCTCTTTATTTTGAATGTCAACCAGACTTCCATTTTTGCTCTACAGCACTAGATAGGAAATGATTTCCTTAGCCCAGGTTCTGATAACCAACAAATGGAAAGATGTGAGTTCTTCTGTGCATGAGGCAGATTGTGGATTCTCTGTTCCTAAATCACTCTCTATATCAACAATAGTGGTAGTTGATTACATCACAAATTACCTAAGAGCAAGTGTTCCTCACCAAAGTAAATATTATTTTCTTCTAAGGTAACTTCTCTTACAAGTTATGAGGAGATATGTTTGTCGTATTAAAACAACTTTTGAATTTACTCCTTGTAAAATAATAATCCTGGCAGAATTTTGTTAAGAAGCATTTGACCTGTTCATAAACCTGTTTACATTATGAGATCCATTATATTAGCTTTGAAAGTCTGTGTCTGAACCGGATGGACCAGATCTAAAAATTTTTTTTTTTTGACCATATCATTCTCCCAAAACAGAAGAATAGAATCATGAGTGTGTGGGTGTATGTGTGTGAGGCAGGGAATGAGTTCACCCAATTCATTCAAATAAATTATAGAGGAACATAAAGCTCAGGGGTCTGACTTTCTCTGGGGGTATTAGTTAGGGAAATACGATGCTGTTGGACAATGGTAGCAGAAATCTGAAGACCATCTCATTGAAAGAATATTTAAAGAGCCAACCATGACACTCTCAAACTCCATAGTTCAAGCTGATGTCAACCATTTTTAGATTTGGTTCTATTTGTTTATTTAGTCATTAGTCCACATGTACATGATATTATCTACTGCATATGGGATACAATGGTGAAGAAGACAGAAACAATCTCATGATGCTTACGATTTAGCTGACCCTTTCATTGAGAACCAACATATAGGCCTTAAATATGTAGTGTTTACTAGGTCCTGCCGTCATGGCCTTTATCTTTTATTTTGGAGCTGTGATATTCAAGAGGTATATACCCACTCCTCACTTATTGGCTATCTCATTATCCAACATTTTCCATTTATGACAATAGTAAAAAATCTACTCTCCAGCTGTTTTGGACATTAATGACATACTTCTGGCAGTAATGAATGCTAAGGTGCGAGATGAGAGTAACACTGCTATGATGGTTAAGGTTATGTGTCAACTTGGCTCGGCCATGATGCTCAGTGGTTTGGCAGCTATGTAATGATGTATTCATCCTCCATTGTATGATCTGATGAGGTCATCCTCCATTTTTGTGTAACAGTGATTATCACATAGCGATTTGGTCTTTGAAACCTAACCATGTTAGTAAGTGAGGAGTGGGTGTATTTTCTCCTCTTAGTACATGCTACTTCTGCAAGAACAATATGAAGGGTCTATGCTACTGAATCTTTGTTGCAAAGTTCTCCCCAACCCCTCATGTTTCCTGGATATTGAGGACAAAGAGAAACATGATTCTCTAGGGTGTTGCTGATTCTTTCTTGTATAGGGGAGAGGGCCCAGTAGCTTCCCTGGGAACCCATTAAAATAAAATAACACTCTTAAAAAGTTCAGTCAGAGGAATAACCTAAATCTCTTGGTGTATGACCCAGTCTGAAATTTGTGGTTCTATTATTCTTATGGCCTGGCCCTACCAATAGGAGTGCTCATAAAAGTGGCACCAGATAGAGGCAAATGTACATCTCAGTACAGATGTTGCTAAAAGCATGACTTGGATCTATAACTAATTCAACAAAAGTAACACAAAGCTGAGCAGCCTGCAATTTCCTGTCAAAGTCTTTAATTTGGGGACTTGAGATCCAATTCAGCTGTGTCTGGCTGCATGTTAATACTGTTCCCTTTTTACGGGATGAATTTTAAGTGTTGTTGGCTATGTTTTTGAGTGTTTTCTTGAGTGTTCTTAAGCCTTGTAAAGTGGTGCTCAGAAAATTGTCTTTGGTGTGCTGGGATGCTAATGAAGAAAGCTAATGAACTTAGGCTACATTCATTGAAATTCAGTATCAAGTTGAAAACATCCTACAAATGGAGTACTGTGTCCAGTTCTGGTGCTATCCTTTAACAGGGACACTGACAATTATAAAATAGAAAGTGCAAGAAGTGCCGCCTAGAAAGGAGCCAAGGAGGAAGGTTCTCCAAACAACAGATGAGCGAATGCTGGATGCTTTCTCTGAAGAAGTGAACGCTCTGAGGTTAGGGGAGATGGAAGGAGCTGGGAAGAAGTGAAGTTACAAAGAATTAGCTTCTTTGGATTTATTCCAAAGGACTACATAAAGACTCAGTGGAAATTTCTACCAGGCAAATTCGGGGGCCTATTAGGAAGAAAAACCAGAGCTGTTCAAATACAGAAAGAGCTGTCTCTCAAAGCAGCATCCACCCAGACTGAGATACTACAGATGAACTGAAGACCTTACTCCATGTAATCTGTAGAGGAGAATCCTGTGATTGGAGGAACTAAATATGATGTAGATGCAAAGAGTTAAAATCTTAGAACTGAGCACAGTCAAGTTTGGAGACCAGCTGCATAACCTTTTGGCTATAAATTTGAATAAGTAATTTACCTTATCTTCACCTGAGCTCTGTCATTTTAAAACTGGAGATAATGCTTTCCTCAAAATGTTTGTTTTGTGATGAATAAATGAGACTATGTCAATAGTGTAACGAAATGTTTGACACATTTAAGACACTCCTCTGAGTAACTTCTAGAGTTCCTTTCAGTATTAAGAGTCTAAAATTCTGAGAATGGTGCAAGAAGCATATATTTTTTTTTTTTTTGCTAGTTTGTTCTGAGCAAATTCTAACTTTTCTTATACTGTTATAAAGCAAAAACCAAACCTGTTGCCATCGAGATGATTTTGACTCATAGGGTCCCTATAGAATAGACAAGAACTGCCCCCATCGGGTTTCCAAGGGTGTAAATCTTTACAGAAGTAGACTGCTGTATCTTTCTCCCACTGAGAGGCTGGTGGGTTTGAACTGCTGGCCTTTTGGTTAGCACCTGAGCATTCAACCACTGCACCACATACATGCTATAGTCCTACATAAACACGTTATTTATTGGCTTGGTTTTTTACATTCCAAGTTGTTGCCAGAGGTTTAGAATCAATATAAAGTTCACTTGAGTGATGTGTAGTATTTTAAGCATGCGACCGTGAGGAAGCTCAATTTAAGATCCTCTGCTTTGTTTTGTGTTCAGTACTGGGAAAAACAAACAAAGAAAAAACCAGCCCTTTACTATCTATGGGTTACCAGGGTTTGTGTTTTGGCTCATTACAAACTCGGAGAAGTCATTTCGTCTCTGGAAACATCAGGTTTCTAATTACTGAAATAAACTAATTACTGAAAGTTCTTAAAGAACTTCCCTATCTATAAAACAAGAGAATTTTAATATATGGACAGAGGTCAATATTTTCCCAGAATGGAGACATTGGACAGCACCTTGGGAAATACGAATTGAATTCCAAATCACTTTGATTAGACAGAGAAACAGGAAGAAAGAAATGGAAGAATTTTCACTGGACACTAGTACAGATAAAAGTAAATGGCACAAATTCAAGGTAAGAAAAATACCAAATAAGACCCATCGGCTAAACATGGGTCAGGAAGTAAACAAAGGGTAATAAAAAGGGAAGGGCAAGGTATCATGGAAGCCCGAAATCTTACATAGGAAGGTCAAGCAAGCTTTCAGGAAAGATCCCTTCCTGATAGAGGAAAAGGAGTTTGCCATCCAGACCAGCAGAGAAGGCATTTAGGGCTCAGGCCCAAGTGTGTGTGTGTGTGTGTGTGTGTGTGTGTGTGTGGACATGCTATACTTCAGAAACACCAAGTGGGTTCAAAATGTCAGGAATTTCAGTTGTATATAAAGAAGTAACAAGAGATGCGTTGGGAGAAGTAGAAAGAGGGCCACTGCCTGAAAATGGGTGTGTTTTTGAGACACAATGTAATAGAGAAGAGAAATAGGAGTATGGGCATATAGCCTTTATCATCTTATCATCCTCTAAAAACATTTATGGGTGTACAATTCTGCATGGTACTTCTTGCTTGCTGAAAGTGAAGAGGACTTGAAGCACTTACTGATGAAGATCAAAGACTAGAACCTTCAGGATAGATTGCACTTAAACTTAAAAAAAAAAAAATTCTCACAACTGGACCAATAAGCAACTTCATGATAAAAAGATTGAAGTGTTAAGGATTTCATTTTACTTGGATCCACAATCGAGAAATCAAAAGACACATTGCACTGGGCAAATCCACTGCAAAAAACCGCTTTTAAGTGTTGAATAGGAAAGATGTCACTTCAAGAACTAAGGTGTACCTTACCCAACCCATGGTGTTTTCAATCGTCTCATATGCTTGCAAAAGCTGGACAATAAATAAAGAAGACAGAAGAATTGATGCTTTTGAGTTATGACGTTGGCAAAGAATGTTGAGTATACCATGGACTGCCAAAAGAACAAACAAATCTGTCTTGGAAGAGGTACAGCCAGAATGCTCCTTAGAAGCGAGGCTGGCGAGACTGCACCTAACAACAATAGTAATGCATGATAAATGAAGAAAATGTTGAACTTGTCAAGGATTTCATTTTACTTGGATCCATAGTCAATGCCCATGGAAGCAGCAGTCAAGAAATCAAACAATGTATTGCACTCTCTTGCAAAAGATCTCTTTAAAGTATTAAAAAAACAAAAATGTCGTTTTGAGGACTAAGGTGTGCCTGACCCAAGCCATGGTATTTTTCAATCACTTCATATGCATTTGAAAGCTGGACAGTGAAAAAGGAAGACTGAAGAAGAGTTGACACATTTGAATTATGGCGTTGGTGAAGAATATTGGATATACTCTGGACTGCCAGAAGAACCAACAAATCTGTCACGGAAGAAGTACAGCCACAATGTTCCTTAGAAGCAAGGATGGTGAGACTTTGTCTCACTTACTTTGGGTATGTTATCATAACGGACCAGTCCCTGGAGAAGGACATGATACTAGATAGAGTGTCAGCAAAAAAGAGGAAGACCCTCAATGAGATGAATTGACACCATGGGGGCATCAATGGGTTCAAACATAGCAACAATGATTCTGAGGATGGTGCAGGACCAGGCAACATTTCTTTCTGTTGTACATAAAGCCACTATGCATCGAAACCGACTCGACACCACCTAACAACAAACAACAGTTATGCAGAGAATCATGTTAAATATTTCAGAAAAATAACTACGTTTGTCTTTCCTTTCCTTTCCCCCTTGCATAAACATTTACTGTGGCTCTGCAATAAGGCTGACTCTGGGTTAGGTGCAGCTGACATTCAGATCCTCACTCTTGGCTGCAGGGTATTGCCCACATGCAAAATTTACTTATTTGAAAAATTCAGCCTGAATTCAATTTATTCATTTCCCAGTCCCTCAATAAGATATTCCATCCTGCTTGTGCCCCTGATTCAGCAGGTGGCATAGGTTAAGCTCAGCTACCTTTCTTGGTACCACCCACAGGCATCTGAGGTATCCTTAGGGCAGGCCATTTCATTCTGGACCCATCCTCAGCCCTGCTATTTTGCAGTTCTCTTTCCCTGTTCAAGGTGGCAAAGGGGCAGATAAGCCACTAGTCAAGCAGATTTTTGACTGGGGAATATATGAAAGCCTCCCCTTGTCACAGGTACCCCCAGTCTTTATGATTGGTTCTCCCTTGTTTGGGAGACAGGGGAGTACCAGCCACCACTCCTCCACAGGGGATAGTGAGTAAAGAAGTAGCCTCCCCTTCCAAAAGGTTGACTAACTTTCGTCCTCTTGGTTCTTATATCTACTAGAGGTAGGGCAGGTTGGGTGCCTGTCACTAAACCCCTCTGGTAAACAGTTGGCTGAAACTTCTAGATGCCCATTGTTCCTAAAATGTGACCTACTTCATAGAGTCTCTTGTCCTAAGCTTTGGGTCTTAACTGCTTACTTGACTTCTTGTACTGTTTTGAAAACTTCGTGTTGTCCAGAATTGTGTTTTGCATTATAAGACATGGAAGTTTAGAATGTTAGAAGGACAATTTAGAAGATATCAATCCAATTCTTCCCCCCCCTTATGGATTGAATTATGTCACCTCAAAATGTATGTCAACTTGGCTAGCCCGTGATTCCCAGTATTGTGTGACTGTCCACCATTTTGGCATCTGATGTGATTATCCTGTGTGTTGTAAATCCTACCTCTAGAAGTTAATGAGGTGGGATTAATGGCAGTTACGTTAACGAGGCAGAACTTGATCTATAAGATTGGGTTGTATTTTAAGCCAATGTCTTTTGAGATATAAAAGAGAGAAGCGAGCAGAGAGACATGGGGACCTCATACCATCAAGAAAGTAGTGCCAGGAGAAGAGTGCATCACTTGGACCCAGGGTCCCTGTGCTGAAAAGCTCCTAGTTCAGGGGAAGATTGATGACAAGAACCTTCCTCCAGACCTGAGAGAGAAAGCCTTCGCCTGGAGCTGACACCATGATTTTAGACTTCTAGCCTCCTACACTGTGAGAGAATAAATATATGTTTGTTGAAGCCATCCGCTTGTGGTATTTCTGTAACAGCAGCACTAGATAACTAAGAATTCCCCTAACCACCTCCCGCCGCCGCAACCACCACCACCACCACCACCACCACCACTGAAGACCTCTTTAAAGTGTTACAAAGACCTTTTGGAAGTGTTAAAAAGCAAAGATGTCACTTTGAGGACTAAGGCGTGCCTGACCCAAGCCATTTTCAATCACTTCATATGCATATGAAAGCTGGACAATGACATGGGTGTTATATACCATATAGCTGTAGTGGCCCAAATACGTTTGTGCCACTTCAGGTCCAACGACATGAAGGAGTTTGTCCAACAGTACGTGTTTGTTATTAGATACTAGAACTATATCAGTTGGGATGCTTACAGTTCCAAGGAACAGGAAACCTGATTCTAAACTGTGTTAAACAATAACAGAATATATTATATAACAGGAAGTTCAGAGGTGGGACAGTCTAGTTTTGGGGCACAATCAAAAGCTCTGACTCCATTACACTGCTCTGCGTTCTGTTCTGCCCTGCCATCGGGTGTCAGCTTTGACCTCAGGTTTGCATCCCTCATGTCTCACCGTGGCTGCCCACCATAATTGGGCACAATAATTTGTTTTCTTTTCTTTAACTGCTGAAAAAATTATTTCCTCTTATCATGAATGGAAAGTTCTTCTTTACAATTTGATTGGGTCAAATTGGTCATGTATTCAATCCTAGACAAATGCAGTCACCAGGGGAATGCCCTGCACTGATTAGCTTAAATCTGGGCTCCTGAAGGAATTAGGTGTTAGAATCCATTTCTGGAGTGCAGATGGTTTCAGCTATTTCTCGAACCGACTAACATGATGGGAGAAAGATGAAGTACTATGGAAAAATCTGGTATTTGAAAGAGCTAAAAAAAAAAAAAAAAAAAAGGTTGCTTTTGAGTCAACTCCAACTCTTGGAGACCCCACATGTGTCAGAGTAAAACTGTTCCATGAGATTTTCAGTGGTTGGTTTTTCAGGAGTAGACTTCCAGGCTTTTCCTCCAAGGTGCCTCTGACTGACTTGAACTTCCAACCTTTCAGTTAGCAGCCAAGAGTATTAACCATTTGCACCCAGGGGCTCTAAACCAGCTGCTGTGGAGTAGATTATGACTCTTGACTACCCCATGTGTCAGAGTTGTCCCTGTGTTCCATAGGGTTTTCAATGGTTTGAAAGAGTACCATGTTCAAAACAGACATTGTGTGATCCTTTCCATGCATAACATTGCTGAAACAGTCCAATAGCTATCCAGAGAACAACCATTTTATTCTGCTGCCAAGACAAGGCCATCTGCTTAAGACATCACAGGGAGATACAGCAGCACACATCATTTTGTGAAGTTGCCAAGGCAACATAGTGTGACCATGACAGTAGGGTAAAATGGCAGCGTAGAAACTGGTTTTTCCTGTAAAGCTTTCTTTTTACTGTGAAATACAATTTGAACTAAAACTGAATTTATTAGAGAATATTTTAGAGTTCCACAGATAGAGTAGCCAGAAAAAAAAAAAAGTAACTATTACCTGTAGATGGATATATTTTTGGACATTCTAACCTGGGTCAAAATGATCAATAAATCCTGTGGGTTGGAACCTTCTAGATATTCCCCCAATGCTTTATTTAAGTTCTTCCTTGCTTAAATCTGTTTGAGTTTTTTGTTGCTGTTGTTAATGATCTGGCTTTCATCTTTCTTTTGATTTTTTTTTTCTTTCAACTTCTGCTCACCGCTCTTACCAGCTATGTAGTGTATGAGACTCAGTCCAGTGCTTTTTAGAATCTACTCTCGACAGTGTCTATCATCAAACCATTGCTGTCTAGTCAATTCTGACTCCTGGCCACCTCATGTGTGTTTCAGTAGAACTGAACTCTACATGGTTTTCAATGGCTGTAATCCTAAAGAAGTAGATCACCAGGCCTTTCTTCTGAGGCATCTTTGGGCAGACTCGAATCCCCAACCTTCAGGTTAGTAGCTAAGCACTGAACCATTTAAGCCACCCAGATACTCGGTTATACTTGTGGGGGAATTTTTTCTTTCTTCATAATCCTTACTTTATTTTATAACTCACTCCCAATTTTCCAAATTGAGTTTATCCTATCTGCTTCTTTTTGGTCAAGAAATGCCTCAAACAAATAATGGATTGAAAATGCAGGTTACAAAATAGCATGAATCTCATTTAAGAGGTGTAGTTTATATTATCTACTTACCGGCCTGAGCTATAAATATGGTTATAGCTTTTTTTATCAGTTAATACCTAAAACTCCCACATACCTTTATGAGGAGCAGGAAGTCTAGTGTCTCCTTCTTGGGGCTTTAACACTAATTGCTCAAAAAACATGAGCTCTTTCTCATTCATTTGTTTATAGAACAAATTACCTGAAAGTGACCGCTATGTCCCAGGCACCATTTCAGGTGCTGGAGATACTACGGTGAAAGAGTTCTACTTTTAGCTACTTTCAGATGGAGAGAGAGAGTTTAGAAATCTGTGTCCACAAGCACTGATGCTTTGATCATTTCTGTATGGTGTCACTGTTGAAGACTCATTCTATATCATTGGGATGAAGCCAGCCCACCTTGAAGTAATACTTTTTCAAGTCCAGACTCTCACCTGTACTTTGGAGTCCCTGCGTGGAGCAAATGGTTAAGCACTCAGCTACTTACTGAAGGGCTGGTAGCTTGAACCTATGTAGAGGCACCATGGAAGAAAGGCCTGACAATGTACTTCTGAAAGGTCACAGCCAAGAAAACCCTATGAGCAGTTCTACTCTGTACACAAGGAATTGCCCTAAGTTGGAATCAACTCAGCAGCAACTCGCATCTTGTTCGGTTTTTTCTTTTGAGGGAGAAATAATATCACCAAGAAAGTCCAAACTCTGAGACCCGTGGACACAAGGCCTGCCTAAAAATGAGACTGGAGCAGGACAACAGAGGACATCCTTCATGTCCCACCCCCATGCTGGCAAGAACCAAGTAACAAGCAGTAGCAGTCTACTGCTGGGTGAGAGGCAAGAGCATTCAATGAGGGATTCTGGATTGGATTCTGGAAGAGAAAAAGGACATTAGTGGGAAAACTGGTGAAGACTAAGTTCTGTACTTAGATTTATGGTATTGTACCAATTTTAATTTCTTAGTTCTGGTGAAGGATCAGTGGCTACATAAGATGCTAACATCAGGGGAAGCTGGATGAAGGGTATGGTAACTCTGTACTATTTTTTCAGCTACTTGGTATGTCTGAGATGGTCTCAAAATAAAAATATTAATGGTTATAAAATTCTTATAATCAGAAAACTAATGGAATCTGAAAATATGTTTTTAAATTTAAATATATATTTAAAACCAACAAAAATATGAAATGCAATGAGAACAAGATTTAAAAATAAAATAAAAGCACAAACATTTTGTGTTGATGCAGCTGAAGAAACTCTGGCCAACACCCACCACTGGCTATCTCTCAAGTTAGCTTGTTTACTAAAGCAAAGGAAGCAAGACAGGAAAGACGTGCTCCTGAGTGTGTGCAGCTTCTCTTGTCTCTCCTGGCTCTTGACTCTGGGATATGTGATAAAAAAAAATTAATAAGTGACTTGGAGCTACTCCAGGCAATGGTGGAAAGTGAGAAGCCCCAGCCTCACCTAAACCTGGTCTCACAGACATCTTAACAAAGCTTTATGTGTGCTAGCAGCAAAGAACATGAAATGAAGAAACTGTGACCCATTTCCACCATTTATCACATTCCACTTTTCAGTTTTGCTTATGATAACTCTTTATTGTTGAATGAAATATTTTCTTATTGACATGACCACCCATCACTTCCTGAGCAGGCCCAGAGTTGCTCATGAATTTCAGGGGTTACCTCCCATACTTCTTTTGCAATCCTCATGTTTTCACTGAACAATCTGGCATTCACAGACAGCATCTGAGCCTTTTTGGAAATTATACCACAAAGCATTCTCAAATCTATTTATCTATGTGTCCTTGATGTCCCTCAATCTTCTCCTGAGATTTCTATGTAGTTGGGAGGAGTTCATAAATTTTTTAAGGGAACAAATCCCCTGGGTATTCCTTTCATAAGTTAATGCATCTGTAGCAGAACGAATTGACTGGAATCACCCCCATCCCCAGTGGACCCAATAAAAAGTGGGTGCAACGCTGAGTTGAATTTAGTCTAGAGTTCTTCCTTTGGAAACAGAGAAAGTCCAAAAAAAAAAAAAAAAGCTAATATTGTTCTTTTATGATTCTGATAACTCTTTGGTAAATATTTCTCTAAGTAATTAATCACAAGATGAGTAAAACTCTTGCTAATTGAAGAAATATTCCTTCACATGCTGGGTTTAGAATACACTGTTCTTCACCCTCAGTTCCCCCAAATTAGTGCCTTTCCTTGGGATATATCTATACAGCAGGTAAGAATTTTCAAGCCACATGCTTAGATACATAGGAACTGTAATTTTTTTCCCTAGAACTAAACTTGGTTTCTTATGTTCTCACTCCATCAGTAATGGGATGCAATATTGCCATTTCAGAGTGAACTTTGTCATCTTGACTTTCTTATTGCTTTAGGGAAAATTCTATCCCTTTATATTTTTTCTGCAATCTTTTTCCCTGATATGGCATCTAGGTTTCTGGAGGCCTTCAAAGCCTCGTGACAATGACATAATAGGGTGATTGTCCTTACCCCCAGGGACCTCCGTTTCCTCTGTCTTATGATGTCACATCCACAATCCTCTTGGCTATGCCAGAACCATTTTGCTGCTCACAGTGCTCCATTAGTGTGTGAAGGAGCTTGGTGAGTCCACCTCTGCCCACTAGCCTGGGTGCCTCACTCAGCATCTCCACTCCCTTCTCCTAACACTGCTGTTTGTGGGGAATTCCACGGGTGTTGTTGCTTCCCAGGCAGATGGGAAGCAGAGCATAGAGCCCCACAATTCTAGAACCCCCAAATTTATCCGGATGCATTATCGCCCCCCTACATCCGGATTTTTTACATCCACCTGGGTTTGGAGTAAACCCAGGGAGGACAGGAATTAACACCCACTTCTCAAAGACCCTCGCTAGTTTCTCTCTTGAATTCCTTACCACTCTCTCCTCACCTCAGAGATATTTTAATGTCTCCTGAGTGACTGCGTGTGTGTGTGTGTGTATGTGTGTGTGTGTGTTTATTTAGTGAGAGGGGGAGGATGAGACAATGAGGTAGAGAAAAATGATTTAAAAGAAAACTCCAAATCTATTGCATATGCCAGGACTTCAGTTTTTAACATTTCAAGAGGCAAGGATTAATTTCGTCTATCTAAAACTCTGATATGATCTCACTTCCTAAAGGCAGTAAAAAAGGGACTAAAATCTGAGCAAAAAGTCTTAATTGTCCTTATAGCGTCAGTATACAAACTTGCATACATCTACAGTTTGATGTGCAGCCTTCGAGAGCATGACATGCACAGAGGCCTGGGTAGTGGGGCCTTCTCCTACCTCATCCCAGGTTCCAGAAAGACATGCCAGCCTTAGGGAGAAGGAACAATGACTTGAGTGCTGGCTTGGGAGAGGAAAGACCTTCAGTTCTAGGGAAGCTTCTGACAAGAACAGACATAAGAAAGGCAATGGGACCTCGGCTCTCTGAAGGGGAAGAGGCCCAGCAGAAACTCCTTACTCATTCATTTATTCATCAAATAATTTTGTCCACCAGCTAATCTGTGCTAGGCCCCATGCTATTATCAGAGGATTGTAGCATGAATTGGATAAAAGGGGTAATTTATAAAGTTTGGGGTATAGACTGAGCAATGAAAGGGTAAGCACTTTGTTTCCAAGGGAACTGAGAAATACTGATGAATGCTTACTGAAGATTTACTGTTACCAGGCGTGATTCTAAAAGTTTCACCTGCATTTTATTGACTCTAAGATGCTTCCTTTGTGACAGGAATTATTATTTTATGAACCACTAAAAAAGAAAAAAATGCTGCCAATTAAATACGAACAATGCTTTCTTGTCACTTTGAATTTTTATTTTATAGTTACTGAAAGAGACTTGATACTTATTTACAGTTTTTTTTTAAATCAGAGATAACCCTTGTTCACACATAAAAAGGAAAATAAAACTGAAATACATTATTTAATGCATTTCTAAAACTACTTTAACATTTGGAGACTATCTATTCTGTTTTTTTTTTTTTTTTTAGCAGAATTGTTAAAGTCTAGGTTTTTCTACAAAGTGAGAGTGCCAGAGCCATCAAGAGATTAGTCACAAAATATTTAGAAAAGCTTTTCACTCCTCCCTCCAGCTTTTTCCTCCAACTCACTGACACCCATTCTTAAGTTTTGAGACTGGCGCTTCTTTGAGCTTACCAGAAGGTGCCAATAAAACATTTTTTGACAACCAGGACTCACATTCCTTCATAAAATGGTGTTTAAATGATCTGTGGCCTGAAACATGGATGGTTGCAAGTGCCCTGTCACACTACCCAGATTAGCGACAGTCTCAGCCTAGAAGCGATCTATAACAACTTCACCAGGACTGCTGCATGGCCATCAACAAGCCCAAGCCCCATTTATTATAAGGAGATCTGGATTTGAGATGCTAAAATGCAAAAACATAAATGTGTTCTTAGAACCGATAATATACGGGTAAACCATTTAATCCTTAGAACACTATGAGGCAACTGGTATTATCTCCAGTGTATAGATAAGATACTCAAGGCACAGAAAGTTCTAGAAACTTGTCAAGGTCACTCAGAAAAAGATTTTGACTCAAGCAGTCTGGCCCTAGAGTCTTTCCATCACTTCCTCATGTCTGTGACCAAGGATTACCTCTCCAGGGAGGCCTTTCCTGACCATCCCAATTAAAGTAGCACCCTCGTCACCCTCTGTCCCTTCACCCTTCTTTCTCCACAGCATATGCTATGACCAGACATTATAGTAGATTGTTGTTTAGCTGCTGTCAAGTCAGTCCCAACTCACCAGAATCCCATGTGTTACGGAGTAGAACTGCTCCATAGGGTTTTCTTGGCTGTAATCTTAACAGAAGCAGATCACTAGGGCTTTTGTTGTGTAATACTGCTGGGTGGATTTGAACTGTCAACTTTTAGCTTAGCAGTTGAGTACAAACCGTTTGCACTACTAAGGACCTCTTATAAAAAAAAAAAGGACCTCTTATAGCAGATACTAAAACCAAAAGCAAACTCACTGCTGTCAAGTCAATTCCGGTTCATGTGGCACAGTGGTTAAGTGCTCGGCTGCTAACTGAAAGGTTGTCAGTTTGAACCCACCAGCCACTCCTTGGGAGAAATATGTAGTGGTCTGTTTCCATAAAGATGACTGCCATGGAAACCCTATGGGGCGGTTCTACTCTGTCCTGTAGGGTCACTATGAGTGTGCTGCTGTGCCACCTGTGCTCCATGTATGAGTTATAGTAGATGCTAATTGGTCTATACCAAAAAAACAAACCTATTGCTATGGAGTTGATTCTAACTCATAGGGACCCTATAGGTCAGAGCAGAACTGCCTGGTAGGGTTTCCAAGGGCAGGCTGGTGGATTCGAACTGCCGATTAAGAGCTATAGCTCTTAATCACTCCACCACCAGAGCTCCTGACACACCATAAAAAAAAAAAAAGGCATTCAATAATTGGTTGAATAAATTGAAAAAGTAGACTCAGAGTCTCAATCACACAGATATTCTTCCATAAAATACAATGAATTTGTTGTTGTTGTTGTTGCTGGAATATATGTTATGATGAACAGGAATACGTTCAATGGTATTCCAGCCCATCACTGCCATCAAGAGGTGGTATAATGTAGTGATTAAGACCACAGATTACAGCGACATCAGTAATAAGAGTATCCACACAGGATTGTAGTGAGGATTAAGTAGATTAATACATGTAAAATGCTTAGAACAGTGTCAGGCACATTTTAAGTATGATGCAAAAGCTACCTGTTATTATTATTATCACCACCTACTTGACCCTTCCATGCCATTTTAATGGAAACTTGGATTAGGTTTTTTTTTTTAATTATTTTTTATTGTGCTTTAAGTGAAAGTTTACAAATTCGATCAGGCTCTCATATAAAAATTTACATACACCTTGCCATACACTCCTAATTGCTCTCCCTCTAATGAGATAGATAGCACAGTACTTCCGTCCACTCTCTCTCCTCACATCCATTTGGGCAGCTTCTGGACCTCTCTGCCCCCTCATCTTCCCTCCAGACAGGAGGTGCCAACATACTCTCATGTGTCCACTTGATCCAAGAAGCTCGTTCTTCACCAGTATCATTTTCCATCCCCTATTCCAGTCCAATCCCTGTCTGAAGAGTTAGCTTTGGGAATGGTTCCTGTCTTGGCCTAACATGGGGACCATGACATCTGGGGTCCCTCCAGTACCACCCTGACTGTTAAGTCTGGTCTTTTTACGAGAATTTGGGGTCTGCATCCCACTGCTCTCCTGCTCCCTCAGGGGTTCTCTGTTGTGTTCCCTGTCAGGGTAGTCATCAGTTGTGGCCAGGCACCATCTAGCTCTTCTGGTCTCAGGCTGATGTAGTCTCTGGTTTATGTGGTCCTTTCTGCCTCCTAGGCTCATAATTACCTTGTGTCTTCGGCGTTCTTCGTTCTTCCTTGCTCCGGGTAGGTTGAGACCAACTGATGCATCTTAGATGACTGCTTGCTAGTGTTTAAGACCCCAGACGCCACTCTCTGAAGTGGGATGCAGAATGTTTTCTTAATAGATTTTATTATGCCAATTGACTTAGAAGTCCCCTGAAACCATGGTCCCCAGACCCCCGCCACTGCTATCCTGCCCTTTGAAGTGTTCAGTTTGTTAAGGAAAGTTCTTTGCTTTTGGTTTAGTCCGTTTGTGTTGACCGCTCCTTGGATTATGTTTTAAAAGTTCTTTTTTAATATTATAATGCTGATTCTCAATTATTTATTAATATATGTATTGTATGAGCGGAGCTCTTGTGGCATAGTGGTTAAGAGCTCAGCGGCCAACCAGAAGATTGGCAGTTCAAATCCACCAGCCTTTCCTTGGACACTTGGTGGAGCAGTTCTACTCTGTCCTATAGGTTTGCTATGAGCTGGAATTGACTAGACCACAATGGTTTTTTTTTTTTTTTAATTGTATGTGTACCTTCTTCCCTAAGTGCCGGAGTGCTCCATTCTATGTTTTTACATATCCTAGAGGAGGGAAGGGGTTGATAATACGGGCCAAGGTATGTCTAGACTCAAGTGAAAATACACAGGGACTTACTGTTACTTGTCATCATTATGAAAGTGGACCACATTGAAGAAAAAACATTCCTGGAAAGGAGGACATTCAAAATACACTAATATCTCATTCTCTCTATGAGCCTATCAGCTCCTTAAATCTAGGACCAGTAGCAATTTTTTTGAATGTCCCCATTGTGTCTAACCTACTGCTGAGAACATAGTGAACATAGGAATATGCTTTATCTGTTCAGACCCAATCAGACCCAACTTGACTTGCCAAGTTTCTCATTTTAGATGTACAGTATCATCTTTGAGGGAAGCCTCTACTTCCTAAAAGATCCAAAAAAAAAAAAAAAAACCCAAAAACCTCTTGAATAAAAAATATGGTATTTGATGAATTATTTATCACCAAAGGTTAAACTCCAACCAATAATATTTTCAGTATTAAAACAAATATGACAGTGTAAGCCTATTTAAAAATGTATATTTTTTTACTTTTATGCTAATAATAACTGTGTGAGACCCTCTACCCACTGAAACATATTTTCTTTATTAGACTGTTCTGTCAGTCTTTATAACAGGCACTACCATCTTTTTGTGCACTGCTAAAATGCTATAGCTGCCATTAGTAAATACCAGTCAGTTTTTTTTTACATTTTTACTTTTCTTTTATTATTATAGATTTATCTAGAAATGAATTAGCTTGATCCTGGCCATCATTTCAAAAGGGAGTACTTAGGGTATAACTAACTGTTCTAAAGCAAAACTCATAATAAGATTCTAAAAACATATAGACATATGAGATATTCATGGCTTTCGCCAAAAAAAGAGAAGTGAATTATTGGACAGGATTTTTTTTTTTCACATCTACTGTATAAAGCAATATTCTGTGTTTTATGTATATTAAATAATTTAGTTATTACAACTACTATAACCCAAAAAAAACCAATGCCATTGAGTGTTCTTATTATGCCTGTAACAGCCACAGACAGCATGTTACTTGCTCCAAGTCACATAGCTGAGAACTGGGAGAGCCAGATTGCGAACTAGGGCAATATGGCTCCAGGCCAGCCCTCTTAATCACTATTCTGCAAGGCCTCCTCTCACTTGTGCAGCAAGTTTTACTTCTGCAACTCCAATTTGTTCTATTTCCTTCATCTATGTCTCTTTATCTATTCTTATATACCATCTCTTTATCTCTCTGGGTTACATTATAGATAATTTCTCCAGATATATTTTCCAAGTCACATTTTTTTTAATTGTTTCCTCAACTCAGTTTAATTTGCCATTTTACTCAGCTGTTGAGCTATATATCTGTATTTAAAATCTATAAGTTTTATTTAATTAGTTCTAAAATCTACCCACTTTTTATATTCTTTTGTTCCTTTCTTATTTTTCATTCCCTCTTTTATTTCATTTAAACTTTAAACATGATTATTTCACATTCTTTATCATATAATTCCAATATCTGAAGTCTTTGAGGGTCTAAATCTTCCACTCATTGTTTCCACTGTCTTTCACTTATTCCTTGTGTACTTCGTGTTTTCTTTTTTAATTGTCAACTATGTTTAATTGCACAGACTTGGTGAGAATTCCAAAGCCCTATGTTGGGGATGGAAACCCTGGTGGTGTCGTGGTTAAGTGGTATGGCTGCTAACCAAAAGGTTGGCAGTTCAAATCCGCCAGGCGCTCCTTGGAAACTCTATGGGGCAGTTCTACTCTGTCCTATAGGTTGCTATGAGTCGGAATTGACTCGATGGCAGTGGGATTGGTTTTGGTTTTATGTTGGGGATGCTGGTTGCAGCACCGATAGAAGTATTTAAGTCAAACAACCCCACCTGATAGGTCCTTATTAGGCTCATTTGCTTACTGCTTATTCCTACCTGCTCAGGTTTGAGTTCACTGTTTTACTATTTATTTAATTATTGGGCCCTTGGAAATTCCTATAAATCTAAAAGTACAGCGATGCATTGAAATTGTGTTTATTATGCTTGTGTAATTTACCACCTAATTGTATTTTATTTGGAAGTTCCTATAAAGTAACTCAAGCGTCCTTGTGGCATAGTGGTTAAGCACTTAGCTGATAACCGAAAGGTTGGTGGTTCAAACCTACCAGCTGCTTGCAGGAAAAGGATGTGGCGGTCAGCTTCCGTAAAGATTTACAGCCTTGGAAACCCTATGGAGCAGTTCTACTCTGTCTTATAAGGTCACTGTGAGTCAGAATGGACTCAGTAGCAATGAGTTTGGTTTTTTGGGATTGTAGAATAACTCGCCTGCCATATTGTCAGAAATTAAAATGCACATCATCCTTTGATAAGTTAAATGTTTCAGGCCAGGCTGAAAGTTTGCGTTGTTTGAAGCTCTAAGAAATTTTGCATATAATCTCCAGCAGGGTTGCACACCTCCTGATTATCCACAGCCAGTTTGTATTATCCATGTCCAATCATTCCAAACCCTCTATTTTTCCAATAAGAGAAATGAAGGCCAGAGGATGAAATGACTTGTCCAAATTTCTTCAGCAAATGAAAGACAAAAATAGGATCTAGAACTGATCACTAGAAACCATGAAACTTCTCAAAGCTATCAAGTGGTCTGTGAACTGAAATCAGAAAAACAAAGACAATGGCGAAGTAAGGGTTTTTCAAGTAGCAGACTGCTTGGCCTTCACACATAATCAAGGCAATCATGTTTTGGATATAAACCACAGTTCTCTTCATCTTCAATCAAATCATCCCCCACAAGGTGGCATCATGATAGGTAAGAAGGGAAAGAAGGAAGGAAATTTTACCTATTGATCAGGTACTTTTTGAGGTGGGACATGATAGGTTACCTCTTTTCAAGAGTCCATGGGAATGACCTGAGTCCAGATACCTCACTCTCCAAGGCTCACGTAAGCATATACCTTTGCATTCTCAGGCTGATAACAACTGAGTGGTAACATTCCAAGGTAGATTTTGCAAAAGCCTCCTCTTCCAAAGAAATGCCCCCGTTTTGTGGAGTTTGGAGTTTGAGGGGTCTCTATTTTCTGGGCCCTGAGTAAACTGCAGTCACTCATCTGCCATACCTTAAGGCCAGAGGTAGACCTGTAGCCCATTTTAGAGGCCTAGCTCACCTTTCTGGTGGTGAAGACAGCACTCTAGAAATGCCTATACGAGTGACTTGGAGATAGAAATTTCTGAAATCATCATATGAGATGTTTTAAATACCACTGCTGTGTTCCCAGTGCATAGTACAGGACATGGCATGCCAAAGACTCTTGAATAAATACTTGTTAATTGAATTAAAAGATAAATAAGACTGGATAAACCCTGTTTTTGAGTTTTAATGACAAAATAGAGTTTTACCACTGGGTGGTGCTATAAAACCACTCACATGCAAAACAGACTGCTTTCTGGCTTCCCAAGCAGAAGATGCTGTCCTCCTTGTGTTAGCTTTTCAAACCCTCTTCATTTGGACATCGCACAGTCTTCTCTCTCAGAGAAAAGCTGGAAATATTTCTGATTCATTGTTGAAAACAGTGATTATTCCAGCAACACTTCTGCTAACATTGGGTCCACACCAAGAAGATTTCTGCAGCTCTGTCACCGTTTGTGGAACACTTTGTTGTTGATTTTTGCCATGTGCAGCAGTGTGGAAAGAAAGAAAACCAGGAATTTTGAGATTTTTGGTTCCAGGCCCAACATCCCTGTCTGACCTTCCTCAAAGTGAAAGTGTTCAACTTGAGCAGAGCTTTTCAAGTTGTCTTGTGTTCCCCAGTGACCCAAGAATTCTTCAGAGATGCCTTCAGCTGCCAAGGGGTGTGTGTGTGTGTGTGTGTGTGTGTTCAGTGGTTGAAGGGAGTATAGAAGGGAATGAGAGCAAGACTGTCTCCTCCAACCCCTTCAGCCAGAACAGTTCCATGTAGGAAATGGGGGTAGAAATTTTAAGGTTTTCTTTTGTTTTTAAAAATGTTACTCCTTGGTAGAAGAAAGTTTGAAAGCTACAAGTTTCGATTATCTCTATGCACTTTTCACCCCTAGCATCTTACGGCCCTAAGTTCTTTTGAAGAGTTCCTATGTGGTGCAAACGGTTTAAGCAGTCACTGCTGACTGGAAGGCTGGTAGTTCCAGTCTACCCAGAGGGGCCTCAGAAAAAAAGCCTGGCCATCTACTTCTGAAAAATCAAGGCATTAAAAACTCCATGGAATGTAGTTCTACCTTGACACACCTGGGATCACTATGAGTCAGAACCAACTCGATGGCAATTGGTTTTGGTGAGTTCTTCAGTTTTTTTGGTTGAATTTTTACCTCGGCCTACCTGTACGCAAGCTAAGCAGATGTGAAGCTCTGGATCAGTCTGAAAACAGAGCCATGCAGTTCCTGTGCTCACACTCAGCATCCTCTTTTTTCTTCTCTTGGTGCCATCTCATTACTGTTATCCTGAAGTCTGACCACTTGTCAGAAATGAGTTACTACATCGGGCAGTAGGTATTTGGAGATAGATTGGAGAGACACAGAGCTTCAAAAGAAAAGCAATTCATTAAAGAGAAAAGATACCCACTGTTGATAGTGAAATCGAATGCCAAGGCCCTCAAACAGGAAATCATCACCCTAGCACAGACTGTTGGGAGGCAGGAACAGAGTGTGCACTGAGAAGAGGGTTAGTAGAGCTGGCCAAAGCGAGAGGACCACATAATCCAGTCCAACCAGTATGTTTTCAGTGTGCACTACATGCTGAGTTCTACGGATACAGAGATGAATGTAAGGTAATCTCAAGGGACTGGAAGTAAACACGTAAATGGAGAACTATCAGGCCATATTTGAGAGCTTTGAGAAGTGGGTGGGTTAGGGTGTTAGGGGAATTCAGAGAAAAGCCACTAAATCTAGTGTTGGTGGCCTTTGGAGACTTCCTGGAGGAGATAATGCTCAAAGTGAATCTTGATTGACTCAGAGATCATTGCTATACTCATTTCTGGTGAAAGACTTTCATCAGTTCTTTTTTGGTTATTTATATCAGAGTCCTTCTATATATTTGATGGTTTGTTTTATATAGTTATGTAATGTTAGTAGCTACTCTTCTTTTAGTTCTGAGCATAGTGCTAAGTACTTTACATACAATTCCACATTTAATCCTCACAATAATTTCATGAGATAGGTAGGTATTAAGACCCTTACCTTGAAAAGTTTTTTATGGAAAATTTCGAACCCACACAAAATTTTTTTAAAAGAAAAGTTAGCTCTCTTGTAGCCATCACTCAGCGTCATCAGTTATCAACTCGGGGCCAATCAAGTTTCATCTACACCTTATACAGTTTTTGACACCAGGAGTATTTGAAGCAAATTCTGGATATCATGCCATTTCATTGGCATACCGCTTAGTATATTAATCTAAAAAATAAAGATAATTTAAAAAAAAAAATGACCACAAGTCGGTTACCATACAAGATGGAGTAACAGGGACCTGATTTACCCTCTTGCCTAAACCAACAACAACAACAACAAAAAGACAAAATATATCTTATCTGGAAAAACAGTGCTTTTTAAGACACTGCACATCAGTCAATGAGGTATAGTAATCCCTGAGATATGGGAAACAAACGAAGTGAGCCCTCTGATTGCCCAGCTTACTGCGTTGAGACAGTTTCAGGTGCAGCACAAAAGGAGGAACCCAAAAGGATCTTGGTGCACTACCTGAGCAGGATTTTTGTAGAAATTCAGAATTTGATTCTAAGATTTAAAGGAAATTTAATGACCTAGAATCACCAAAACAACTTTGAAAAAGAACAAAGTTGGAGGAGTAATACTATCTAAATTCCAAACTTATTATAAAGTTACAGTAACCGAGAGAATATGGCACTGGCGTCAAAATAGAGGATCCGAAAATAGACCACACATATAGGACAATTGATTTTTCCATGAACGTGCAAAGGAAATTCAATGGAGAGAAGATAATCTTTTTAACAAACGGTGCTGGAACAATCGAATATCCATATGAAAAAAGAAGTTTGATACATACCTTATACAATATACAAAACTCAAAATAGATCTAGGCCATGATTCCCAGTATTGTGTGGTTGTCTTCCATTTTGTGATTGTAATTTTATGTTGAGAGGATTAGGGTGGGATTGTAACCCTGCCCTTACACAAGTCACCTCCCTGATCCAAGGTAAAGGGAGTTTCCCTGGGATGTGGCCTGCACCACCTTTTATCTCTCAAGAGATAAAAGGAAAAGGAAGCAAGCAGAGAGTGGGGGACATCATAACACCAAGAAAGCAGCACCAGGAGCAGAGCATGTCCTTTGGACACAGGGTCCCCGTGCCTGAGAAGCTTCTTGACTTGGGGAAGACTGAGGACAAACACCTTCCTCCGGAGCCAACAGAGAGAGAAAGCTTTCCCCTGGAGCCGATGCCCTGAATTCGGACTTGTAACGTACTAGACTGTGAGAAAATAAATTTCTCCTTGTTAAAGCCATCCACTTGTGGTGTTTCTGTTACGGCAGCACTAGATGACTCAGACATAGATATAACACCAAAAGCACAATCCATAAAAAAAAAAAATTAAAAATTTGGACTTCATCAAAGCCTAAAACTTCTGTTCTTTGGAAAACACTGTCAAAAGAATGGAAAGACAAACAACAGACCAAGAGATGATATTTTCAAATCATATATCTGATAAAGGATTTGATTATATACATAATTGTATATTAATATATGTTATTATAATGTATACTATATATTCATCAAAGAAGATATATAGATGGCAATGGATGGCAAATAAGAATCTGAAATGATGTTCAACATTATTAACCAGTACAGAATTGCAAATTAAAACCGCAATGAGATACTATTACAAACTCTTCCAAAACAAACCAAACTCGTTGCCGTCGAGCCAATTCTGACTCACAGGAACCCTACTGGACAGAGTAGAGCTGCCCCATAGGGTTTTCAAGGAGAGGTTGGTGGATTTGAACGGCTGACCTTTTGGTTAGCAGTTGAGCTTTTAACCACTGTGCCACCAGGGCCCCACAAACCTATTCCAACCAAACCTATTAGAATGGCTAAAAATAAAAACAGACCAAAATAAATAAATAAATAAAACTGATAATACCAAACCTTGGCCAGGATATAGAGCAACTGGAACTCTCATATGTTACTGTTGCAGATTAAAAATTGTACAACTTTGGAAAACAGTGTGGCTGTTTCTTAGTTTTAAGCACATACCTACCACATGGTTCGGTCATCTCAGTCCTAGGTATGCCCTCAAGAGAAAAGAAAGGATACGTTCATACAGACTTGTACGCAGATGTTCTTAGCAGCTTTATTTGTAATATCGCCAAACTGGAAACAACCCCAATGTCCATCAACAGGTTAATGAATAGACAAACCCTGGCATAGGCATACCATGAAATAGTACTCAGAAATAGAAATGAACTACTGATACATGCAAAAACATGGATGAATCTCAAAAGAATTATTCTCGATGCCAGACAAAAAGGTGTACATACTGTATGATTTTATAATTATATAAAACTGCATAAAATACAATTTAATCTATAGCAACAGAAAACAGATCAATGGTTACCTGGGAGAAGGGATGGGGAAGGGAAACAGGGGTGGATTACAAAGAGCAAAAGAAATTTTGGCAGTGACTGGTATGTTCACTAACTCGATTGTGTCAGTCATTTCAAGAATTTATACGTATGTCAAAACTTAAATTGTACACTTTAAATATGAACGGTTTATTGTATGTCAACTATATTTAAGCTGCTAAAAAATAAAACACAATATCATTTCATACCTCAAGACATTTTTTTTTTTTTTTTTTTTAGTATGGCAATGGGTGGGTTTTGGTTTTAGTATCATGAAAAGGAGCCCTGGTGGCACTTGACTGGTAACTGAAAGGTTGGTGGTTCGAACCCTCTCAGTGGTTCGTGGGGAGAAAGACCTGGTGATCTGCTCCCATAAAGATTACAGCCTGGAAAACCCTATAGAGCAGTTCTACTCTGTCACATGGGCTCGTTACGAGTCAAAATCAACTTTATAGCACCTGACAACAACACAGTATCATAAATGTCAAATCAGTGTTCAGATTTCACCAACTGTTTCAAAGATGCTTTTATCACAGACTTTGGTTTTATTCTGAATTCAAATAAAGTTAATTCATTGCAATTTCTTGATATGTCTGTTTATTCTTGTTGGCTCTATAGGTCTCCTCCTCTCTTTTTATTCCTTGCAATTTATTTGTTCAAGAAACTGAGTCACCGCTCAGTAAAACTGTCCACTTTCTGGATTTTGCTGATTGCATTCTCAGGGTGTCATTTAAGATATTCCTCTGTGCCCTGTACTTCCCATCAACTGGTGGTTAGATAATCTATGTGTGATCAGATAAAAGCTGGCTTTTTTGGCAAGAGATTACCACCATCTTATTTGTGAAAAAAAAAAGACAGAGAAGAGGTTTTCATGGAGTATTATCACCGGTCAGTGGTCAATTTAAACCCACATCTGTTTGATTTCTAAGCCTCTGCTCTTAACCTCTATACCTGCCTTTAAACATGGTTCTCATTTCACACAGTGGAACAAACCTTTCTCAAGTTATAATTTCTGTCCTGGGACTGGGTAGCTGCCAACTAATGTTGATGGTGAGTGGACAAAACCTGGTAAGAAACACCTTAAAGAAAACTGCTTAACCAGACAAAGCGTATCGACCATGAAGTTAGTCCAACAGTTGTTTGGATACCATCTACCACACCGTGTAACATTTTCTCCCTCCAACCTTCCTACACCCCAGCCACCCTCCTCAGGGCCTTTGCACTTGTTTATCCCTCTTCTCAGATGCTACTCCACCTTTGCATCATTTAGATCTCAGTTAAAATGTTACCTCCTCAGTGTCTGTCAGTTTGTCCTACTGTGGGGGCTTGCGTGTTGCTGTGATGCTGGAAGCTATGCCACCAGTATTCAGATTCCAGCAGGGTCACCCACAGAGGACAGGTTTCAGCTGAGCTTCCAGACTAACACAGACTAGGAAGAAGGACCCAGCAGTCTACTTTCAAAAAGAATTAGCCAGTGAAAAGCTTATGAATAGCAGTTGAAGATAGTCTGATATAGTGCTGGAAGATGAGCCCCCCAGGTTGGAAGGCACTCAAAAGTTGACTGGGGAAGAGCTGCCTCCTCAAAGTAGAGTTGACCTTAATGATGTGGATGGAGTCAAGCTTTTGGGACTTTCATTTGCTGATGTGGCAAGACTGAAAATGAGACGAAACAGCTGCAAACATCCGTTAATAATCGAAGCTGGAAGTATGAATCTAGGAAAACTGGAAATGGTCAAAAATGAAATGGAACACATAAACATTGATACCCTAGGCATTAGTGAGCTGAAACAGACTGATTTTGGCAATTTTGAATCAGACAATCATATAGTCTACTATGCCAGGAATGACAACTTGAAGAGGATTGGTGTTACATTCATCATCACAAAGAACATTTCAAGATCTATCCTGAAGTACAATGCTGCTGTCAGTGATAGGATAATATCCATACACCTACAAGGAAGACCAGTTAATACAACTCTTATTCAACTTTATGTGCTAACCACTAAGGGCAAAGATGAAGAAATTGAAGATTTTTATCAGCTTTTGCAGTCTGAAATTGATCAAACATCAATCAGGATGCATTGATAATTACTGGTGATTGGAATAGGAAAGTTGGAAACGAAGAAGGATAGGTAGTTGGAAAATATGGCCTTGATGATAGTAACAATGCTGGAGATCGAATGATAGAATTTTGCAAGACTAACAAATTCTTCATTGCAAATATCTTTTTTCACCAACATAAACAGTGATTATACACATGGACCTCACCAGATGGAATACATGGGAATCAAATCAACCACATCTGTGGAAAGAGACAATGGAAAAGCTGAATATCATCAGTCAGAACAAGGCCAGGGGCCAACTGTAGAACAGTCCATCAATTTCTCGTATGCAAGTTCAAAGTGAAACTGAAGAAAATCAGGGCAAGTCCACGAGAGCCAAAGTATGACCTTGAGTATATTCCACCTGAATTTACAGACCATCTCAAGAATAGATTTCACGCATTGAACATTAATGACTGAAGACCAACAAGATGGATTGACATAGTGGCTGCAACAATGGGCTCAAGCATAACAACGATTTTAAGGATGGCCCAGGACCTGGCAGTGTTTCGTTCTGTGGCACATGGGGTCCCTATGAGTTGGAACCGACCTGACGGCACCAAACAACAACAACATTTCAGTGAAGCCTTTCCTGGCTGCCCAAAGTGTAGCCTGCCCTCATGCACTTTCATTCCCCTCTTTTACAGAAACTGTCTGATATAATTTTGCCCATTAAAAAAAGACTAAAACAAAATATGATTAATGTTTCCCCCTCTTATATCCCCAAACTTAGTAGAATGGCCAATGAACAACAGTAATATGTGGTGTTTAATAGATTGGAGTCTGGTTTGAATCTTGATCTTATCTTTGACTTTGGGCTGGTTACATAACTTCTCTGGGTTTCTGTTTACTTGCTCTTAATATGGGTAGCTCCATTGTCCATTTTAGAGACAATCCTACTCAGGTCAGGTCAGTATGTCAGTTTGAAGAGGCTGGCTGGGTTTCTGGAACTAGTGTTGGCCTTCAAGACTGGAGAAGGCCGTATTAGGTGCAGCTCTGCCATTGTAGAGGTGTGTTGTGAGATGCTGTATAGGAACATTTGAGGCCTCTGTGTGAATTAGAAACCCACTCGCTTCTGGATGGATGCAGCCTTGGGGGTAGAACTTGATGAATAGAGCCCAAGATGTGTTTCAGTTCCCATTTTTCCCGCTGTGCCCTGGTGCTGGGCCTAAGCTACACTGACCGCGTATAGAAAGAGTCCAACAGGCCTGGTTGAAGTGACTTGCCCCATCATTCTCCGGTTTCGTCACTTTGAGCATATCACTTCTCTCAGTTACCTCAGCTGTAAAATGAGACGGATTACACAGTAGCTGTATTTGTCTTCTCTTGCTGCTGTAACAAATCATCATAAGCTTAGTGTCTTAAAACAACACAAACATATTGTCTTAACAGTTCTGGAGGTCAGAAGTCTGCAATCAGCTTCACTGGGCCAAGGTGTTGGCAGGGCTGGTTCCTTCTGGAGGCTCTAGGGAAGAATCCACTTCCTTGCCTTTACCCACTGCTAGAGGTTGCCCACATTCCTTGGCTTCTGATCCCTTCCTTCATCTTCAAAGCCAGCAGAGTAACATCTGACATCACATTGCCTTCTGTAGGCACATCTCCCTCTACCTCCTTCTTATAAGGAAACTTATGATTACATTTAGGGCCAACTCACAGATCCAGGATAATCTCTCCGTCTCAAGATCCTTAACTTGCAATGTCCCCTTTGCCAGTTAAGATAGCATTTGCAGGTTCCAGGGTTTAGTATATGGATATCTTTCAGGGCCATTATTCAGCCTACCCCAGTTGCTAAAGCTCCTTTTGTCCCTGAGAACAATGGATTCCAGAGCTCCTTGTATATCTGGCTTCTTCATCAACTTACACAATGAGTATTTGTTAAATGTTACTAGGGCTTAGTATCACCTAATACCAAGTGAATGAATAAAAGATGAGGTGGCAGTCACAGTTTTCTCCCTCATCCACAATGTTTCTCCCCTACTAAGTCCAGCACTTCCATTAGATAGCGAATAGATAAGGGACAGGGTTTATGTCTATTCACCTTTGTGTACCCAGTTCTAAGGACAATGTCTGTGAAAGAGAAAGGACCAAATAAATGCGTGAAGTGGGAGAGGGTTAGAACTTGATTCTCCTTTCTCGTTCACCAGCTGTGTGACCTTAGGTAAGTCAGCTTACCTTTCTGATCCATTGTTACTTAGGTATGCCTTCCTCCTAACATCATATCCATGACATCACACACCTTGTCTATTTTGATCACTGTTGAACCCCCTGTGCCTAGAACAGTGCCTGATATATACTATTATGCAGAGGCTGATTATCCAATTTCACTACAGATTAGTAAGTAAGTAAGCACTAGTAAGCCCATGCTTATGCCCTGTCAGGGATTGTAAATTTGAAAAGAGCCCTTGATTCTGTAGGAAGTACTGTGGAGTTGGGAGAGAGACAGATGTCAGCCATGCTTAGAATCAGAATCTTTGATGTGGTGAAGAAATGTGAAATTGTTCACTACAGATAACCTGGTAAACAAGGTAAGCACCGTGCTTACCTTGCCTATCGGATAATCTGCCTCTGAATAGCAGGAATACCTGCTAACAATTTTGTGAAAAATGAAATTACATTAGGGTCTTTTAAAAGATTAGATTACATTAGGATTTTTTAAAGATTAAATGAATTAATAGTATTGAGGAGGTATTCAACAGAGAATAGTCATTGCAAAATTTGCATTGAACAGAAAGCAAAGTAGGAGGTGCTCTTATTTCAAACAGGGATCCTCTTACCCTGGAGTTGCACACAGCCCTCACCTGTCAGCTTTAACTAGCACAGCATCTGAAGGCAGTTTTCTAAACATATTTCCAATTGCCTTGCTTTGCCAATACCACCAGAGTATTTTGGCTAAACACCCATGTGCCTAATTAAAGAATCAGAGTCTGAGCTAAAGACAATAAAATGAGACCTGATGGTGTGGTCATCTGCCTTCCAAGTGAAGAACATTGAACAATTAGGGATCCTAAAGGATTTGAAGGTTTTAAAGAATATTGAAGTTCCAGTAGTTCCAAACATGGACCAGGATCTAGGAGGTTCCTAACTTAACTGTACTTGAAACCTCCCAATGAAAGAAGGTAGGAAGAGATGCCTCTAACTTGAGACACACATCAGCAAGATGTACTTTCTGCCCTGGGCTGTCAACCTCCACTGTGGAAATATTCATCATGGATTGAAGTTTGATATTGCAAATAGATTATCTATTAGGAATAGGAAAGGCATTAAAGAGGAAATAATTATTGCACCATGGAGAAACATGGGATGCTGTCCACCTAGTGAGGGTGACTTAGAAATGTGAGGGAAAATTTAATCCTTTGCTGACTCAAAGGACATGTAATATCCCAACCAACTTTTACGCCTCTGGAGTTCTTTGGGAAAGAGGTAGCCCAATTTTAATGGATTTTACCTTAAGTTGGAAGCCTTTTGAAATGTGTGAAACTGAAGAACCCTGAGTTGGAGCCTTATTTTTGTGTAGATTGAGCATTGTCTTAGTGATGCCCCCTGAATGCGTGGATTTCTAAATTTATGACTGGTTTGCCATTATTTCTGTGAGGTAAGCCTCCTCACTATGTTTCTCAGTTACTATGTTCTTGTGAAAAAGTACTTATTGTGAGAATAAGCTATTCCCACTCTTCATTCAGTCATAATGGCCATTTTCTCCCTGACCATTCTTTGTTTCCAGGTGCTGCTGGCTCCCTGCTTTTCTAGCTTTTGAACAATAAATAACGACTTTTCAATACAGAATAATGCATCGCAGTGGTACTTTTCAAGACTCGTGAACTTCTATAAGTTGTTCTTACCCTGAATTCAATCTTATGGCCAATCGCTGTTTCCACGTTTAGCAGGATGTTTTAGGCTGGGTTCTCTAGAGAAGGAAAACCAGTGAAGCATCTATATGTATAAGAGAGGGAGGTTTGTTGTTGTTAGGTGGTGTTGAGTCAGTTCTGACTGGTAGTGGCCCTGTGTAAAAGAGGATGAAACACTGCTCAGCCCTGGGCCATCCTCACAATCATTGCTATGTTTGAGCCATTGTTCAGCCATCAGGTCAATCCATCTCTTTGAAGGTCTTCCTCTTTTTTGATGACTCTTTACTTTAGCATGATGTCCTTCTCCAGGGACTGATCCCTCCTGATAATATGTTCAAAGTATGTGAGCTGAAGTCTTGCCTTTCTTGCTTCTAATGAGCATTCTGCCTGTACTTTTTCAAAGACAGATTTGTTCTTTTTTTTTGGCAGTCCATGGTATATTCAATATTTTTTGCCAATACCAAAATTCAAAGGCATCAATTCTTCTTCATTATTCATTGTCCAGCTTTCACACGCATATGAGGTGATTGAAAACACCATGGCTTGGGTCAGGTGTACTTTCACCCTTAAAATGACACCTTCTCTTTTTAACACTTTAAAGAGATCTTTTGCAGCAAACTTGCCCAATGCAATGCTACTTCCATGGGCATGACTGTGGATTCAAGTAAAATGAAATCCTCAACAATGTCAATCTTTTCTCCATTTATCAGGATGTTGCTTATTGGTTCAGTTGCGAGGATTTTTTTTTTTTTTTTTTTTTAAATTGAGGTATAATCTGTACCGAAGGCTGTGGTCTTTGATCTTTATCAATAAGTGCTTCAAGTCCTCTTCACCTTCAGCAAGCAAGGGTGTGTCATCTGCATAATGCAGTTTGTTAATGAGTCTTCCTCCAATCCTGATGCCCCATTCTTCATATAATCCAGTTTCTTGGATTATCTGCTCAGCATACAGATTGAATAGTTATGGTGAAAGAATACATCTCTGACTGACGCACACATTTCCTGAATTTAAACCAAGCAGTATCCCTTTGTTCTTGATATATATACAGGTTCCTCATGAACACAATTATGTGTTCTGGAATTCCCATTCTTCACAATGTTATCCTTACTTTCTTATGACCTACACAGTTGAATGCCTTTGCATAGTCAATAAAACACAGGTAAGCATCTTTCTGGTATTCTCTGCTTTCAGCCAGGACCTGTCTGACATCAGCAATGATATCCCTTGTTCCACGTCCTTTCTGAATCCAGATAGAATTTCTACCAGTTCCCTGTGAATGTACTGCTGTAACCACTTTTGATGATCTTCAGCAAAATCTTACTTACCTGTAATATTAATGATATTGTTGAATAATTTCCACATTCAGTTGGATCTTCTTTCTTTGGAATGGGTACAAATATGGATCTTTTTCAGTCAGTTGGCCAGGTAGCTGTGTTCCAAATTTCTTGGCATAGAAGAGTGAGTGTTTCCAGCTCTGCATCTGTTTATTGTAGCATCTCAACTGATATTCCACCAATTTCTGGAGCCTTGTTTTTCACCAATATCTTCAGTACAGCTTGGACCTCTTACCATTGGTTCTTCATCATATGCTACCTCCTGAAATGGCTGAATGTCAACCAATTCTTTTTGGTATAGTGACTCTGTGTATTCCTTCCATCTTCTTTTGATGTTTCCTGCATCGTTTAATATTTTCCCCATAGAATTCTTCAATATTGCAATTCCAGGCTTGAATTTTTTCTTCCGTTCTTTCAGCTTGAGAAATGCCGAGCGTGTTCTTCCCTTTTGGTTTTCTAACTCCAGCTCTTTGCACATGTCATTATAACACTTTACCTTGTCTTCTCAAGCCACCCTTTGAAATCTTCTTTTCAGCTCTTTTGCTTCATCATTTCTTCCTTTCGCTTTAGCTAATCTGTGTTCAAGAGCAACTTTCAGAGTCTTTTCTGACATCCGTTTTGGTCTTTTCTTTCTTTCCTGTCTTTTTTAGTGACCTTTTGCTTTCTTCACATATGATGTCCTTAATGTCACTCCACAACTCGTCTGATCTGCGGTCACTAGTGTTCAAGTGTCAAATCTATTCTTGAGGTGGTCTCTAAATTCAGGTGGGATATACTCAAGGTCATGCTTAAACTTGCATAAGAGCAATTGATGGTTTGTTCCATAGTCAGCCCCTGGCGTTGTTCTGAATAATGATATTGAGCTTTTCCATGGTCTCTTTCCACAACTGTAGTTGATTTGATTCATGTGTATTCCATCTCACGCGGTTTACTTGTATAGTGTCTTAGGCTAGGTTCTCTAAAGAAGCAAAACCAGTAAAGGGTATAGAGAGAGAGAGAGAGAGATTTATATCAAGGAAACAGCTCACGTGATTGTAGAGGTTGGAAGTCCCAGGTCTGTGGATAAGGATAGAGGCCTTTCCTATAGAAGCTAGTGAACCCAAGATCATCAAGTCAGAAAGCAGGGCTCCCATTCACAGGCTATAAGGGTCAAGGAATCCCGATGTCAGCAGGTAAGACCACAAGTTTTCTCCTGATTTATGTAGCCACAGGAGCTAGCGAACCCAAGATCAGTAGGTTGGGGAGCAAGACTCTTGCTCTCAGGCTGTGAAGATCCATGAATCCCAAGATGGACAGGTAAGCTACTAGCTCAAATTCCAAGAACCAGAGGTCAGACAGGAGGCAGCTGTTGGATCTGGAATAAGCCAAAAAACCTTGGCAATGGAAGCAGGAAGGAAATAGTCAGTGGAAGGCAGAGAGATGAAGGCTGAGGGGGCAGTGAACTGCCACAGGCCCCACCCCTGTGGGTACCACTCAGCAGATTCCATCATGGGCATGATCACATATCAGATTTCAGTAGGGAAGTGATCACAACCTTATACAACTGCCAAAACACTGAGAATCATGGCTCAACCAAGTTGACATACAATCTTAATCCTCACATATACCAAAAAAACCCCATTACCATCCAGTCAATTCTGACTCATAGCAACCCTATAGGACAGAGTAGAACTGCCCCATAGAGTTTCCAGGGAGCGCCTGGTGGATTCGAACTGCCAATCTTTTGGGTAGTAGCCGTAGCACTTAACCAATACACATAGAGTCACTTTATATTGTTGAGAAAGATATTTGCAATGAAATAGTCATTGCCCTTTCAAAATTCTATCATGGAATCTCTGGCATCGTTTCTATTACCAAGGCCATATTTTCCAACCACTCTTCCCTCTTCTTTGTTTCTGACTTTAGAATTCCAATCACCAGTAATTATCAATGCATCTTGATTGCATGTTTGATCAATTTCAGACTGCAGAAGTTGGTAAAAATCTTCAATTTCTTCATCTTTGGCCTTAGTGGTTGGTGTGTTTAGAGCATATATGGCATACAGGAGAACACTGCCCCAATCCAGCAAGGTATTGCAACTAGCTGGTTCGATATTGTGTCTGTAGAAGGCCATTCCATCATTCTATCAAGCCAGCTGCCTCAGGATAATGGAGAACATGGTAAGACCGGTGAATTCCATGAGCATGTGCCCATTGCTGCACTTCATTTGCTGTTAAGTGAGTCTCTTGATCCAAGGCAACGCTGTGTGGAACAACATGACACTAGATAGGGCATTCTGTATGTTCACAGATGGTAGTTTTGGCAGAAGTATTGTGTGTAGGGAAGGCAAATCCGTATCCAGAGTAAGTGTCTATCCAGTAAGAACAAAATGCTGCCTTTTCCATGATAGAGGTGGTTTAATGTAATCACCCTGCCATCAGGTTCCTAAATGATCACCTTGAGGAAGGGTGCCATATCAGGGACTCAGTGTTGGTTTCTGCTGCTGGCAGATTGGGTGTTCAGTAGTGGCTATAGCCAAGTCAGTCTTGGTGAGTGGAAGCCAATGTTGCTGAGCCCATGCATAACCTCTATCCCTGCATCCATGACCACTTTGTTCATGAGTCCATTTGGCAATGACAGGGGAGGCTAGGGAAAGAGAATGACTGGTTTCCATAGAATACATCATCCTATTCACTTGATTGTTAAAATCCTCCCCCTTTTGTTTAGCAGCCAATCTCTTCACTACTGCACCACCAGGGATTTTGTTTTGCTCTTTTCCAAGATAGGTGCTGTTCTAATGACTTCCATTTGGCTTTTCCTACCACAATAGTCCCTACTCCACTTGTCAGGAATCCAATATGGGAGTTCTGCCAGTTGCTGAGTATATCTATTCCAATTACGCTTTCCTGAACTGTGAAAATCACTACAGGATTGGTCTGGGGACCCACTGAACCCACTGTGCGACAAACCTGAGGTTGTCGTTGTTAGGTACTGTTGAGTCTGTTCCAACTCATAATGACCCTGTGCACAACAGAATGAAACACTGCCCAGTTGTGCACCAACTTCTCAATTGTTGTTATGCTTGAGCCCATTGTTGTAGCCACTATGTCAAACCACCTTGTCAAGAGTCGCCCTCTTTTTTGCTGACTCTCTACCAAGTGTGATATCCTTCTCCAGGGACTGATCCCTCCTGACAACAAGTCCAAAGTATATGGGATGTAGTTTCATCATTCTTTCTTCTAAGAAGCACCCTGGTTTTACTTTTTCCAAGGTAAACTTGTTTGTTCTTTTGGAATTCCATGGTATACTCAATATTTTTCGCTAACACCACGATTCAAAGGTGTCAATTCTTCTTCAATCTTCCTTATTCATTGTCCAGCTTTCACATGCATATGAGAGGATTGAAAACACCATGGCTTGGGTCAAGCACACCTTAGTCTTCAAGACGACATCTTTGCTTTTTAACACTTTAAAGATGTCTTTCACAGCAGATTTGCCCAATGCAATGTGTCTTTGGATTTCTTAACTGCTGCTTCCATGGGTGTTGATTGTGGATCTAAGTAAAACGAAATCCTTCACAACTTCAATCTTTTCTCCATTTGAACCTGAGCTAAGACTCCATTAATAACCTGACCTCAGTATGCCCCTACTCTGACTGGTGGGCCACAACGACATTTTGGGTCTCCTGGAATTAGTGTCAGTTCAGATCCAGTATACAGTAATCTCCAAAAAGCCTGATTATTTTCTTTTCCCCAATGAATAGTCACTCTTGTAAAAGGCTGTAGATCACTTTGGGGAAGGCTGGGAGAAATATTAACAGTGTAAGTTTTTGACAGTGTAGTGGGGTCCTTCCTCAAAGGACCCGGCCATGGCTCTCTATTCTGGCAATTTGAATTAGACTGTTGTTCACTTGGCCCAGAATTCTTCTGCTTGCACACATCAAGTACGTACTTAGATTTCCTACCTATTTCACTCCTCAGGGCATCATGACTAAGTACCCAATGCCATAAGTCCATGTAAGTCAGACTATTCTGATTATTGCTTTGAATCTGTTGTCCATTATGGTAACCATGCCCACCTTGTCTTTGTCAATTGAGTACCACCAGTTGGCTCCTGCTACCACAGGGTCCAATCGGACCCATCGTAGTTAGGTGTCTTAATTCCATTTGGGGAGTTACCACTGTCAAATCTGATTTACATAAAATAGCAATCACAGCAGTCTTCAAGGATTCTGTGGGTCCTTTTGCCAATTTCTTCCTCACCTTTGTGGTAAAAGGCATGTCCTCTGGTACTCCATGTGTGGGTCTGTGGGTCTAACCTGATAAATCCATTCTAACACACCAATTTCCCTAAGCCTTTGGATACCTTCTTCTACAGTATACCAAGGTAGGTCTGGTACTTCAACTTGATTTGATGTAGGCCACTGCATAATCCACACTTCAGCGATCCAATTAAATAAACTATTAGATCCTTTCCTAACCTCTCAAGCTGAAACATTGAATGAAAAATCTGTGCTTAGTGGGCCATATCAATAAACTCAGCATGATTCATTTTTGTGTTTCTCGTACTGTTATTCCACCTCTTAATACCCATTCATACACCTATTCCCCAGGTTTCTGTTTGTACATATTAGAAAAGCCAAGCAGTTCTTTTGGGGTGTAGCATACCTCCTCCTGGGTCACACTTCGTGCATCATCTTTTGGGGCTTGCTGGGACTTAAGTCTAGTTATAGGTCTAGAAGCAGAAATGGGTGGTAGGGATGTGTTTTGAGAATATTCAGCATTGTCTTGTAAGGCATCTGCCTCAGGCATTGCTCCAGGCAATGACTCAGACAAAGGCTTTTCAGATAAATCTGGGTTAATTTCATCAGATAGCAATGGAGGTGTTAATGATTTTACTGGGAAGGTAGTTTAATAGACAAAGATGGAATAATCTCTTCAAATGGGAGTGAGAGGGCTGGTTCTGTTGGCAGGAGTGATTTAATGGAATTTAAGAGCTCAGTGTCACCAGCTTCCTAATTATCTGCCCATATGTTTCCATCCCAAGTTTTAGGATCCTATTTTTTCCCAATCAATGCCCTCACATTAACTTCAGACACCACTGGAGGTTGGAAATTGAGTGGTGTTATAATTCAGCCACTCTTTGGATAAGACTCTGGGTTTGGTTTTCAGCAATATCAGCTCTGTTACTACAAGAAATAAGACTTTCTTTCAAGGCACAAGTGGAAAACTTGAAGTTGTTTATGTGGTGCTTAAGCTTTTACTTTGAAACCTTGAGCTCATGTCTTTCTTTCAGCAGTTTGTCTAGCAAAAGTAAGACCAACCAACCAGCTTCCTTATACTTCTTATTATGACAAAATCGTAGGAAGGTGTCAAACACGCAATCACCCTGAGCCTCGCCTCTCACCAATACCTGGTCTTTGGTGGTGATATTTTGTGTATTTCCGTTGCAACCTTATGCCATGTATTAGCAGTGCCCTCTTTACTACCAGAAGCAGAGTTATCAACATCTTTAAGACTATCAAGGCTTGAGAACCAATTTAGAAAATTCATCCTTACAGTTTTGTTTTTCTAGAACTACTCTCAGCATCAAAAGTCTTAGGCTGAGTTCTCTAGAGAGGCAAAATCAGTGAAGCATGTGTTTGTGTGTATATATATATATATAGAGAGAGATTTATATCAAGAAAATGGCTCACGCATTTGTGTTGTTGTTGTTGGTAGGTGCCATTGAGTTAGTTCTGACTCATAGCAACCCTATGTACAACAAAACAAAACACTGTCTCGTCCTGTGCCATCCTCACTATCATTGTTATTTTTGAGTCCATTGTTGCAGCCACTGTGTCAATTCATCTCATTTAGGGTCTTCCTCTTTTTCGCTGACTTTACCAAGCATGATGTCCTTCTCCAGGGACTGATTCCTCCCGATAACATGTCCAAAGTATGTGAGATGAAGTCTCACCATTCTTGCTTTCATGGAACACTCTGACTATATATCTTCCAAGGCAGACTTTCATGGTATATTCAATATTCTTTGCCAGCACCGTAATTCAAAGACATCAATTCTTCTTTGGTTTTCCTTATTTGTTACCTAGTTTTTGTATGCATATAAGGTGATTGAAAATACCATGGCTTGGCTCAGTCTCACCTTAGTCCTCAAAGTGACATCTTTGCTATTTAACACTTTAGAGAGGTCATTTCCAGCAGGTTTGCCCAATATGATATGTCATTTGATTTCCTGACTGCTGCTTCCATGGTCATTGATTTTGAATCCAAGTAAAATGAAATCCTTGACAACGTCAGTATTTTCTCCATTTATCGTGACAGTGCTTATTTGTCCACTTGTGAGGATTTTTGTTTTCTTTATGTTGACGTTTAATACATACTGAAGGCTGTAGTCTTTGATCTTCATCAATAAGAGCTTCAAGTCCTCTTTGATATCAACAAGCAAGATTGTGTCATCTGCATTTTGAAGGTTGTTAATGGGTCTTCCACCAATCCTGATGCCACATGCTTCTTCATATAGTCCAGCTTCTCAGATTATTTGCTCAGCATACAGATTGAATACGTTTGGTGAAAAGATACAACACTGATGCACTCCTTTCTGATTTTAAGCCATGTATTATCCCCTTGTTCTGTTCAAATGACTTCCTCTTCATCTATGTATAGTTTCCTCATGAGCACAATTAAGTGTTCTGAAATTCTCATCCTTCCCAATGTTATCCATAATTTGTTATGATCAACAGAGTTGAATGCCTTTGCATAGTCCATAAAACACAGATAAACATCTTTCTGATATTCTGTGCTTTTAGCCATGATCCATCTGACATTAGCAATGATATCCCTGGTTCCACGTCCTCTTCTCAATTTGGCTTTAGTTTCTGACATTCCGTGCCTATGTACTCCTGCAACCACATTTGAATGATCTTCAGCAAAATTTTACTTGTATGTGATGTTAATGATATTGTTCAATAATTTCCATAGTCTGTTTAATCACCTTTCTTTGGAATGGGCACAAATACGGGCACATGGTTGTAGAGATTGGAAGGTCCCAAGTCCCTAGGTCAGGCTGGATGCTTCTCCTGACTCATAGCTTCAGGGCTTGGTGAACCCAAGATGGGCAGGTCAGACAATAGGCCTCTGGTTCACAGACTTTAGAGGCTGAGGAACCCCAAGATCAACAAGTAAGCTGCTAGCTCAAGTCCCAAGAACCAGAGGTCAGATGAACAGGAGGCAGCTGCAGGATCCAGAGCAAGCAAAACCCCAGCAGCCTTGCCAGAAAGTCTACCTATTTGAATGCAGGCCACAACTCCAAGGAATTTCCCTTTCAACTGTTTGGCTACTCACAGCAGATCCTATCATGGATGTGATCACATTATAACAGATCTCTTCATGGAATTAATTGCATCATTATACAACTGCCAAACTACATCATAACTGCCAAACTACTCAGAATCATGACCCACCCATGTTGACACACAACCTTTAACAATCACACAGGTGGAATGCACCATGATGAGCAGTTCTATAGTGTTCCAGGGCCACTGTTTCTGCTGCTTAGCTGTTAGTGCTGCTTTTGCAGTAATGAAGAGTACATACTACTGTTAATTTTCCTGGAAACCCTGGTGGTATAGTGGTTAAGAGCTACGGCTGCTAAACAAAAAGGTCAGCAGTTCAAATCCAACAGGTGCTCCTTGGAAACCCTATGGGGCAGTTCTACTCTGTCCTATAGGGTCGCTGTGAGTCAGAATTGACTCAATGGCAGTGAATTTTGTTTGGTTTTGGGTCAGTACTGCTTTTGCAGTAAGGAAGAATACACAGCAGTGGTAATTTCCCTGAGATTCAAATTCCTTTAATTTATTTATTTGGCCTATCAGCACTGCTTCTGCGGTAATGAAGAATGCATTGTAGTGGTAATTTTCCTGAGATTAAAAAAAACCTTTGGCTTTATTTATTTGGGCCGTAACGACTGCTTTTGCAGTAAGAGAGAATGCATTGTACCATATTTTGAAAAGTTGCATGAAAAATAACAAAAAGGCTAAGAAGGAGACTAGAATAAAATGTATGTGCATTGTCAGGTGCATTCACGTTTTACCTCAGGTTTGCAAATGTTTAAGAAATTAAAAAAAATATTACCAGACTCGTGTCAATAGAATTTACTACATACAGCATCTGCTGGGACATCTGTGATCCCAGAGGAGTATCAAAATCCATAACTCATAAGAAAAACTCTGAATTGGTCCTTTAATCAACATGCCTTCCATTAGTGAAAACACAGCATCAACAAAAAATATAAAGAAGAAAATAATTGGGTCTGCAAGGTAGTTAACTAGCATTTTTAAGCAATCAAGATAATAAATCACTTATTGCAAAATATAACATTAACTTAAGCTCTTGTTTATAATCAGTAACTTAACATTGCAGTTTAACAAGGCAATAAGAAAGAGCATTCCACCAGGGCTTTGAGCCAGTTTGTTCCAGTTCAAACCCCTGCTGATAATTTGTATTTCCACCCCAAATATACTGAATCAGAATCTATAGTTTAACAAGAGCTGCAGGTGATTCTTATGTATAATAAATTTTGAGCCCATCGCTCTACTAGTGGTTCTCAGAACTGGTCTGTAACCAGCATCATTAGCATCACCTGGGGACTTGCTAGAAATGCAAATTCTCAGCAGGGTTTCAAGCCAGAACAAACCAGTTTGAAGCCTTGCGTTCCACTTAAGCAATCTAGCATTTTTAGCCAGAGAAGCACATAGGACTCAAAGCATGGAACTGAGAATTGAGATTTGTGATTATTTTAGTCATAGCTCCTCTTATGCTCTGTTGACCTTCCCCTTTCTCCTCAGTCAAAATGATGGAGTTGTCTTGAGCTGTTCCTGTAGCCATGTGTTGCCTCAGTTTTCCCACCTTCAGAATAGAAAAACCTGCTATTGCACATAAAGGACCTAGTAGAGGCCTAATATATATTCCTTGAATTAATTAATGAATTGGTTTTTGCTCATACTAAAGCGCTATCATAGGGTAACATCAATGACCCTAATCTTCCAGGGACTCTAAACTCTGCAGAGGATGTAAACAATTTCCTGATTCTAAATGTAAAAAAAAAAAAAAAACTTCCTCATTTCAGTAGAAATGATACCATTAGCAACAAATCAATATCATAAAGGCATGCATTTCCTAATACTGATAACCCAAACCCAGTAGACTTCTGAAAATTTCTCAGAGGTTTTTTTTTTTTTTCTTTTTGAAGGTGGAAGGAATCTCAGCAGCCTTCTAGTGGTTATTTTTACACATGAGCAAAGTAAAGCTCTAAATGACTGAATGACTTAAGTTTATATAGCAAAGAAACGGGCCTATTGATCTTTCTTCTTTCTAAGAGCAAGTATTAATAGAACTGCTTATCTTCAGTTAAGCCCCAGGATGAATAAAAGTGTCTAATGCACCATTAAACCTGCTCTTAGTACAGGTGGCAGATGTGAATCTGTTATAAAAATTGACTGAAGGGGTGCCAGGAGTCATAGTAATAAAGAAGCATGGCTGCCAGGACAGGATGAAATCACCAATAACTGAATCACACTCAAGTGCTAAGAAAAGGGGTGGATGTCTCAGAGGGAGGACATGGAAGGTTTATTTAGGCCTACAGGTAGGGCATTAGTGCCAGAACACAGGATGACCTCAACTTCCAGAGAAACTGTGAGGAAAAAAGAAATTGAAAAGCCCTTTAGCCCAAGTCCCTCCTGTTGGAGCTCCTTCCCAGCTAAGCTAGTCCCAGTGAGACCCAAGGAGGGCTTGTTGAAATTAATATGGATCACAATGGAACAAAGAAGCCATTTTAAGAATATGGAGCTTTAAAACAAGTAAGAGGGAAGGAATGGAAGATGCTCATCTGGGTACTAAGGTTGAAGCCATAGAAGGTACATACATGCTGCTTTGATCCATAGTCTGATTTGCATTGGGCCACAGAAAGTCCTGGCCTATATTTTACTTGCCTGTTGGGTCTACTGGAAACCCTGGTGGTGTAGTGGTTAAGTGCTATGGCTGCTAACCAAAGGGTCAACAGTTTGAATCCACCAGGAGCTCCTTGGAAACCCTATGGTGCAGTTCTACTCTGTCCTACAGGGTCGCTACGAGTCGGAATTGACTTGACAGCACTGGGTTTGGTTTTTGAATTGGGTCTACTACTATAATTGCAGTTAGGAAAATAGAGCTGACCATTCCTCACCATACCTGTTATTGCCAATCTTCCTCTCCTTTGAACTACAGGAGCACTTACATTTACAGAAACACAGTGCTCTGGAGTGGGAGGAAACCAAAAACAGGTTGTAACTAGGCATTATTGACATGTTGGGCTCAATAGTTCTTTTTATGTGGGATCTGTAACACTTGTGGGGTATTCGCAGCATCCATGGACTCTACTCACTAGATGCCAATAGCAGCCTCCCAGTGGTGACAACAAAAACGTCTCCAGACACTATCAAAGGTTCTCTGGAAGATTCCTAGTGGTTGAGATGATCTCCAGTTAAAAGTCACTACTCTAGAGCACTGCCACCCAACTCTTGCACACATAGGAAGTTACAATATTTGTATACAACAAAGAGTAAGCCAGAGGGAATATAGGGTTATCTATATGAAGCTTGGGGTGAAAATTCATTACACTTTATATTTATATAATTATGATAGAAAAATACAGAATACTTAGGAAAATATTAAATTTATGTAAAATTTCCAAATAAAATTTTTTCCAAATTTTAAATGAGAAATTTGAGCTTACTTCCATTATCTTTTTGCCAATAGATACTATGCTCAAAATGGTTATACAGAATGCTGATCAAGACTTTTTAATGATAATGACTTCAAATTTTCAGTAATATCCATCAACAAGCAACTTCGTTCACATAAGCAGATAACTAAAAAAAAAAAATTAAAGCCATTATTTACAATTAGTTCAAGATTTGCAAAATATAAAATTAAAGAACTTAATAAAAAAAAATTGCTGTCTAGTTGGTTTCGACTTATAATGACCATATGGGACAGAGTAGAACTGCCTATTGGGTTTCCAAGGCTGCAGTCTTTATGGAAGCAGACTGCCACATCTTTCTCCCACAGAGCCAAGATTGGGTTCAAACTGCGATTCTTTCAGTTAGCAGCCGAGTGCTTAACCACTGTGCCACCAGAGCTCCTTAAAGATCTAATAGCTTATCTTTTCTTATACTGACAAATCAATGTTTGAATTTCTTATGATAAAGCAAATGAAATTGCAATTGACTAAAACTTTGACATACCTTGTGTTCCAAAATGATGGCGAAGGTTTAATTTGTAATGACATATGCATTGTAAGAGTAGTTGCTCTGTAGCCTGGAAGCCACTAAATGAGTTTCTTGTCCATCAGCTACAGATGGACAAGAGTATCTGATATACGTAAAGACAGAGATTCTGGTCCACTTGCTTGAGGGCAACCAGAAGAACCCATCATGTCTTAGTATCCCTCTATCCTCAACTGGTTGCATCTTGGCCTGTGTTCTAAGCTTCTGGGCACCTAAAACACAAATTCTCTAGTAGTTCCTTAGATCTGGTATAGGATGATTAGTGGTACACTTTGAAACTGGCTGCTGAGTTGCCCAGGAGGAAAAGCACATTTTTACCTGCACTTAGGGCATCATGGTGGAGAAATGCATGGCAAATGTGATTCACTGTGCTTACTGCTGTCTCTGGGGATGATGAGGCTGGACTTTGGACTTCCACAGTGCTCAAGCAGCTAACCAAGGAATCTGTGATGAGACTCCTCTTGACCGCAGTGCTTCAGCTGCTTCAAGTCCCATAGAGCACTCTTCATGCTGAGGGACTAAATCATTTATAGCACACCTGACATCCATTTGTGGCACACATGTGTGATGAAGCACATTGGCTGGGAAGCTCTGCCTAGAGAATTCTGCCTAGCCCCAGAGTACATGGTGGCCCAAAGAGGGTCATGACTCACCCCATGTCACACACTAAGTTAATGACAAGCTGGGACCATAACCTAACTCTTGTGGCTCCTGGCACCACACCATGTTGATTCTTCGTTTCTTGCCTGTATTTTTTCTCCCATCTTCCTTCCTCCCATTGACTCATTGACCACAAATTCATCATGTTCCTAGCCTATTAGTCAAAGACATTGTCTTATATAGCACCTACCACAAGGAAGGCAGTGTTTCTTAAGCTTTGGTGTGCATTAAGAATAGAACTTTAAGAATAAGTACATTTTATTGCTGTTTGTGAAGAAAATTTAAGGAGAAGGAGAAAAGAATGAAGATTTATGGTAGGAAGCATGAGGCAGTATTTCCATTATACTCCATCTAATTTCTTTGACCATGTCCTATGCTGAATACGGATCTGGGTGACCTGGAGAGAAACATAATGGCCCAAAGACTATAAGTATGCAAGAGTTCAAACTAATATATTATTTTATCTGATGAGAAATTAAAATGATTTCAGATGCTTGAGGGGCTTTGCAGTGGTTTCCAAATTCTAGTGTGCATGAGAATCTCATTGGGAGATGGTTTAATTTATCCACCTAATTCTAAGTCAGCTGATCTGAAATGGAGCCAAGGAATCTGCATTTTGACAAGCACCTTGGGATTATCTGACAGAAATTTTGAAATAGGACTAAGAACTTGTAACTTGATTGCTCTATATAATGGGGACATTGCAAAAGGCTGAAAGGAAAATGAATTCTTTATTTTAGAAAATTCTATTTTCTCTATTTAGAGTACTCTTGTAAATTATTTGCTGAAGTAGAAAAAAAAAATCCCTCTCCTCTCCCACTCTGCTTTCCTCCCCTACTTTTACTTATTTTGAAACCTGGAGAAGGAGTGTTTGGTATTTGACTTTAAATGAATTCAAGCCACTTATACAAATCAATAGAGCCCTGGTGGCACAGTCATTAAAAGCTTGGCTGCTCACCAAAAGGCCGGCAGTTCAAATCCACCAGCTGCTCCTTGGAAACCCTATGGGGCAGTTCTATGCTGTCCTCTAGGGTTGCTATGAATCAGAATTGACTTGATGGCAACGGGTTTGGTTTTTTGGTATACAAATCAACATCAAGAGCAAAATGGCCAACCCAAAAGCTTCCCTGACATTCTGAGTCTTTGACCCTTTGCTCTCCACCCCAGGTCCAAATGCCAGCCAAGGCACTCCCCTTTTTTGGGCAATCTGACTAGATATGCTTGTTCTGGTTCCTCTGCTCTCTTTTCCCCAGAAAAGGCAAGGCACATAGTGGAAGAACAGGGTAGAGACAGTGTGGTAGTGACAAGATAGCCTTTCCAAATGTAGGAGTCTGGCTTGTTTTGGAGCACCTCTTACCAGTTACAGTAGAGGTGTGACCCTAGGAAACCATACGGAAGAATCCATAGAGTAGGCCCAGAAATGGGGCTCATAAACACATTCTTACCCTGAGTTAATCCACTTCTTTCCAAAATCCTTTTAAATAAATCTTATGTGTGTGTGTTATGTATGTTATACATATGTTATGTGTGTGTGTGTGACTGTATGAGAAAGATTGCTGCCATTTACCAATGGCAGAAATGGAAAGAGAGGCAAAGCAAAAATGAAGGGCCTTTGACTGTCACTGCAAGCATTGTGGTGTATTTTCATACATCTTTTCTCATTTGAGCCCCATAAAAGTTTTGTAAAGAAGGCAGAGTTGATATTATTATTCTCATTTTGAGGAAACAGAGATACAGAGAGTTAACATGTTGTGTAACTTTGAATAAATTATTGTAGTCTTCTGAGCTTCTGATTTGTTTTCTTTTAACATTGATGCTCTAGGCTGCTACCCAAAAAGTTGGAAGTTTGAGTCCATCTACAGGCATCTCAGAAGAAAGTCCTGCTGATCTACTTCCAAAAACTCAGCCTTTGAAAACTCTGTGGAGCCCAGTTTTACTCTGACACATGTGGGGTCTTCATGAGTTGGAGTCAATTCAACAGCAACTGCTTTTTTAACCTGTAAAATAGGGGGATTGGTGGAGCAAGTCTCCTGGTAACAATATATCATAATTAACGTGTCTCAAATCACACTGTTAGAAAAGGACTTGAACCCAAATCTTATTACTCCAAATTCAATATATGGTCTTCTAAATAACAAAGAGAACAAAATTAACACCACACTCTGCTGGTTTCCCTCATATCCCTCTCTGTTCCTTCCCAATCTCACGAGCTAGTGGGCCTTCTGCTCGTCCCCTTATTCTTGCTGCCTCCGAGGTTTAAGTCCTAGGCCTTCCTCTCTTAGGAGTGTGCACATACTTTCCAGATATGTTCATACATTGTCATCCTATCCAGAGACTAATGACTCTCAGATTTTTATCTGCAGCCCAGATTTCTATGCTGAGCTCTAGGCCAATATATCAGCTGCTTTCCAGACAGCTCTTCTTCAATATCTTTCAACCTACTACAAATTAAACTTATTATCTATCCACCCTTATCAAAAAGGAAAGAAAAAAAAATCTGGGTCTTTTCTGTGTTCTCTACGTCCATGAATGGTCTCAGACATTGAAGCTAAAGACAGTATTCTTCTCTCTTCCCTTTTCTCTTCTTCTATGTTCACTCACCACGTCTTATGAGTCTGCTTCTCAAATATGTCCTCTTCAGCACCACTGCTACTTCCTTATTCAGACACCATCACGTGGATTCCTGCCAACACTATCTTCCTATTTTACCTCTTAGCATTTTCTCTTGCTTTGCAACACATTCTCTTCCCAGAGCAAGAGGGATCCTTCTTAAACACAAATCTGATCAGGTAATTTTTCTGATTTAAACTCACCCGTGCATTCCCATTACTTTTATGATGAAGTCCCAACTCCCAAATGAATATTCCTCATAACTAGGCATTTGCTTACTTCTCTAGCCTTATCACTTCTCACTGCATGTTCTGTGTTTCAACCTGTCTTATTTTTATTAGTGCTGCTATAACAGAAATACCAAAAATGGGTGGCTTTAATGAACAGAAATTTATTTTTTCACAGTTTAGGAGGTTAGAAGTCCAAATTCAGAGTGCTAGCTCTAGGGGAAGGCTTTCTCTGTCTTTTCTGGGGGGAAATCCTTGTCTCAGCTTCTCTAGCATTCTTCTTAGCATTCCTTAGAGATCTTCATGTGGCAACTATCTTCCCCTGATTCTTGCTTCCTTCTCTCTGTGCCTTTTCTGCTCTTATTTTATCTCAAAAGTGATTGATTTAAGACAGACCGTATACTAATATGACCATTAACATAACAATGAAAACCCTATTCCCAACGGGATTACATCCACAGGTATAGGGGTAAGGATTTATAACACACGTTGTGGAGGGACACAATTCAATCTATAACACAACCATATTGGACTTCCTGAAGTTCCTCAGATTTGTCTCTCTCTCCTGCTTCTGGGCCTACGGTATACATGTTGATCCATCTTCCAAAAATACTCTCCCATTTTCTTCTTGCCTGGCTACTTTTCATTCATTCTGCAGACTAAAGTTTACATGTGTTTTTTTCTGGGGATAAATAGAGAAAAGGCCGACATTGAAATCAGAGGGGGCAGCTTTTTCGGCATAGCCATCACCATTCTTAATTTTCCTGGGCATTTCTGGTTTGAAATATTCAGTCCACTGCCACCTTAAACCATGTCCCTGAAACACCAAAATAGCACTATCTATAAGCAGGTCCGCTCGACTTTCTCTAACTCTCAACAGTGGTACAAGGCCTTTTGGCAGATCATGTGAATCAAGATCAGGAAAATATGATAATTCTGCCTTGGAAACCATCTGCCGGGCCAGGAAAGTCTGTGTGCACTGACCTCCTTCACATGATCATGTGGAAGGCTGCCCTGAGGAGGTTACTCAGCCCTGGATCTATCATAAATCCACGCGCTCAGAGTATGACGGTCAGGATGTGGTAAGAGCACAAGGGTGGCAGAAGCCTTCCTATAGGACAGTCCTTTTCTGCCATAGCAGGTAGACGTCACCTTGCTGGAATTTTAAGGCAACTGCATCCACGTCCACGTCGTTGCTTTGAAAGTGAGGAAGTAGTGCTTCCTTTGCGTTACTCAACCATCAGATACAAATCTTGCATGACATGGCAGAACAAGTCAAGCCTGTGAATTGGATGACCTCATCCTAGTCCTAACTACCTGTGTGACCTTGGGAAAGTCACCTGACTTCTTTGAATTCTAGTTTCCACATCTTTAAAATCAATGCAGTTGATCAAATAATGTCCAAGACAGATCTTCTCAAACTTTTAACAGGCTTTTAAGGTTCATGTTTATAAGGGCCCCAACCCCACTGATTCTGATCCGGTAGGTTGCACAGGAATCTGAATTTTTAACCAACATCCTAAGTGATTCTGCTAGAGGCCATCTGTAGACCACACGTCCCAGAAATCCTGCAGGGCCGAGGGCCTCTCCAGCTGATGCTGTGTGAATTGTCCATCTCCCTCTGTGGCTAACCAGTCACTAAGTGCTGGTGATGATTCAGGCAAACATCTTTCTCATCCACCCCTTCCTTTCTAACCCCACCACAATGCCAATTTATGTCAGGATGGTGGCAATGACTTTTAATTTGGATTCCTGCCACCATTCTTCTACTCTACATGCTTTCCCATTACAGTCTGCTTAAGTTCTTCCTAAAACACCCCTTCCTTCAGTACTCTGATCAAAACCATACTATGGCTGTTAGTTGTCTGTAGAATGAAATCCAAACTTCATAATCTAGTAACTGTCCTTCTCTTCTATGCCTCCTTCATATTAACTTTTTGTACAAAAAGAATTTGATTCTTAGGTGTCTCCTGAATGAACATTGAATACCCTTACCAACATATCTTCTGCTCATATTCTGTCTTCTTTCAGACACACTCCCCACCTCCGTCTCTATTCACTGTCTAAATTCTATTTACTTTTGAGAGCCCAGCTTTCAAAATTCCCCTTTTTAATGAACTCTTTCCTGATCACTCCACCTGGCCATGATCTCTTCTTTACTACTGTAACCTTAGTCTACTGCTATGAAATGATCATTCTAACTTTTCTTATTGCCTGGCATTATTTCAGTAACCTCCGTTGCCCTAGCACAGTGGTATATCTTGAGGGGTTGTGCATTTCTGCATCCTTCACAAGACTTTACATGGAGGATGTGCTCAATGCAGATTTACTGAAGTCATTTCTCACAGAAGGTTTTGTCTGTTTTTTGTTTTTTGTGTGTGTGGCAATATATACAACTGAACATACATCTGTTCACAAATTCTACATGTACTGTTTAATGGCATTGGTTACGTACTTCACAGTGTGTCACCAGTTCTCACTATATCTACCCATATTGTTATATTACCATTAACTTAGACCTTCTGCCCCTTAAAGTTCTTATCTATACTTTAGATTAACTGTTGTCAGTTTGAACTGATATAGATAATTCTTTATAAGAGCACAGTGCTCAAGGAAAACATTCTTTATCAATTGAGTAAAATGGGATAGTTTTGGTTCAAGGCTTAAAGATTATCTCCAGACAATGGGTTCAGGGATCCCCCCATCTCAATGGATCCAGCAAGTCTGGTTTTCATATGAATTTGAAGTTCTATTCCCTGATTTTCCGCCTTATGATCAAGGCCTTTGGTTTTTAAACAATGGAACTAGGAACTAGTATGCACTCGAATGAGCTAATTAACTCCTGACATTTTTTTCTGTTTCCAAAATAGAAGAAGCAAAACAGGATGTTCTTCATCGTAGTAGGAAACAGAAACAGCTTTTAAAACTGAGTAATTGTTGACTGAGAAACAAAATGCACAGGTGCCCCTGCCTGCCTAGATTAAGAATGCTTCCAAAGTCATAAGGCGAGGTTTTTTCCCTCTGTGACCCATTTCCTGACATCTTCAAACAGAATTATTGTCATTATCAATAATTTCATTTATTGGGCATTTCAAAGAACCAGGTTCTTTATTAAGTGCTTCATTTAATGCACCCTGTGCATTAGTTGAGTTGTCATTCCCAGCATAGTAGACTATATGATTGCCCAATTCAAAATGGCCAATACCAGTCCATTTCAGCTCACTAATGCCTAGGATATCGATATTTATGCATTCCATTTCATTTTTGATGATTTCTAATTTTCCTAGAATCGTACTTCGTACATTCCAGGTTCCGATAATTAATGGATGTTTGCAGCTGTTTCTTCTCATTTTAAGTCGTGCCACATCAGCAGATGTAGGTCCCAAAAGCTTTACTCCATCCACGTCATTAAGGTCAACTCTACTTTGAGGAGGCAGCTCTTCCCCAGTCATCTTTTGAGTGCCTTCCAACCTGAGAGGCTCATCGTCCAGCACTATATCAGACAATCTTCCACTGCTATTCATAAGCTTTTCACTGGCTAATACTTCTCAGAAGTTGACTGCTGGGTCCTTCTTCCTAGTCCGTCTTGGTCTGGAAGCTCAGCTGAAACCTGTCCTCCATGGGTGACCCGGTATCTGAATACCGGTGTCATAGCTTCCAGCATCACAGCAACACACAAGCCCCCACAGTATGACAAACTGACAGACGCGGATTAAGAGGCAGTTGTTCGGACAGAACAAGGGGATACCGATTGGTTTAAAGTCAGGAAAGGTGTGTGTCAGGGTTGTATGCTTTCACCATACCTATTTAATCTGTATACTGAGCAAATAATATGAGAAGCTGGACTATATGAAGAAGAACGGGGCATCAGGATTGGAGGAAGACTCATTAACAACCTACGTTATGCAGATGACACAACCTTGCTTGCTGAAAGTGAAGAGGACTTCCTGCACTTACTAATGAAGATCAAAGACCACAGCCTTCAGTATGGATTGCACCTCAACATAAAGAAAACAAAAATTCTCACAACTGGACCAATGAGCAACATCATGATAAACGGAGAAAAGATTGAAGTTGTCAAGGATTTCATTTAACTTGGATCCACAATCAACAGCCATGGAAGCAGCAGTCAAGAAATCAAAAGACGCATTGCATTGGGTAAATCTTCTGCAAAGGACCTCTTCAAAGTGTTGAAGAGCAAAGATGTTAACCTGAAGACTAAGGTGCACCTGACCCAAGCCATGGTATTTTCAATCACATCATATGCATGTGAAAGCTGGACAATGAATAAGGAAGACTGAAGAAGAATTGAAACCTTTGAACTGTGGTGTTAGCGAAGAATATTGAATACCATAGATTGCCAAAAGAATGAACAAATCTGTCTTAGAAGAAGTACAGCCAGAACGCTCCTTAGAAGCAAGGATGGGAGAATGAGTCTTAAATACTTTGGACATGTTGTCAGGAGGGATCAGTCCCTGGAGAAGGACATCATGCTTGGCAGAGTACAGGGTCAGTGGAAAAGAGGAAGACCCTCAATGAGGTGGATTGACACAGTGGCTGCAACAATGAGCTCAAGCATAACGATTGTAAGGATGGCTCAGGACTGGGCAGTGTTTCATTCTGTTGTGGATAGGGTCGCTATGAGTCAGAACTGACTCGACAGCACCTAACAACAACAACATGCATTAGTTATCATTATCCTTATTTCGCAGATGATAAAATTGAGGCTTAACAGGTTAAATAATTTTTAAAAATCACCAAGCACTGAGTGTCAGAGTCAGAATTTGCACTCAGGTCAGTCTGATGCCATAGCCTATGCACTTAGCCATTATGTTACCCTGCCTCACTATAGATGACCTAACATCACAGGGTCTTCCAGTTGTTGCTTGCAGACCAGCCATCTGAGGAGACTGTAAATTCCTTGAGGGTGAGGGCAATGCCTCTTCATCTCTATATCTTCAGTGTCTGGTACGTAGCAGGTGCTCAAGGGAAGTTAAATGAATGCAGACTGGAAGGGAAGATAATAATGAGACATGGGCTACAATAAGTCTCAGAACAGGCAATTTGTGAGGAGTGCTAAAAAGCAGCACCAACAATGAAAGAGGCAGTGTTAGGTTGGGCTTTTCCCACTTTTGTTGGGAAAGGTTGCATGGGGGAGGCCACCTTCGAGGTAGTAATGAGTCCTCTTCCTAGGGTCTCCTCCTCAATGTTCTTGACCTATATAGCCATTGATGAGCATCCAGTTTAGTGTCCACGGCGTCTGCTCTTAAACTACTTAGTAACTCAGATGATATGCGTGTCATGTCACTCAGCGTTCTCAGTTGCAAATACAGAACCCACCTTTATTAGTTTAAGCAGATAAAGAATTTACTAAGAATCTTAGTGAGTTCACAAGATCTATAGGAGGACCAGAGAATCAGGCTTAGGGAATATACAACCAGAAATAATACCCAGACCCCCCTTGTGGAACTACTCCAGAGTGCCCACACTGCTCTGCTGCTGGGAACAAACACCTTGGCTCACACTGATCGTGCTGTACCAAAGATATCTGAACCCCAGCCAATGTCTCATCTCAAAGCTGGGCACTCCAGCAACCCACTTTGTTAAAAGATGAGGTTCATGGTGTGCCTGCATCTTCATATTGCTCTCTTTCTAATCAAAGCATAAGACTTTATTGTTGACGTACAGCTTATGTGCTGATACAGCTTCAAGAAAGGCTGGGAAAGAAACTCTGACTTCTAACTTGACGAGCAGAACTCAAAATGTATGCCCTTCCCCCAAATGTAGGAAGATAGTTCAAAAGATGCTGAGGGGTGCCAAAACTTACTGAGCATTTATTATGTGTTAGGCATTTTAAGCACATCCCCTTTCATGGTGCAGTAGTTAAGAGCTTGGCTGCTAACCAAAAGGTTGGCAGTTCATATCCACCAGCCGATCCATGGAAACCCTACAGGGCAGTTCTACTTTGTCCTACGGGATCACGATCAATCAGAGTAGACTCGAGGCAATGGGCTTTTTTTTGTTTAGTTCCTTCCTCACAACAGCCACACAATTGATAATAATACTATCTGCATTTACAGAGGATAAATTAACTTCCTAAGGCCACACATCTAAGTGTTATGTTCTAAACCAGAATAGATTAGAGGTCCCTGAACTTCCCCTATTACTACACTCTTCTTATTTTCTTGCTATTACTTATTTAATGGCTGTCTTTTCTGCTAAGTGCTATAAGTCCATAGGCCTATCTGTCTTGTTCACTGCTGTATACCCAGCACTGGTTATATTTATTCATTTAATTAACAAATATTCAGCTTTCACCACATGTCTGGCACACTTAACCATTTATTCAACAATGAGGTGGCAGAACCAAGATGGCAGAGTAGTCAGATGCTTCAGGTGATCCCTCTTATAACAAAGACTCAAAAAAACCCCTGAAACTATTATATTTATGACAAGCTAGGAGCCCTGAACATCAAAGGCAAAGTTAGAAAATGGACTGAGCAGTTGGGGGAGGGAGGGATGGTTCAGAAGCAGCAAGAAGTTGCTGAAACTCACTCGGCGGGAACCCTCAGGCACCATCCTCTGGAGCAACCGCTGACGGGCTGGTGGTAGCATTCTGGATGCAGTTTCCTCGCGGACAGACAGTGAGCCACACAGCCTACTCACACCTCCAGAATCAGAGAAGAACAGCACTCTCTGCAAAAGCTAAGTAGTTGTGTTTATTTTACTGTACTCTCAGCCCCCAAGCCAGCTTCAGTGGCTGTCGGTTTCCCTGGGCCTGAGATAGGTCCTGCTGTGCACCTCGAGCCATTCTCCCAGCCTTAGAGAGGAATAAATTCACAACTGGGGAAAAAGAAAATCTGCCAACTCCACTAAGCTGGGGAGCTCAGGACAGACGTGGCTCCTGTTCAGGCAGAAATGGTCCACGGACTTTGAATACTTTTCACCCCTGGATGGACCTGTGTGAGTCCATTTCAGGAGACTAGGTCCTTGTAGGCAGGCTGCAACTCGTTCAGCTGTGCAGTGGAGAGTGGGTGTTTGATGTTTGACACCACTTTGCCTATTTAACAGGGTCCTCACCTACCCACATCAGGGGCCTAAGGACTGGTGGCTCCACCCATGTCACCTAGCCACCCATAGCAAGGACCCAAGGGTAAATGGTACCTCGCAGTCCTCACAACCAAAAGCTTTGGGTGCCCATAGTCTGGCTGCAGAACTCACCCACCTGTGCACTCTAGGGAACAGGGACATGCTTTCCTCACAGACACTTGGGGGTGGTTGTCAACCCCCCACCTTGTTCAGAGTGTGACCCCCTGCTGCAGATACCTGTACCTACACCAATCACCCCTGACCCTCTAAGACTGTAGGACAGAGCCTGTACCACACACTTGATGGCCAACTACCTGGACAGCTGAATCCATACTAGAAAAGTGAATGGACTACTAGGCTCATATACCTGGTAAGAGCTCTAGCCATCTGGTGACAGGACGTTAGAGCTTCGAAGGTGAAAATAATCAAGGTAGCTCACTCAAGCAGCCTATTTGGGCATATCAAAACAAAACAAAGCAAGAAGCTAGGAAACAGTAAGCAAACATAAAATAAACTAATACAATAACTTATAGATGGCTCAGAGACAGCAGTCAATATCAAATCACACAAAGAAGCAGACCATGATTGCTTCAACAAGCTCTCAAAGCAAAGAATCAAGGAATCCTCCAGAAGAAGGTATATTCCTGGAATTACCAGACACAGAATACAAAAGATTAATATACAGAACTCTCCAAGACATCAGGAATGAGATCAGGCAAAATGTAGAACAAGCCAAGGAACACACAGATAAAGCAGTCAAAGAAATCAAAAAGGTTATTCAAGAACATAATGAAAAATTTAATAGCTGCAAGAATCCATAGAAGACTGCTATCAGAAATTCAGAACATTAACATTTATTCAACAATGATGCATTGTACACATCTAAAGTGTCACTAATACTAGGTGCTGAGGATACTGTGGGAATAAGACAGGCAAGACCTCTGCCTCTTGGAATTTACATTATGCCTAATGGAGACAGACAATAAACAAGTGTATAATGTAATTCAAGGTAAAAACATTGAGGAGCTATGAAGAGGAAATAAAGCAAAAGAAGAAATACAGAACCATGGGGTGGGGGGTGGACAAGGAAGGAACCTTAGAAGAAAGACCATTTGATAATACCAGAATGAAGAAGAGAGTGTCCATGTGAATATCTAGGGAATCATGCTTTAGGTGGTAGGAAGAGCAAATGCAAAGGCCCTGAGGTTGAAATTAACTTGGCCTATTCCAGGAGTAAAAAAAAAAAGCAATGTGGCTAGAGGACAGTGAATAAAGGGGAAAGTGACTGGAGTTGAGTTCAGAGAGATAGTCAGAGGCCAAGTAATGTATAGCCTTGAAGACACTCCCTGATGGGCAGAATTGGAGGGTTTTGAGCAAGGAAGTGCCATGATCTGGTTTAGTTTTAACTATATTACTGTGGCTGTCATGTGGAGGACTCTGAAACTTGCGCTCGAGCATCGAGCAGCTAAAGCAAAAGGAAGAATTGATGAAGTAAAAGAACTGAACGGAAGATTTCAAAGGGCCCCACGAGAAGACACACTAAAGTATTATAATGACATGTGCAAAGAGCTGGAGATGGAAAACCAAAAGGGAAGAACAAGCTCTGCATTTCTCAATCTGAAAGAACTGAAGGAAAAACTGAAGCCTCGAGTTGCAATAGTGAAGGATTCCATGGGGAAACTATTAAACGACGCAGGAAGCATCAAAAGAAGATGGAAGGAATACACAGAGTCATCATACCAAAAAATTTAGTCAATATTCAACCATTTCAAGAGGTGGCATATGATCAGGAACTGATGGTACTGAAGAAAGAAGTCCAAGCTGCTCTGAAGGCATTGGCGAAAAACAAGCCTACAGGAATTGATGGAATATCAATTGAGATGTTTCAACAAACAGATGCAGTGCTGGAGGTGCTCACTCGTCTATGCCAAGAAATATGGAAGACAGCTTCCTGGCCAACTGACTGGAAGAGATCCATATTCATGCCTATTCCCAAGAAAGGTGATCCAGCCGAATGTGGAAATTATAGAACAATATCATTAATATCACATACAAGCAAAATTCTGCTGAAGATCATTCAAAAACGGCTACAGCAGTATATCGACAGGGAACTGGCAGAAATTCAGGCTGGTTTCAGAAGAGGACGTGGAACCAGGGATATCATTGCTGATGTCAGATGGATCCTGGCTGAAAGCAGAGAATACCAGAATACCAGGATGTTCACCTGTGTTTTATTGACTATGCAAAGGCATTGGACTGTGTGGATCATAACAAACTATGGATAACACAGCGAAGAATGGGAATTCCAGAACACTTCATTGTGCTCATGAGGAACCTTTATATAGATCAAAAGGCAGTTGTTCAGACAGAACAAGGGGATACTGATTGGTTCAAAGTCAGGAAAGGTGTGTGTCAGGGTTGTATGCTTTCACCATACCTATTTTATCTGTATGCTGAGTAAATAATCCGAGAAGCTGGACTATGTGAAGAAGAACGGGGCATCAGGATTGGAGGAAGACTCGTTAACAACCTGCATTATGCAGATGACACAACCTTGCTTGCTGAAAGTGAAGAGGACTTCCTGCACTTACTAATGAAGATCAAAGACCACAGCCTTCAGTATGGATTACACCTCAACATAAAGAAGACAAAAATCCTCACAACTGGACCAATGAGCAACATCATGATAAATGGAGAAAAGATTGAAGTTGTCAAGGATTTCATTTAACTTGGATCCACAATCAACAGCCATGGAAGCAGCAGTCAAGAAATTAGAAGACGCAATACATTGGGCAAATCTTCTGCATAGGACCTCTTCAAAGTGTTGAAGAGCAAAGATGTCACCCTGAAGACTAAGGTGCTCTTGACCTGAGCCATGGTATTTTCAATCACATCATATGCATGTGAAAGCTGGACAATGAGTAAGGAAGACTGAAGAAGAGTTGACGCTTTTGAATTGTGGTGTTGGTGAAGAATATTGAATATACCATGGACTGCCAAAAAATGAACAAATCTGTCTTGGAAGACGTGCACCCAGAATGCTCCTTAGAAGCAAGGATGGAGAGACTGCATCTTACATACTTTGCACATGTTGTCAGGAGGGATGAGTCCCTGGAGAAGTACATCGTGCTTGGCAGAGTACAGGGTCAGCGGAAAAGAGGAAGACCCTCAACGAGGTGGATTGACACAATGGCTACGACAGTGAGCTCAAGCATAACAACGATTGTAAGGATGGCGCAGGACAGGGCAGTGTTTAGTTCTGTTGTGCACAGGGTAGCTAAGAGTCGAAACCAACTCGATGGCACCTAACAACAACAGCAACAACAACAGTCATGTGGAGATAAGCCTGGGAGTGCAGCAAGACTAGAAACAGGGAGATCATGTAGGAGGCTATTTTAGCAGTATACTAGGACAACAATAACTTGGACTAGGGTAATAATAATGCACGTGGTAAGATGTGATTAGATTTAAGGTTCATTTTGAAGGTGGAATAGATAGGTTTCCTCAAGTATTAGATGGCGGTGGAGAAAGAGAACTGGCTTCAGCAACTGGGTGAATGTAAAGGTCACTGAATGTAAATACAGGAGACTTGGGTAGCAAAAGCTTTGGGGGAAAAACCCAGACTTCATGGCACTTTGGATATAATAAGCACTTGAGGTGCTTATTAGACATCTGAGTGGAGGTGCCTACAGCATTGGATATACCAGTGGGAATCTTAAGGGAGAAGTCAGGACCTGAAGTCTAAATTTGGGAGGCATGAATATATATTTAATACATATGGTGTTTCAAATCTTAGGACTAGACAGGATCATTTCAGTTAGAACTCAATAAATACTTGCTAAAACTTTAACAAATATTTAAGGGATAGGTCTGACTCAAAATCTAAAATACACAACACATTCCTTAGCTGTGTGATCTTGGATATGTTTTCTGTCCATTCTGAACGTCAGGATAGTAACAGTGATGATAAAGGAAAGGAATTAATTCTACTGAGGGAACGAGAGATTGATACAGGGATAGAAGCCCCTGAGAGGAAAAGAGGAGTGGAAAGAGGAGTGCCAGAGAGAGCAAAGAACAGGAAGTAGAGAGGCCAGCAGACTGGATGGGGACGAAGGGCAAGAGGCTACAACTGTTGGTTGTGAATCCTTTAACCTCCACTTCTCAGCCACTGCTATTTGTATAATTATAATCACCCTTTGCCTATTGAATGCTTTCCTTGATGCTGTCAGGAGAAGCTTATTTCTATTTGGAATCAGGAATAGCTGTCTTTTCTCAGGAAATTTAAAGCAGACCATTATGAAATCTAGGAATCCAATCACTAATCGAGCATCTTTTTGCGTGCTGATGCTGGAAAGTTGAGAGCCTCATGAGCAGCAGTTTTGCACAGGCCATATTCCAACTCTGTTTAAGGCCCCAATCATTTTTTTCTTTTTAAAAATTTATTTATATGTGCTTCTAGATGATGTTTCTTTGTTGTCTTTAAATAGCCCTGATAGCTACGTTAACTTCTATATGGAGCAAGGCAAGAAATAGATAACAAATGAAGCATCTGAAAGAGTCCTCATTTCAAATAGCCATTGCCCTTATAAACTCACTTGTACATGTATCTCAACTTTTGGTTGAGAAATTATGTCACTCAAGCGACTATCCACCAAGTAAGTATCACCAGGTTCTGCTTTTTCTTCCTTTTCTAAGGGGAGTTAGTAGATGAGCTGAGATCTCATTCATTCAATCAGTCAAGAGGTCAAGAACTGGGATTAACTTTTTACACTCGGAGTAAAATAGAGTCAAATACAGCCAGCACATCTACAGTCACCTCTTAGGTTAAATCTAGACTAGTTCAACTCCCAGTGCAAAGCAGTGAAGCCCGTTGATTACTTTGGCATGTAGCAGGTTCCAACTTGCCTGACAAAGTTGTACTTGTCCTGGGATAAGAGAAGGACAGTTCCAAGCACATATGGAAGACAGGTGGAGTGGGCCTTCAAAGGCATGTCCACTCAAAGGACTACTGCCTGAGCTAAAGCTTATATCTGGAATGGAGAAGGAGCAGGAAAGCTCCAGGAAACGAGATCATATCATGGAGCCTTTGGCAATGGCCATGACAGAAGACATCACTGCTGTAAGCCTGAATGAGAAAAGAGGAAAATAGCAGCCAAGAAGGCTGCTCAGGAACCTACATGAGATGGGCCACTCTCTGGGGACTCCTAGAACGAGCAAGGGAGGAGTTTGATGGGGCTGAAATTATGACAACAGCAGGCTGGGGAAGAGGCAGAGAAATACTGTTTTGTTACTGAATTATTGAGATCCATGCTGGTTTTTCCTGGGGAAATGCTAGTTACAGACTATTTTTAGAAAGGATTGAACCATTAAAGGAATAGAGGGTGTTTGTTTAAATCTATGTTTCTGTTAGCTTCCACGAACACTAGAGTAAATTTCCCTGTAATACAGAAGAAGCCCTATGAACTCATTCACTGTTGAGAATAAGCAAGTCATATACCGAATATGGGAGAAATATTTCCAGTCATTGATCTGTCATTTGTGAAAATTTATTGAGAAATGATTCTAAGCTTGTACTGTGCTTGAGGCAGATCTACTTACAGAAAAAAAAAAAAAGTGGTTGTCATGGAAACTGCAGATAACTACAGCTCCTTTTAGGCCCAAATGAAGAGTTAAAGGCTGTCTGACCAGATTATTGTCTCTAGCCAAAAAAGCTTAGGAGCTTCAAGACTGTCCTATAACTAGACCTTTGGTTTTCTGCATGACTCTCTCATTCCAGTTCTTAAATGTGCTTAAATCAGGGCCCTTCTGATGAAGAGGAATATAATTCTTCAAGGGGACGACACATCCCTCAAGGTCTATGCTGCTTTTCTGGAATGTGTGAATCCATCTTTGTCTTTGCATTTGCCTTAGCCTGGCTTATATTTCAGAGAGAACAAGTGGGTAAGAGCAGGGAGTATTTGATACACCAGAAGGACTAGGATGAGTTGAACAGGTACATACTTCTCTGTCTGGTTCACACAAATATTTAAAAAAACCTGGAAACCCAAAGACGGATGGCTCATACTAATGACAACTGGCTTGTCTTTCATTTGATATAGCTGCCCCCTCAAATTCCAACTCTGTTACTTAATGGCATTTTGACATTAGGCAAAGGTCACAAACCCTTAGAGCCTCAGTTGCCACCTCTCTTAAATGGGGATATCAGTTATTAGATTAGGAAGTTTTTTGAAGACCAGCTGAGAAAATGCATGTGAAAGGTTTTTATTAGGAATTATTGGTACTTTGATTTAGTTCGATGGAAAGAGTCTAGAACTCAGTTGAGGGCTATGTTGCATCTTATTCAACTTTGTGTTCTTAGATTCTGGAGTAGTGCCTGGCTTAGCACAGGCGTTTAGTAAGTGTTTGCTGTTGAAGCAATGAGAAAAGGTTGCAATCATTTTGCCTGGAATCTCTCCCATCTTTGATTCTAAGAATTGCAAGGGAAGTCTGGAGGTCATTTGGTCCATGCCTCTGTCTCTGGCCATGAGGAAGAGGCAAGTTGGTATGGAGCAAACACAGCTCCAAGGATTTGAGTGTCCATGAATTTCACAGCTGATCAACAGAGGCACGAACAGAAGCTCCAGTGGGACACAAAACAGAGCTGGTACAGGCATGCCTTTAGACAAAGCAGGCTGTCTTCTGCACAACCATATGGTCCATCTCCTCTAAAACAGTTCCTATGCTGGTCTGTTGTGGTATCTGTAACTTCACCATCCTTATCTTCCTGTTGGTTTATGGGACTAATCTGCTAGAAGGCTCCTGTTGAAAATACAAATATGTTCTCAGGGAAGGATAGCCTACAAAATCTTTAGTAAGTTCTTGAACCAGTAGAAAGTAGGGATTAGTGGGCAGGTAAGTTTTTCCAGAGGGGCAGGAGGAATTGAGGGTAGAGGAGATCTGAGGGTTTTCTCCAGGAGCATGAACCAGCTGGTATGCCTCAGTGGGTTCTGGACAGCTGGGAACAACACAGCGGCACCAGGGAGAATAGGACTCGGAAAATGTGAAGTGAGACACCTAAGGCAGATGTGCCAAACTTGATATGGTAATTCAAGTTACCAAAGCACAGTTCCCCTAATTTTCTCATATAACTCTCGTGAAGACTGTGTGAGGTAGTCAAGGAAGTTCATTATCACCCCACAATTCCAAGTGAGGAAATGGAGGCCCAGGTGGGTCAAGCGATCTGTTTAACATCACTCAGATATTAAATAATAAAACTGGTGCTAGAAATTTTTGGCTCCTAATTTAATATAAGGAGCCCTGGTGGTGCAGTGATTAAAAGCTTGGCTGCTAACTCAAAAGATTGGCGTTTTGAACCTACCAGCCACTCTGAGGGAGAAAGATGTAGCAATCTGCTTTCGTGAAGATTACAGCCTTGTAAACCCTATGGGGAAGTTCTGCTCTGTCCTGTAGGGTCACTAGGAGTCAGAATTGACTTGATGGCAATGGGTAATTGAATGTCCTTGTTATTAAATTATGCTGCCTTTCTGACTAGGGCAACATAACAATGCAACAACAATAATAAACAAAGATAATACTAGCATCTGTCTTTTGTGGTGCTATTACTATCCCACAGGCATTGTGCTAAATAACTGAGAAAATCTTGTCATTTATGAATTATCACCTGAATTTTACAGATGTGAAAAATGAGTTTAGGAGGAGATAAATGGCAGGCCATGCTCCTGCAGCTAGTGAGAGATGGAACATAGACTCAAATTCTGGTAGGTCTGCAGTCAAAGTCCACGAGTGCTCAGAACAGTAACTAAGAGGAACACTAAATTGCAAGGATCTTAAGGATACTTTGCCGTAATCATCCATCTAAATCCTGCTCCGTCGTCCCTCTTTGGCCTAGAGAAATCAATCTCTACCTCCTGAGGCAGCCTGTTCCCTTTTTGGAGAGATCTCATTGTGATGTCATCAAAGGGAAGACTTTTATTCTTTTAGCAGTAGATACAAGAATATTTTTGTAGCAAACACCTTGATAATCTCACCTGAAGCAGATTTAAGCCCCTCAAGGCCTGGGAGTTGGCTGGTGCCACTGCAGAGAAAAGGCCAGTGGATTGCTTGAAAGAAGATGGATCGGAGCCCCCGGAGAGCTGGGGGAATGAGAGTGTAAGAAAGGGTGTGAGGAGGGAAGAAAAGTAAGATGGTGGCATGCTGTGTGCTTTTCCACATAACTCCTCTTTAAATCCCCAAAACTTCTGCAAAGTCTTCAAAAATCCAAGAACATTTGTTGTGCTTGGATTTTTATGGAAACCTGTGAAAGGGCTGGCCTGGGAATCTTCCCAACGGAATAGAGATAGCACTTGTAGGCAAGGGAGCTGCCCATCTGAGTGTAAAGCCCAGAGAATTAGCAAAAGACTCTGGGTTAAAACTTTCTTATTGGTAGAATTGGAGGTTGTGGTAACTCTGATTAAGTCTTATAGTCTTGTAGGGAGGCCTCAGCTGATATCTGAGTTACAGTTAGAAGATTCTCTATGTAGATATGTTTTTCCTTTCTGCTGGATTATTCCAAGTAGAGGAGGAAAATTAGTTGAGTAGGCTCTGGACATGTGCATAAGATAATTCTTGATAATTCCCTGTATCCATGAATATTACCATAGCACATGATGTCCTGTACATTAATCTGTAAAATGAGAATAATAGTACCTTCCCAGTTGGGCTCTTTGTGAGAATTAAATGAAATCATGTACTGTGTGGAGTCAAACCTCTGTGGAGAGGCTGATGCTAGGCAGTCAGCTAGGCTCACTCATCTGCTAAATGACTTGCTCCTCATAGTGTGATCAAATTTGTGCCTCAGAAAAATTTAAAAAAGGCAGCATGACATGGCCTTTGGGGCATAGCTTGAAAATAGCTGAAACATCAAGTGTAAAATTTCAAGTGCTGAGATTCACCTATATCAAGCACCATATTCAGCATATCTTCCACATTGTCTGGGCTAGAAACCTCAGGTCTTTTGCATTTCGGCCATCAGTTCCACACGTAAAAAATGAATGACCCAGAATAACAGTGACAGCTTTTACTGCCAGCTGTTTCTTCCAGCAAATAATGAGCTCATCTCTAGGGCCTAATTCTCCCCACTACTAATTAATATCCAGAAGCAGCCCATAACTATTCATTAGATCTTTAATCCTTGCCTCTTACTGCATCAGCAGGGCTAGAAGGAGATATTGTCTAGCTGTGACTGGGGTCATGTTGAGGTCCGAGGGGAGGGGCTGAAATCAGAGATCAAAGCTTGACTGGATGCCAGATGTGTGGCTAAGATCATCTTGTTTTTGTCTCCTGGGGATTTGTGAGAGGCAAGAACTCCACATGTTTGATAAAGAACATGAATCTTAACAGGAGAAAGAATGAGTGAGATTGGTATCACAAATAATTTGGGAATGGTAGGGTGGTCCCCAATACACTGTAAGCATCCAGGGACAAGCCGGAACTCCCAGTCTGCACGTTATACCATCTACGTGAGCCCTTGAGCTCCCAGAATGGAGGATGATTGATGCTCCTTGGAAAGTAACCAGCTCAGGTCCCCCAGCTCTCTGAAGATAAGACAGGGGAAGTGATGACAAAATGGGAGAGGCCAAGAAATTGAATCCCCAGGATGATCGGGCGGGGTGGGGCGGGGGGCGGTGGATCAGCAGAGTGGCTTGGGAATATTGTTTCTTTCAGGAAAGACGTGGCATTATCTCTGAACCATCTGGTAGCAGTGAGGAGGAGAAGAGGAACAGAGGCTCTGAGCTTTGGTCACGTAGCCTGGTCTTGCTGCTTGCACAAGTCCACAATGAAGCTATTTCCTGACAGAAGTGGGTCAGCTAATAGCCTGGACTCAGGAAAGAATGGAGCCTTGGGGAATAAGGAGAGAGAATCTGTGTAGGTTGTGGGGTTCCTCTGGCAAGAAAACTTTGGGGCTCGACTCAAAGCTTCCTGTAACATGAGAAAAGTTTCTGGACTTTAGGAGAGCATAGGGTGTGCTTGATTTTTCAATGTGAAACTGGCCTAGGTTAAAGTGGGACCACTCCCTCGCAGTCTCTGTGTAAATGGCATTTGTGGTTGCCCAAGGGTCCAATCTGGCCTGCATATGCCTTTTATTTGGCCCACATTAAAAATGAGTTGCTTCTGACTCACAGCAACTCCGTGTCTGTCAGAGCAGTACTGTGCTCCGTAGGGTTTTCAATGGCTGATTATTTGGACCTAGATCACTAAGTCTTTCTTTCGAGGCACCTCTGGACAGAGTGGAACTGCCAACCTTTCAGTTAACAGCTGGCGATGTTAACCATTTACACAACCCAGAACTCCTTGGCCCTCATTAGTGATTACAGAATGGTTCAATTAGTCTTCTACTTTTTAAAATCAAGATATTTTACACAAAATACAGATTTCTGGCTCTTCTTGAAAAATGGAAAACCTGTCAACTCTGGGTCCACATTCTCACATGGCATATTTGGCTGAAGTTAAGTAGACACTGTCTCCAGAAGCCAGGGAGTAATACCCCATTCTCCTCCAGTCACCACCCGTTTACTTCACTCACGTTCTCCATAGTCAGCTGTGTTTGTGACTCCTGCTTTAGACTGCAACTGCAATGAGGGCAAGGGATGCCAGCAGATGTCCTCTGTGAAGCTTTGTCCCCAGCACATCTCTGCACAGTGCTGGGCAATGAGTAGGCATTCAATGAAGATTTGTTTAATAAATGACAGTGAATGAATACAGCTTTGTTGAATAAAACAGGTCTGCCTTTAAATCCAGGCTGTGTGATCTTGGGTGAGTTATGGAACCTTTTTGAGCCTCTGTTTGATCGTCTGTAAAGTGGAGATAATAATAGTGACAACAGTCCTGACACACAGTGAGCACTCAATAAATATTTTCTGGATGACTAGAAGAAGGTTTAACCACAAAGTTATGATCCATGGGCCTCCACTGCTTGAATAAACAAACCATTTTATTAAGCAACTATGGGAATAGAGGTGGCCTAGAGAAGAAGAATCACAGTGGTAGCCAAAATGTCAGTTCTCATGGTGGTGAGTGACTACTGGGCAGGGAATGGTCACTACCTTCTCTCTTTCGCTGTTGACGACTGTCATGGATTGAATTGTGTCCCCCCAAAATACGAGTCAGCTTGGTTAGGCCGTGATTCCCGGTATTGTGCCATTGTCCTCAGTTTTGTGAGTGATGTAATTTTCCTATCCTAAACTCTGCCTTTGGTTAATGAGGCAAGATTAAACTATGTTAAAGAGGATTAGGGTGGGATGTAACACCCTTACTCAGGTCACATCCCTGATCCAATGTAAAGGGAGTTTCCTTGGGGTGTGGCCTGCACCACCTTTTATCTTACAGAGATAAAATGAAAGGGAAGCAAGCAGAGAGTTGGGGACCTCATATCACCAAGAAAGCAGTGCAGGGAGCAGAGTGCATCCTTTGGACCTGGGGTTCCCATGCAGAGAAACTCCTAGTCCAGGGAAAGATTGATGACAAAGACCTTCCTCCAGAGCTGACAGAGAGAGAAAGCCTTCCCCTGGATCTGACACCCTGAATTTGGACTTCTAACTTACGAGACTGTGAGAGAATAAATTTCTCTTTGTTAAAGCCATCTGCTTGTGGTATTTCTGTTACAGCAGCACTAGCTGACTAAGACAATGACCAAGGGCAACAGTATGATTTGCAGCAGTAGGGAGGAGGCTGCTGGGGTGGGAGTTGTTAGTACAGGGTTTGGAGACAAACAGATGTTTAATATATGCCAGGCACTTTGCTAGACTATTAAATACATTTGAAATTTTAGTTTCCTCCATCATAAGATGAAGGTAAAAATACCTACTCCATGAGTGTCTTATTCATCTAGTACTGCTATAACAGAAATACCAGAAGTGGATGGCTTCAACAAAGACAAGTTTGTTTCCTCACAGCAAAGTAGGATAAGAGTCCAAATTCAGGGTGTCAGCTCCAGGGGAAGGCTTTTTCTTTCTGTCAGCCTTCTCATCAATCTTCCCCCAGACTAGGAGCTTCTCATCCAGGGACCCCGGGTCCAAGGACACTCTGCTCCCAGCACTGCTTTCTTGGTGGTATGAGGTCTCCCCTTTCTGCTTGCTTCTCTTTCCTTTTTATTTCTTGAGAGGTAAAAGGTGGTGCAGGTCACACCCCAGGGAAACTCCCTTTACCTTGGATCAGGGATATAACCTGGATAAGGGTGTTACAATCCCACCCTACTCCTCTTTATTATAAAATTACAGCCACAAAATGGAGGACAACCACACAATACTGGGAATCATGGCCTAACCAAGTTGACACATATTTTGGGGGGACACAATTCAGTCCATGACAGCAAGGTTTGATCTGATTAGTTAATGTACAAACGCATCTAATATGCTTAACACGTTGGCTGGCACATAGGAAATGCTCGGCAAATGATGGAGTTACTGATATCAGAGAAAAAAACACTGCTTTGGGGTTTACAGTTCTGAGTGGTATTCCTTGTTCCATCCACCTTACTGTGTGACTCTGGGTAATTCACTTTCCTTCTCTAAGACTTTGTTCCATCACCTAAAAAGTGAGAGAGTTAGCTTGTATAGTGGATGCTGTGGTGTGCCAACCAAATTCTTCCCAATGAAGGTCCTCAGTGCCCCCTGTGGCCGAGATTGTTGTCTGCTTATGGCCCATAGCTGAGTTCCTCTTGAAAAATTGCTCCCAGCCAAAGAGAAATACCTCATCCAAAGTTACACCTCTACCCCTTCCCTGGGGGCAGGTCCATGCAGAGGTACAAAGCCCATAGAGGATTTTCAGAACATCTCTGAAGGGCTATCCTAGATTCAGAGCTCCCCATGGGATCAGGTGAAACATGTTTTTCAGAGCATTGCAGCTCAACTTCTCCTTCACTCCATTGTTTCACTCACTCCCTTATGAGTTGTTGCAGAGAGCACTCTGCCATAAACAACTGTACACTAATCTCCTTCCCTATCTGTTTCCAGGGAACCCAAACTAAGGCAGCTTGGATGATTTCTACTTTAGTCCCTCTTGAGTGCACAATTTTTGGGTCACTGTATTTGGGTTAGATAATAAGGAATTGGCATATATTAGAGAATGAGATCAGGGATTTCTTCCCATGAAGTGCTTAATATAGACTCTTTAAGAATTCTCGAAGGAGGATCTTAAAATAATGTGGATTTAAGGCAAATGTTTTAGAAAGGAACACAAGAATCCAGCGAGTGGCAGACCACACCCTGTGAAGCTTGCACAGGATTTGGGGACTTGGGGCACACGTGGTGCAACTGTAGTGCACATGACTTTCAGGACCCGTGAAGAACATGGAAGCCAGGCCTACCCCAAGCCTGAGGGATGGATACTGGAAGCTCACAAAGTTTCTTCCCCAAAATGCTAAGTGCAGTGTCATGGATTGACTTGTGTTACCCAAAAATATCTGTCAACTTGGCTAGGTCATGATTCCCTTGTATGATTGTTTACCATTTTATCTTCTGATGTGAGTTCCCTATATGTTGTAAATCCTATCACTACGATGTAATATGATGGATTAGTGGCAGTTATATTGATGAGATCTACAGGATTAGATAGTGTCTTAAACCAATCTCTTTGAGATGTGAAAGAGAGATGCAAGCAGGGAGACATGGGAACCTTGTATCACCAAGAAAGCAGTGCTGGGACCAGAGCATGTCCTTTGGACCTGAGATTCCTGTGCTGAGATACACCCAGACCAAGGGAAGAGACTGATGACGAGGGCATTCCTCCACAGCCAACAGAGAGAGAAAGCCTTACCCTGGAGCTGCCGCCCTGAATTTGGACTTCTAGCCTACTGAACTGTGAGAGTATAAACTTTCCTTTGTTAAAGCCATCCGCTTGTGGTATTTCTGTTATAGCAGCACTAGATGACTAAGACATACAGGTTTTGCTGAAACTGTATTTTCTTGGTGGCAGATGGAATAGACTGCCTCCATTCAAAAACTCTGGTGGCGTGGTGGTTAAGTGCTACAGCTGCTAACCAAAGGTCGGCAGTTCCAATATGCCAGGCGCTCCTTGAAAACTCTATGGGGCCGTTTGACTCTGTCCTATAGGGTAGCTATGCGTTGGAATCGACTCAACGGCACTGGGTTTGGTTTTTTTTTTTTTTTTTTTTGGTTTCCATTCCAAAAAGAGGATATTGTGAAAATCATTTGGGATTGTGTTATGGATTGAATTGTATTCCCCCCAAAATAAATGTTGAAATCCTAACTCCTGTACTGTAAATAAGACCATGCTTGGAAATAAGGGTTTTCTTTTGTTATGTTAATGAGACAGCACCAGTGTTGGGTGGGTCGTGAACCTAATCACTTCTGAGTTATAAAAAGAACAGAATAGAAACAGAGAGACACACTGAAGGAAGAGGAAGATAGACAATGTAGACAAATGTATCTGCAAGCTCAGGAATGCCAAAAACTGCTGGCAGCTACTAGAAGCTGAAACAGACAAGGAAGGACCTCCCCCTAGAGCCACACCCTGAATTCAGACTTCTAGACTCCAGAAGTGTGAGAAAAGAAAAGTTCTTTAAGGGCAGGCACCCACTTGAGCTATTTCTGTTATGGTAGTACTAGGTAACTAAGGCAGATGGAAAGAGCCAATATGATCAGGAAGCCCCACACCCTGCTATCAGTTTTCTCCCCAACATCAGACATTTCTGTGGTGGGAATGGTGGGGGGACCCTGCCTTTTCCTGTGGAGAAGTAGGCGTCTTGGCCAATGCAGGGTGCTCTCCTGATGCCCCTTGGGTACCAAAGAGGGGATGGTGTGTTCAGCCTCTGAGATGATAGTGTGGGTCTGGGCCTGTCTAAAGACAGTGTGCACGTGAGGAGCCCCCACTGCAGCTGGTGTTTGGACACATTGTCCTTGGAGACCTGGCACCCAGAGTCATGGAGCTCTCAGTCTGATTCAGAAGCAGAGCTGAAGATCCAAGAAGCTGAATTTGTCCACCACAAAGACTCCCACAAGAGGGAACATACCCTGATTAGAGTCATAGGATGCCAGGCTATAGGGGCAGTTCTAGGATTTGAGTGGAATTAAGAGAAGGAAGCTCTTCCTGCAGGGCTGGCTAATGAAACAACCACCAGAGATGCCTGGTGTCAAAAGGAGTGTCAAAAGGAGTTAAGGACCTGCCTTGGAGTCAGACAACTGTTTCCCCCTTGAACAAGTTATTTAGCATCTTTGAACTTATATTTCCTCTTCCATAAAACAGGGGTGATAATAACAGCACTGACTTCACACATTGTTGTGAGGACTAAACAAAGTCGTGGATCTAGGGCATTTAGTTCATACCTTGACATAGAGAGTACATGCCATAATAATTTCTGTTGTTAGCAGCATTCACCAAGGTTGCTGGAGTTGAGAGGTGCAGGCTGGAGGAATCTGGGCTCTAAGGGGCTTCTAGGTCAGGTGTCCATCGGAACTGGTTTAGGGGACCCTGTAACTCATAGCAACACATTCCTGGAATTGTTACCATCAGACCAGGTTATCCTCCTACATTTAAATTGTGAATCACTAGTGTCAAGAGAAAAGAATTGTCCTTCTATTCGCATATTACAAACTAGTTTCTGATAGACCCTCTTGATTCCTGTGGGCATCTAGTTTAAATCAGCAGAAAGAGTCAGCAGAGGTGTTCTTCATTACTAATGCCTTATTGCAACAAGCTTTCATTTATTGTGTTCCTACCATGTGTCATTTAATCTGATCCTTACACTCACTGGTGAGTGAGGCAGCTGTCACCCTGAGTGAAAGTCTCGTTGAATGGGAATGCTGGGAGAGAAGAAGAAACATGAGGTAGAAGTAATATGGTAGCAAATAGAACTCACTCATGAGTACATGTGTATCCCCTTGGGGGACTCCAGAAATCACTGGGCCATGCTCTCTGGAACTTGAGATCCTTTATCAGCAAGGGGAGGTAAGAGCCAGCCAGAGTACATGTTTGAGTTCTTTTGAATAAACTGCTTGTTGAAGGTTTTGTGTTTTGCTATGAAACACTTTCAGTAACCTCCATATCTCTTGTCCAGGATTTCCTGATGCCAATGAAAACAAACTCCGGCTCTTACTCCTTAACACCCTCCCTGATATGGGGCCTCACCTGCCTCTTCAATTCATTTTTTCTGTCCAGGTATGAGGCTATAGAGGGTAGATAAGGGAGAATCTGACCCTTAGGGAGGTCTCAGGATTACTTAGAAAAAATCCAGCATCGCCTATGAGAATTCATAAGGACCTCTTTGTGAACTTCCTAGGGGATTTCCCTTATCAGAGCCAGAATTCCCCAAATGATGAATTTTATTTCCATGGGATAAGCTGGAACCTGCGTAGATTCCCCTAGCTCTGGAAAGGGCTCTATCCCTTCCTTCCTTCCTTCCTTTTCCTTTCCTTCTTCCCCCTCTTTTCTCTTTTTTTTTTTTAAAACTTCCTTTTAGATCCTGGCTTCACCACTCTCTAACTGTTCATCATTGGGCAAGTTACTTAACCTCACTGAGCCTCAGTTTCCCTCCCTAAAATGTATGAGGTGATCACTAGCATCCCTTTTAAAAATAATATAACACCCAAGATAGATAGTAAGTAGGAGCTTAGTCTCTGTAGTTAGTCAGGAGTTGGTGTGAATCCCAAGTTTGCCACTGACTTTATGATCTTAGGCTAATCATTTAATCCTTTTGTGCCTCCTTTTCTCTAATATTGAGATAAAACCAACCTTATACAATGAAGAGAATTTAATGTGATGGCTACACTGAGAACACCTATGTGTCTCATTCTGCTCTAAGCTCTTTAGATATGTTGACTCATTTACTTCTCACAGCATCTCTATAACAAGATGTTTCATCTTGTTGTGTCTTTGCTCATTTTTCTGGCCTGTTGAGGTTTTTGTTTGTTTTAAACTTAACTCCATCACTTCCTAGTTTTGACTCATATACACAGGTGACTTCCCCCTCTTCATTCAATATGCCTTTTAAAAACATATCATAAAGGGTATGGCCAAGAATAAAACAGTGAAGTTCTATTCTAAACCCTTGCGCCTTACAATACTGGAGAGTTTTTCAAATAACCAAATGGTTGGTACCCACACCAGACAAATGACATCAGAATTTCTGTGAGTAGTGCCAAATATTGATATGTTTTAAAAGTTCCCATGTGTATTCCAATAGTTGGCCAGGATTGAGAACTACTGCTCTATGTCATCAGTCTGAGTGAAGCTCCCCATCTAGACTGAAAAGTCACAAATGGATTTGAGTAAGGTGGTTGTTAATTGTGACTCTGTCTTGTCATTGTTGTTGTTGTTGTGTGCTGTTGAGTCAATTCCAACTCATAGCAACCCGTCAGGGCAGAGTAGAACTGAACATACGGTTTCCAAGAGGCAGTGGTAGATCCAAACTGCTGACTTTTTGGTTTGCAGCCAAGCTCTTAAAGACTGTACCACCTTGTCATAGCACCCATCTTTCTGCAATTAATCTAGCTGTCAAATCTCCCCCTAAAATCAGAATACATTAATTTTAGCATGTGCCTGATCAGAATAGTCTAGTAACCTTACCAGACAAATGCTGGCTCCTAGTCCTATTTCATGCCTAAGTGTTTAGAAATATGCTCTAGGGTTTTGCCCAGACTAATGGCATAGTTCTGTCATTTCTGAAAGTCAGCTTTTTGAAAATGAGAAACTATTTCTAGTCTTCTAGGACTTTACTCAACAACTCTTCAAAGGTTGTAAAAAAAAAAGTCTCCCTCATCACATTTACATGGTTTCTCAATCCTGTGAGATATAATTTATACAAATTTGGAGGCTCCAGCTCAATTAACTGGAGCCTCCAAATTCATATAAATTATATCCCACAGGACCAAGAGGCAGTTATTCTAACAGAGCAAGGGGATACCTCATGGTTTAAAATCAAGAAAGGTATTAATCAAGGGTGTACCCTTTCACCATACTTATTCAATCTGTATCCTGAGCAAATAATGTGAGAAGCTGGACTATATGAAGAAGAACGTGGCATCAGGATTTGTGGAAGACTCATTAACAACCTGCGATATGCAGATAATATAACCTTGCTTGCTGAACGTAAAGAGGGCTTGAAGAACTTACTGATAAAGATCAAAGACTGCAGTCTTCAATATGGATTACACCTCAACATAAAGAAAAAAAAAATCCTCACAACTGGACCAATAAGCAACATCATGATAAATGAAGGAAAGGTTGACATTGTCAGGATTTAATTTTACTTGGATCCACAATCAATGCCTGTAGAACTAGAAATCAGAAAATCAAATGACATATTGCATTGGGCAAATCTGCTGCAAAAGACCTCTTTAGAGTGTTCAAAAGCAAAGATGTCACTTTGAGGACTAAGGTATGCCTGACCCAAGCCATGGTATTTTCAATCATTTTATATGCATGCAAAAGCTAAACAATAAATTAGGGAGGCCAAAGAAGAATTGATGCTTTGAATACAGTGTTGGCAAAGAGTATTGAATATACCATATACTGCCAAAAGAATGAACAAGTCTACCTTGGAGGAAGTACAGCCAGAATACTCCTTAGAAGCAAGGATGGCGAGACTAGGTCTCATGTACTTTGGACATGTTGTCAGGAGGGACCAATCCCTGGAGTAGGACATCATGCTTGGTAAAGTAGAGGGTCAGAGTAAAAGAGAAAGAGATGGATTGACACAGTGGCTGCAACAATGAGCTCGAACATAACAATTGTGAGGATGGTACAGGACAGGGCAGTGTTGCCTTGTACAGTGTTGCTATGAGTCAGAACCGACTTGACGGCACCTAACAAGAACAATAAGCTCAATTAAAGAATCTTAAAGCTCTTTTTCCATCCCTCACCTATTTCAGGTTATGTTCATGAGTTAGTTAGTTATTCAATCATTCATTTAATAAATGCTTGTTGAGTATCAACTCTGTGCCTGGTACTATGTCAGAAAAATTATGACATGTAATAAAACCCTGGGGTGGCTAGAAGTCACAGCTCACTAACTTTCTTCAGCTCTCTATGAAGAAACCCTCTTAACAAATCCTCTCCTAATATTTAGCATCCCAGCCCTCTTATCCTCTCAATGTGTGTGAGTTATTCAATGGGTTCCTGATGATTTCTTTTTTTCAAGGTGGACAGCCTTAAATTTCTCTTCAGTGTTTAATATCTAGTCTATCTTGGAGCCTCAGTTTAACAATCTCTTACAATACTGAGGTGAATGGGTAGATAGCCCATTTATCAAACCTGGTAAATGAATTCAGAACACAAATCAACTGAATTGGTTGTTTCAGTAAAGGTCCATTGTACAGCATTCATACTTAAAGCCAGCTTGTTTTCTCCAAAACATAGCTCTGTGCCTTGGAAGCTTGATTCAACAAAGCCTACGTGCTGGGTGTCAGTTCTCTGTGCTAGAAGTTTTTACACTGCACAGAAGGAAGATCAAAAATATGTTGTGAAAAAGTGAAATACATTGACCTTTCCATTTTCTCCTTCTTGCTCAATCCAAGATATTTCCAACTCTTAGTATTCCATGATTATACTCCCCAATGCCTTTTACTACAGGAAGTTTATTATTACAGTCAATTATGTGCTGGGTTATTTAATATTTTAACTCCTACAAACCTCACAAAGCCACTTGGAGGTGGGTATCGTAATGCCTATTTTACAGCTTTGGGAAGCTAAGATTCTGAGCTTTTAAGTAAACTTTTCAAGGTCTCACAGTTAGCAAGTGGTGAGATCGTGATTCTAACTTGGATCAATCTGTTGCCAGAGCCACTGTGCTTTATATAGCCAGAATTAGAGCAGCCAACACCAGCCCATCCCATGGCCTATCTGATTAATACATAACAACACTCATTCCCACTGGATCCAGATACCCCTACTGAGTCCTCAACACATCCTTTCTATAGCCACAAATTATCTTTCAGAGTTGGTGGGTAAGTTGAAGGCCATTTATCATCCCTTCACAATTTGATGGATACTGTTTATTAACCATATCCTAAGAAGACTGCTTAATTTTTTTACCATCCCTATGAAAATTATTAATTTTTTAAAATCAAAATCTCCTCCTATTCTTTTAGGGCAAGGACCATTCTACATTATCACAATGCGCTCTGTAGTCTAGCCCCGTCTCCTCTTAAGCCTCTTTCCAATCTCATCTTGAACCTCTTTTCCTGTGCTCTAGACACAGTGAGAATCTTCCCAGTCTTCAAGTAACCTATGCTGTCTTTTGCCATCAGGCCGTTTCACATGCTACTCCTTCTCTCTGTAATATCTACCTCTCCCTTTTGCCTACTTACTTCCCCCTCTTATTTTCTCCTCTTCCTTTAGACCTCTCCAAGCTGTCTGTTGAGCTTCCTGCTAGACCAGATCAGACCCCCATACACCCATTTTAATACCATAGAACTTTGTTTCACGGTACTTATCATAGTTTGAATATTCATTCATTGTATGATTATTTAATCAATTCAGCCACTCCTTATTTACTTTCATAGCCTCAGTGTCTGGATCATAATAGGCAGAGAATAAACAAGCAAGAAAATACCAACCAATGTTTTCAAATTTCAAATCATTACAGGAGTCCGCTGAATTGCCAGCTTCCTTTGGGCTTTGAGCATTTAAAGTATTCACACAAATTAAATGTGCAGAGGACCAGTCAGGAAATAACCCATTTATAAAATGAGGCAACTCAATAAAATGGCAACTTTCCTTTCCCTGGTGGTCCCCTAGTCACACACACACACACACACACACACACACACACACTCATATTCCCTTGTTGGACTGCTCTGTTTCTACCCAGAGGCAGCAGACAGCAAGACAGAGAGGAGAATGGAAGTGCTGGGGTCAGGCTGGGGTTTGAATTCTAGCTTTGATACCGTGTTGCTGTAAGAGATTCATTGCATGGCTTAGCTTTTCTCATCTATAACATGCCTCGCTCACAGGGTTGCCGAGGATCTACATGGGATTATCAATCTGAAACACCTAGCATAGAGTCTGGTTCCTTCTACAAGAATCCTCTCTCTCTCCAGGGTACATTACATACCAGGTTAAACAACAGTGCATTTCTTACATCAAGTTATCAGATTAAAAATATTGTTTTTGTTGTTGGTTGCTGTTGAGTCAGCTCCAACTCATGGTGACCAGTGTATAACAGAAAAAACCGTTGCCTGGTCCTGCACCATTCTCACAATCTTTGGTATGTGTGACTGATAGTCATTAGAGGATTTGAGTAAGGGGTTGTAAACTATGACTATCTTGTTATAGCACCCACCTTTCTACTCATTGTTGCAGCCATCATGTCGATACATCTCATGGAGGGTTTTCCTCATTTTCGCATGATTAAAATACCTGACAATATGTCACAGTGTATGGTCTAAGCCTTTCTCTCATTCTAACTTATTTAAAACTCACAAGAGCCCTATGAAGCAAGTAACTAGCACTTTTGGCCTCATTTTAGCCATGAGGAAGCTAAGATATAGAGAAAAAAAAAAAAAAAAACCAGGGCTGTCGAGTCGATTCTGACTCATAGTGACCCTATAGGACAGAGTAGAACTGCCCCATAGAGTTTCCAAGGAGCACCTGGTGGATTTGAACTGCTGAGAGATTAAGTAATTTGCCCAAAGTCACAGAGCTAATAAGTATTGGGCCAGGATTTAAACCTAAACAGTAGTTTTTCTTCAGAGTTCATGCTTTTAACCACTACACACTACCAAATATCAGCTGGAGAATTAGCAAGGAATCGCAGGCAGTGAAAAGAGCATTGTCTCTGAAAAGAGAAAAGTCTCTGAATTCTACCATTTGTTGGGGAACCTTGACCAACTCAGTTCTCCCTTCTCTGAAAAGTGCATCACACTTCCTTCCTCTTGGGTGAGAGTTCAGTGAGGTGAGAAGTGTAAAACCCCTGTACACACAGGGTCCTTTCCCCGCCTTGCACCAGCCTCTCCTCTAATGGCAGTTGGGCTCAGGCAATTTCTCTTTCCTTTACAAAAAGATAACCTTTACGTTTTCTTACCCATAACCTGGGTAGGGTAAAGAGAACATTGGCCTGTGCCCAACTCTAGAGCTTTTCAAATAAAAATTGTTGACATTGAGCCCAGGCAAGCTGGAAACTCCCAGAGGGATAACTGCACAGGCTGTGACCCAGCAAAGATTTCCCCTGAATTCTCCAGAGTTTCAACACTGCTGAGGCTCTCAGAGAGCAAAACCCAAGGTTCTGGAAACACACAGACAAGAACTGGGGCGAGAGCACTCTGCTGCTTTGAATGAGAAGGAGTCCTGGTGAATGACTTTACCAAATTGGACTCCAGCCACGTGGCCCAGTTTCTGCTCTTCTGAACAGTCATGAATGCCTCTCCGAGAGCCTCCTCTCCACAGCAACACCTAAAGTGGTGATTTTCAAAAGAAAAAAAAAAAAAAAATCTGATGCTGGCCTTTGATACTAGAGACTCCCTACTCTGTAGAGAAGTGTCTGGCTGAGGTGGTCTGAGCCCTAAAGACGGGATCTGAGTCTGCACTGTGCCTCAGCTCCTCATCCATGAAATGGAAAAAAATAATGGTTTCCATTCCTGGTGGCACAATGGTTAAGCGCTCAGCTGTTAACTCAAATGTTGGCAGTTCCAACCCACCCAGCGCCTCTGCTGGAAAAAATCCTGGCAATCTGATCCTATAAAGATTATAGCCTAGAAAAGCCTATGGGGGAGTTCTACTCTGTCACATGGGTTCCCCAAGAGTTGAAATCAACTCCATGGCACCCAACAACATTTCCTATGGAGTCCCTGGGTAGAGTAAAGAGTTAATGTGCTAGACTGCAAACTGAAAGGTTGAAGGTTCAAGTCTACCCAGAGGTGCCTCAGAAGAAAGGCCTGGTGATCTACATCTGAAAAATCAGCTATTGAAAACCCTATAGAGCAGAATTCTACTCTGACGCATATGTGGTCACCACGAGTCAAGGTCAACTCTGCGGCAACTGGCTGTCCTCCACAGTCTTTGTGCGAATGAAGTGTAATAAATGTTTACAGCTTAGGAAAGGACCTAGCCCTTAGTAAGCACCCAATGAATACTAGTCATTTTTGTAGTTGTTATTGTTGTGTTTTTAGGCCATCAGACAACTTGCCCAAGGTCAGGCAGCAAAATAATAAAGAAACTAGAACTGAAACAAAGATCTCAAGGACTCACAAGCCCAGTTCTTTCTATGATATGAACCAGCCCCTCCCTGGTGTGCCTGAGCCTCAGTTTCCTACTCTATATGTGAAGGTGCTGAACCATATTAGAGACTGTGGTAAAGTACCAGTTGTGACTGAGTCGGTTCTGACTCATGGCTGCCCTACATGTGTCAGAGTAGAACTGTGCTCCCTAGAGTTTTCCCTGGTTGCTTTTTTGGAAGTAGATCACCAGGTCTTTCTTCCGAGATGTCTCTGGGTGGACTCGAACCTCTCACCTTTCTGTTAGCAGTCGAGGGTGTTTACAGTTTGCACCACCCAGGGATTCCGTGGTAGGCTATGTTATGTGAAAAAATCTTTCTGAACTCTCCGCCCCACCGCCCCACTCCATCTCATGTGCTTCTGCTTCAATAAAATTGTTCTCAGTCCCTCGTTCCTCTGGGTTCTGCGCATTCCTGGAGGGCCTTCTCCAGCCCCAGAGACTCCCTGAAGGACAGAGGCACGCACAGATTTTTCTCACTGGGGTTTTACTCTGAGTGCCCATGTTTTGCTAAGCTGAGGGCCCTGGGCCTGGTGTCTCACTGGTAGAGGGGTACCTGTGACCTGCAGCAGTCTTGGGCCCTGGGATGGGCTGTGTCCTGGCCTGGGTCAGCCTGGCCAGAGAGCAAGAGCCACAGTCCAGGTCTGCCTGATGGTGGGAGCTGGAGCCTTGTTCTCATGGCAGCAGGTGTGTCGGGGTGGGTGGCACTAACAGTTTGTGGGGATATGAGCTGGGGGCGCAGTCTGGTTGGAGTTTGGGAGGTAAATAGAATTTTTTTTCCTGCCTTAAATTAGCTTGAGACTCAAAAGTAGTGTCTTAGCTTCTTTGAGTTTAAATTTCTTTGTAAATGAGAGATCTTAACACTCACTTTGTGGGGTGCTAGGGAGGATTAAGTGAACAATTTGCATAAAGCATCTTTACATTATAGGGCAGAGACTCAGTCAGTGACTGTTCACTTACCCCTTTTTTATTTTCTTTCAATACAAATGAAAATAATGGATCTGGGTCCTGCTAAGCTAAAATAAGAAGAAAATGAGTTAATAATAATTCAGTACTGCTCATGCCCTGAAGTCCCTGGGTGGTGCAAAGGGTTAATGCACTTGGCTGCCGACAGAAAGGTGGGAGGTTCAAGTCCATTCAGAGGTGCCTTGGAAGAAAGGTCTGGTGATCTATTTCCATAAAGTCAGTGTCTTAGTTATCTAGTGCTGCTACAACAGAAATACCCCAAGGGTGGCTTTAACAAGCAGAAGTTTACTCTCTCACGTTTTAGGAGGCTAGAAGTCCAAATTCAGGGCACCAATTCCAGGGTAAGGCTTTCTTTCTTTGTCAACTCTGGGGGAGGGTCCTTGTCATTAATCTTCCCCTGGTCTAGGACCTTCTCAGCACAGGGACTCCAGGTTCAAAGATGTGCCCCGCTCCGGACACTTCTTTATTGGTGGTATGAGGTCCCTCTTCTGTCTACTCAATTCTCTCTTTTATATTGCAGAAGAGGCTGATTCAAGATGCAACCTAATCCTGTAAATTGAGTCCTGCTTCATTAGCATAACTGCCTGTAATCCTGCCTCATTAACATCATGTTGTTGCTGTTGCTGTTGTTAGGTGCCCTTGAGTCGGTTCCAACTCATAGCAACCTTATATACAACAGAAAGAAACACTGCTGGGTCCTGTGCCATCCTCACAATCATTGTTCTGCTTGAGCCCATTGCTGCAGCCACTGTGTCAATCCATTTTGTTGAGGGTCTTCCTTTTTTTTTCTGACCCTCTACTTTACCAAGCATCATGTCCTTCTCCAGGACATCGTATAGGTTGGGATTTGCAACACATGGGATAATCACAGCAGATTACAAAATGTTGGACAACCGCTCAACACTGGGAGTCATTGCCTAGTCAAGTTGACATGCATTTTGGGGGAACACAATTCAACCCATAACAGTCTGCCATTTGAAACCCTATTGAGCACTGTTCTGCTCTGACACACATTGGGCCTCCATGAGTTGAAATTCACTGCACAGCAACTGGTGCTGGTGGAGTCATGCCCTATGCAAGATATGCTTTTACCTACTCATGAACCCCAGAGGGAGCAGATCAACTGCCCATTACTGCGAGGCAGTGATGGAGCTGGAGCACGAGTGCAGACTGTCTGTCTTCTAAGCCTATCTGCTGTTCAAGCATGGCTGTTATCCAGGAACTGAGCTGGCAGCTGGCAGCTGTGGATCAGGTCCCCCTCAGCATAACTAACAGACTTTCTCACATTTGAAAACGCCTCTCAGGAAAACTCTGCCACTTCCTCCCTTGGTTTTGGCTCAGCTTCACTCTTTTCTTTTAAAACCATGGATTTCCAGGTAGCTGTCCACTTCTTCAGAAGAGTTGCACTTTGGCCACTTCTGCCAAGGGATATGAGCATACAGGAGCTGTGAAACTCAGACTTGCTGGAATCTCACTATTGAGCTTGATCTTTTAAAATAATTTTGTCCATTGCAGCTCTATTCACAATAACCAAAGATGGAAACAACATAAATGTCCATCAACAGATGAATGGATAAACAAAATGTGGTACGTATGTACAACGAAATATTACTCCACTATAAAGAAATAAAATTGTGATACATGCTATGATGTGGATGAATCTTGAAAAAATTATTTTGAATAAAATAAGTCAATCACAAAACCAAACCCAAACCCATAGCTGTTGATCTGATAGTGACTCATAAAGACAAATATTGTATGATCCCACTTATAGGAAACATCTCGGATAGTTAAGTATATCTAGACCAAAGTTTATCAGTGGTTATGACGGAGGACAGGTGGGGGAGGAAGGGGGCTAGGCGTAGGAAGGAGCAGGCAAGGGGAACTCACTGCTTGGGGATGCCGAGCTTCTGTTATAGGTTACGGGAAATTTTGGAAATGGGTAATGTTTAACGGTTGAAAAACATGACAAACATAACTACTGTCACTGAATTGTACACGTGAAGAATGTTGAAATGGAAAATGATTTGTTACATATATGTATATTTACCACAATAAAAAGATACAAATATAGAAAAACTTTTTGTCAATTTGCAAAATGAAGTCCTATTGATGTTTTACCTTGCATTTCTCCTGTTACTGGGAAGGTCAATATTTTTCACATAATAATTGGCCATTTGGATTTCTTTTTAAATGAACTTGCCATTCATGAGTTTCATCCGTTTTTTGAACATTCATTGTTTCGTTTTCTTATTGATTTTTGAGAATCCTTTATATATAAGGCTAATAATTCTTTGCCTTTCATATATGTGGCATATCTTTTTTACAGTTTAATGTTTCCTTTAATTTTGTTTATGTGTTTTGAAATACAGACTTCTAAATTTTATGAAGCAAATTGTTCAATCTTTTTATTTATAGCATCTTTACTTGTTTTCGTGCTTAGGAAATCTATCTCCACTTTGAGATTATATGTTGTTTTTATCGTTATGCACTGTCGAGTCAGTTACGACTCATGGAAACCCTATATAATCTCTAGTTTAGTGAGATCATATAGTAGTTATAATTTCTTATAATTCATTTCTACCCTTAACTCTTTACTCAATTTTAATTTAATTGATAAGTAATATAAAATGGGGATCTATTTTTCTCTAATAATTAATAAATAGTTCCAGTTTAACAATATTGAACAAGGCTAACTTTCAAAAATAATTTGGTATGAAGCCTCTATCACATATTAAAGCCTTATAGGTGGGAAGCTTAGTTTCTAGGTTTTCTGTCCTGTTTTGTTTGTCCATTTTCTTACCCTGTAACACTGTCCACTGTCTTAATTATTATGGTTCTATAATATTTTATTTACCTAAAAGTTCATAGTGTCCATAATTTTTTTCTTTCAAAAATTGTTCAGTTATTCTCACTACTTTGATCTTTTAGATGAATTCTAAGATCATTTTGTTAAGTTCTTCCAAAATTACTGTTGATCTAGTCTTTATATTAAATTCACATATGAATTTGAGGTGAATTTGTGTTATTATGATACTGAGTCTTTCTACCCAGAAGTACAGTGTATATTGCCACTTAGTAAAGCCTTCTTTTATGCCCTTAGTCTAAAGTTTTCTTCTTCTTATGTTGTCATTCTTAGCTGCTTTTGAGTTGGCCCCTGTCTCAGTCATCTAGTGCTGCTATAACAGAAATACCACAAGTGGATGGCTTTAACAAAGAGAAATTTATTCTCTCACAGTTTAGTAGTTTACAAGTCCAAATTCAGGGTGTCAGCTCCAGGGGACAGCTTTCTCTCCATGTCGGCTCTGGAGGAAGATTCCTTGCCATCAATCTTCCCCTGGTCAAGGAGCTACTCAGGCACAGGGACCCCAGTTTCAAAGGACAAAGGACATGTTCTGCTCCTGGGGTGCTTTCTTGGTGGTATGAGGTTCCCAACTCTCTGCTTACTTCCTTTTCCTTTTATCTCTTGAGAAATAAAGGGCGGTACAGGCCACATCACAGGGAAACTCCTTTTACGTTGGATCGGGGATGTGACCTGGGTAAGGGTGGTGTTACAATCCCACCCTAATCCTCTTAACATAAAATTGCAATCACAAAATGGAGGACAACCACAGAATACTGGGAATCATGGCCTAAGTTGATACACAGATTTTTGGGGGCACATAATTCAATCCATGACAGCCCCCAACTCATGGGGACTTTGTGAACAACAGCATGAAATACGGCCTGGTCCTGTGCTATATCCATTATCAGGTGTGGGCTGTTATTATCCATAAGGTTTTCACTGGGTGATTTTCAGAACTAGATCACCAGGGCTTTCTCCCTAGTCTGCCTTAGTCTTGAAGCTCTGCTGAAACCTGTTCAGCATCATAGAAACATGAAAGTCTTCCTGATGGATGGGTAGCATGAGGTGCACTGGCCAGGAATTAAACCTGGGTCTCTATATGGAAGTGAAGAATTCTACCACTGAACCACCATTCCATACCTTTTCTTCTTATAGATCCTGCCTATTTCCTCTTAAATTTGTCCTAGGTATTTTAAAATACATATGCTATTGTAAATGTGATCTTTTTATTATTATATTTTATCAAGGATTGTTTTTATGTAACAGATTTTGTATATTCTTTTTACTGCTGGGGCCAAGTGATTTGTCATATTAATTTAACCTTCTTAGCATACTAATCAACTTTAAATAACAGTTTTAGGAAGCAAAGGGTAGGAAGAAGGGAATTCAGTTTTATTCTTGTCCCTAAAGTCCATCCACTCACACCCATCAAATATTCACTCATGCACATAGTGAGTGCCCCTCATTTGCCCAGATGCTGGTGTATCAACAGTGGGGCTCAGTAACTTCCATTTTATGCCACCTTAATGAGCTTCTCCTTGGAAGTCTTCTGCCCCGTAGTCATAGGGATGAGTTGTGCGTGTGTGTGTGTGTATGTGTGTGTGTGTGTATTAATAAAACTTCTTGGCAGCCTCATGATGCTGACTTGGAGGCTTCCGGGATTTGGCAGCACGGGTCTCCATTTTAATTAACTTCTCAGGAGGTGTTTGCACAATTCATGAGATAAATAAGCCTTCCTTGGAAACCAGAAACCCAGCTCACAATGGCCAGGTCTCCTGAGTAAAGCTCCCCATGGCAATGTTTCTGGGAAGGGTGTTGGAACTTGTGATGAAGGAAATGGTGAATTTGGCTCCACCTCACCTCACTGTAGATCTGAAAAAAAAACGGCTTGGGCTATTGCTGAAAATCAGTGCCATGCTAAGCCATGGCAAAGGCCAAAAAAGAAAAAAAAAAAATTAGTGATACTGACCCTGTAATATTTTTATATTTTGTTCACTTTTTTGCAATAGGTTTATTTTTTAAAATGCTGATTACTGATTTTTTTTGGCTCTTCCTTAAATTTTGGGCCTGAGGCAAGTGTCTCACTAGCCTTGTCCTGTCTGGACACTGCTGGAAATGCCCCACAGGCTCAATTGTTGGGAAGTTGTCTGTCAGCCACATCTGGGAAAGCTGCAGACTTAAGTCCAAGCCAGAGCAGCTGCAGGTGTTCCAAAGAACACAAAAAGAAAAACAAGCGCAAAATAAAAGTTAAAGACAGTTTCTGGTGGATTCAATGTGAATGTGTGTGTGCGTGCGTGCGTGTACGTGCTCATGCGCACACGTACATTTTTGTTGATTCAACAGGTATTTATTGAGTCTATTTGCTAACCCGCGTGTCAGGCAGTGTGTGGCGGGCATACGTGCGTGCAAGTGCTTGCCCAAGCACCAGTGTACAGGATTTAAATCAAATCTTAAAAGATGGAGTTCATAATGTGAAGCAAGGATAGAATTCTCATCACCTTTTCCCAGAATACTAGCCACATCCCTTCCAGCTCCTTAAGGAGACCTAGCAAACCTTTTTTTTGTGATTTCATAATGTCTAATGTTTATCTCTGATGGTGTAGTGGTTAAGTGCTAGGGCTGCTGACCAAAATGTCAGCAGTTCCAATCCACCACGTCCTCCTTGGAAACCCTATGGCGCAGTTTTACTCTGCCTTATAGGGTCGCTGTGAGTCAGAATCCACTGGCGGCAACGGGTTTGGTTTTTGCTTCTTTTTTTTTTTTTTAAATGTTTATCACTAGCAAAGCGATTTCCCCATTTCTCTGTAATGAAAAATTCCCTTACCTACCCATCCCCCTTCCCCCGATTTAACTGTGAACTCAGTGAAGTCAAAGATTATCTTTTTAAATCTGTTTCTCCAGTACTAACTATGTATTTGTTGAAAGGATAAATAAAACTTTTTTGTAAGCACAGAACCCAAATACCATTTTGAGGAAAGTAATCAAGGTCCCCAATATTAGACATGTGGAGCAATGTCACAGTAATTTGAATCTGGAAGAATTTTAAAAGCAGTAACTGCTAGAAAACAAACAAACAAAAGTCTTGGTGAGCATCCAGTTAGAGGATAATATGGTGTAGTGACTAAGCTAGGGACTCTGGGCCCACCTTCCTGGGTTTCTGTTCAGTCTCTACACTTTATTAGCTTGTCCCACAGTTGTCTCATGTGTAAAGTCAGTTATGACAAGGGTCGAATAGGTTATTATTTGTAAAGCCTGACACATAGAAAACACTCTCATTATAACTGAATGTATAACTTTGAGCAAGCCAACATTCTTATGTGTCCTCCAAAATACACTGGAAGTAAAATGTTTTTCTGAAAAAATGAAGATATTGAAATGATATAAAATGTTGTTAGCTTTAAGTTAGATAAATGCTAAAGGCTTTCTGCCTAAAACAATGACATTGGTTTGGAGTTAATTGACATGAAAATATTCTTTTGCGGTGGGGGCAGCAATGAGCTAACTAGCTAGTTGTTTACTAAGGCCACTCCTATTCTGTGACAATAAAGTCGTAAAAATTTCCTAACTGAGGACACGTAGCACCCACCAGGTATGAGCCTTGGTCACTCTGCTGGCATCAACACGTGGAACGAAGCAAGCATGGAACAGTCTGGAGTTTAGGTTGCTAGCCCCAGTCTCATTTTATTGACTAAAACATCTGTGAGAAGTCACTTCACTAAACCAGTCTCAGAACCCTATAAAATGATTTATTCCTAAGAATTGCATATTTTTATGCTATCGTAACTTTTTTTTAAAGTTCAATTTTTGATTTTGGTTTCCAGCAGAGTTTTGCTGTTATTATAGTTCAACTGCTAGTAATGAATCTGCTAATATGATTTTTTAGATATAGGTCTTGTATCCTGCAACCTTGCTAGGCTCACTTATTAGTTTGGTAACTTTATTTCTGTAGATTCCATTGAATTTTCTGCATAAATAATCACATGATCTGAGAATAACACAGTTTTCACTTCTTTTTTTCCCATTCCGTATGCCTTTTATTTATTTATTTATTTTCTTGCCCAAGTGCACTGGTTAGAACTTCTAGAGCAGTGTTGAACAAAAGTGGGGAAAGCAGACATTCTTGTTTTATTCTTGATCTTAGGCTGAAAGCATTCTATTGTTCATCATTAAGCATGTTGTTAGCATTAGGTTGTTCCGTAGACGCCCTTTATTATGTTTCGAAAATCCCTTTCTATTCCTAATTCGCTAAGAATTCTTAACGGGTTCCGATGTTGAATTTTGTCAAATGATTTTTCTACATTTAGATGATCTTATCTTTTTTGGCTAATATGTTAAAATACATTGTTTAACTTTTTACAATGTGAAACAACCTTGCCTTTCTGGGATAAGCCCCACTTGATCAGAATAGGTTGTTTTTTTTATATATCCTTGGATTTGATTTCATAGCCATTTTTTACATTTTTGTTCGTAAGAGATACAGAGCTTTTCAGGCGTTCCATTTATTTCTTGAGTGAGCTTTTGTGTCTTTCCAAGAATTTGCCCATTTCAACTAAATTGCCAAACATATTAACATAAAGGTATTCATAACATTCCTTTATCTTTTAAATATCCGTAGATTCTGTAGTGACACCACTCCTATCATTCCTGATTTGGGTATTTTGTGTCTTCTGTCTTTTTTTGTCCTGATCAGTCTGGCTTAAGGTTTATCAATTGTATTGATCTCAAAGAACCAGCTTTTGATTTCACTGATTTTCTCTATTCTTTTCTGTTTTCTATTTCATTGATTTCTTCTCTGTTCTTTATTATTTCCTTTTCTTTTAAATATTTTAGGATTCATTTGCCCTTCTTTTTCAGGGCAGTTCTACTCTGTCCTATAGGGTCACTATGAGTTGGAATCGACTCGACGGCAGTGGGTTTGTTTGTTTGTTTTTGTTAAGGTAAAAGATGAGGTCATTAATTAGAGACTTTCACTCTTTCTAATATAAAAGGCACTTAAAAAAAAATTGCCGTCAAGTCGATTCCAACTCATAGAGACCCTGTAGGACAGGGTAGGGTTTCCAAGGAGTGCCTGGTGTATTCAAACCACCGACCTTTTGGTTAGCAGCCATAGCTCTTAACCACTATGCCACCAGGGTTTCCAAAAGGCACTTAGTGCTCTCAGTTTCTCCCTCTGCACTGCTCTAGCTAAGACCGAAAACAAGCCCAATTCTGTCAAGTTGAGTCCAATTCATGATGACTCCACGTGTTACAGAGTAGAACTGAACTCTGTAGGGTTTTCTTGGTTGTAATCTTTAAGTAAGCAGATCACCAGGCCTTTCTTCCATGGCACAACTAGGTGGGTTTGAACCACCAGCCTTTTGATCAGTGCTTGAGTATAAACCATTTGCACCATCCAGGGACTACTGTTTTAGCAGCATTCCACAAATTTCAATACACTGTTTTTTCGTTTTCATTCAGTTCAAAACAGTTTCTAATTTTCCTTGATTTTTGAGTCCCTCTTTGACCCACTGGTTATTTCAAAATGTGTTATTTAGTTTCCAAATATTTGAGGATTTCTTAGCAATCTTTCTGTTACGTATTTCTAATTTAATTACATGTGGTGAGACAATATACTTTGTACGTCTTGAAACCTTTTCTACTTGAGACTTATTTTATAGCCCAGAATATGGTGCATCTTGGCAAATGTTTTGTGTACACAGGAAAAGAAGGGGTATATTGCTGTTATTGGGTGGAGTGTTCTATAAATGTGAATTACGTCAAATTGGTTTATAATATTGTTCAAATCTTCTGTATCAGGTGTCAACACACTACAGCTTGCAGGCCAACAACCTCCTGTTTTGTAAATAAAGTTTTATTGGAAAGCAGCCATGTGCATTTGTTTACTTATCGTCTATGGCTGCTATTGTGCTATAATAGCAGAGTTGAGTAATTGTGATCAACAGTGTAAAGCCTGGTTACTTACTATATGACACTTACATGAAAAGGTTGCCTATCCCTCTTCTGGGAGGCAATGGTGGTTCAGGGGTAGAATTCCCAGCTTCCATGTGGAAGACCTCCATTAGATTCACTGCCAATGCACTTCATGTGCAGCCACCACCCATCTGTTAGTACAGGCTTATATGTTGCTAAATAGGTTTCAGCAGAGCTTCTACACTAAGATGGACTAGGAAGGCAGGCCTGGCAATCTACTTCTGAAAATCAGTTAGTGAAAACCGTATGGCTCATAATAGTCTAACCCACAACCAATCATGGGATGAACAGGCAGCATTTTGGTCCATTGTGCATGAGGTCACCATGAGTCAGGGGCCGGCTCAATGGCTGGTAACAACGACAAGAACCTTTTCTATACCCTTATTGATTTTCTGTCTCCTTGTCCTAATGTGAATTTCTTTATTTCTCTTTGTATTTCTTTCAGTACTTGGTTCCTATATGCTGAAGTGATGATATTAGTTGTGTACACATTTAGGTACTGGTGAAGATAAAAAACTACAGCCTTCAGAGTGGATTATGCCTTAACATAAGCAAAACAAAAATCCTCACAACTGGGCCAATAAGCAACATCATGATAAACAGAAAAGATTGAAGTTGTCAAGGATTTCATTTTACCTAGATCCACAATCAACACCCATAGAAGCTACAGTCAAGAAATCAAACGACACATTGCATTGGGCAACTCTGATGCAAAAGGCTTCTTTAAAGTGTTCAAAATCAATGATGTCACTTTGAGGACTAAGGTGCACATGACCCAACCCATAGTATTTTCAATTGTCTCACATGCATGCAAAAGCCGGACAATGAATAAGGAAGACTGAAGAAGAATTGATACCTTTGAATTACAGTGTTGACGAAGAATATTGAATATACCTTGGACTTCCAGAAGAAAGAACAAATCTGTCTTGGAAGAAATACAGCCAGAATGCTCTTTAGAAGCCAGGATGGCTAGACTTCGTCTTGCATACTTTGGACGTGTTATCAGGAAGGACCAGTCCCTGGAAAAGGTCATCATGTTTGGTAAAGTACAGGGTCAGTGAAAAAGAGGAAGATCCTCAATGAGATGGATTGACACAGTGGCTGCAATAATAGGATAGAACATAGCAATGATTGTCAGGATTGCACAGGGCTGAACGGTGTTTCATTTGTTTAACACTGTGAGTCCGAATCGACTCAATGGCACCTAACAACAAGAGCACATTTAGGATTGCTATGTCTTCATGATGAAAAGATTCCTTTATCATTATGAAATATTCTTCTTTCTGTAGTAATAGTCTTTGCTTTGAAAATCTACTTTGGTGTTAATACAGCTACTGCAGATTTCTTTCACTAGTCTTAGCACGGTGTATGTCTTTCCTTCCTTTTATTTTTAATCTAGTTGTATCTTTATACTTAAAGTACCTTTCCTGTAGGCAGTTTATAATTAATCTTGCTTATTTATCCATTTTGACAATCTCTGCCATTTACCTTTACTTTTTATCTTATTTTTGTTATGATTAGATTTAAATCTATCATCTTGCTATCTATTTTATACTTGTTGTGGTTAATGTAATATGTCAACTTGGGTAGGCTATGATCTTCAGTAATTTAGCAGACATTATGTAATCACTTCCCATTTTGTGATCTGATGTGAGCAACCAGTCAGTCGAAAAAGGAATTTCCTAAGGGGTATGGTCTGCCTCCAGTATATAAATACATGTTCCAGCAAGGCTGGCTGTGTCTCTGGACCCCATACTCTTGTCACCTGACCTCTGACTCCTGCAACATAAGCCTGCAGAAGCCTTTGACCTGCCACCTAACCCATGGATTTGAGACTTGCCTGCCCCCACAATTGCATGAGCCGTTTCCTTGAAGCAAATCTCTCTATATGTATTTATATATATGCTTCGCTGGTTTTGCGCCTCTAGAGAACCCAGACTAAGACCCTTGTGCAGTCTGTTCTTGGTTCCATTTTTTTTTTCCTCTTTTCCCCGCTTCTTTTGTATTAATTGGGTAATTTTCATGATTCCATTTTATCTCCTTTGTTGACTTATTAGCTATTTTCCCTTGGTTTGTTAGTAGTTGCTTTAGGGTTTATGATATACATGTTTAATATATGATTCACCTTCAAGTGACATTATTCCATTTAAACACATATAAACCAAACCCAAACCCACTGCCGCCGTTGAGTCGATTCCGACTCATAGCAACCTTATAGCAACCGTATAGGACAGAGTAGAACTGCCCCATAGAGTTTCCAAGGAGCGCCTGGCGGATTCAAACTGCCAACCTTTTGGATAGCAGCCGTAGCACTTAACCACTATACCACCAGGGTTTCCTTAAATACATGCAGTAAAAAAAAAAAAAAACTGTATGGTAGAATGTTTCCATTTCTTTGCTTGACCTTTGTACCAGTTGTCATTCATTTTACATGTTATAAACTCCATACTACATTGTTTTTATTTTTGTTTAAACAGTCAATTATCCTTTAAAGAGATTTTTAAAAATAAGAAAAAGTTACTATATAATTAATCATGTGGTTACCATTGCTGGTGCTCTTCATTCCTGGGTGTAGATGAAAGTTTCTATCTGGCTTACCTTTCTTTTTGCCTGATGCCTTCCTTTAACATTGCTTGTAGTGTGATCTGCTGGTCATGCATTCTTTCAGCTTTTGTATGTCTGAGAAAGTCTTTATTTTTTAAAAATTTTCATTGTGCATTACGTGAAAGTTTACATAGCAAATTTCCCATTCGATAGTTTGTACATAAAGCGTTCCCTGATGTTAGTTTCTTTCTCACAATGTGTCAGCACTCTCCCCATTTTCTTCCTAGGTTCCCATTTCCCTTAGTCCTGATTTTCTATGCCTTCCTGCCTTCTCATCTTTGCTTTTGGGCAAATATTGCCCTTTTGATCTCATATAATTTATTGTTCTAAGGATCACGTTCCTATTAAGTGTTATTGTTTATTTTATGGGCCTGTCTACTGTCTACAGCAGTTTGAATCCCCCATGTGCTCCTTGGAAACTCTATGTCCTATAGGGTCGCTATGAGTCAGAATTGACTCGACAGCAATGGCTTGGTCTACGGCTTGGCTGAAATGTGGTCTCCAGGAATGGCTTTGGTTCCAGTTCAAAAGAGGATCTTAGGGCCAAAGTCTTGGGGGTTCTTCAAGTCTCTGTCAGACCAGCAAGGCTGCTCTTTTTTGCTAATTTGATTTTTTGTTCTACAATTTTTCTCTCTCTCTGTCCAGTATCGTCTGTTATGATCCCAGTCAGAGCAGTCATAGTGATAGCTGGGCACCATCTAGTTCTTCTGGTCTTGGGGTCACGTAGACTGTGGTTTATATGGTCCATTAGTTCTTTGGACTAATCGCTCCCTTAAGTCTTTGCTTTTCTTCACTCTCCTTTGCTCCAGATGGTAAGAGATCAATAGTTGTATCTTAGATAGCCGCTCACAAGCTTTTAAGATCCCAGGTACTACTCACCAAATTAGGACACAGAACTTTATCTTTATGAACTATGTTGTGCCAGTTGATGTAGATGATCCCCAAGTCTATGGCCCTTTGACTTTGAGCCTAGGAATTTTGTCCCACAAGGTGTTTAGTTATGTCTAAGATGTTGCCTTAACTATGGCCTTTGTGTGCTCTATTGTTTATATTAATATATAAGCAGTACCTACCGTTATGTGTGTAGAAATATCCACCACCAAACCTATATCTGCAGGTGGATGTGCTTCCTTACATCCTCCCACAACTCTTGACATACTATCTACCTATGTATCCATTTGTAAATTAGTATTTGTTAATACCATTGTTGCAGGATAGTCTATGCTATAGTAATTACTGTTACCCTTTGTTGTTGTGTTCCTCTCAGTGTCCTCCCAAGCCTTGGTCATGTTTAGTGACTTCCCCCTATTGTGTGTTGCCTTTCCCTCTACCAGTATTAACATGTGTCTTCTACCTGTTTGGTAATTTTCCCTCCCTACCCCCATCCCTGGTAACCATCACTTTTTTTTCCCTTTGTGTAAACATTTCTTGTTCCTTTATAATAGTAGACTCATACAACATTTGTCCTTTTGTGATTGACTTATTTCACTCAGCATAATGTCCTCCAACTTCATCCATGTTGTGAGATGCTTCACAGATTTATCATTATTCTCTATTGTGTAGTAGTACACCATTGTGAGTATCCATCACAGTTTGTTAATCTATTCATCTCTTGATGGGCACTTAAGTTGTTTCCATCTTTTTTGCTATTGTGAGTACCGCTGCAATGAACATGGGTGTGCATGTATCTATTAGTGTCACAGCTCTTACTTCTTTAGGATATATACCTAGGAGTGGGATTGCTGGGCCATATGGTTTTTCTATTTCTAGCTTTTTATGGAAATGCCATACGGTTTTCCATAATGGTTGTACCCTTTTAAGTTCCCACCATCAGTGTATAAGAGTTCCAACCTCCCCACAGCCTCTCCCACATTTGTTATTTTTCTCTGTGATTAGTCCAGTAATGTCAAGGTGAGATGGCATCTCATTGTGGTTTTGATTTGCATCTCTAATGGCTGTTGATTGCGAGCATTTTTTCATGTGCTTGTTAGTCGTCCGAATGTCTTGTGTGGTGAAGTGTCTGTTCATATCATTTGCCCATTTTTTAATTGGATTATTTGTCTTTTTGCTATTGAGATATAGAAGTTTGCTCTAAATTTTAGATATTAGATCCTTGCAGGATATGTCATGGTCAAAGATTTTTTTTCCAAGTCTGTAGTTTCTCTTTTTACTCTTTTGGAGAAGTCTTTTGATAAAAATAAGTGTTTAATTTTTAGGGATCCCATTCTTCTAGTTCATCTTTTGCTTTTTGTGCATTTTTAGTTATGTTTGGTATTCTATTTATGCCATGTTAGGGCCCCTAGTGTTGTCCCTATTCTTTCTTCCATAATCTTTATAGTTTTAGGTTTTATATTCAGGTCTTTGATCCAAGACCTGTATTTAGGTCTTTGAGTTAGTTTTTGTGTGTGGTATGGATCCAGCTTCATTTTTTTTACAAATAGACACACAGTTTTGCCGATACCATTTGTTAAAGATGCTGCCTTTTCCCCATTTAAAGGAGTTTGGCCATTTGCCAAAGATCAGTTGTCCATAGGTGGATAGATTTACTTCTGGGTTCTCAATTCTGTTCCATCTGTCTATGTGTCTGTTGTTGTAGCAGTACCAGGCTGTTTTGATTACTATGGCTGTATAGTAGGTTCTGAGATCAGGTAGTGTGAGGCCTTCTACTTTGTTTTTCTTTAAAAATGCTTTATTTATCTGGGGCATCTTTCCTTTTTATTTAAAGTTGGTGATTAATTTTTCCATCTCCTTAAAGAATGCTGTTGATATTTGGATCGAATTTCATTGTTTTCTTGTAGATCGCTTTGGGTAGTATTGACATTTTCACAATGTTGAGTTGTCCTATCCATGAGTGTGGTGTGTTTTTTTCCATTTATGCATGTCTCTTTTGGTTTCTCACAGCAGTGTTTTGTAGTTTTCTTTGTATAGGTCTTTATGTTCCTGGTTAAATTTATTTGTAAGTATTTTATCTTTTGGGGGGCTATTATAAATGATATTGTTTTCTTGATTTCCTTTTCGAAGTTCTCTTTGTTGGTTTAAAGGAATCCAGCTGATTTTTGTATGTCGACCTTGTATCCTGCTACACTGCTAAATTCTTCTGTTAGTTCCAGTAGTTTTCTTGTGGAATCTCTGGGGTTTTCTATGTATGGGATCATATCTTCTGTGAATAGGGAAGGTTTTACTTTATCCTTACCAATTTGGATGACCTTTATTTCTTTTTCTTAGCTTATTACTCTAGCTAGGACTTTCAGCACAAAACTGAATAAGAGTGGTGATAATGGGCATTCTTGTCTGGTTCCCATTCTCAAGGGGAATGCTTTCAGTCTCTCTCCATAGAGAATAGTGTTGGCTATTAGGTTTGTATAAATGTCCTTTATTATGTTGAGGAATTTCCCTTCTATTCCTATTTTGCTGAGAGTTTTTATCAGGAATGAGTGTTTTACTTTATTAAATGCCTTTTCAGCATTGATTGAGTTGATCATGTGATTCATTTCTTTTGTTTAATTTATGTGGTGGCTTATGTTGATTGATTTTTTAAAGTTGAACCATCTCTGCATACTTGGTATGAATCCTACTTGGTCATGATGCATTATTATTATTTTTTATATGTGCTATTGAATTCTATTGGCTAGAGTTTGTTGAGAATTTTTGTGTCTGTATTCATGAGGGATATTGGTCTGTAATTTTCTTTACTTTTTTTTGTGGTGCCTTTGCCTGGCTTTGGTATCAGTGTTATGTTGGTTTTATAAAATGAATTTGAGATTATTCCTTTTCTGTACTCTGAAATAGTTTGTATAGTATTGATGTTAGTTCTTTTTTGAATGTTTGGTAGAATTCTCCAGAGAAGCCATCTGGGCCAGGGATTTTTTTGGTGCTGTTGGGAGTTTTTTTTTTTTTTTAATTACCTCTTCAGTCTTTTCTTTTGTTATGGGTCTATTCAGTTTTTCTACCTCAGTTTGTGTTCATTAGATAGTTAATGTGTTTCTAGAAAATTGTCCATTTCTTCTAGATTTTCAAACTTGTTGGAGTATAATTTTTCATAGTATTCTATTATGATCCTTTTTATTTCAATTGGTTCTGTTGTGATGTTACCCATCTCATTTCGTATTCAGGTTATTTGCTTACTCTTCTGCTTTTCTTTTGTCAGTTTGGCCAGTGGTTTGTTGATTTTGTCGATCCTTTCAAAGAACCAATTTCTGACCTTATTGATTCTTTCTGTTGTTTTTCTGTTCTCTATTTCATTTATTTCTTCTGCAATCTTTATTATTTCCTTTCTTCTGGTTACTGTGGCCTTCTTTTGCTGCTCTCTATTTGTTCAAATTGTAGGGTTAATGTTTTGATTTTGGCCCATTCTTCATTTTTCATGTGTGTGTTTATTGCTACAGGTTGATCTCTGAGCACTGTTTTTGCTGTGTACCAAAAGTTTTGGCAAGACATGTTTTCATTCTCATTTACTTCTAGGAATTTTTTATTCCATCTTTGATTTCTCCTGTTGGCCAGTGGTTTTTAAGTAAGGTGTTATTCAGTTTCCACATATTTGGTATTTTTTCCCTTGCTATTTCTAGTATTGATTGTATGGCATTATGATCAGAGAAAATGCTTTGTATTATTAGATATTTTTTGAGGCTTGCTTTGTGGCCTGAAATGTGATCTATCTCTGAGAATGTTCCATGCTCGTTGGAAAAGAATGTATACTTTGCTGCCGTTGGGTGAAGTGTTCTGTATACGTCTGTGAGGTCAAGTTGGTTGATTGTGGCATTTAGATCTTCTGTATCTTTGTTGACTTTCTTTTCAGATGTTCTGTCCATCACCAAAAATTGTGTGTTGAATTCTCTTACTATTGTTTTGGAACTATTTATTTCTCTTTTCAAAGCTGCTAGAGTCTTTTTTTTTTTTTTAATGTGCTTTAGAGCTCTGTCATTGGGGGTGTGTATACATTCATTATGGTTATGTCCTCGTGGATTGACCTTTTAATCATTATATAATGACCTTCCTTATCTTTTATGGTGGTTTTCGCCTTAAAGTTTATCTGAGATCAATATTGCCACTCTTGATCTTTTTTGGTTATTGTTTGCTTGATACACTTTTTTTCCCATCCTTTGAGTTTTAGTTTGTTTATGTCTTTGTGTCTAAGGTGTGTCTCTTGTAGACAGTGTATTGATTTTTTCCCCCCATTCTGCCACTCGCTGTCTCTTTTCTATTTTTGTATGGTCTCTAATTGCCTATTTAATTTTCATTTTGTTCTTATAGTGTTTATCTGAATTCTTCTATTGCTTTGTCTCTGTTTTCCTTGATTTTGTCTCTGTTTTTTTCTGTGTTTTCCTTGATCTCTTTCTTGATCCCTTAGACCAAGCCAAAAAAAAAAAAAAAACAACTTGTTGCCGTTGAGTCAATTCCGACTCATAGCAACCCTGAGGACAGAGTGGAGCTGTCACATAGGATTTCCAAGGATCAAGTGGTGAATTTGAACTGCCAACTGTTTGGTTAGCAGCTGAGCTCTTAACCACTGTACCACTAGGGCTCCACGATCCCTTGGAGAGCTCTGTATATCTAATCTTTTGAACTCCTTCTTATTTCTTCTTCCAGAATGTCTTCTGGCTTTTTATTGTGGTTACTTGCTGGAGCCATCTTGTCCTGCTTCTTTATATGATTTGATATTGTTTGTTGTTTCTGAGGAATCAAGAAGTTGTATTTATTTGCTTATTGTATGTTTGCTGAGTCTCGAATTTTTGTTTTGTCTTATTTTGATATATCACACTAGGCCAGGTGTGTGTGTGCTACCCTGGTCGCTAATCTGGCGGCAGTGAAGCTCTCCTCTACTGCTCCAGCGACTGGGTGTGTGAGTGTGGGTCTATGATCACTGTTCTTGTGGAAGTGCTGAGTATGTAGTTGGTGTTTCTGGTGAGGTGGTGTATCTGTCCAGCTGGTCACCTGGCCATGGGTGCAGAGGGCATTGTCCCTGGTCAATGGGTTTGGTATTGTGTGTTCACTCTGCTGATTGTTGGGTGGTCAAGGTGAGGGTACCTGGGTCGTTGGTCACCAGGTGGGTGCTGTGAAAACTCTCACTGATGGTCCCAGGTGGGCAGGGCTTTACAGGACTGTTCAGAGCTGACACAAGCCTCCGGTTGTGGGTGAGGGCATTGTAGAGGGCTAGGCAGGAGGGATGTCACTTGTCCATGGGTGCTTGGTTGGAAGGTGCGCCCTTGTCCACTAGAGGGCTTGACAGGGGTAGTTGGGCAGCCAGTCCTCGGGATCTTAGCCTTAGGCCCCAGCACAGGTGACTGGAAGGAGTGGGAGGAACCGCCAGCCCTCAGGCCCCTGATGGGAGCAGTTGCAGGGAGTGGTAAGGATCTCCAGCCCTCAGGCCCCCCAGTGCCGGTGGATGGAGGGAATGGGAAGCTCCATTGATTCTGTAGGAGGTACTACAGAGCCCTGGGCCCGCAGCGTAAGTGGCTAAGCAAAGAGACGGGCACCTCCAGTCTGTGGGCTCTTGGCTTTGGGTGTGGGGCAGTGGTGGTTGCTGCTAAATTGTGATGGTATATGGGAGGGAGATGGGTGAGGAGGGTGGGAGGGCTCACAGGCCTCTGGCAGTTGGGACTGGGATGGGATAGGTGGGTGGGGTGTATGCACTTAACTTTTGTGGGGTGGGAAGCACTCATGTCTGGCTAAGGACGAGAGTACAGAGTGGCTCCTGCTTGGCTGCACTAGGCAATGGGGGTTTGGGCTGGGAATACTGCTTGCTTTGTCTCAATATGGCTGTGTTGTGCAGGATCCGCTAGCGGGATGCCAGCACTTCATAATTCTTTGCGTCTGCTGTTTTTGTACTGTCTCTCCTTCCAGCTGGCGCTCCGTCCAATCCTTCAGCCTTGTCTTGACACTCAGCGTTCCGAAGCTGTCATCTATATCCGATTTACTAGTTTTCTTGGGTCTTCATTGTAAGAGGGACGTTATGAGGCATCTATCTACTCCACCGTCTTCGTCCACCTCCTATGCTGTCCTTATTTCAATGTACCTTGATTGACATCCGTATTGCTGTTCAGGAAAAACCGAGATCCACCACTGAGTGAGTGCAGTACCACAGGCTTCAGTTAAAAAGTCTTTATTTTTGAAAAGTACTTTTGCTAGGTATAGAATTCTTTGATGACAGTTTTTTTCCCTTTCAATACTTTAATGATGTTGCTCCATTGTCTTCTTGCTTGCATTGTTTCTGACAAGAAATCTCTTGACATATTTATCTTTGTTCCTCTGTACATGATTCTCTCCCCGTCCCCTGGGCTTCTTTTAAGTTTTTTTTTCTTTATCACTGGATTTGAGCAAGTAATTATGATGTGCTTTGACTTCAAGTTCCTGTGCTTTGGGCTTCATTGAGTTTCTTGAATTTGTGGGCTTAAAGTGTTCATCAATTTAGAAAATCTCCAGCATTAGCTTTTTCAAAAAATATTTTTATGAACTTCTCGTCCCATTCTGATGCTGAATTTGTTTCCTTCCTTCTTTCTTTTTTGTCCTTTTCTTTCTTTCCTTCCTTTCTTCTTTCCCTCCCTCCCTCCTTCCTTCCTTCTTTCTTTTGTGTTGAACAGTTTCTGTTGCTATGTCTTTAAGTTCACTATGTTTTTCTTTCCAATATTTAATCTTCTATTAGTCCTATTCAGTGTATTTTTTTATACCTTCTGTGGCTCTACTTAACTTTTTAAACATGCGGAATACAGCTTTAACTGTATTCCTCTCTCCTAATTCTAACATTTCTCTCAGTTCAAAGTCAGTGTCATTTGATTGATTTTCCTCCTCATTATGCATTGTATTCTGCTTCTTTGCATACCTGATAATTTTTTATTGGATGTCAGACATTGTGAGTTTACCTTCGTTAGTCCTGAATAATTTGCAATCCTATAAATATTCTTGAGCTTTATTCTGTGACACAGTTACTTTGAAACAGTTTGATATTTTTAATCTTGCCTCTGAGATTTTTTGAGTGGGACTGTAGCAGTGCTTACCCAGGGAATAATTACTCCCCACCTGAAGGAGACCTTCCAGAGTACTGTACCCAATGCCCATGAAGCATAACGTTTTCCAGTCTGCCTAGTGGGGCCAGGCACTGCCTGGTGGGGACAGACACTATTTCCAACAGTGAGTGATCATAGCACACTATTACTTCTTATCTTTTCCTGTCCTTACCCTTGCCTTGGATAGTTTCCTTACACATCAGTGCTGATTGATGCCCTGATGTGCCCTTGAAGGGGGCTTTCTGAAGACCTCTGAAGTTTCCTTTCTGTGCAGCTTGCTCCTTTCTGGTACTCTGCCCTCAGAACTCTAGTCACCTCGTTCTCCCCTGACTCTCAGCTCTGTCTCTTTAACTCAGAGTCGGCTGGACTCTTCTTGGATTACCACTCCCTGTGCTGTGGTATAGAAATTCTCTTAATGCAGTAAACTGGGGCAGTCATTGGGCTTGCCTCACTTGTTTCCTGTCTCAGGGGTCATTCTTCTTCATCGACTATTGTCCAGTGTCTTGAAAAGCGTTGTTTCATATTCTGTCAGGGGTTTTCCTTTTCTTTTTTCTTTTGGTCATTTCAGGCAGGAAGGTAAATTCAGTTCCTGTTATTCCGTTTTGCTGGAAGTGGAAGTCTGAGACTGGCTTTTCAAATTTTGCATGTCTTGGATCTACTATTAGAGTTTGATTCAGAATTTGTATTTTGAAAAAGCAGGGTATTTTGGTGAATAGTCATACTTACAAAGCAGAGAACTTCAGAATTTGTATTTTGAAAAAGCAGGGTATTTTGGTGGATAGTCATACTTACAAAGCAGAGAACTAGATGCTTAATATTCAAAATGTTGTCCATTTACTAGCAAAGGCATCACCCAGGAGCTTTTTAAAAATGCAGACTCTTAGACCTTACCCAGACATACTGATTCAGCATTTTAACAAGATCCCGAGGTGCATTTTAACAAAAGCCTGGGGTGATTTGTTTGCATGTTCAAGTTCAAGAAACAATGGACTGGCGAATTTCAAAGTTCCTTTCCAGTTCTAAAATTTTATGAGCCTGTGAAATGGATAAGGTTGTTTTCTAAGACAGCAAGATGCATTATAGAATGATAGTAGTATGTTAAAGACATAAGTTTCTAGAGTAGATTTCTCATATTAACTGCAAAAGGCCTAACAAAGAACCAGCAAACAGCTAACAAAAGGTGGAAAACAAACAAAAAAACCTAAAAACCCACAGAATGACTTACTCTACTTGTATTTGTTTTTCAATCCCTTGATTAATTTGTATCTATATGGTCTGATACCAGGAATTACATTTGTTTTGTTTTGTTTTCTTCATCATTGTAGCCTAAGAGGCAAGACAGTGCTTGGCATGCAGCAGGCACTCAGTAAATAGTTTTTTGATCGATGGGCTGACTAGCAGACTGGACAGCTGGTTGCAGTGTCAAGGTGGGCATTTCTATGCTTCTGAGGGAAACAATTTAGACACAGGGAGCTGAAAATGGGCAGAATAGTTTGACTCTTACAGCAGATATTTGAAAAAATTCAGAGAATCAGAGAAAAGTGGCTTAGACTACCTAAGAAACACCAGTATTCAAGAGAATTTGATAAAGGAGTGTCTCAGAAAGTTTATTTCATAATTTAACAAACATTCTTTGTAATTGAGGAAGAAACTAAGGGAACTGCCATTTCAGGTAATTATGACCAAAGGAGAAGAGTTTGTTGTTGAGGAGGAAGCAATAGGCAGTTTTGGAGAAAATGACCAAGCCATCTCCTAATTTAGAATAGCCAAGGCGAGAAGCGTGTTTTTCCCCTTTGGTTTTCTAACTCCAGGTCTTTGCACATTCTGTTATAATACTTTACTTTGTCTTCTTGAGGTGCCCTTTTAAATCTTCTGTTCAGCTTTTTACTTCATCATTTCTTCCTTCACTTTAGCTACTCTACTTTCAAGAGCAAGTTTCAGAGTCTCTCCTGACGTCCATTTTGGTCTTTTCTTTCTTTTTTGTCTTTTTAATGAACTTTTTCTTAGTTCATGTATAATATACTTGGTATCACCCCACAACTCGCCTGGTCTTCATTAGTGTTCAATACATCAGATCTATGTTTGAGATGGTCTCTAAATTCAGGTGGGATATACTAGGGTTGTACTTTGGCTCTTGTGGACTTGTTTTAATTTTCTTCCAGCTTCAATTTGAACTTGCCTATGAGCAATTGGGAATCCCTGGTGGTGTAGTGGTTAAGTGCTATGGCTGTTAACCAAAAGGTCGGCAGTTCAAATCCACCAGGAGTGCTCCTTGGAAACCCTATGGGGCAGTTATACTCTATCCTATAGGGTCACTATGAGTCAGAATTGACTCGATGGCAATGGGTCTATGTGTGTGTATGAGCAACTGGTAACCTGTTCCACAGTTGGCACCTGGCCTTGTTCTTACTGATGATATTGAACTACTCCATAATCTCATTCCATAGATGTAATTGATTTGACTCCTGTGTATTTCTTTGGGTGAGGTCCACATGTACAGTCACTGTTTATGTTGTTGAAAATAAGTATTTGCAATGGATAGGTTGCTGGTCTTGCAGAATACCATCATTCAATCTCCAGTGTTGTTTCTATCACCAAGGCCATATTTTCCAAGTACTGATCCTTCTTCTTTGTTTACAAAGAAAATGCTCAGCGTTTCTCAAGCTGAAAGAACTAAAGAAAAAACTCAAGCCTCAAATTAAAATATTGAGGATTCTGTAGCCAAAATATTGAACGACTCAGGAAGCATCAAAAGAAGATGGAAGGAATACATAGAGTTATTGTACCAAATAAATAGAATTTGTTGACGTTCAACCATTTCAGTAGGTAGCAAGAACTGATGGTACTGAAGGAAAAAATTCAAGCTGCACTGAAGGCACTGATGAAAAACAAGACTCCAGGGACTGAGGGGATATCAATTGAAAGGTTTCCACAAATGCATGTAACACTGGAAATGCTCACTAGTCTGTGCCAAGAAATTTGGAAGACAACTTCCAGGCCAAATGACTGGAAGAGATTCATATTTGTGCCGGTTCCAAAGAAAGGTGATCCAAGAGAATGTGGAAATTATATAAAAAAGTATATACGTATCATTAATATCACACGCAAGTAAAATTTTGCTGAAGATAATTCAAAAATGGTTGCAGCAGTACACTGACAGGGAACTGCCAGAAATTCAAGTCAGATTCAGAAGAGGATGTGGAATGAGGGATATCATTGCTGATGTCGGGTTGATGTTGGCTGAAAACAGAGAATACTAGAAAGATGTTTACCTGTGTTTACTGACAATGCAAAGGCATTCAACTATGTGGATCATAACAAATTATGGTTAACATTGTGACAAATGGGAATTCCAGAACACTTAATTGTGCTCATGTGGAACTGTACAGAGACCGAGAGGCAGTCCTTTGAACAAAACAAGGGAATACTGAGTCGTTTAAAATCAAGAAAGGTGTGCATCAGGGTTGCATCCTTTCACCATATTTATTCAATCTGTACACTGATTAAGTAATCTAAGAAGCTGGACTATATGAAGAAGAACGGGCCATCAGGATTGGAGAAAGATTGATTAATGACCTGTGATATACAGATGAAACAATCTTGCTTGGTGAAAGTGAAGAGGACTTGAAGCACTTACTGATGCAGATCAAAGACTAGGGCTTTCAATATGGATTACACCTCAGCATAAAGAAAATCAAAATTTTCATGATTTGGCCAATAAGAGACATCATGACAAATGGAGAAGATGTTGAAGCTGTCAAGGAATTCATTTTACTTGGATCCACAATCAATGCCCATGGAAGCAGCAATCAAGGAATCAAGAAAGCAAACAACATATTATATTGGGCAAATCTGCAAAAGACCTCTTTAAAGTGTTAAAAAAGCAAAGATGTCCCTTTGAGGACTAAGATGCACCTGACTCAAGCTATGGTATATTCAAACACCTGATATGCATGTGAAAACTGGACAATGAATAAGGAAGGCTGAGGAAGAATTAATGTTTTGAATTATGGTGTTGATGAAGAATATTGAATATACCATGGACTCCCAGAAGAACGAACAAATCTCTCTTGGTAGAAGTACAGCCAGAATGCTCCTTAGAAGCAAGGATGGCAAGATTTCATGTTTTGTACTTGGGACACATTATCAGGAGGGACCAGTCCCTGGAGAAGGACATCATGCTTGGTAAAGTAGAGGGTCAGTGAAAAAGAGGGAGACCGTCAATGAGATGGGTCGACACAGCGGCTTCAACAATGGGCTTAAACATAGCAATGATTGTGAGGATGGCACAGAACCAGGCAATGTTTTGTTCTGTTGTGCATAGGGTTGCTATGAGTTGGAACTGACTCGACAGCACCTTACAACAATAACAGTGAGATAATACGTCTAAAAGGCATAAATGTCAGCCATTGTAGCCCAGATGTCACCTAAGGCTCCATTCCTCCCACAAACATCAGTCTTTAAAAAAATATTTATTCTCCAGTTGATTCTCAATTGCATCCAGGGTTAAGAACCACTTCTCTGTAAATGTTTCTAAACGTTTATAGCTCTAGAAATCATAAAAGTCACACCTGTGACTATTTCAACCGATTCATTCTTGTCACTCAATGTGTAAAACTCAGAGATGATGGGGTGCAATTAGAAACCAGGGATGGGGCAAAGTGTGTAAACATTAGCTCTGCAACCAGCAGGCAAGCTGGTTCCACAATGTTGCCTCATCTCTATTTGCCTTTATAAGGGAATAAAGCAATTTCAGCTTATGGAGTGGGGCTTTTCTAGAGCAGACAATTTTTACTGGCTCACAACCCTCTTCTTTGGGGTTAAAATATTGTGGGCTATCCACTGATTCTGATTTGCAACCTTCCCCCCACCCCACACACACACATTCCCCAGTATAAAATGTTTAAAATGCCGATGTTAAGATTTCAACAAGGCTGTTAAGTATTTTGCTTAGAATTTTTCAATAAATTCTTTCCAGAAAGAAAAACATAATCTTAAATCAGTAGGAGACTCCAGGAATCACTGAGAATATTATGAGTGTCCACCAGCTGTCTGTGGACCAAGCTTTCAGATGACTCTGGCCCTCAGATTCTTCCTATGTCAAGTGAATCAATGAGACCATCTGACTACATTATGCTGGTATTCGGTGATACTATGATTCATTTTTCTAGAGGAACCAGCCAAGCTGGGGATTCCCTTTATTTATCTAGTAGACTAAACTCTTTAATTTCTTAAAGAGGTGGGGGGAAACTGTAGGAGCTCAACATTGTGGCTTTGTTTGCTTCCCTTTACCACCTCCCTTCCCGCACCATTGAGCTGGGTGAACAGTTGCTAAGAAAAAAAAAAGTAAAACTTCCCAAGCTAGGGATGTTTTGGACACAGATTCTGACACTTCAGTTGTGATTTGGGCCTGGCAAAGTGTTTGTCTTTCCTTTTGGAGTATGGTACAAGAGAAAAAAAAAGAAAAAAATCTGCTTTTAACACATTCGAACTAACCACGAAATAATGGGGCCTACAGTCTAATCTAATCATGCTTTTGTTTATTCACCTCATATAAAAGTCTCTTAAGAATGCATTGGAGCACAATATATCATAATAATACTATAACATACATTGTGAGAAACTTTTGGAGACGATAAAATGTCCACCTGAAACAATGCAGTGTTCCATAGACACAGAAACCCATTGGTCATGCACGTTTGTGCTGTTTTCTTTAACTATTGAGTCACAAGGTTGAACTGAAAGCATGAAACATATTTTACAAACAGACTGACGCCAGTAAGAGGCCTAACAAGTGTTATCAGAAGAAGCTTCACATTGGCATAATTGACTACATCAGTTCACATTTTATTAAAAAAAAAAAATTCACATTGTTTTATTCTTTTCTTTTGTAATTAATGGGAACATGACATTCCTGCTTAATGACCTGCAGGAGGCTTTCTCTTCAAAGTCAGTAGTTTGGGAATACTCCAAGGGACCATCTTTGATCCAATGTAGTGTTGCTTTCTAAGCTGAAACCACAATTACAGTAAAACCCTGTTATAACCAACTCATGTATACACAGATTTGGATAGAACTTGGGTAAAAACCACATTCCATTGCCCCCTACCCCTATCAAACTATACAAAAGTAAAAGCTCAGTATAAACCATTTAGTATCTAATGTGAGAATCCTGTTTCCAAAACCATGTCCCAAGGGGGTTGCACAGTATTAGCAACTCAGATGGACCAAAGGGCGAATCCTCTGAATAAAAGCTCACCAATGTCCTCACTGGCAAGGGGCCGGTTTGTCTCTCTTAAGTGATTACAGGCTATATCATACACAATACAAAATGTTACAAGAAAAGTCCCAACTCTTATGCAGAGTTTTTTGCACAAATGTAACACCACCATTGGCAGGCAATGTTAGGATATATAAATTAATAACTTACAAAACATTACATTATATACATTAAGTAATAAATACACTGTTATAAACAGGAATGGAGATGTTAGAGCAAAAGGCAGTGCAAGAGAAAGACGGCGGCGTTAAATTGAAAACCAGCGTAATTGGCTGTGTGGGTGAAGAGAGGCGTGAGAGAACAGGACAGGGGAGCGTGCAGCCTCCAGAGGCAAAGGGGGCTGAGGACTTAAGATGGCGCACACTGCCTAATTAAGCTGAGTTTTACACAAAGTTATTATGAACGACATAACTACCCTTTCCTATCCCCTAGTTTGTTCAACTTTATTCAGTTTACAGCAAAAAAGCGAAACTCCAGAGGAGAAAAAATACTGTTTAAAGCAGGCAGAGATAAGCTGTCAGGACAATTGGGGAGCTGGACTGGACAAGAGGGGAAGGAAATAGAATGTGGTTAGAAGTGTATCCTTTCTAGTTGTAAAAGTAATTGTAGTAAAGTGAAAGATATTGCCCAAGAAAGAAGGAAGATAGTTTTCTTCACTTTTTTTTTTCTGAAAGAATCGAAAGAGCATATGTCAACTTTGAAATGCTTATTCTGTGTAGAAGTTGTTACTAAACCCTAGGTATTCAACAGGCATTTTAAAGACATGAAAACGTTTTACAAAAAAGGCACACAGGTTGGCAGACAAGGGGACAGGTAAGCAGATTATAAATGAAGTTATTAGTAAATTCAGTCACTAGAGGGGACAGATTCCCGAAACTTAGTGCAGAAAAATCTCTCAGTTTTGTGTCTTCCATTTTCAAGCCATTTAGTCTCGACCCGAACTGGCGTCCAGTACCACATAAAGCTTCAGCTCTCCACAGAGCTTGTAAGCAAGGCAAGTCAACCGTGGAATTTCCTGAGCTGCTATTTGCTTCACGGTCTTTCACTCTGGCTCCAAACTCAAGTAACTGGGAAGGCCAGGTGGCCCTTTGTCCGGTGCAGGCCTTGGCCCCCATGGCGGGCTGGCCCTACCACACAGCTGGCATGCTTGTTAAGGGTGGAATGTGCATCTCCACACAGAGAGGGAGATTATGTGTCAATCGGAGACTTGTCTTCTGTCGCAATCTCTACATCAGTCTCTTCCAGGGAATCCCTATTTTCTGGATGGATCACACAAAGTGTCTTTGTGCTACTGAAATAGTTGTGGCCCTCTCCCTCCTTTTCATGTCCTTCTGAATCCTCTTCTTCAAGAGTCAGTTCAAACTGAAACTTCTCCATCAGACCCTGGCAATCTCTGTTTCGCTCGTCCAGTGGTGGGGAGGGACTCTGGGGTATCATGCTCTGATACCAGTTCCTGTTATCTTCTAACGTATCCAGAATGTCCTGGGCATCAGGCTGTACCAGATCTGCCCAGGTCTCCCACAGTGGATGGACAATGTAGTCAATGAAACCAACCTGGGAAAAAAAAGTTTACACAACTGTTATTGTGATGGGCCCTTGATAATCTAAGTACCTGTCCTGGTCTCATGCAAAGAAAGAGTAATAACACCACCAGAGAGATCAATAGTAATGAATTCCATTATTTGAACATCTACTATATGTCTTGCATTGGATGCAATGCATAAGTTATCTGTCTTAATCCTGCAAAATAAGAATCATTATCCACCATTTACAAAGGAGGAAACTAAGACTCACTTTAGTCTCCTAATGTCTTGTTCAAGGTTACACAGCTAGTACGTAGTGGAGCTGGGATCAATTCCGATTACAAAGCCTGAATTCCTCTCACTACAACAGACTGCTTTTCCTTTTATGTCTGCCAGATAAGAAGTCTGAATGTAATTCTGGCTGGGAATTACTTTGTCACTACTTGGATTCTGTGAGTCATCCTCAGAAGAAGGAAGCCCCAGGTCTAACACGTTCTGACTCAACATTCTTTCCCTGATAGCTTTTAAATGTGCTGCTATTCCCAAATGAATGAAGGCCTGTTAGCCCCTGACGACTCTAGACTTTCTCAAGTTCTGTGGGATGCTTTTGGCTTGTAGTTAGGTTTGGCAAAACAGTGGAGAATACTTCAAGCCCCTAAACAAACAAATATTCCCCCTGTGGACACGTCTGCAATTGTTTTGGGTCGATAGTGTGCACAGTCATTGGAGAGAAAGAAGGGAAAATAAAAACAATTAAGCAGTTCCTTTTGGGGCTGTTCCTGTGAGTAAATACGAGGGTTGTAGCTCTGTTATGATTTAGACAGGGGCTATGCATCCTGCATGAACTAGCTCTGTGGTCTCATGGTGACCACCACATTGTCGGACAAACAGGAAACACTGGGGAAGGGGGCAGGTAGAGAGAAAGAATAGGAGCTAGTTGAATGAGGGGATGGAATTCCCCTCTCATGGTCTGGGGAGCTGGAGAAATGCTGTTAGGGAATCCGGGAGGTGAGCAAGGGCAACTTATTTGCTCCTAGAGGACATCATGTAGCTACCTTTCCACACTACCAGCAATTTTCCTTTATTATTATTCTGGTATTTAATACATCCAAATTGTATTACATTAAAAAACAATAAAACAAACCTTAGTCAGGTATGACTAAATACATATATAACTTCTCTCTGGTGCTTCCCTGGCCTTAACAGATAGAACTCACGCCAACATCAGGGCATCTCTGATCTGCACTGGTTACAAAAGCTTGCTGTGGATGATTCCTATATTTTTCTTACTTCCACCCACTCCTATTTTCTCCCTTTTACTTCTCTACGTGTGTTTAATGGATTTTAGAGATGATTTTTAAGGTCTTTTCCAGGGAGCTAGAATAACAAACTCAAGTCAATGGAGAAAATCAAATGGACCGAACACAGTGCCGTCATTTCCTTTCTTCATTTGTTTTGTTTCTGCTAAAAAAACACTCAGCACTTTTTTGAAAGGTGGCTTCTAGTTGCTTATTTCCTTGGTGTTGGGATGAGAGAGCTCTACAAATCCTAAGACCATCTAGTGAAAGGCTCAGTAATGAGGCTAATTAGATAATGTTCAACAGAGCCCTTCTGTAGGAAACACTGGAGTGGACAATGATGTCATGGCAACAGGGAAACCTATCCAGTGATGAAGAGTGAGGACCACTAGGCAGAGGGTTGGTGGGTCACTAAGGAGCTGGTGAATGAGACCAAAATAACAGCTTACCTAAAACACAGGGGGATTAGGTGCTTTTCCTATCTCACAAGAGTGTTTTGAGGTTCGGATAAGATAATGTATGGGAAATGTGAGGAAAACCACATAGGACGTCTTATAAATATTTTTAAAAATCACTGTCATTAATAAAAAGGCATTATCTCCATTTCTTTATGTCTTGTTCCAATAATAGCTTTAGGGTATTTGAGTTGATCTGATTAACTTAATGTTATCATGCATTTCTATAGCATATTAGATTTTAGAGCACTTTCACAGGTTTTAATCTGATTTGTGTTTCTCTAAGAAGCGACAAAGTAATAATTGTAAAGGAACTATAAATTGATGTTTAAATTTGGGATTTTTTTTCAGGTAGTGGGGAAAGAGGATAAGCACTAACAAAGGACACTCCAAATACTTTTGTGATAAAGATCTTGAATAGCCTATAGATTGATTCTCAATCATGGTCATCTGGCTCAGGCCATTTGTTGTTAAAAGAAAAAAAAAATGACAATTCAGCTGACCCTGAAGCTTTTGTAAAGATACTGATACCTTCCAGCACTACAGACTCTGCACTTATTGGCATCTGGGGCATTTCCATACCCCTTGCCTCCAGAGTATTGTCCCCAGTTCTCAGCGTAAACAGGATTTAGAGTTTTGGACACACCAGCTGCCAAATCAACCAGAAAATGCCAACATGTTTTCAAAGATGTAGAAGGAGCCTTGGAAGAGGACACCAGGCAGAGCTTGGACTATGAGGTGGAAGAGATGTGTGAGAATAAGATTCGCTATCTCTGGTGGTGGCAATGGTGTGCTTCACTATGGAGGCATGGCAAAAAAAGCCTGTTGGAAATCAGGATGAGCAGAGCTGCTGTATTAAGACTGACTTGGAAAAAATACAGACGATGAGATGGAGGAGACAACAGCATTTAGTTGAGTCAGATGAATTTCTAAGGTCATCGACAACTAGCTAAACTGTTAGGGGATACACAGTCCAAACTTTGATGTGTTTCTGTTGACTGCGTTATCCCTATTCTGTGAAGTTGAATATAATGGAAAAGGCAAATGAGTCATGAGTAATAAGTCCTTGTAATTTCATATACATATGTGAAATTATGTATGAAAGAAGGAGGATCAAACCGCCAGTTTTGAAAATAGCACATATCACAAAAATGTTGAAAACCTTATATGACATACCTGGGATTTTTCCACAGAAGCTGTGTGTTTATCACACATTGGGCTAATCTCCATTCCCCTCTCCCGCTCTTTGTCTCCCTGCTGGAAAAATTCCTCCATGATGCGGTCTGTCCATTGCCGATACAATTCCAGGGATTTGGTGGGGTTGCTCAGGTCTGCACAGTGTACCATGTTGCGAAGGACCTGGAATGATCAAGTTTTAAAAATCCCATAAAATTACGTGTAAATACTACCCAAAAACATTTCATCCCTCTTGTACTAGTACACTTGGTACCAAACCCGGGAACATTTTAGTTGCAGTATAATTATGGTGCGTACATCAAAAAAGCAGCATTATGACAGTGCTGGCCAGGGTTTGTCATTTACCATTACAGAGTCCCAAAAAGGAAAATGTGTGTCCTCTTACATCAACAGTCACCGAATTTAAAAAGTGGAAGGGACATTTGAAGTCAGAAGCTGCTATTGTTTCTCTCAGTTTGGAAAGAATGCAAAGGATTACTCAAAGTAGATGCCTGCATAGTTTCCATTGGTGGAAAGAAGATACCAGCTAATGGCATTTGTATAACCAAAACAGACCTAATGAACCTCAAGTCAATGGGATTTATATCCAAACAAGAGCTTTTGTGACCCACAGTCACATATGCCCTATTATAAATAGTTTTTGCCATCTATTTTAGAACCAAGCAATTCAGTGAGTAGGGTTATGTTTTTTTTTCCTCATAAATTATAGAATAAATTTTAAAGTCTATTATCCTTCGTTTGTTCTTAAAATAAGCCCAAAGCTATAGTGGTAACCTAGGCCATGCAACTAAAATAACCTGTTTGTTTTCTTCTTTAGGTGTTCTTTTGTTTGGTTCAGTTTGGCTTTGTGTAAAATCAAAGGCTTGCATCAAATACCTGTATACGATCAGTATAGTTATCCAGGAGAAGAACACCTGAGCTTGTAACTTTCTTTGTTTCTACCATTGTCTTCAGGTCTGCCAACAGGCTCATATGCTTGGACATATCCGTTGCTAACACCTTTGGGTAAAAAAGGAAAGGAAAACTCTTAATAAACTCAGTCTATCAGACAAAATGGATTTTTTCCTCCCATCAGGGCAAAAGTAAGCAAGGAACAAAAAGAGGGTGAGATCTTACCATGTCAATAACCATTTTCCTGAGTGTCTGACGCTGCTTCTTGGTGAGATTCTGGAAGATGTCACAGTGTTCTTCTTGCAGCAGTTTGAAACCCACGGCAAGGTGGTGGTTTTCCAAGACAGATTCATCATTATACATCAAAGCAAGTTCTGAATCTAATGAACAAGAAAAAAAATGATGGCTTAATAAAAAGGGATGAGATTCAAATATTGGCAATACCTCAATATGAAATCAGATCTCATTCTTTCCAGATGGTTTCAAGAACAAGGACTCACATGCCATTTCCCCTTAGAGAAACAGTCTTCCTCCACAAAGGGAAGCAGTCAGTTTCTACGCAAAAAAATGTTTCTAGTAGATATAAGAGCTTTCTTTTTTACTAGAATTCTATGTGTCTTAAAGTCCCTTTCTCTCCTTCTTCATTTCAGACGAAGAATTTGACATTAGGTAAGGAAGGGCATTCCTTAGCAGCTAACTCCTATTTTTATCATAGTCTGTAATTTCCTTTCTGTCTTCCCACACTTTGTGATTGGGAAAAGAACAAAATGAAAAATGCCTCTAAAGTTTATCAAATGTATTAAGATTTTTAAACTATAAAAAAAAAAAAAATTTTAACTATATTCACTTTTTAATGTTTTCCCAATCTCTGAAAATTGGAATTTTCAAGGAAGATAATGGTGTTCGTGTAAAAATTTCATTCCATTAAAATAATGTAACTTTTTGGAGCTTCCTATTTTTTTTATAAATATGGTAACTAAACAGTTACCATTTTTTGAAATTATCTTGATGTCAAATTTTCTGCTTTCTGTTTCTATATACCAAAAGTTACAATACCTGGGTACCTAAAGTACACCTTCCAGCTTGCTTTTCACTCAGAAACACTGCAGACATCTTTTGTTAGAGAGAGCTTTGATCTGCACTTGAGAATATGGGCATCCAGCTCATGAAGCCACATTTCCTCTTCATCAAGAATAATAGGCAAGTGATGGTAATATGTTACTAACAGCAGATGTTGTTACTGATACACCATATCTTTAACTGTGTGCTTCGAGTTCCATCCTCAGAAAGGGTGGTGGGCTACATAAAGTCACCTGAGTGCTCTTGCCCTATTCACCCTGTAATCAAGGGTACAACTCTGCAAACCAGCTTTATATGTTGTAGTGCTGTAGATGGCCCCGGCAGAAAGCCCATTTTCTGTGTGACGCAAACTGGCCTGTACATGAATTGATTCATGGCAGCACACTGATACCAGTTGATATAACCCACACAGGAAAGTAGTTGCCCAAAGTTTATGGTCTTTCAACAGAAGAACAAGGTTAAAAAAAAAAAAAGTACCCAAAATCTAGATCATTGAGATGTTCTTATGATAAAAGCATGACAAGTGCTCTTTTACACCATGAAATAGCTCAAACAGCATTTCTTCTATAAAACCATCAGCACTGGATGTTAATCATGACCACAAGAAAAGAACAAGTATTTTCAGAACAAAAAAATACTTAGATTTTCATCACTTAGAGAAAATACATGAACTTACAGAATTAATGGAGTTTCATTAGCATGGAAACCAACCATTTTGAGCACCACAAAAGCTTTGAGTATAGCCTAGGATCCTATGGCTGGACCAATCCTGAATGACACTGATGTCACCCTCCCTGCTACAAACCAATCCATAATCAAAACTACCCATTTGGAAGAGAGTTGTCTAGGACTTTTAATGACCCATCCTCTTGAATTTGGGAAACTCATTCTAGTACTTTTTTGGAATCTTATTTCTATCCCCATTCTCAGATCCAACACCTGGGTCTGCTTCCTCAGCAGAGGGGAACACTAGTGGGTCACCATGTTCTGTGTTCAAGCCCTGCATATTACCAAAAACCATTATCACATTATCCCCAACTCTTTCTTGTCCTTCCAGGATAATCTCATATCTGTTACTCTCTCCTCACATATCGTATTTTCCAAATTCTCCAAGCTCTCCAATCAGTTCAAAACCTGTATTGACAGATTGGATACAGTATCCAGGAAAGGTTTGGCCACTTTATGTGGAATGGAAGGATTACATCATTATTACTCTTATTATTATCCATAATGAAAACACTAAAAGGAAAAAAAAAAATAAGCAGTGAATCATGCAATTATCTCGAATGACTATTCTAGTGGTAAACTCACTTGTGTTGATGAGAAACTGATTGGAGACGCCAGGATGATCGACATCATGGATAGCAGCTGCAAAAATGGCGGCCAGAATTTCCAAATCTGTGAAGACGGCCTGGGGAGCAAAATGAGTGCGTTTAATTTCATATCCCATTCACCGATCCTGTTTATTCAGTTTCATGTTAAAGTATCCCATTTAATTCTTGTTGGGAGAGGTTTTGTTGATTTACATAGTGTCTGAACATGTTAACTTAATTAAAATGTTGACTCTGTCCATCATCATAAGGTCCCTGAAGTGAAAGGGATGATGGTCAGAGTTCATTCCCAAATCAAGCTTGCAGGACAAGGCTTGGGGAGGCATTAGCACGATGCTCATGGTTTATGTAAATACCTAATGTTTGTTTCTTGGATAAGCGGTATATGCTTATATAAGTCAAAGAAGCAAGTCAAACTGGCCCTGTTCGGGGATATAACAACCTTCAAAATTTTTTAGGCTGAGTAACTTAGAGAGCAAAGGCCAAATTACAGATTCATAAGACAGGCAATCAATTGTTTCCCAAAGCTACATTTATAGTGTGGTCAGAAGCTTTCATGTATTCATTCATTCATTCAATTGATATTATTTGAATGCTTACTATGGGCAAGATTTGAGAACATTTCCACGAGTGAAACCTAATGCCCCCTGCTCAAATCCTTCATGTAATGTCATGAAGGCTTCTCTGCCCCTACCCATGCCCAGTGATTTCAATCTGGTTTTTATTTAGCTATATATCATTGCCGTTTCCCATGCTGAAATGTCTTTCCTCATCCTCTGTGATTACTTCAATTTACCGATCCTTCAGGTGCCAGCTGAGTTTCCACCTCTCCTATGATGACCAATCTAATTACTCAAGAACCTATTGAGCTCTCCATTCCCTGAACTTCTGTGCCACTCACAGAGAATTCCTGGCCACACAGTAGGTATTCTATCAACAGCAGTGTAGAGCTGGTGAACAGTGTTGGCCCATGATGGGATAGTTATACAGAGCATAAACATAATACTATTTCCTTCCTTTGGGGGGATAAAACACCCTTAGCTCGATTTCATTTCCTCAAGTCTTCTTGGATTTCTTTTCCTAGAAGATATGGAACCCAAACAATGGAGTTGTGGTCAATTTAATCTTTCTTCGCCTCACAAATTGAGCCTATAAAAGTGCGGCTGGAGAGGGTTTGACAGTCCCTTCCTGCAGTGAGTCAGTCCATTTGGAAGTACCTGACCACCATCTGCCCCATCTGTCAAGTAAGATCATGGCCTACTGGGCACACTGCTTGTACTCGTACGTGAAACTCATTAATCTGTAAGGGACAGAGTCATCACCCCCTTTGCTTCATGTTCCTCTTTGCTTCAGCATTATTAATTCCTCTGTTCTAAATTTTCCGTTAACTTTTTTTTTTTTCCAACCCATAGAATCAATTTTATGAGTTCTCAAGAGAATAAAGCTAGAGCTCCTTACCCCTAACAGGAACAACCTAGAAAGCTTTGTATTTCTTTGAGATCCCTCACAGGGCCTGGTATGGAGTTGGGCATTTCAGTCCATACCTGTGTACTGAAGACACGCTATATACCAGACACCAAACTGGACACTTACTCAATACTAGGGCTATCATGAAGAATAAGCTATTGTCCCTGCCCTGAAGATTATGTTAATTGCTTGATAACTAGTTTTTCATTTGCAAGAAATGTAAAGAGAAGATTGCCCTGATATTAGAAAGCAAACGAAATAGAACTGTGATCCATTTTTATAAATAACCCACTTGACGGATGCTACATATAACAAAGAACATTTGTACCAATTCCAATATTTACAGTCATCCAATTACATCATTTTTGTAAATATATCACGTGTTTCATGGCACTTTTTAAAGAAGGTGGGCAGGTGTGGAAACAGATCATAACTACTCACATCTAATGCTGGCGTAGAAAGAAGAACATGGGTTGACTGGGCTACATCAGCAGCATGTAGGCTGTTATGATATGCCACGTCAGAATGGTAATGGTCTTCTAAAGTCATCATGTAGGTTACAAATGTGTCAGATGAGATTTTGAATGTCTTTAGGAGGTCTCTTTCCTATGTAGCAAAATGAATTAAAACATAGTAAGTGGATGTTAAAAAATGGAATACAGTCAAATCAGAAAATAAACTGGGATGAAAAAAAAAAATCATAAAGTGCCATCCAAGGGGTTGATTAACTTTTGATCCCATTTACTCACCTGGAATATGGCATACATGATGCATGTTAGAGGCCTGTTGTGTGAATATCCAGCCACATTGAAGATGTTAAGGCCCCATTTGTTCAGGTCCTCCAGCTCCTGTAATCAAAAATTAGAGGAATTTAGGGATAAGGACGATTTTGTTAGCACATCTCAACCTTTTAATTATTTGTTGGACAATGACTGCCTAAGTCTCTAGTGTGCTCTAGTTGCATACCCAGTGCCGTCATAGGAATCTGAAAATGGAATGGCCTAGGATGGTGGGCGTCTTCTTCATGCTAGCTACCAGTTTCTGTATGTTTTGTCAGAGAAAGGAAAAATGTGTGCCTACTTAAAAATTTAGTGGCTGGCCTGCATTTGCCACACGTCAGTCTTCAACCAACATTGCTTTCAAAGATAGCTGCAAGTGGGTAGAGATCACTCTAGCCCCACTTCTCTCTTTCCCCTTGCTGCTCACTGGCCCATTAATAATGACTCCTCTACCTTTTGCTTATCATCACTAAGAACCAGGTTAGGGAGGCTCGGCTGCCAGAATGTATGTAAGTCAACCCCAATTTAGGGGAAAACCTTTAAATGCAAAAGGTCATGAAGAATGCCAGTCATGCATTTTATCTTAGGGCTCTGGGCCATAGAAAGAACTAGAAGACATATCATCCAGCCCTGTGTTGTGGGATTATTTCAAGATTATCTGATTCAAGGAGCAATTTATTCCATTGTTAATTATTGCCGTGAATAAGGGCTCCAGGCTCACTTCAGAGGTTTGGGCCAGTGTTTAGTCAACTTTAATGAAAGCTTTCAGGAGGCCTCAGTGAATGCTCATTTGCCCAAATTCAGTTCATTTCATAATCTCACAAGGATGAAAGGACTTTAGCAGTTGCCTTGCACAGCCCCTCAGGGGGTGTATAAATCTCTATGCCATCCTCCTCTACCTGGATAGGGCCTCAAGAGTCAGTGCTGTGATTTTCTCATTATTTCTTCTCCAGCCCTTCCAATTGGTCCAGAATATCCCATTTACCCTTGGCATGTAATCCTTGAAATCTCCTCAAGGATGATTCAGTCCTGCTTCCTGGCCTCCCTTTAAAAGGGTTCTCCCAGTGTCCCGTCAGTAGGATTCTCCACTCATGAAGAACTATGAGAAACACCCAACTCTGGACAAAAAATAGTCCTTTGGTATAGCAGAAGAGCCTTCAGTTAGGTGCCCCAGTAATGGACAAAGAGGCCATATCAACTTCCTTATCATAAAAAATTAATAATAAAGCAAAGGCAATCCCTATTATTTTCTAATAGAGAGTTTCCGAGCATCTCTGCACTGCACAGCAGAGAGCTGTATGCACACACACCCAGCTTATACACACCTTGGCCAGATGGTCTTCATTTTCCGTGCTAACTCCAAAGCGTGAGATGCTCGTATTGTTTAAGCTTGAACTGTGCATCAGTTTTTTCACTCCACTTATCTGGGTCATGAGCTGCTGCTTTTTCTTTTTCTCCCTGTCTTTCTGGGTGGGAGATGGAATTTCCACATCGTTCTGCTTGTCTGCAACAGACAAGGGAGTATGTATTTCAACACGTGTTTGTAAGTGAGAATACACTGCAATATTTAAAACAACTTCTAACCATCTGTGATGCATGCTGTATCTTATAAAGGGACTCTCATAGCATTATCTCACAAGCCTATGAGAGAGGTGGGAAAAATATGATGATTCATTGTTCCATCTTATTGCTAAGCAAACCGAGGCCCATAGGGGCTAAGTAACTCGTCCAAGAAGTGGCAGAGGTAGGACTCAAGCCCAAGGCTTCTGTTTTCAGTCTGATTTAAGAGAATTACACTTGTGCATTTTCAGTGCGAAACATCAACATTTGTATGTAGCTTTTTATTAAAGTGATCATCATAGATTTGTATAATCAAAAAGGTTCATGCAGTCCAGACCAAGTTAATAAAAACAGGCTTTGTAATCTACTCAATTTATTATATGTTTACTTATTTTTTAATTAAAAAAATCCAAATGACACTAGCTGGGTTCAGCTTAGATGAGCAGTGTATATATCATGAGAGGCTCATAGTCTTCGAATAATTACTTTAAATAAAGCCCTGATTTCTTATAAATTGAGGTTTAGAGGAAGAGTATAATTTCAGTTTTATTTCATGTCTCGTATCTATTAATTCTACTAATAAGTAATAATAGCAATGCCTATCACTTGTAACAGGCATTATATTTATTAAAATATGTATGATTATTAAATATTTATAATCATCTCATTTAATCTTTTTAAAAATTTTGCTACCAGGTAACAAAGGAGCTATCGAATTAGTGAAAACATGCCTTCTTGCTCCGAGAAGCTCTTTCTTCTATATTATGCTATTAAAAAAACAGCAATCAAATATTTGATTTCATTTCACAGGGGATGTATCCTGAGCATTTCTGAAAAACGCATTAACTCTTTCAGGCCACAGGCATGCCTGTGACTGCACTGAGGCAGTAATTTACTAAATAGCTTAAGAGCCACATCATCGAACTAAATGACACCCTGTGGCTGAAAGAGTTAATGCAGCTTACAAAAATGCCTACATTTATCTCTGATTAGCCCTGGTGGCGCAGTGGTTAACCTCTTGGCTGCTAACCGAAAGGTTGCCTGTTCAAACCCACCAGTTGCTCTGAGGAAGAATGATGTGGCAGTCTGTTTCCGTAAAGGTTTACAATCTTGGAAACCCTCTGGAGCAGTTCTACTCTGTCTTATAGGGTCACTATGAGTTGGAATCGACTTGATGGTGATGGGTTTTGGTTACAGTGAAAATTAATACAAAGATAACTTCTTCATTTGAAAATGACATGCTTCCAGCTGGCATGCTGGTATCTAGACTCTTTGCTTTCAGACTCTTGCAGGTGATGGTACGGTCACATGTTCTCCTCAGAGACCTCTGCCTGCTCATAGGTCCCTTTGGGCACTATGTCAAAACAAAGCAAGTCCACTGAGTACCAGCCTTCAGGTACACCTCGCCACCTGGCTGCAGGCTGGAGGAAGGGAATCCCGGTATTGTTGCTAGGTGCCACAAGCTCCTAGATACATAAGCCTATGATATTAGCTTATTAGGAATTTTAGTGGTCATCTCAATCAGTTTAGTGGTTTCCAACTTACTTCAGCATCAGAAGCACCCTGGGGACTTTTCAAAAAATACAGATTCATGAGCCCCACCCAGCCCTACTGAATCAGTATTTTTTAAAAGCTTCCCAAGTGACTCTGACGATCAGCCCGGTTTGGGAACCAATCGTAATCACACACTCTCATTTTTTCAGATGAAGTCAGCAACTTGCCCAAGCTCAAAGGGCAATCTATTCAACAGATATTTATTTTGCAATTACTTTGTTCCAGACGCAGTGATTTAATAGCACAGAACCCAGGTCTTGAAATCCCTGTTAAAAATCTCTTTCCCACCTCACAATCTCTGACAGAAAAACCATACATTACATTATTTTTGAAATTACTTTTCTCTCTGTTACTTCACTCCTAATAATTATTACTTGATGCTAAAATGAAAGGCTTCTGCCTTTCCCGATCACCATTCTTCATGGCTGGTTAAAGGAGCCATTAGAGTCTCCTGTGCCACTGCAGGTATAACCATCACTCGTGGGACTAGCAGCATTTTCCGTTGTTTAATTAAAGATTCCCTGCAACAGCGAGTAATTGAGCTGAGCCACGACTGTGTCTGGAACATTGCAATAAAGAGGAATGCCATTATTCACAGAGAGTGCCAATTTGACATTAATGGGTGTTCCCCTAGGCAGGCAATGGAACAACTGATAGGTTTCCCTATTCTGAATTTCCTCTGTTAAATGCTTAGCAAGCACAGTGGGGAAATGAGCTGAAACACAGACTAAAGGAATCACAAGAAACACTGAATTTACATTCACAGAATGGTCAGAATCTAGCAAGGAAAAAACAAACAAAAAATCAGATACAGGGCATGCTCATGTCAAAACTCTGCTAATGGCATAATTTGGGTGCCCTTCTTGCTAGATCACAGAATGTAATGAGGCAAAATGATTATGCTCTTTTCTTGCTTCTTGAGAATTCTAAGTTCTAGCTCTTCAGAGGGTAAGTAGGAGATTTAAAAGAATGCTTTTTTTCTGTTTATAAAAACACTAACTACATTGTCAAATGACACCAAAAATCTTGTTTTATCTAAGCTCCTTCCCCCTAGGTCCTGCCTTACTTCCCCTGAAGTTAGATACCTCTTTTTAGTATTGTACCAGCTCCCTGTAGCTCGTCATCATATAACAGCATTGGTAAGTCCCTGGTCTGGTGAATGATCTCTTGCTTACCTACCCCATCTGGACATCATCTTTTTAGATAGGAACAACATGAGTTTTACAGAGCCTTGGAGCAAGTGATTTCTCTCTTCCCTGTATGACACATTTTGACATGCAATGACTCTTATTGAGATATTGCTCTTCAGGTTCGGGTTACATCCCTAAGATCTTTCCATTTTGTGCTCACCGAGATGGTTGTTATACCCTGACAAGAACCCTTTATTTTATTGAAAACTGTTAATAAATGTATTTTATTTTTAGGTCCTACAACCCTAGTTCCTAAAGACTTTTCTCCAAAATAATAAACATATTACTTAAATGTTCTTAAACTGTGCTTTTCTTTTATATGTTCTCTGAGTTCTTAACAGCCTTCTTTCATAGTCCAAGGACCAATGGCGTATTTAGGTCTAGCACTCCGGGGACTGAAGTCCTGGCTGAGGAACATATTAGCTAAGTGACCTTGGTCAAGTTACTTCAACCCCTCTGGGCAGGGATGGATTACCCAATAAGCAAGGAACACACAAGCTTACCTGTGATTACTCACTAATCATGTGAAATTGTGCACTACAGACCAGCAAGTAAACACAAATAAGCCTGTGTGTACCTTGCTTACTGGTTAATCCATCTCTGCCTCTGGGCCTCCGTTTTCTCTCCAGCAAAATTAGGAAAATGGAGTATGGGGCCACTGAGGCCCCTTGCAGACCTCACAGTCTATGAAGAAGGCATCATGGTCCTTCAGGAACATCCACCATTGCCCATTTGCATTTGTAGTCTGGAAACATGCCCCTCCATTCATTTGTTTGTGTTTAAAGGTGTCACATGGTAAACCTAGGGTCCATCACAGAGAATCAGGTTTCTAGGTATGTTTTAGCAAAGCTGCTAAACAGCAGTCCATATCAGAGCCATGGAATGTTAGAGCCGGAAGGCTTCTGGGATGTCATCTAGTCCAATGCTCCCATTTTACAGATGAGGCAGCTGATGTCGCTTTTGCTTATATGATTTTTCTTTCTCATTATATTCTCCCCAGGACATTTAAAATTCTACTCTGCCTCTCTCATCTGTCTGCTCAGGTCTACACACATGCACACATACCACCCTTCTAACACCAGCAGTCTGTAAGGACTGAGATTCTAACAACCTTCCTCAACAGCTTGTCCTTGATAACTTTTTTTTAAAAATAATAATAAGCCAAATGCTTTTGTCTGTCTCGAGAAATGTGACCAAATAGCAAAATGTAATATTTAAAAAAGAGTAAACATTTGCTTGCTCTTGAGATACAAAGGATGTTGAGACTGAGAACTGATCTTTTTTATCTTATCAATTTTCTTGCTTTAGCACCTATGATGATTAAAAAAAAAAAAAAGGATTAATTAGTATACTAAGATATTCTTGTTGTCCTTGGCAAACAGACAGTGAAAGAGACTACAAATAAAGAGGACTGCTTAGGTCCGGTCTCAGATAATTGAAGGCGCAGGGACTTCAGGTTTAAATGGTAGTGAGAGACTCTTCTGAGAAGAAGGACAAGTTCTGACATTCTAATATGCAAAGTTTATGAAAAGAAAAACTGGTTATTGCACTTATTGACTTTATCCTTCTCTCTCACAGCCATGAGCCTGTAAAACATCCCTAAAACAGCCCCCAGTTTGTGAAAAATAATTGGATGTAGTAGAAGATGCCTGTCTTCGAAGGGATACAGGGGAAAGAAGGGAGAATAAAAGGATCAGTACGTGATGTCTCCTGTTCAGTTAGATTCTAGGCACTTCTTGGAGCTAGGCTGTATGAAAATTTCTTCTCCTTTGTTCTCTGACACAAGGTTGTCGCAGCTGCAGCTGGAGAAAACCAGATGCCGCAGATACCCACGTACTGGAAGCAGTTGGAAAGGCACTTGTTAATTGTGCCGGTGCCAATGGGCTGCAGAGTAATGCGATGAGCTTTTTACTGGGCTGTGCAAAGAGGAAGCTGATTGATCTGCTGATAGCAGGAACTGCTTTTGCATTAGAGAAACAGGATTGACTTTTTAAAAATAAAACCAGAAGAAGTATGTGTTTCCATAGAGTATCAAGGCAAATGCTCACAGATTTACTGACGTGTGGCTATGCCAAAAAAGAAGGAAGGTGCAGTGTTCAGCTGTGAATGGGTCATTTCCCTGGAAAGTGAGGTTCTTTAACCAAATACAATTTAGCAATAATTGAAAGGCAACGGAATCAGAATCTAAACGGTATTCACTCACTTTAACATACAGATTGGCAGATTCTGCAGGACTTATTAAATCAAAATATAGTTCAAATAGATACAAATAGAGTTGGCTTTAAGCATGAGATCAGGAATCCATAGTAATTAAACAGGACGCATGCCAGTAGCTGAGGATCATTATGTAAAGCACTTCTTGTCACTGCCGTGTGTTAAATGCCAGCAACGAGGCAACTGAGAATAACAGATAAAGGCTCAGATCGGGAAGATAACAAGGCTGCTGGCAAAAGACAAAATCTTTCAGAGACATGGAAGTTTCTGTTGCCTCTTCCCATCCTCCCCCCAACTTATCTTTAAGACATAACTTAGCAACGCAATGGTCAAATTATTTCCAAAGCTTATTCTCAGGGACCCAATCTCTCTAGAATTATTCTCCAACCATATCCCTTACAGACTACCTAAGAGGAAACCTTTTGCTCAAAGCCCAGTTATTGGAAGCATTTAAATAATACTGTCAGAGGAGCCACTGGAGCTGTCCCTACTGTTTGGGTGATTGCAGGACACCCACCCCCAACCATCAGAGGTCTTGGCAGAGATGGAAGTGGGTGGGTATATAAAGGGTATATAATCAGCCCATTAATAACCATCTACCTTTGATGAGTATTTTCATTCTTTTTTTTTTAATATCACCTTCTTGCTTATTTTTTTTCCCTTTAAAGACTGCCCTTACTTCTTATTTAAATGGATTTGTTTTTATGCGACTTAACCCTATCCCAAAATTACATAGGGATGCCCCTGATGGGTTGCAGCACTTCATATTGAAAAATGTCAGTTATGGGGCAAGTTTCCCAGTTCATATCTTACCTAAGAAAGTGTTTGAAATGTATTCAGACACCTGGTTCCCTGATCGGCTCATCTCTGACAGGTGTGTCAGCTCCCGGTTCAGCATTCTTTTAAACTGTGCATGAAAAACAAAAAAATACATCAACCAGCTAAACCATAGCATGTTATCACTTTAAATATTTCCGACTTTACTATCTAAAGGCCAAGAAATTGGATGAACATATATCATTAGATGAGTGACGCTGCTTTTACAAAAAATCATGACATTTTAATTCAAAATGACTCCAATGTCACCCTTAGATTTCTTTCTTAGAGATTTTCTTCAGATTTCTTAGAATTAACATCTGATTTCTTTTGGAGGTACACATATAGGAAAAGTGATTTCAATATAGGTCAAGATAATTTCACTTGAACATATAACTACATTTTAAAATAAATGTATTAGAAATTAGCTTTAAAATATAATTTGAGTTTACCCAGCCAAAAGGAGATTATATGTGAAAAGTTAATGCGAAAACAAAGGAGGGGAGGGTGGGGAGGGCAATATCATCCTTTAAAAATAATTTAAAAAAAAATTAAAAATAGAGTTTAGTAAAGAGAACAGGATTAATAGATAGAAGACAGCACAGTATATTTAAATACAATGTAATGTAACATGCCCTTATTTCACAATAAGCAGCCACGGTGGACTAAGTGATAACACAAATTAAATCATTACAGATAGGTTCCACACCACAGAAAACATAGAGATGTAAACGTTTCATATTCTACCAAGGACACAGAATAGAATCAAATGAACCCACCTTGATGTAACCCCAAGATACAGATAACAAATAGTTTGCCTCAGGCATTTTGGAATGCTCTGGTTGCCACAATCCACAAATCCCTTTGAAAGAATTCACAGTGCAGAGAGAGCAATCTCGAAAGGACCACAAAAACCTTGCAGATCCAGTGGTAAAATCATTAAAACTTATAAAAGACAAAGTCTCCAAAACTTAAGGCATTTCCTAATCCAAACAAAGCCCATCTTCGGATTCCCTTCTCTCAAGAAGCCTACGCTCCTGCTTATTTCCTGGCAGAAGAGAGTAATGAAATCAGGGATTGCACGAAGGCTCTGCAAAAGCCTGTCCAAATGTATTCAGCTGGCTGCACTTATAAATTACGAATAGTCCCAGTGGCTGAAGGGGTTTCCACTTTCTATTAGTCCTGCTCGGCTGAACTCTGCAAGGAAGGAGCAATTCTGCTTTCCTGAGGAGTTGCCAGACTGGGAAACACAGCCATCTTTTAAAAAGGAGAAGATTAAAATGGAGGAAGCCCCATGAATATTTAAGCAAATCTGAAGTAGGTATCCTCCCCCCTTTCAACTAGGTGTTCCTTAACCCTCTCCACTGCGGAGACAAGTACTTTGCAGATGCAGCCTCCACACAAAGCTTGGCCACTCTAATTGTTTCAAAGTGACAGTGCATTAGACTCATTTACTTTCTGATTTTTTTTTTTAAAGAAACAGTTAAAACTGTGAATGTTTTCAGACTAAGCTTTCAGTATACTAGCTTTTTTTTTTTTAAACTCTTTTTTTTGGGAGGTGGTTTGCAAACCAACAGTATGCTGACACACCTCGCCTTCTTCACAATGAAAAGTATAGGGACAGAATTTATTTATTTCATTTTAAAAGTACCTTCATGTGTAAAAGGCAATTTTCTGCACGCCGTCAGATCATTAATATGCATATTAGATTGCATTTGACAAATGCATCAAACACATTTAACCTTTTGATCTAGGATGGAGAGTGTGTTAGGAAATAGAAGGCATGATTGCTGAATGAATGATGACTTATTTGTGGTTGTGAATTATTACGCTTTTTTTTTTTTTTTGGTGTTTTCATTATGTATCTTCTAATTCACGTTGGAAATACTTAGGAGTTAAATTGATTTTTATTTTAACAATCTAGAGCACATTGACAAATTCATCCTTTTCTTTTGGGCTCTTCTTTCTCTCCCTCTCTTCCTTTCCTTGTCAGCATTAGAGCATAGACAAGAGGAAAGACTAAGACTCGAGCCTACTGAAGACGAACTTCCGCCCTATCCATTCCTATGCCACTCCCTTCCTTCTCCCTCCCTCTACAACCCCACCCCTGGGCTCCTAGGAGTTCAAGTACAGCATGTAAAAGGAATAGCAAGGCACCATGGCAACAGCCCCCACATGCAATTGGCTCTCTTTTCTGTGAGGCTGTCCCCTTTCAGATGAGCATCCTGCACTGACAATGGCTTCACTTCAAACATCTAAGCCCCGGTCATGCCATTGACAGTGCCCAAGAGACCCGGCCTTTTGAGGTGAAACCAATGCAAGTCAGTATTGCTGTCCACTGGCTTACTCCCCTACACATTGTCCTTAAAGAGGCACAATCACCCTCTTTCTGGATTACCCTGCTCATGTATGTGTGTGTTTTCCATGACACGATATGTTGGTAACTGTAACCAGGGATCTCTGAATCAATCACCTCAGCTAGTATGTTTTACTTATTTAACCTCCATGCAATTTCAAACTCCAGAAACATTCCAATTTATTTATTTTTTAAGACCTAACTGCTCAGTCACGATGGCTTCTCATTTTCTGTCCTCCAAAGACAGTCAGTAACACTGAAGATTTAGAAGCTGGAAAAGATCTTGCATTCTGATCAATCAGCTGAATTTTGGCAAAGTAGCAAACTTAACTTGGACCATCGTAAAAAATATCTTGTAAAAAGCTTAGAGTCAGATGATTTCTTTCATAATTAGTTTGGGGCACTAGACTAAGCCAAATGAAACATTCAAACAACCATCCTCATTCTGGTTATTCTGGTCTCTTTGAAGTACTTAGGAATAATTTGGAGTCCATCAGGTTTGCACTAGTTCAATAATGCCATTTATCATGTATTTGACAAATATTTATTGAACACCTAAAATATGCCTGGCAATACTTTGGGCAAATAGACCAAAAAAGCCCAAACCCATCGCCGTTGAGTCAATTCTAACTCATAGCGAACTTGTAGGACAGAGTAGAACCCCATAGGGTTTCCAAGAAGCGGCTGGTGGATTCGAACTGCCAACCTTTTGGTTAGCAGCCAAGCTCTTAACCACAGAGCCACCAGGGCTTTTCATGTTTTTAATCAGCTTACATTCCAGTAGAAATTCATATATATCAGGGCATGTTGGTTAACCACAATTGTTAATAGTCTGGAGAGAATGGGACCAGTTCTTTATTAGCCATACACATATTGCTCAGTTCAGAAGACAGAAAGCAATAGGAAACTGAATCATAACATGTCAGGAGATGAACATCTCTTCTCCTTATTTTCTTTCCTCCCACTACTGGAGGACCCTGACAAAATACAGTATTAATCATCCCCGTGTGTAATGTAGGTCGGGCAGGTGGCTCTTGGCCACAAGGCTGAGAATAAACCGAACTCCTCACCCTTCCTGCATACTTACCAAGGCATCAGTGTACTCATGTATGTAGTTAACAGATAAATGCCACTTCCCTCCTCTTGCCTAAATAAGTTTTTCTACGAGTCTTTTGCTAAGGGCATGGCAATGCCACCAAAAAACAAAGTCATCTTAAGGCAACCATAAAACACGTGATACTAATACGATGAAGTACGTAAATGGAGGTCACTCCATGTCAGAAACTGACCCAGTCCTTTAAATGTTGCTTAGCAACAACTGTTGGTTTTCCTCCTCCAAAAGGGAGGGCCCAACCACATTGACTAAGGCAATCATTGCTCTCATCAAAAAGCATTTATGAAGGACTCACTTATGTCAGGCCCTATACAAACTAAGGAAGGCAGACACGGCCTTTGAGGAGCAGACAGGGGGTATCTTATATATTCTAGTGACGTAGAGTGCAATTAGTGCTGGGTTGGGTGTGAGATGTATTAAGGAATGGAATAGATGTGAATTATGTTTGAGGTTAAGGCTGAGGAGACAGTTCAGGAGCAAAACTTGGTTGGGCTTCGGCATCTGTCTCCCATCTAGAAGTTGTTTCTCTTGAGCCAGAAGGCAGCCGTGATGTAGTGAGTGAATCTTGACATTCATGCTCAGCTCTCACTGTCTTGAAAAGTCAGAACTCTCACGTGTAAAATGGGAGTGGTGCATGATTTTAGGATCTCAGCCTCTCAGCCTTAACCTCTCATGATTCTATGATAAATTTTGTGCCTGAGCTCATTATTTACCAGCAACCAATACTTCCCAGAAAGCAAAACACCTCAACACTACTGAGAAAAACAGGTCAAATCGGAAATGCGTAAGAATAAGTCCATAAGAACGAGTCACCAACAAAGGAAGAGAAGTATTTATCATCCCTGCAGAGTTTTATATTCTAAGACTCTTGGACTCTCCCTACCTGCTTATCCTGAGTAAAACTGTGTCCTAAGGAGTTCCAGGATTGAAAAGGAATGGACATTATTTACTTTATCAAATGCAATAGAAAACTCCACAAACAAGAACACACTATTTCAACGATAAATGTGTCTCTGCTGCCTAATGTACATAGATCCTATTTTTCTGTTAAGAATCTGCCTTCACAAAAAAAACCCTGTTAGAGTCTACCCAGAAATAATGTCCCCAGAGGAAATGGCCAAAGCCTCTTTCCAACACAGACAAGCAGAGTTTGTGAATGAACCCTTAGTAAAGCAAATTCCTCCCGTGTCTCTTGAAGCTCAAACTCAGCACTAGGTTTACTAACATTGCTAGAAATCACAGTGTTTTTGGGAAAACAGAAAAAGCTATCATTATTTATTTATATATACGACTAAATACTGCTTTCCTGCCCATACCCATAACCTTTGCCGCCGAGTCGATTCCGACTGCTTTCCTAGAATATATCTTTTCTATAAAATCATCTGTGTTTTTTTTTTCCATAAAAAAAACCCATTGCCGTGAAGTCGATCCCAATTATAGTGACCCTATAGGATTTTTTTTTTTTTTTTTTATAGGATAGAATAGAACTGCCTGATAGGATTTCTAAGGAGGGGCTGGTGGATTCGAATTGCTGACCTTTTGGTTAGCAGCTGAATGCTTAACCATTGCTTCCCCAGAGCTTCCTTTAATACCATGAAGTTATTTTAAAAACATGCAATGACTAGGAGAAAGTGAAATTCAATCACGTGTAACATGAACATTTTGTTTTGTGGCTTCAATTTTACTTTAGTTTTGATGCTACATACACAGATTATTTTTTTCAGAGCCTATTTCTTCTGAAGCGGTCAAACTCTTCATCATTTTTCTATATTTCTCATCAGAAGACTAGTTTGGGTTTTCTGCAAAGATCTACAAGCAGGCCAGTTAACTAACAGTCTTGGTAACGAGTTCTTAGTTAAATTTATCAAATGACAGATTAGGATGGTCTCAGAGAGTCCATCCAGACCTAAAATTTGGTAATTTGACATTTCTAAGAATAAATCCAGAACCATACTATCACTTAATACCTGGAAATCATTTAGTGAGTGAGTCCAAAACGATCAAAAACATTCTCCAGCATTTCGGAGGCTAGAAAAAGCAAGCATTTTCCTGTCATTGATAACTTCATGTTGAAATCAGTAGGAGAAAACTGTGCGGATGAAAAAAGTGCCAAGGAGAGGAAGACAGCCCCAGTAACTACCCCTGTGGGTGGCTGTCTACGCATGAGCCCAGCTGTGAGACAGGCGCCTTATTGTGTGGGATCTTCCTGTTTTTGCAGTATGAAACTCTGCCGAAGTCATTAAAGTCACAATGACTTTATTAGGGACTAAACTTCGACTCATATTTTGCACTTTGTTAGTCATAACTTATCAAGAATTCCTGAGTAGCAGGAAAATGAAGGGCAGAAAATTCCTTCTGAAATCACAGAACACTAGTAGTGGTAGAAGTTAAAACTGTGAGAAATGGAATTAAGGAGAGCTCTCTGTCTCAGCTCTGGCACTAACAAGATGTGCAATTTTGGGTAAAATGTATCGACTTCATGAGGCTCTAGTTTCTTTAGCTGTGAGCTAAGTTCCTTTTGCTATAAAATGGCTAATTTCCAAGCTTTCTCTGATTTAGAAGAAATTGCTTCTCCCATACCCTCAATTTGAGAAGGGAAGAAACTAAGACTCAAAGATGTGAAGGACTATAACCCCTAAGAACGTACACTTTTGTTTGTAAAATAGGACTTAAAAACAATAACTGGGATATAGTGTGCTTTCTCTGAAACCCTTTATCAGACTCACAAATTCCATAATTCTTAACATTTATGATTATTTGACAATGCACATGTCATCTCTTCCATCTTTCTGTCTGTTGTTTCTATGGTCTGTGTGAAACTTGATGCTCAGGTTCTTCACAGACATATTGTTTTTTTCTTATTTGAAAGGTGAGATGGAATTAAATTGGATAAAAGAAGGAATGACATGTAATTGTCCTTTAATAGCTACTTAACCAGGGACTATAATTCCAGGATGGGACATCCTTGCAAACAAGTTTTGCTGGACTGCTATTGGGAGCATGTAATCTAAAATATAACCTCTGGAGTCTTTGGAGCAAAATCCCTGATACACCAGAAAACACATGTCATTCCGTCTATGTACCAAATGAGAAAGATACTCTCCTAGACATATGGAAATTCAGTGATTCTCTTCTTAGCTGCCCAGTGATGTAGTCACACACAATACATATGTAATGAAAAACAAGCAAGAACACCTTCACCAAAATTCTGTAACAAAATATTAGCATTTATGATGAAGCAAAAATAGAATAAATTCCACTTGCCAGTTAGAGGGCAAGTGACATTTTAAAAGGCAAAGTAGATTACGCCTTTAAACAGAGGATTAAAAAAAAAAATCCAAACAGTTTGAATACAACTGCTCTACAACTTGAAACCAAGTCTCTAACAGTCCTAAACTTTTCTTTGGTATTTCTTCCTGTCCATATATCTCTTCTGCTGCTGTCCATTTTTCTTAGAATTTCTGAAAACTTCTCAAGACGGGACATGGCCCTCATTATTGGGATACTGAAAACTTGACCTTTCCTAGACCCAAACTAATTCCCATAAGAATGTTTAGAGAAATTTCTCATGATCTAGCATTCCCCAAGCTCTGAAAGTTGCTGCAGAGACAGTGTTATATAGATAAAAGACATCATAAATATTTATGCCTGATACTATTACATGCATTATACATTTTTAAACTATTTATGTGTGTGTGTGTGTAGGGTTGCCAGATTTAGCAAGTAGAAATTTGGGATGCCAGTTAAATCCGATCTTCAGATAAACATTTTTTTTTTTGGTATTAATATGTCCCAAATATTGCCTGTCCCAAATGTATTTTATCTGGTAGCTCTACACATGTAAAGAGATTGGATTTCAAAGTCATACGATCTTCATTATGTGTCAGGCTTAGGGGAACTGTATATTTGTAGACAATTTAAAATTTTCAAACCTGTTCTTTTTGACAGAAACTTTTCCTTCTGGTGAGCTATACTCTAAGATCTGTAACTATTAGAGCATCACAATTTTATTTTATTTTACATACTCTTTCCTCCCCTTTAATCTGGCTGTTAATAGAGATAGACAAAAAAGGTACTTCAGTGGATTTGGGGTGCTGAGCTCATAATTGGTGCCCTGGTGGCACAGTGGTTAAGAACTCGGCTGCTAACCAAAAGATTGACAGCTCGAATCCACCAGCCACTCCTTGGAAACCATATGGGGCAGTCCTCTGTTCTATAGGGTTACTATGAGTCGGAATCAACTCCAAGACAATGGGTTTGTTTTTATTGACCCCATAATTAAAAAACAAAACCCGTTGCCGTTGATAGAGCAGAGGCTTCCCTTCCCCCTCCCCCACCAATGGATAACAAGAATTATCACAGCATCCCAGAAAAATCTAGGTACACTACTACTTCGTTACTCTTTTGCTTTTTCATTTAAGCCTTCCACAACATTTTCTGTGCAGGCGTAATGGCTAATATTTAACCTCAAGCTTCTAAAGCCAGTTCTAAGGCCACAGGGTATTTAATATGATTCCAAAGCAGATGACTAAGGTTTCTTTTAACTCATTATATTTTTTAAAATGAGAAATTTCACCCTGGATTAGATCATCTACTCCAGTATCCTCTCCTGGTCAGCAGAAGACATGATATACGCCTAAGAACCTTCGTATCTTATTTGAAAGCAATGACACAGAACTCACTCACCAAGCATTCTACTTTATTTTCACAATCCCATAAGGATTTATCACGATTCCCTTTAAAAACCAATTTCCATTTTCAGTTTGTATAATAACTCCTAGGTTATTTTAAATCCTGCATGAAGCATTGCTTTTGAAAGTTTCCATTATATTTTGCATCCATAAAAATCTACTGTAGTTGTTTTTGAGATTGCGATCCCTTTAAAAACACCACATATTTTGTTTAATATGAATTAAATTGATTTCAGCTAAGGTAAAAGATGATGGGATGCTTCAAAACCTGTCCTGGGAATCTTTGCTTCTAGATTAGTAGTTTTTTAGGGGTGAGACAGCCAGATAATCTGACAATTCTCAAGTTTAACTCTGTTGCTGTTAGGTGCTGTCAAGTCAATTCTGGCTCATAGCTTAACTCTGGGGCCCATCAAATAAATACAAGAAAACTCTTGGCTACACAGACTTGTCCTTTTCATCCCTGAATGTCTATATATTATCTGTTTTGGTATTTTGGTATTCTCCATGCTAGAATAATCAATAACCAGTTTTCATCGAGACAGCTCCGACTAATGGTGACACCATGTGTGTCACAGTAGAGCTATGTTTCATATGGTTTTCAGTGGCTGCTTTTCCAGAAGTAGATCATCAGGCCTTCCTTGTGAGACACCTACAATTTGAGAAGAATCTGCCACAGGTTGGAGGTTTAAACCACGAAGGATGAAAATCAATAGTCTTAAGTACTTTTATCCTACACACACGCTCAAAAAGGTTACATTTGTGCACCATTTTGTTTTTCCTGTTATTAGGTACCAGAGCTTGTATGCTTTGCACAACATTGCACCCCACAGATGTATAGATTTGTTGAGTTCCTGGAGGATTATAAAGACAGTTTCAGAGTCTGCCTCATAGATCATGCATGAAGTAGAGGGGATGCTGGTTATAGTCTCGCCTTATCATGCGGCCCTAAAACCACAAAGGTAACTCTAACAGCAAACCCAACATCATAAAAGCTTGATGCAGGATTTGCTGAATATCCAAGTGAGGCTGGAAGTAAATCGAACTTCAGTTTGCACCCCTGTATGGTAACTTCTTTATTTTCTTTTTTATGGTAACTTAGTCTGAAAAGCTGGGAAAATGGTGGAGTCTCTTGGAGACTAAGTGTTTCCAACTTGAAAATACGAGGGTTAAAAATACAGTCATTGGCAAGGTTTCTGAGACCTAGTAGGTGTTCTTCATTCCACGGGATTTGTACTTGAAGAAGCTAGTTTTTGTCTCTGAATTTTCAGATGATCTACTTCATCTCGGGTTTGCATTTGGGTGGAGGTTTCGGTTGGATCTTCAACACCTAAACTCTTTCCTTTCTTCTCATTGTTGACAGCAGCTTATACAACTAACTACAGATTTCCCACAATATGCTGCTGCAGGTGTGATACAGTGCTATGTCATGTGGATTACGTGACACATGAGTTACTCACAGAAGTTCAGGCTCGCTGGTTGACATTTAGATTATTCACCAGTCTAAGGAGTGTAAACCTGAATTGCCAGAAACACAGACGAAGCATGGCAAATGAAGAACATAATTCAAAATATCCTTATGTTAAAGCCATACCATTCCAAGGCCTATTTGGGGATGTCTGGCTACTGCTAACTCTATCCATTTATGCTTCCTTGGCTTAGCCTATTTCCTCAAATTAAAAGCCTTTAGGACTCTTTATGCATTGACCAAAAGCCATGAGAGACTGCACACTTCCTGACAAAAGAATAACTGCACCAAGTACATGTTTTGCTCAGATTTGCATGACTGAAGTCAATCTGGTAACACATCTGACTTAATTGAATATATGCATGGGGTAGGGGTGGGAGAAGCTTCAGCATAGGCCATGAATGAAAAACATAACCAAACAATGGCAGAGTGATCGGGCTGCTCTACTCCAGACACAACAGATATGCAGTGTGGCTGAGTTACAGACACAGCATGGGCTCATAAATATGCTCCCAGCCGAGAATGCGACAGTCATTGCCAGTCACTGAAAGGCTTCGATTCTGGTCCACAGGATGCAAAGTTTTCAAGGGAAAGGTAAGCCAAATGCCTCATTGCCAAACCAAACAAAAGCCCCATGCTTCACAGTTCTGTGTCTAAAGAAAGAACATTTGTCCCCGACAACCTGTTCTCTATTATCTGACTTTGAACGTAAGAGGAGGCTCAGGAGCAAGCTTTTGCTGCCTCTGACGGGGTTGTAAAGAGTCAGTGTGAGCCAAATGGGCATTTCTTCTCCAACCTAACAAATGGAAAAACCGGAATTAAATATGGCAAGTACCTGTACATATCATGGTTCCTGGGTTCTAATGGATTTGCTGCTGACAACATATTTGGTCCTCTTTTAATTGATTCAACACATATTTATTGAATGCCTACCATATGCAGTTCTATTCTGTCCTATAGGGTCGCTATGAGTTGGAATCGACTCCACGGCAATGAGTTTGGTTGTTTTTGTTTTACCATATGCCTGTAAAAAAAAAAAAAAAAGCAGAAACCCATTGCTGTCGAGTCAATTCTGACTCATAGCAACCTTATAGGACCGCGTAGAACTGCCCTATAGAGTTTTCAAAGATTGGATTCAAATTGGTGACCTTTTGGTTAGCAGCCATAGCTTAACGTAGCTCTTAACCACTGCACCACCAGGGCTTCTATAGCTGTTCTAAATGCTGAAGTTACAATAATACCTTGTTGGGTTTCTGGAAAACTTACAAAAGTAGTTTCAGAGTCAGCTGTATAGGTCACGCACGCAGTTGAGGAGACGCTGGTTACTGCCGTGCCTTACCAGTGGGCCCTAACAGCGCAAAGGAGACTCTGACAGCAAACCCAACATCATAAGAGCGTGATGGAAGGTCAGCTGAATATCCAACTGAGTCTGGAAATTAACTGAACTTCAGTTTGCATCTCTGTATGGTAACTTAGTCTGAGAAACTAGGCATGCTGTTCTCAATTGGCAATATTGGCATGTCCCCAATAACTTTACAGTTTAATGAAGAAGATGAGTAAAACTACATTCAACAACAAAGCAAAAATCACACGCTGTGATAGCAAATAGTAAAACAAGCAAGCTGATGCATACAGTAATTAAAGAAGGTCTCTTCCAAGGGTGAACATTTAAACTGAGACCTGAAAAATAAGAAGGAGCCTTGGTGCATCTCTAGCTTTAAAAATCCTATGATGATATGTTTTGTTAACCAACCAAGACTTATTAGAATATAACAAACCACCACATGGATTTTCCTTTAATTTTCATTCTTAAAGCATTTGACTTTGGAGCCAAGAGAACAAAATTTGATTCCAAGCATTGCCACTTAGTAGCTGAAGAGCTTGGACAAATCACTTATCCCTCTCGAATCTCAGCTTCACATCTGAAAATTGGGATATAATATTGTTTTACTCATGCAGCCCTGGTGGCGCAGTGGTTAAGAGCTTGGCTGCTAACCAAAAGGTTGGCAGTTTGAGTCCACCAGCCGTCCCTGGAAACCCTACCGGGCAGTTCTATTCTGTCCTATAGGGTCGGTATGAGTCGGAATCAACTCGATAGCAATAGGTTCTTTTTTTTTTCTTTTTTTCCTCATGGTGAGTATTATACAAGATAACACAGGTGAGAGCACTGTGTAAGCACGGAAGCACTCTTCAGATATTTTTCCTTACCAGGAGCCTACCTTGGATCTAGCAACATGAAAATAATAAGCGTATATGCAGTTAAAGAGAGTGACTTTTTTTTTTTTTTTTTTTAAAGCTCTTTCCTGATAGCTCAGGAAGCTCTGAGTGAGGAAACAGGCCTTTGAAATCCCTGCTTTGCCCATAACTAACGCTTTCAGGCAGAAGCAGAGTTCTCTGGGGAATGCAGTTCTGGATTTAATGGTTAGAGCTGAAAAACAGATCAAAAATGAAAAATCTTTCTCAAATTCTTCCTAACTAATATCTCCTCTTCCTTCATTACCTGTAAGAAAAAAGAGCTCACATTTTACTCATTTTTAAGCCAAAATATTTCCCTTACTTAAAAAAGAAAGAAAAAAGAAGGATCCATCCTTGCCTAGAGATGCTTAATTTTATTTTTGTTGTTGTTTTTGGCAAAGTTCTACTATTTTAGGACTTTACTAAGGGCCCTGAAGAATCTTTCATGAAAAGCATATATGACCTTTCTCAGTGTGGACATTTTACTATGCCAGACATATCATATGGCATTAGATAATAACCTTGTCCGAATACGTAAACATACAAAAGAAGACTATTAGCCCGAGATTGTTTCTAATTCATTAAAATAAAAACAAAACTGTGTCTCTGAAATTAAATGATACTGATTTCAAAGTATTTTTAAAATAATACTGGTACATTGGTGAGATGGAATTCAGGGAAGCTCCCACGTAATGGATTAAAAAGATGCAAATAAACTTTGTGTAACTGGATCCTGAGTGTGTTAAAATACAGCCGCGGAAAAAAGCTCAGTGACAGCTCACCCTGTCATGAACACAAATCACATGTCTGGCCAAGAACAACATACCCATTGCATCAGTAAACGCAGATATATCTAAATCATTCTGACTCAATTACAGAAAGCAGTCAGCAGTAGCAATCACAACGGACAGGCGCTGCTGGCAGGGAGGGCACTGTGCCCTTTCAGCTTGGTAAATGGGTAGCATCTGGCCGGTTAAATTGACCCTTTATGGACTATGAATGGGATATCCAGAGTGGGAGATGGATTCCATTTCATTAGTGACCATAAGAAGAGCCCTGGTTTCTCACCATCAGATGGAAATGCAAAAGTACACTGAAAATGCACCTATTTCTGGTTAGCCTAAGGATGTTGCGTGCATTTAATTTTTTTTAAAAGGCTAAAAACAAAACAAACCAAAACTTCAATATTGTGCTGTGCCCACCAGTGAGGTCATTAGGTATCCTGGCCTTTGTCCAAATCAGGATAATCTATCAAAAGTCCTCACATCAAAATAAACTTTTTAATGATCAAATCAAGCAGACTGCAGACAGCTTTTTAAAATAAAATAAGCCAAAAAATCAACTACCACTAACTAACACAACCCTTTACTTGCTTTACACTTCCCTCTTTACCAACCAGTTGCCACGGAGTCGATTCCAACTCATGGTGACCCCATGTGTGTTAGACTAGAACTCTGCTCCATAGGATTTCCAATGGCTGATGTTTTGAAGTAGATCACCAGGAAGGACTTTCTTCCGATGTGCCTCCAGGTGGGCTTGAACTTCCAACCTTTTGATTAGCAGCCAAACATGCTAACCATCTGCACCACCGGGGTACCCTCCTTACAGGTGATCAGAAATCAAGCTATGTCACGAGGATGTCCCGAAGCAAATGTGGAGTTTTAAAAATGCAAAGCATTATCTCAGGCTTTGAGAGCTTGCAAACTGGAGCAGACGTATATAAAATCCCAGATAACTAAAATGTTAGCCATGGTTTTAACTGATAAGGTGGATAAGAGGGTGGTCTATGAAAATCTGATCAAAGCTAAAGTAGCCAAGGCATGGTTTCAAAAGCGAAAGCCAGGACATTTGGTATACCAGGAGTAAGTTCATAACATAGTATCTGATGACGTACTTGAGCCAGGGGGAAGTTTTCTATGCCAAGAGGTATGCCAAGAGGAGGGTTAAAGGCCTGTATTTACTTTTGGGTGGTAATGAAACTCTTACTGATATTCTTAAGCCAGGTTTTCAACAGATCTTCTGACATTTGACATCAAGAGTAAAGAGAAAATTGGAAGCCTGCTGTCGCAATCATCTGAACCAAAAACCAAACCCATTGCTGTCAAGTCGATTCTGATTCATAGCTACCCTACAGGGCAGAGTAGAACTGCCCCACAAGCCTTCCAGGGAGCGGGTGGTGAATTCAAATTGCCGACATTTTGGTTAGCTCTTAACCACTGCACCATCAAGGCTCCTTAAAATGTTTACAAGGCATTAATTACATTGATATTGTTTCTAAAATGTGTGGCTGCCAGCACAGTTGAACATAACCTCACTAGGATATTGGTAATACAACCTCAAGAAATAGTATTGAAGCCGTGAGAGTTGCACTAATCTGGGCCATTGGGCAGAAGCATTCTGGGGTGTAAGGAAAGAGCCAAACTGAGATGGTCATCTTGATTTCCACTTCCCAAACTAGCAGCATGGAGTGCCTGTGTGGTGCAAATGGTTAAGCACCAGACTACTAACTGAAAGGTTGGTGGTTCCAACCCATCCAGAAGCACCTTGGAAGACAGGCCTGGTGATCTGCTTCCAAAAGGCCACAGCCTTGAAAACCCTACGGAGCAGTTCTACTCTGCTCTCATGGGGTTGCCATGAATTGGAATCCACTCGATGGCAACAAACAACAACAAACTACCAACTCTGCTAAGTAGCAGAGAGAATCCAAGGGCTGGCTTTGTTTTCACCAATTGATAAAATGCTTCAAATTAGTATCTTCCATTCTGAAGTGAGGAAAGGAAGAAACAGAAAGAAGTTGCTAATGACAGGGCTTGGACTACTTAAACTTTGGCTAGGACTAGTGGAAAGGCAAACACATATCAAAAGCCTTAAAAATGCTCTTACTCTCTAACCCATTAATTTGATTTGTGGGACTCTAACCTAAGAAAGAAGCACTGGTGGTGCAGTGGTTCAACACTCGGCAGCTAACAAAAAGGTCGGCAGTTCGAATCCATCCGCTGCTCCTTGGACAAAGTTATCATGATGAAAAACTAAAAGCATTAATTGTAAATTGGTTGTTATTAATATCATATTTACACGAGGGAATATCATATAGTCATTAAATAATATTTATAATGGGAATTAATCACACGCAGAAATGTTGACTAAAAAAGTTGGAGATAAATTATCTATAGTCATTTGAATTATGACAGGGTGGAAATGTTAACCCTGGTTGCCTTTGTAAGAAAATATTTTTTCTATTGCTTTATATTTAATATTTTATATTTTTCTGTACTTTCCAAACTTTGAGGGTTTTTTTTTTTTTAATTTAGAAATTAAAACAGTAAAAGGTGAAGAAAAACAACCAATGCCAGGGGCATTTAAAGTAACTCACTTCAACTATTTCCTACTAGATTTTGATCATCAAATTTTCAGGAATAATAAATTAGTTCTCTTGACTTGAAATGATTAAGACAACTACTTATAGCTTTTACTCAAGAGGGATAAATACACTATGAGAAAGTTAAAAAACCAACCAAACTAAAGTAGGAATGTCCCATGTTGTAAGCTTAATCAGCCTCTTGCTGAAGATGAATAATAAGCTGGATTTATAATCAGACATATATTTTAATATCTAGTTGTCTACTCATTCACTAGGCATATGATTCTGGAGACGTCATGTCATAATAAAATTACCTTTCACTTAGGTTGTCCTTTACATTTTATATAGTTGTTTGTGTAACATTAGATATTTAACCCTCACTTTTTATTGATGAGAAAACTGATACCTCTATTTTCTCATCTATAAAATGAAGTCTTCGAGATAGATAATCTTTAAGGATCCCTTCCAGGTTCAAAATTCTAGGATTTTGTCTAATGCAATCATGTGAACTTACAACTAAAAAGAAAATATTTAGATCATTGTTGTTTGCTTGGTTTATCAAATTTTACCATCCATGCTGACATTAGGTAACTGCCAAATTAAGACATCACTGTTCTCTGTCTGATCAGTTTTAGCACAGCCTATACGGGTGTGCTGGAAAAACATTTCCATTTAATGACAATTTATCTTCTTACTGTTTTCATTCCAAAATAACTGTTACAAATTATCTTTTTCAGATATCAAATGCTGCACCTCTTGTCCTAAATCTAATTTTTTTAACAGCTTAATCACTATCACTTCCCGACTCTGTACTAAACTTTCATTTCTAGCTCTTGCTGAAGGTTATAACATTACGCCAGTATGGTGCTAGCAAAGGTAACTTGGCGATTTAAAGTTTTAATAATCATTTAAAAAGTTATCATATTTTGAAAAACTAAAAAGAAAAATGCAGGGATGAAATTGACAGCCATGAAGATGAATTTTATTCTCAACAAGTTCTCTCAGTTACAATCTCTGAGGACTTTAGGTTTCCAAAGTGGTACATTTTAAACTTGCAAGTACTCAGCAGAAGGAAACACATGGTGACTGATGAGCAGAATTGCATGATTTATAGCTTTTAAACTGTACTCCATAAAGAGAAACAGATCATCGGGCCCTTCTCAAAGAGAATAAGACCATCAGGCACTTCCCAAAACAGAAACTAACGAAACAGGAGTTTAACTGTCTTCTTCATTTCTAAATAGCTTAACAGTCCTTTCTTTGTGGAAGCACTTGGCTACTTTAAAGTAAATCAAACAAAGGAAGTTACAGTAAAATATCCAAGAGACTAAACAGTTTGGCACCAGTTGAGGGAAACATCACGTACAAGTGGGCAAGACGGAGAGGGGCTGGCAGGCCCCTGAAAAATGTTAAAGTGGAAGGATATGCAGGGAAGCACACACACAATTGGCTCAGTGCCTTCAAGGGTGTGCAATCCATTGAATGTGACACAACTTTGCTGTGGCATCATCCTGTGGTTAGTAAGACCTGGGAGCTGAGCTACCTTCCTTCATTTGCTGGGCATACTTTCATTTAAAATTAAAACATTTTGGAACAATAGTACAAGAGCAATATCTTCCATTGGCTTTTCTCTCACAGGTAAGAATAGTATAACCCTTGCGAGACTTTTAGACTGGGAGATATTAAAAAAAAAAAAAAAAAAGAATAAAAAATGGAAACCAAATATTTATCCTATTAATGTGTTGCAATTCGATTTTCAAAATGAGTGTTCTGGATTTCCATTTGACACTTTAAACATTCTTATCTGATTTTTCTTTTACGTGGAGAGATTCCCCTTTCCGTGACTTACGTATCAGATGTTGGGAATGCAAAGCTCCCCGATCAGCCTACCAGAGGAGCAGCAAAGGTGATTTCCCTCTCTTCGTTCCTGTTTGCTTTTTAGAGATTTGCTAACTGGGGGACTTTCAAGTGAATTAGCAAAAAGGTTGGATTAGACGGATTAGAATTCAGTAAAGGAAACAGCTCCATCAATACCAGTGTAAAAAAAAAAAAATTTGTAATACCAGTGTAGATATATTTAAATTAAGCAAGGTAGATTCCGAATCAAATTTATTACGAAGCACTAAATAACTCTCAAACTCTTCAGCTTGCTAAGTTTTGCTAAGACTAGAACCTAAAATACGGAATTACCTTTCAACAACGACAAAAAAAACTCTATTTTTTTCACAGAACGAGTAATTGAAGCAATGCCAAATAAAGAATAAACAGCTTAATCTGCATTTTCACCTTTGTTTGAAGATAAAGTCCATGGAAAACAATCCATGCAGTATTTCTAGGAAATTTTCCTATACTATGTATCGTCACGCTACTCTATCCTATAGGGTCGCTATGAGTCGGAATCAACTTGACGGCAGCGGGAGTGGGTATGTATCGTCACTGAAGCATTAGCTCTCAGTTTTATATGCATGTTGCGTGCACTGCAAAGGCCAAAGTATATGACAAAATTGTTCCAATCATTTGAATGAAAATAAATGTTAAAAGATAGTAAAAATAGCTTCTCTTCATTTTTCTTATTGTGAAGGAAAAAAGGACTTTGGGGGTAGACTAAGGTCCTTTAAAAATGTTTTACTATCTTATCTTAGGTCATGTTAGAGAATTTTAGGAAACAAATCAATCTAAATATATAAAGATATAAAGTGCGCTACCTTCTATCCTCGTACCTTGACAAATGTACCTTTCTAACAGCCAGGAAGGCCAGACTGAATCTAGAATTCCTGAGCTCCTTGGATATGATGGTGCAGGGGGACCTGGTCCACGGACCGTGCTCTGCCCTCTTCTTTTTCCATGCCCTAGCACTGCTAGAAGGAGCCCTGGTGTTGCAATGGATAAGCACTCAGCTGTTAACTGAAAGGTTGGCAGCTTGAATCTTCCCAGCAGCTCTTCAGTAGAAAGATGTAGCTATCGGATTTTGTAAAGATCATAGCCAAGAAAACCCTATGGAGCAGTTCTACTCTGTCACATGGGGTCTTTGTGAGTCAGGATCGACTTAATAGCACCCAACAACAACAACAGCACTGTCAGGGACCTCACGTGCAGGCCTGTGGACACCCTCGGGCACAGCCTGCATGTCCAAGCTCCTCCCACACAACGCTCCTGTCACCCCAAATTACTGTTTCTTGGCTTCCCCTTGGGCCTAAGTGTGTGGTCTCCTGCAGCACACCCAGGGAAGAGGCTCTTACAGGCCCCGGAAGTAGATTCAATGCCATTTGGGCAGAGAATGTGGGAGGTCCTGTAGATGCAAAGTATGGTCTAGAAGGGGGAGCACAAGCTGCTGCCTTGGTCCAACAGACTCCTCACCTCCTGAGTAAAAAGCAGCTGGAGGATGACCAGACAAAGATCCTCTTAAAGCACCAAACCAAAACCAAACCCACTGCCGTTGAGTCAATTCCAACTCACAGCAACCTTATAGGACAGAGTAGAACTGCCCCATAGGGTTTTCAAGGCTGTACTCTTTAAAGAAGCAGACTGCCATATCTTTCTCCCATGGAGCAGCTGGTGGGCTCAAATCTCCAACCGTTTGCTTAGCAGCCGAGTGCTTAACCACTACACCACCAAGACTCTTTCTCTTAAAGCACAGGATTGGGGGAAAATATACCTCTTGCTCTAAGGTTGGTACTGCTCTAATTATATCATTTAATTTGATGCAAAAGTGGCATTAACCCTTTTTAACAATTGGTCACTTGCCTACCACCTTCCTGGCAGAATTATAAGATGAACCTGTTGGCCAATAAGACCTATTCCTTCCAGTTCTGTTCAAATCCAAGTTTTCCCATAGTTATTGATCATTCAGTTACATAGAAAATGATTCACTCAAACATTTGTGATCAGCCTGTTATGATCTCACATTCCAGTGTAATGCACCCGGGGTCCCAAGTGGCTCTAAAAAAAAAAAAACTAGGTTGGTAAAATTGGGTGATTCTTTATCCCCTGCCCCCTAAAGGCACAGCAGTTAATTGGCTTTACATTCACTACTCCAGTACGGCTGCACTTGAAGAACTGGAAAAGTGAACCTGTACGGCCAGGAAGACTCACTTCCCTGTGATGCCATCTGTAGCTGACTTCACGCCGCTTTAAGTGAAAAAAACAACCACCTATCTTTCATTCCTACCTTGAAGGTTTCTCAGCAAACACTATGGAGTAGTTCTACCCTGTATCACATGGGGTCACCATGAGTCAGATGTCACTGGATGGCCACTAACTACAACAACCACAGGTCCTAATACTTTATTTTAAGGAAAATGTTGCTATTTTTCAGGATTACTCTTTATAACAACAGAGTATCAGTTTCTACTGATAGGACACAAACCTTTGTACTACATACAAAATGGCCCTAGGGCAAAGACAGTACATTAGATTATATTAAGGACACTGGAAGGCCTTTGGGTGATAACTAGTACCGTGACTAGTTGTTCAAACAAAGCTCCATATTGAATACCACAACATGTTCATCTTTTGAGAAACATCTAACATGCTGGGTGCAAATGACCCCTTTGACATTCACCTGAAAATTCTAGGCAAGAGACTATGTTTCTTAGTAAAATGGGGGAAGAAACACCCCTCTACCTGCCAGTCACAACTATGCCTCACTAGGATTGTTCTGTGTCTGTCGGTCCTCCCTTACCACTGTGGTTGCAACTCTGTACTTTTCTGACTGCGTCTGTCAGGAAGGAGACAGGAAATTCTAGTCACCCTCACAGCAGCTGTGCCATTCCTCCTATCCTTCTCCAATGACGTCGATTGGCTTTGGTGACACGAGGTCAGGAACTGAGCCACAGTGAAGGTCAGGAAGATAGGTCACTGTTTATGCCATTGCTGGGCTGGGGATCCTGCTGAGGCTATTTGATTTCTTCCTTTCTATACTGTTTCTCTTTCCGTTCCTCTTTTTATAATGCAGAGCCAAAGCATCCTGTTTTCAAAACATCTGACTGTTTTGCCACTGAGAAGCTCATGTTCTGATGCATTTCACTGAAGTGTAAGACAATTCTTCTGATTTACGAGGTGATAAAAGTTGAAATGCAAAAATTAATGAAGACGGCTAAGGGTGCCATCTGTCGTTAAGGAAAACAGTTTTAAGCAAAACAGCTCTAGCACTTCTAACAGAACGTGGGCTGCTAACAGAAGGTTCACTGGACATCCTTTTCATTTTGGAAGGCAATGCCGTCACCTTATAAAATTCCTGCCGGATTGATGTCATCTTGCTATCATTCTTGGGGGGAAGTAATCTATGATATTAACCCACCTGACTGGATTTTTCTCTGATACTCTGGAATTCCATTTGGCCTGTGGTCAGCGTTAAGGGATTTGGGGAACTTGGGCCAAGGAGAAGACTATGTTTTTTATAAGTCACAGGAACAGTTTCATATCTATCACCCTGGGCTCTGAAGTACATTTGGGAAAGCTAGTTACAATATTTGAGTCACTCAGTCCTCTTCAAAGCATGAAAGAGTTAATAACAAAAAGAACAACAAAAATGAAAAAATATATACAGCTGTACCCAGATGAACTAACTATGAAAAACTGTTTGCTCTTTTTCCTCCCCTAGATGCAGTCAGCTCTCTACTATTTGCATGTAGACTGGCACACCTGTAGTTCCCAAATACCCCCAAACATAACACAGACCATCCTATCACCACTCTTAAGTAAGTTCAAGGGTTGTAAACAAAACTCAGTAGTCACTTAGCTGAGAAAAGAGCTACCCAAAACAAAAACCATTGCCGTTGAGTGATTCTGACTCATAATGACCCTACAGGACAGAGTAGAACTGCCCCATACAGTTTCCAAGGAGTGCCTGGTGGATTCGAACTGCCAGCTTCTTGGGTAGCAGCCATAGCACTTAACCACTATGCCGCCAGGGTTTCCGAGAAAGAGCTAGGGACACATATTTCTTGCAAAACTGTTGTGGACATGTTCCAATAAGTTATCATTTATTGAACTTTTACTACAGATCAGATACCTTACTGAATGCTTTAATTACCTCACGACAACCTGTGAGGTAGGTTTCACCTTATCCTTGCTTTCCTGATAAGAAAGTTGAGTCCCAGAGAGATTAAGTAAACTGGCCAAGGCCAAATAGCTAACATATGGGAGTGTCAGGATTTGAACCATAATTTTCTGATCCCAAAGACCATGTTCTGCACATACTCCTTCTATAAAACATCTTCACACTCACTTCCATGTCTGTAACTCAGATATGTGCTGTGGCTTTTTTGTTTGGTGCTGATAAGCAAGACATGACCAAATAAGACTACACAGTGGTGATGACGGTGGTAATGATGAAGACAGTAATGATTATGTTTTTAAACAGCAACTTGGTTGGAAAGCTCAAATAATTTCAAAGATATTTAAAATCGAATGTGGAATTTTATCTTTATCACAGATAACTCAGTTCCTCCAAAAAACTAGTTTAGATCTATTTCATTTTGGCGGACATAAAAAATTCTCGTTGCATTATATCATAATCATATGTCATATCATATCATATGTGCCACACACCATGGTTGAAATTACACAAGCTCTACCTGAAATAATTATCTTCTGAATGATCAAGACTTTAAAAAAAAAAAAAAAAGGTAGCTAACTAAAAAGAGATCTTTTTAAAAACTAAAGTTGACTTTATCCGTCACTCTGGACACTATGCATACACTGGATAACCACTTTGCCGTGCTACTTTTCCACTGTAGATCTAGAAAATAGGTGATGCTACATGTCTTCTACCTGAGCTAAGTGTGTCAGCATTAAGGTTTAGCCCTTTCTTTAGGAGTAGCACTACTCAACTTTCATTGCTTCCTGCATACCACACCATAAAGGAAGAGCGGAAGCCTGAAGTGATTGGAATTCTCAGCAGGACCTACAATGTCCCTGGCCTCAGAACCTTATTAACTACTAGGCTGAATATGAAATTACTTTTAGTAAAACTGCAAGACAGACAGATGGACAATGTCTAATTTCAGCACTCCAGATGCAAACCTGATTAGATTGCTACAACTCATCAACACTCAAACCGAAAAATAATAGCCATTTGCAGTTTCTCAGTGAGTTTTCTTTTTCTCCTCCTAGAGGGAATTGCCTACTTTACCTTAGTGACTCCAGAAAAGAGTTCACCATGTCCTCTGTGAGACACCTGATGAAAAACTACCTCCAAATATTGGATCTATATCTTGGCATGGGCGTCAGTGTTCACAAAATGCAGAGAACAGAGCAGTTGTTAATATTTCCAAGTAGGCTAAAGCATGTGTGAAAACCCCTTCTACATAGAGTTCAATGTGTTTTGGAGAAGTTACGAAGTTCAACTTGAGAGGATGGGGAAGCAGTTGGGTGAGTTTTACAACAGCCTGGAAAATCCCTGAATTTAGCTTTTAATTTAGAGCTTCAGGAAAAAAAGGCAGTAAGTAGTTAAGCTCAAATGTGTCCTTGTTTTCTCTTTTTTCAAATTGAACTCTGAACTAAAATTTCAGAAAGTGACTTATTTTTGCCCTTTTAATTAATAACCAAAAGCAATGAATTCTCAAGTGAGAAGAGCACTCCTCTTTCAGGACGGCACTGAGTTTTTTTTTTTTTTTTAAGGACTCATTGCTTCCTCTGCTCAGATCCTTTGAGCAGGAGCCAGCAAGCCTTGATGGAAGGTGATACTTTCAACCCCAGGAAAGAGGGAGGAGGTCCGCACATTCACTAGTAAACCTAGGGCTGGAGAGGGCATGTTGGCAGGTGTGCAACAATCTCTTCCCAGCCCCAGAAACATAAGACACCACCTCAGGCTAGACTGATGGGGACTCTGAAACATGCACTTACACGGGTACAGTACTAAGGCTTTCCATACATGTATGTGTACACATACATATATACATATACATATGCATATACATATATGTATTGTTGTTGTGTGCCGACTCAGCGGCCCTACAAAACAGAATAGAACTGCCTCATAGGGTTTCCAAGGAGTGGCTGGTGGATTCCAACTGCCAACCTTTTGGTTAGCAGCCTGAGCTCTTAACCACTTTGCCACCAGGGCTCCATATACATATATATGTGTATATATACACATACAGTTTTAAATTCTCCAAGGAAAAAATACAAACGAAAAACAATGACTCTCACTACATAAATTAGCACTCCGAGTCCAGGTGTTAATTAAACAAATGATATAATGATGGGTAATTAAAGCGCTTCAACAGTAAGTTTTGTCTGGGGATTGTAAATAAAATCATTTCTTTGCAGTATGGCTGAAACTCAGTTTCAAATTATTCCACTTTGAAAACCAGCAATCTTTTAAAAAATAACTTTCTTTTCGGGACAAGATATTATTGTCACTTTTTATCATAGGTCATGCCAGCATCACAAAAGAAGTAATAGAAAATCCTAGAATGTCCTTCTTCTCAGAAGGAATTTATCAATCTTCAGAGCCATTCTCTCCCATTGACTGATGGAGGTCAGATTATTTTTTTGGTCAAAATATCTATGTGACACCTAATTGCAATGTAACATGTTATAAATTTTACCCTATCGATTCATTCATAGTTTAGCTTCCTGGCAATTATTTTTTTGGTGTAGTGACTTGTAAGCTCTCACCTTATACATATTCCAAGTACAACATTTAAAAAGAAGTTTGATTACTGTGAATGAAAAGCTTGCCGTGGATCTTAAACTTTTGCTGTAGCATTAAAATACAAGCAAAATATGGCTCTTTGGAACAGAATATTCTGAGAGAAATCGGCAAACATATTCTTATGGTCGCGGTCCCTGGTGCACTTCTGCTACAGGCGGAGGCGAGGGGAGCTGGGAGCTCCCCAGCGGTCCCACATTAATGAATAAAACGGTCCTCTCTTACCTTGTTAGAAGCCATCTCACTGACAGAGCGGTAGGTCTGTATGGTCTCTAGCTGATCTAGACACCAGTCTAATTCCTCCAGCGTTTCCATTGCTAATTTTTGATAAGATTCTTCTGCAAACAAACACACAGACATGTAGTTAGGCTGGAGCGGCTGCAGACTGTCCATAGCCGAGTCACCGCTGACTCCGCTGATCACGGCGCTACTGAAGGTGCCACAGTGCTCCTTCATTATTTGCGCCGCAGACTCCTTCCTTCCAGCTCTCCACCAGGAGAACAAATCACCGTGGTGCTCTGCCTGAGGTGGCTGGTGTCAAGTTTTCACCCCTCCTGCCGGGATGAGGTGTCAGTGATCTACCAAGAAACTTCCTCTGAGGAAGAGGGCGGGGGAACCGTCACTTATAAGCTCTTCTGCATAAATGTGCCCTAAAACTAAAAGAAGCAGTGAGGAGTTTTCTCAGGCTCTCTCTGCCTTAGTCATCCCGGGGCTCTTTGGGGTTCGTGATGTCATTTCTGAGTGCAGTCTACAGAAGTGAAGAAAGCGTTTTCTCATTTTGTTTTTCTTCTGAAGGAAGCATACAGTAGAAAATTTGGGGCGGGGGGGAGGAAAGAGCATTTGGCAATAACGGTGGAAGGCTGGGCAGTCTTTCATTCCCGGAATGTGTTAATGTTGGAATAACTTTTAATTCGGCAAACACTGACCGGCGCAAGTAAGAAACTTCTCTATTCCTCCCCTCCCCTGAAGCTTTCCTTTAATTAGGCTCAAAACGAGGTCTCTCCAACAACACTTGAAGAGAAACTGTCTGGGGTTTTACGTGAACACAGTTATTGGCCTGGGAGTCTTGAGCTCTTGTTACACTAAACAAAGCTAAAACTTCCCTTCTGCGAGTGCCAGGATCAGAGGGAAATTCTGAACCGGACTTTCAGGTGGAGCCAGATGTGAATGCGGTAGATTTCCAGTTTGATTTAAGCCGGGGGCTCTGATTTGTCACTTTAGGAATCTAGACTTTCTGGAAAGATTCTCAGTGGTCCATACCAAATATATATATTGTTTTTCAGATCATATTTTTGTTGGATAACTGATACTCTTTTTAAATGGCCACAACATGTCATTCCATACCCCAAGGTTTGTGAGTCTAAACAATACTTCAGGTTATTGATTTAAGAACCCAATGTTAATAAACATTGAGTTAATTTTTATAAATGTTCCATGAATTAATGATGCTACAGACAGCCAGTAAAAAGCAATCAGTCTGTCCCTCCTAAATGCCTGTTTTCAAGGGAACAACATCTATTAACTCTACTAGGCTTTCTGGAAAACAAGTACATATAGGCACTAATACAGTTAAAAATCTCATTTGGAGTTCTAGTGTAAACAAAAGGGTACACGCATTCCTGTCAGATTTAGAATGCATTTTTTATACGTTTATACAGACCACATAGCTTTTCACGATTATATGAATAATTTTATGTATGTGGCAGATTCTTGAAGCAGAAAAGGGAATAAACAGAAGAGTGATTTCAAGAGACTGGAATCACTTGGCCGCGAAAGCACACTTCAAAGAATAGGTGTTTTGTTTGCCCCCAAATGTGTCAATGCTTCAAGATAAACAGGGGTTAAAATTCAATATCCTGTACGTCATACTTAAAAAGCCACAAAACCACTGGAAGTGACTTCCTCCATTTTTTTTCACCCCTCAGAAAATGTGCAGACAAGAATTGAAGTGTTATTAGCAAAACTCATTTCAAGCCAGAGTTGCACATACCTTCCTTCCTTTATTCCTTCTCAATTTTGCGATGCTGCCCCAACAAGAAGAAGCTCCTCACTTACTCTTTAGTGCTTCAGAGACACCCCCTGCCTCCTGTTTCCTTCTGAAAGAACACTTCTTCCCAGGAAGTCTTTTCTGAAAGGACAGAGTCCTCCCATCCTCATTCCCTGTCTCTAATAAAAGAAAAAACACCCAACCACTTCCCAACTACTCAGGTTTTACTACCTTGGTGTCTTCCACATCACCACCTGTGGTTCTCTGTAACTAAGATCAGGCAGTGGGGAGTAAGCAAGTCATTCAGAGCCTTTTGAATTGGCTGATATGCAAAATGACTGTAAGATGATATGTCACATTTCTCCTTCTTTAAAAGGAAAAAAGGGATCTGATTTCCACTCAAGCTTGACGAAGGAAATACAATAATTGGAACAGCAGAAGCGCTAAAAAAGAAGGGAGACGATTCAAAGGTAGACCAATTCAGTGTTTCCACCACAGCTTGTTCATTGTCTGTATTACACAAAACAAGCACACCTATCCTCTAGACTTGGCACAAGAGTGAGATATCATTGTCTGGCAATAGATGTGACAGAATCTCACTCCACTGCCCTTTCTTATTCTGGTGAACCACAATATTTTTCTAAGCAAAAATTACTACATTTTGAAGATATGAGGATTTGTCACTTCCCAAATTCTTCATCAGCAGTCAAGACTTCCTTTTTGTCCCATAGCACATGAACGTGCAGATACATCTGGCATAGTCTTCTTATCGCAGTAAAACTAGGTAAAGAGGGGAGTATGGAGGGACATCAGAGTGGGCTAAGTATGGGGGGCATCAAACGCTTGCCACTTATGGGGGGCACGAGTACTGCCAAATAAAATCCCAGTGTAGCTCAGGACTGGCCTTCACTCTGCAACGTCTAGCTCTGGCACCAGTTCCAGTAATTGTACATAGTACCAGTAAGCCAGTTGCTGTGGCACTGATTCTGATTCATGATGATCCTGCGTGTGTCACAGTAGAACTGTGCTCTGTATGGTTTTCAGGGGCTGATTGCACCTCTGGGTGAACTTGAACCTCTAGCGTTTCAGTTAGCAGTCAAGTGCATTAACCGCTTGTACCACGCAAGGACCCTTGGCACATGGTAGAGACTCAGTAGATACTTGGAGGAGTGAAAAGTAAAGAGCCTACCCAAACAGCCTACAAATAGTTGGGCACCTAGATGCTGAACGGTACGTCTGTAGTGCTGTGGAGTGAGACTCAAGTATTTTGACTTTCTGTTTTACCATTACCTGGACCTCAGTTTCCTACATTTGTAAAACAAAGAGAAGAATATTTGCCTCAGATAAGCATAAAGGGTAAAATGAGGTGAAGCATATACAGTGCCTGATAGGGTAGCCAGTTTTTAGTAGGTGATCAATGCATTGGAGAATTATTAATGGCAATCAAAGTAACTCAAAGCCCTAGCATTTGGGGGTGGGAAAGAGTGTGGTAAGGATTAGGAAGGGAGATAACAGAACTGCATATTCAAGAAGAGGTTTTACAGTCAGGGTCAGCTATGGAATTTCAGGTCCCAGCGCAAAATAAGCATGCAGGGCCCTTGTTCAAAAAACAGGAAAAAAGGCTCTGTTAACAGTACCCAAGTTTGAAGCTTTTTCCTTTCGTTTGTGGTCTCTCTGTCAACCTGTCACAGTGTTTTTGATTTTTGATAAACTTTATATTTTAGAATAGCTTTTGATTTACATAAAATTTGTAAAGATAGTATAGTTCCTGAATACCCTACACCCTAAGTTCCCCCATTGTTAACATATTACATTGCTACAGTGTATTTGTCACAATTAATGAATGACATGGTGTGTTTTATTTGCCATTTAATATCTTGTTCCCTCAGGTATGGAGACACTTGTGGGGTGAGTACAGACCCTCACAGGAGCCTGGGGACCCCTACTTCACGAGTTGGGGTACAGGTACAGTTCACCAGCTGTTGGGTTCCCACTGGACTGATGCACTGTGGCCTAGCTGGGATGGGTCCTGGGGAAGTTGAGCCAGGCAATTTCCTTTCTCATGGACCCATTGTCCCAATATACAACAGACAGGTGACTTCTAAGGGTATTGCAAACTCTATGCAGAGATGTGCTAAGTACTTGGATCAGTGGTAGATGAGTGGCTGGCCCCTGCTAAAACGTGGCCTCCATTGGCCACGTTTCAGCACTGCAGACCTGGGGTGGAGATGGCTGCTACTGTGCTCTATCAAGATATTACAAGGCATGCACGCCTAACCTGAACCCTCCTTATACCTGCACCCAGTCCTCTCCTGGAGTATGGGAAGCAGTAGTGGTCATAGGGTAGGGACAGGGAGAAACAGGCTGGGCCATTCCTGGGGTTCCAAGAACAGGGGAGCAAATGGCCAAGGACCCATCTACGGGAAGCAGGCAGGCAGCAGGAGTTGAGACAGCACATGACCCAAGGTTCTAAGACACCAGTGTATATACTCTTTAGTTCCATCAGACTTCACTTACAAAACACAAGATAAAATTAATTAGAATTTCAAGGCAGAGACAATAGAGCAACAAAGCCCAAGTATGAGGCCATTCTGAGCATGGGGTCCTGTGCAACCACACAGGTTGCACACCTATGAAGCCAGCTTTATTTCCCGTCTTACAAAAGATCTCTGGGAAGGAATAATGCCTAACACCACAGAAGCAAGTCTCAAAGGTCAGGGTGGGGGGAGATAAAAGCAGGTAAGGTGACCATGGATGGGTTATGCTGTTGATCACAGTTGTCAAAATTTTCTGAAGGAGACGGAGCAGGGAGAACTAGCCTCCCTTCTTTTCCTCCCTTCTTTCCCTATTTCACTCCACAAGAAAGAAAATTTGCTTCCTTCTGCAGGTCTGGTAGGTATTGCACTAGACCTTGAGAAACAGGAAGAGAGAACGGGTGAATAATTATAATTAATAATAATCTGGTAATAATATATGGCATTCAAATAGCTCTTTTCTCAAAGGAGCGCCAAGCACACCATTCATTAGTTCTTGCAACCTCTCTGTGTGACAGGCACTGAAGAGGTATGATTATCTCTGAATTATCTTCAGGGAAAAGCGAAGAAGCCAGAGGTTAAATGATTACAGTAAATAGTCTCTCTTGGACTCCTCTCGAGAACCCTATCTTGGCCTACGAAATGGAGTTCAGCCCAGTTCTGAAAAGGCATCTATTCCTGACAATGCTGCATTGAAAGTCGCATCCTACCCTTGGGTCTTTCCTATTTAAAATTGTGAAACTGCTTTCCTAAGTGTTGGCATTTCTTGAGTCTCTCCTTCCCTTTTCTGATCCACCTGACAGAGATCTCAGCAAATGGAGGCTGGGCAATATTTAGTCAGCAGACCTGGTAGGGTCTCCTATGTCTTGCCTCAGGGGGTGACCTCAGGCAAGATACCTAAATTCTCTGAGACTGCGTCTTTATCTCTAAAATGAAGGTGATAATAATACCCTGATCTTACGAGAAGAGTAAACAAGGAGAACACATAAATAAACCAGACTATAAACCATTAAGTGTTTTGTAATTTCATAAATATCTCGTTTACTATTACAGAAGGGATATTGGTACCTTGTAGAAAAATAGAAAAAAAAAAAAAAACAGAAGCAAAAATTCGAAATAATAAAAATGTCACATTTTTACCAAGCAGAGATGGCCATTGTTAACCCTTTTCTGCATATCCTCTTATATGTTTGTGTGTGGACATAGATATGTATGTAATAAAGAGATCATACCACATAAATTTCACGTAATCTATTTTTTTTAGTCAATGATCCCCACTCTTCCATTTTAATAATTTTTCAGTTCATCTAATACTTAGGCCATAATTCAATTTCTCCAGTCTTTTTATGCCTGTCCATCAGAAAGGTATGCATGTTAGCAGGGAAGTGTTGGGAAGAGGGAGAGACCCAGAGAAGGGTAACGGGAAAGCGTAATTAGAAACCTCTGCCTGGCCACAAACAGCCAGCTGCTCAGAGTTTAAAAACATGGGAACAGATTCGAGCAGTCATGAAGTCAGTAGCCCAGCTGGTGGTAACAGACCTCAGGTGCCCTAAGAACTGGCCCTGAGCTCAGTGCAGGGAAGTGTGATCTAGCGTCTCACTGATGTCTGGGGAAAGCGAGGACAGAGGCCCTTTACATATTTGATATCATTTAACTTTGAAGCCCTAAGTATCATCACTCTTATTACAGATGAGAAAACTGAGGTTCAGAGAGGTAAGTACCCTGCCTAAAACAACATATTTGGCAAGTGGAAGCATTACAATATACCCAAGTCTTTCTGGTTTTCCACGAAGGAGTTCAGCAGATAGTCTCATCTAGAGAAAGCCTTGTTGGAAAAAAAAAAAAAAAAAAAAGCAGGATTTCTAAAAACACATTTCCTTTCCTTTTACCGAGACTATAGCAGTGGGGCATCCCTGGTGGCGCAGTGGTTAAGAGCAGTTAGACTCCACCTTGGAAACCCTTTGGGGCAGTTCTACTCTGCCCCATAGGATTGCTATGAGTTGGAATCGACTCGACGGCAACGGGTACAGCAGCGGGTAGCAACAGAGTTTGAGTCTCACAAAGCTGAAAAGCAACAAAAAGATGTTGGTTTTCATGTAACATACACTAAGATCATCCTAAACCAAACCAAGCCAGATGGCACTGAGTCTGATTCATGGCGGGTCCACGTGTCCAGAGTAGAACTGTGCTCCACAGGCTTTTCAACAGCCCATCTTTTGGAAGTAGATCAGCAGGACTTTCTTCCACCCGCCTCTGGGTGGGCTTGAATTCCTAGCCTTTCAGTAAGCAGCCAAGCATTTAATCGTTTGTGCCACCCAGGGACTCCTACAAACTGAAAATTCAATAGAACATGTTGGAGTCTGACTCGGCTATTTTTAAATCCTGACTCTGCCATTTACTACCAGTGTGATTTTAGATAAGGCTGGCTAAGGCTCCATCTCCTCATCGGTAAAACAGGCAGATAGCACGAACTAGCTGTGAGCGTTAAGTGAATCAATGTGTGCCAGGTTTGGTGCAGTACCTAGCACGTGGCAGGAGCTTTCTGATCCCTCCCCACCACCTTCTCCCTGGTCCTGAGGGTAGATTGCCAAATATTTGATAGCTGAGTCGGGTGGAGTCTTGTCCTGACCCTGGGGAAGTGAGTACATATAAGATGGCCGTGAAATTCTACAATGCCCTTCCCACAACATGACCTCAGATCATGGTACTTGTCTTAGGTTAGCATTTGTTAGTTTTCACTTCTAAATTGTGTTGTTGTTTTTAGGTGCCATTGAGTCAGTTTTGACTCATAGCAACCCTAAGTACAACAGAACGAAACACTGCCCAGTCCTGCACCATCCTCACAATCGTCTAAAATATAGACCTAGTGTATCAATCAGCTTTTACCCAATTCTGACTGGCACACCAGGTCAGTGGCACTGAGACATAGAAAGTTGTGCCAAAAAGCTGTTTGTTCATTCATTCACTCAATAAAAATACACTGATAGTCTAAAATGTGCCAAGCCTGTGGTGGGTGCTGGGGTTGCAGCAATGAATGAGGTACCTCAAGAGTGACACAGTCCACTGCACCAAATGATTTTAAGGAACCCCCTTTCCCATTTTCCAAAATGGTCAGTCTATGAAGCTAGGTGCCATATCAGAACCACACCCCCATATATAGGGTCTTTACAAAAATTAGAAAAAGTGCCCCCTTTGGGCAGGCGTATTCCTTGGGCAGAAGGCTTGGGAAGTGATGAATGGACAGACTTGCAGTTCCCTCACCACCCAGATGGATATCTTTATTCAGTGCCCAACCTGCACAGTGACCGTAAGGAATGACCCAGTGCACGTCAAAGTGGGGAAAGCCAGCATGGAGTTTTCCCAGCAAGACAGGGATGGTGTGGTAAAAGCAGGACAAAGAACAGGGGATCCAAACAAAGCCTACACTTTTAACCTCAAAATAAAGCAAATCCTTAACACTAAAAGGGAAACATCCTTCTAGTATTCTCTGCTTTCAGCCAGGATCCATCTGACATCAGCAATGATATCCCTCATTCAGCATCCTCTTCTGAATCCAGCTTGAATTTCTGGCAGTTCCCTATCGATATACTGCTGCAGCCGCTTTTGAATGATCTTCAACAAAATTTTCCTTGCATGTGATATTAATGATATTGTTCAATAATTTCTGAATTCAGTGTGATCACCTTTCTTGGGAATAGGCATAAATATGGACCTCTTCCAGTTGGTTGGCCAGGTAGCTGTCTTCCAAATTTCTTGGCATAGATGAGCACTTCCAGTGCTGCATCTATTCGTTGAAACATCTCAGTTGATATTCTGTCAATTCCAGAAGCCTTGTTTTTCACCAATGCCTTCAGTGCAGCTTGGACTTCTTCCTTTATGCCATTGGTTCCTGCTCATATGGTACCTCATGAAATGGCTGGACATTGACCAACTCTTTTTGGTATAGTGACTCTGTGTATTCCTTCCATTTTCTTTTGATGCTTCCTGAGTCATTTAATATTTTCCCCCATAGAATCCTTCAATATTCCATTCGAGACTTGGATTTATTTTTTCTTCCGTCCTTTCAGCTTAAGAAATGCAGGGAGTGTTCTTCCCTTTTGGTTTTCCATCTCCAGGTCTTTGCACATGTCAGTATAATACTTTACTTTGTCTTTCAGCCGTCCTTTGAAATCTTCTGTTCAACTATTTTACTTCATCATTTCTTCATTTTGCTTTAGCTATTCAACATTCAAGAGGAAGTTTCAGAGTCTCTTCTGACATCCATTTTGTTCTTTTCTTTCTTTCCTGTCTTTTTAATGCCTCTTGCTTTCTTCATGTATGATGTCCACAACTCATCTGGTCTTCGGCCGTCAGTGTTCAACACGTCAAATCTATTCTTGAGATTGTCTCTAAATTTGGGTGGAATATACTCAAGGTTGTACTTTGGTTGTTGTTGACTTGTTCTAATTTTCTTCAGTTTCAACTTGAACTTACATATGAGCAATTGATCGTCTGTTCTGCAGTTGGCCCCGGCCTTGTTCTGACTGATGATATTGAGCTTTTCCATTGTCTCTTCCCACAGATGTAGTTGATTTGATTCCTGTGCATTCCATCTTGTGAGGTCCATGTGTTTAGTTGCCGTTTATGTTGGTGAAAAAATTCTATCATGCGATCTCCGGCATCATTTCTATCGCTAAGGCCATATTTTCCAACTACCGATCCTTCTTCTTTGTTTCCAACTTTCGCATTTCAATCTCCAGCAGTTATCAATGCATCCTGATTGCACGTTCCATCGATTTCAGATTACAGAAGTTTGTAAAAATCTTCAATTTCTTCATCTTTGGACCTAGCGGTTGGTGCCTAAATTTGAATAATAATCATATTAAGCGGCCTTCCTTATACGGGTATGGATATTATCCTATCACTGACAGTATTGTACTTCAGGATGGATCTAGAAATCATCTTTTTAATAATGAATGCAATGCCATTCCTCTTCAAGTTGTCGTTCCTGGCATAGTAGACCACATGACTGTCCGATTCAAAATGGCCAATACCAGTCCACCTCAGCTCACTAATGCCTAGGATATCAATTTTTATGCATTCCATTTCATTTTGAGGACTTCCAATTTTCCTAGATTCATACTTCATGCATTCCACGTTCTGATTATTAATGGATGTTTGCAGCTGTTTCTTCTCATTTTGAGTCATGCCACATCAGCAAATGAAGGTCCCAAAAGCTTGACTCCATCCACATCATTAAGGTCAGCTCTTCTTTGAGGAGGCAGTCTTCCCTAGTCATCTTTTGAGTGCCTTCCAACCTGAAGGGCTCATCTTACAGCACTATATCAAACAACGTTCAGCTGCTATTCATAAGGTTTTCACTGGTTAAATATTTTCAGAAGTAGACTGCTGGGTCCTTCTTCCTAGTCTGTCTTAGTCTGGAAGCTCAGCTGAAACCTATCCACCATGGGTGACCCTGCTGGTAGTTGAATACTGGTGGCATAGCTTCCAGCATCACAGCAACACACAAGCCCCCACAATATAAGAAACTGACAGACATGTGGGGGTAAACGTGGCTAGGGTGGTACTATTCACCTATTTACTTGGTGGTTTGGCTATAATTTTTTTCCCTTAAAATTAGCAATATCTTTTTTTTTTTCCACCATAATTTACTGTGTTCAAAAGTATATATTGTCTTTCAATGAATATTTGGTAAGTGAAACACATCTGTATTACAGTGCAATACTTCAAGAAGACATGCTGTTTTAACTTTGAGTAAAACATTCTTATAACAAATCACAGGAACTTGAGAACACTTAGGCACACTGTAACTCAATACTTCCACAGGCAAAGTTTATAAGCTCTACGTGGTCTTTCTTTAGGCAGGGCTTTGTTAATGTGTCTTTATAAATATGGAACTTTGCAATTGCATATAACTGCAGTACCACTCAGGGTGGATTCATGGAAGAAGAAGTTTACAGCCCCCAAGGGAAATAATAATGAAAAGTAGGTCATTTTGATGACGATCTCTTTAGCAAAATCCTCTAAGACTATAAGTTAAAAAAAGAACTTCAGTCACAACTACCTTTTGAGTATATAACTTGACAGCTTACCAAGCACTTCCACTTGCATATCTTTTTTTTTCCCCTTGAAAAATAAACTCTTTGCGATAGAAATTTTTATTATTGTTATTACATGTACTTTCCATTACGCAAGTAAGAAAATTTAGGCTTGGACATATTTAATGATTTTCTCCAAGTCACATAGCAAGGGAAAGAGACAGAGAGAGAAACAGTTGGATCTAAGTTCTCTGATTCTAAACTTCATAATCTTTTTTTGCTAAGCCATGGGGGTTGTTATAAACTTAAGGATTGTGTTGGTATAAAAGAACAATGACATAAGAAAGCTATCAGAGTTGGTGACAAGTTGCTGACAATTGTTTTTCCAACAATTTCAATATATAATATACAAAAAATATTTATTAAGAGTATATAATAATGGTTGAAAGCTTGGTCTCTAGAACTAGACTACCTGGGTTCATATTCCAGTTCCACCACTTATTGCTATGTAACTATGAAGAAGTTTCTTAAGTTTTCTGTGCCTCTGGTTCCTCATTCATATGAAAATACTAATAGCATCTACATAATGAGTTGAGGGAACCCTGGCGGCACAGTGGTTAAGAGCTATAGCTGCTAACCAAAAGGTTGGCAGTTTGATTCCACTAGGCACTCCTTGGAAACCCTATGGGGCAGTTCTACTCTGTCCTGTAGGGTCACTATGAGCTGGAATTGACTCAAAGGCAACAGTTTTGGTTTCTTTTGGTTTTAATGGGTTGTAGAATTTAATTAATCAATAAATGAATGCACTGCTTAGGACAGTGCATGGTATATTTTAAGTTGTTGCTAGGTGTTGTCGAGTCAATTCCAACTCATAGAGACCCTGTGTACAACAGAAAGAAATGTTGTCCAGTCCTGTGCCATCCTCACAACCTTTGCTATGCTTGAGCCCATTGCTGTAGCCACTGTGTCACTCCATCTCCTTGAGGGTCTTCCTCTTTTTTGCAGACCCTCTACTTTGCCAAGCATGATGTCCTTCTCCAGGGATTAGTCCCTCCTGATTACATGTCCAAAGTGAAAAGAAAAAAAAAGTTTTTTTTTTTTTTCTTTTTACTTTTAGGTGAGACAAAGTCTGGCCATCCTAGCTTCTAAGGAGCATTCTGGCTGTAAGTTTTTCAAGACAGATTTTTTGTTCTTCTTGAAGTCCATGGTATATTCAGTATTCTTCACCAGCACTGTAGCTCATAGGCATCAATTCTTCTTTGGTATTCCTTATTCATTGTAAATACCAAAATAAAAAAAGCCAAACCATTTGTCATCAAGTTGATTGCAACTTATGGTAATCCTGTGTGTTGTGTAGTAGAATTGTATCCCACAGGGTTTTCAAGGCTATGACCTTAAAGAAGCAGATTGCCAAGCCTTTCTTCAGAGACACTTCTGGGTGGGTTTGAACTGCTAGTTTTTTAGTTAGTAATCAAAGTTCTTAACTGTTTGCACCCTCCAGGGACTCCTTATAAATACCAGATAAATGTAAATGTTGGCTATTATTTGTTGACTATGACAAAATAAATATTTATTTAATGAGTGGATTTTTTTTAGTATCTACTATGTGGTAAGGGTTTAGTGGTGACTAATATAGGCTTGGTTTTTACTTACTTGATGCCTGTATCGTACCAGAAAAACACAATTAATTGCACAAAAATTATTTAGTTGGAATCAGGAAAAAAGCTGTTAAGTATAAAGTGCCATAAGAATTTATAACAAGCATAACAGGGTACTCAACCATCTGGGAAGTGTAGTTGCATTAAAGAGAATGCAGGGAAGACTTACCTAGGAGAGTTATGAGGTTGGAATGAATAAGGAAGAAATGCATTCTAGGCACTGCAAACATCAGGGAATATTCAGTGAACTGAGAGAAGTCTCATATGGCAGGAAGCTCAAAAAATGTCAATAACTGGAATACCCTGGTGGTGTAGCAGTTAAGACCTGCAGCTGTTAACCAAAAGGTTGGCAGTTCAAATCCAGCAGGTGCTCCTTGGCACCTACCCTATCGGGCAGCTCTACTCTGTCCTGTAAGGTCGCTGTGAGTCAGAATCGACTCAACGGCAATGGGTTTGGAATATCTGCGACAAAAGGAAAGGGGCTTTTGCTACCAAACAGTATTAGGACACAGTGCCAGGAATTCTTGTTCTTGGTTCCTATTTTGCTAATCTCCAAATAAACATATTCCTTTTGCTGATTTACTCAATGTTAACAAATTAATGAGCTCTAAATTTCTTGTGCAGCAATGTCTTGCTTAGATTTCTAAGTTGGCTAGTTTTAATATGGAGACACTCTGCCTCTCAAGGAAACGTCTGCAAAATCACAAGCAGGCTTTTTTTTTTTTTTTTTTGCCTCTCACTGAGCAGCCATATTTAGGTACCTTACTACAGGCCTCTATGTACCAAGTACTACTAGAATCTCAAGTAGATAATGGCAGTCAAATCCACTCATTAAATAAATATTTATTTTATCATAGTCAACAAATAAGAGCCAACATTTACATTTATTTGGTATTTATAAAGAGTTCCTGGAGGGTGCAAGCAAATTTCAGAGGCAGCAGAGATATATTTTTCAGACATGTAGGGGGAAAGGAGATCAGGAAAGTTTTGGAGGTCAGGTAAAGAAGGATGGGCAGAATTTTAAGAGATGGAGATATGAGGCAAGGCAATGAACAGAATGAAGGAAAGTATGAAAGTTGAAACATTATAGACTGTTCAGTTCCACTTGGTTTGGGCATATAGAACAGTCCTGTGGCTAGAATTATAGCCAGAATGCTCCTTAGAAGCAAAGGTGGTGAAACTTAGTCTCACATACTTTGGACATGTTATCAGGAGGGACCAGTCCCTGGAGAAGGACATCATGCTTGGTAGAGTAGAGGGTCAGTGAAAAAGAGGAAGACCCTCAATGAGATGGATTGACACAGTGGCTATAACAATGGGCTCATGCATAGCAAAGGTTGTGAGGATGATGCAGGACTGGGCAGTGTTTCTGCTGTACATAGGGTCACTATGAGTCAGAACCTATCTGATGGCACCTAACAACAACAACAACATAGTTAGAATGTACCATGTACTGCCAGAATGAACAAATCAATTTTGAAGGAAGTATAGCAAGAATGCTCCTTGGAAGCAAGGATAGGGAGACTTCATCTTACTTACTTTGGACACATCAACAGGAAAGATCAGTCGCTAGAAAGCGACACCGAGTTTGGTAAAAACCCTCAATAAGATGGATTGACAGGTTGGCTGCAACAATTACGACAATGGGCTCAAACATACAAATGATTGTGAGAATGGTACTTGACAAGGCGAGATTTCATTCTGTTATATATAAGGTGACCATGAGTTGGAGCCAGCCTGATGGCAGCTAACAACAATTTGGTTAGAACACTGGGTTTGAATAAAGGAATAAAAAAAAATTTTGAAAAAGTAGGGTGGTAGATCTTGGAGAGTTTTTTATGCTACTTTAAAAAATCTGACTTTATTTGGCAGGTAATGAGGAGTCATTGAAAAACTATTCAGCAGAAGAATGGCATGCACAAGGTGGTTTATAAATATCTTGATATCTTTGTATCACAGTGTGTAGAGCACTTTCATATGTGTAATCCTTTTTAATCCTCATCATACCTTGTGAAAGAGGTATTACTCTATTTTATAGAGGAAGAGACTGCAGCTCAGGAGTTTAAGTGTCTTATTCCAAATCCCATAGCTAGTAAGTGTAGAATCTACAGACTTGATTCTAGGCTTTCTGACTCCAAGTTCAGTGCTATTTCCAACACAGTGCAGCCTTTAAGAAGATGAATTATTGACTTCATAGCAGAAAGTTGGAAGAATTACAGGATGGGGTAGAGAACACACATTTGGTAAATTATTAATATCAGGGATTATATTTTTGTAGCAAAAGTTAGGAGGTTAAGAAGTAATAAGATCCCAAACTAATGGCAGTCAAATTCACTCATTAAATAAATATTTATTTTATCATAGTCAATAAATAAGACCCAACATTTACACCCAAGATCTACTGAAGCAAGCTCTCCAGGGCGGGTTCTGAAAATTTGTTTTTTATAGAATTGTTTCAGACGATTCCCATTCTCGGCTAGGCTTGGGGGTAACGTCCCTATCTGAGACTTCCATTTTCAACATTCTTCATTTGTTTCCCTGAAAGTCCTACCTCCTTAGTGTGTCATGGGAGCTGATGACCCGGGGGAGGTTGAGAAGAAAGACAGGGAATAAATAAGAACACTATTTCCTTCAGTGGAAATAACCATTCAACTCAGCAGGGCCCCAGCTTCTTGAAATCTTATTTTACCCAAAAATGTGGACTGCAGTGGTTTAATTGTTGTTGGTAGTTGCCATCCAGTCAGCTCCAACTCACAGTGACCTTATGTATAACAGAACTAAACTTTGCCCAGTCCTGAACCACCTTCATGATCCTTTGTATGTTTGAGTCCATTGTTATGGCTATTATGTTAATCCATCTCATTGAGGGTTTTCAATCCATTTCACTGAAATCAGAAATTTTCAGAGCCAAAACAGATGTCCCTCCCCCCTGAAGAATTTCTTAGCAGACATTTAAGCAACCCAGGGCCATGTCTGAAATGCGAGGAGTGGGGATTTAAGGGCATGCAGAAGTGGTAGGGGAAGGAGGAAGAAACATTTTAGCAGGAGCCTCACAGGCCATTGAGGTGATTTATGGGGTTTGGCATGTTTCAATAAGAACCATTCAATATGAATGAAGACAGAAAGAATAAAGCCAAGTGACTGTTTCTGGGTTGGGGTTTTTGGTGTGTGTGTGTGCTGTGTGTTGTGGTAAGAAAGGCTAACCCTATGTTTTCTGCAGCTGATGTAGGTAGACAAGCAGTTTCTTTATGTGACAGATTCAGAACTTCCAACTAGCATACAACGAAACATAAAATTAGACCCCAGGTTTCATGGCAACCCAAGTCCACACAGTAGCAAACAAGAATTGTTTGAGAATGAAAGAAGCCAGTGCTGTGTATGTCACAGCTCGCTAGCTTTCCTTTGGCCAATTTCTCCTAATTTAGCAGTACTTCCGTTCCTGCCCTAATTTCCCCTGGTTTATAAACTACGTCACTTAACTGAACTCAGCCCCAGACTTCAGAAAAACAACATTTAGTGCTTCAGCAATGGTTTTCTTGGCATTTCTACGCTCTGAAGAATTTTACTTAATTCTGCTTTGTCCTTTTTATTCTTGAAGGATCGTAGCTATCAGTTGTGCTTACTCTTTCCCTGTTTCACCCTTTCTAATGGTATAATGCGGCGTCTGTTTAAATGTGATTAAAGATTTCAGTGTTTTGTTTAAATCAATATTTACTGGCGAAATCCTGCCAACCTAAATGTGCAGGCTGGGTAGAAAATATTGGCTTAAATTAATGTCCCCCTGAATACTCACATACAGACAAGGACTGTAAATGTTTTGCATGTCATTGATGACATTCTGGCCTCTTTTTGCCAGCTTTACATGTATTACGATTATATAACACAGCTGCAGAACAGTCTTAAAGTTGAGATAACTTTTTTTTTAAGTTGTTTTCTTATTAGCCACGAGTTTTTGTTTTTGTTTTAGCGATTCTTCGGGCATTTATCACACAATGTCACGTAATCTAGTTTAAAAGGTTTCCTTGAATTATGAGAATTCGTATTATTTAAGTAATAGTAAGCAAGAGCACCCCGATCTCAAAAAAAAAAAAAAAAGATTATACCACAAAGCTTATTTCAGAAACATAGCACACATTTGGAGATTGCTAAGTGAGTCTTGTTGAGTGATGGCTTTAAGAAACATTTACTGAATTAAATTTATTCGCTGACTGCGTTTCTTGAATGAATGAATTGCTGCTACACTTTGAATGAATTTCAAATAGTTGTAGTTTGGATTAGAAATTATTTTTCTGAAGCTGAATAGTCCAGGCAGCCAGCAGAGAGAAGGTCCCAGCTAGCACCTGGCAGCCACAGCCTCAGGAGAAGAACCCGAGAGGGTAGAGAGTGAGTGAGGTTTACGTGGCCAAGGCTGAGGACCAAGCCCTCAGTGAAAACTTTGAATTGCACAGTTCCCATACCGCATTTCCTCTTAGGTAGGGAGGGCTGGGTTTGAGATGAGGAAGGGGGAGTGACTCATCTATAAAAAAGGGCACTGAAATTGCTAATGGTAAGCCCTGAACAGTGCTGGGCAAACAGCAGGCATTTAATAAATGCTTGCTTTCTGAGAAGGTGATATGAGATGCATTAGCCTAATGTAATTTGTGGGATTGAGTGTGGAATTTTCCAACCAGGACTTGGGGCAGGAACAATGTCTATGTCCACTAGTGATAAAATCCTTTTTTTTTTTTTTTAACTTTCTCTACCTCCAAAAGCTCAAGAGCTTGTGCACCCAAAACTGGAAGGATGGCTAAAAAAGATCATGTTAATCATAGCAACCATCCATTGAGAGTCCACTGTTCACATAATATCTCTAATCTTCAAAACAACGTTGCAAGGTAGGTTTTATATCATCAATTTATAGATGAGAAAATGGGGTTGAAAGGAAATGATGGGTGAGGTTGAAAAGGTGGTTTGGTTGTTAGGCTTAATGGCAGTCCCAGGAGGGGACACAAAGAAGCAATGACACAGGAGTGTGTGGTCCAGGAGGGGAGCAGAAACACTTAAGACACAGAACTAAAGCTGCAAGGGCAAACTGTGGACTGCAAGTCGGATCATCAGAGAAAAACCCGGAGCAGCAAAGGTGTGTTTGTGCTTGAACAGATCCCCCCGGCAAAAAAAAAAAAAAAAAAACCCAAACCCATTGCCCTCGAGTTGATTCCAACTGAGAGCAACCCTACAGAACACAGTAGAGCTGCTCCGTAGGAATTTCAAGGCTGTAAAATCTTTATGGAAGCAGACTGCCACATCTTTCTCCTGTGAAGCCACTGGTGGGTTCAAACCACTGACCTCTTCATTAACAGCCAAGTGCTTAACCACTGTGCCACCAGGGCTCCTGCTTTGAACAGAGCAGGTGCTTAATACATACTGTTTACAAAGTGCACTAAACCAAATGGAATTAAAAGCTATGTGACAGTTATCATAGGAAGAAAGCCATGGAGGTCAAAATGAAATGTAAAGCATTGAAGAGAGATTCGAAGGAAAAAGTTTAGTGAGTCAGAGAAGGGTCAGATTATGAAGTCAGGAAGAGAGTCTGGGTTTCTTGCAGAAACAGTAAGGAGCTATTCTGGTTCTTGAGTAGGGGAAAGGCATGGGGAAAGAGGGAATTTAGGACAATTAGGCTGGTAGAGATATGTAACATGGCTCTCTGTGGGCAGGAGCAAGAGTTAGGGACCCCAGGAACACCCTACTGCAGAGATCTATGATGAAAACAATGAAGGCTAGGATAGGCGGTAACAATAGGATGGAAGAGAAGAGTTCCATTTTAAGCCATGTCTGGAAGAAAAATAAAAAAAGAATATATTTTCATAAAATATGATGTAGAGAAGATTTGAGAGAAGGTGTCCAAAATTGCTACCAAGCTTTGAAATGGGATCCAGAGTGGAACTACTAAGAGATATGAGGGCGTGGGGAACATGTTAACTTGGACCATATTGAGTTTGATGTGATTTCTATATGGTTACAAGGATTTGGGATGGTCTCTAGGGAGTGAATGCAGCTCCAGGTATGGCATCGCTGCAAAGGATTATGGGCTAAGTGTTGTGAGCATACACTACCTGGCTGTGACTCTCTAGGGCATGTGCCCCACCTTCTACTTGGTTCCTGGAGAAAGGTCAGTGGCAAATACTTATAAAAGATTCCCCAGACTACCTCACCAACTCCTTGCTCTCCTCCACTCCCTCCTTCCCCATTTCCTCAGCTCTCAGTTGCCACACACTCAAAGCAAGTCTATGAGTGATATATGTCTTGGATGGTTTCCAATTCTGCAGGGCACTAGCCTAATGAAGGAGGTTTCTCTCTCCTCAACATCTGCAAGGCACCAAGCCAATTTCTCCAGAATGGAAAGGATCATTAAAGCCAGAAGGAACCCTAAAAGCTTACAGACCTTATTTAACACAATTTCTTTGTTAACAGGTGAAGGAAGAGACAAAGGCCAGAAGGGAACTGACATCTCCAAGGTCACACAGACGTTCCCTCATTGACGCAGCAGGAACCAGTTTTGAATTTTTACAGAACCTGTTGTTGCCACTTCACTGTGCCTCACCTCTGACTGGCAATGTTTGAAGTACTATTTAATTTAATTGGATGCTTAATAGGTGTCTGTCCCTAGGTTGGCTCAGAGGATACCAAGAAGGGTAAATATAACAGTCACAGCTCTGAGAAGCCTACAGCCTGGAAACACTCTTTTGAGAATAGAAGTAATTACTCTTGCTCCGGTGGAGGTGTTGGCGATAGCTTCCTGGAGGAAGTTATGCCTTGGCAGAGTTTTAAAGGATGAATAGGAGTTTGCCCAGCAGGTGAAAGAAGGTAAACGCATTCCAAGCAGAGGGAACAGCTTGTATCAAAATAAAGGGGTTAACACTCTATGGCGCTTGGGGTTATTACAAGGATTTAGTATTTTATGGCAATTGACAGAAGAGGAGGGACAGTTGAAGAGGCAGACAGAGCACTGCAGGAATTAAAAACAGGGTCAAAAAGCAAAACAAAACGTAAAGAAGACGTCCGCAGGGTGCCTGTGTGATGCTCTAAAGATTTACAGTCAGAACCAGAGATATGTGAAGTGCTACAGAGCAGTAAACTTAATTAAAAGGGCCAGATAGTAAATAGTTGAGGCTCGTGGGCCATATAGTCTCTGTCGTAAATACTCAACTCAGCCATTTTAGCACAAAAGCAGCCATATACAATGCATAAGCAAATGGCTGTGGCTGTGTTCCAATAAAACTTTATTTGCAAAAACAAGTGGTCATCAGATAGGTCATAGTTTGCCACCCTTTGCTATGCAGACATCCTGAGACCCTGAAGTCCCTCTCAACACCTGTAGTAAGCAGAATAACGGCCTCCCTAAGATGTCCACGTGCCTGCAACCTGTGAATATGTCACGTTATATGGCAAAGGGGAATTAAGGCAGCAGGTAGAATTAAGGTTGCTAATCAGCCGGCCTTAAAATAGGAAGATTATTCTGGATTATCTGTGTGGGCTTAAAATAATCATAAAGTTTCTTAAATGTGGGAGAGGGAGGCAAAAGAGTCAGTGTCACAGTGATGAGATGTGAGAAAGACTTGACTGGCCATTTCTGGCTTTGAAGATGGAAAGAGCCAAAGAACATGGGCAGCTTCGGGAAGCTGAAAAAGTCAAGAAAACGGATTTTCCTCTAGAGCATTCAGAAAGATACACAGCCCTGCCAGCACCTTGTGTGTTCTTAAACCACTAAAAAAAAAACCACTAGGTTGATGTAATTTGTTTCAACAGCAATAGAAAACTAATACAATACCCAGGTGAGCTTTGTTTCAACAGCAATAGAAAACTAATACAATACCCAGGTGAGCTAAACATTCTGGAGAAATCCAAAGCTCCAGAATTAAGAACACAGGCTCAACATCCACTTCAGCGTCTAGATGAAAAGGGTAGGTTAAAAAAAATCTGGATTTGGATGTGGGAGAAATTAGGCAATGCTTTGGAGGATAGTTTATAATAATACGGAGCTGCTTGTACACTGATAGGCTTTATGGACACCTGGTGAAGTTTCAGAAGTATTGAAATGAAATTTCCCCATATTCGTATTTCTCCAGGGGCTCCCACATATACACATTTGAGGGTTTATATCTAAGGAAAGAGAACTTCCGTGCCTGAGTGTGAACGAACACAAAAGTCCCAGAGTAGGTCCTGATGTGCAGTACTCAGAGTGGGGAAGTGGGCTGTCAGAAATCAGCCCCTGACTTTCTATTCCGCTGGCATGGGGCCACCCTCTCCCCTCCCCCCCCCCCCCCCCGCTGTGCCACTGTACCATTTACGTCATGGGGAATGCAGGTTGCTACTTTGAAATGTGTGTTAACATGAGGGAAACGAGAAATGATGCTGGTGACATTTGGCAAAGGAGATAACATTTCAAAGTAGAGCTTGAGCATGCTGGCACCTATATCTTGTTAGGGGTGACTTCGGAGATTTCTGCTGCTAGGCACCCACTGAGGTAAGTTGGTCAAGACGCCCCACCCATATCTTTCCAGTAAACTTTCATGGCTGGGGGTGGAGGCCGTGGGTTCTAACCTGAGTTCTACGCTGTAAACATCTTGATAGCAAAGATCTCCTCATAGCACCTAACATAGTGTCCTGTACTCTGGAGAGGAGCAGTCATTGCCTGGTAAGAAATGAACTGATTGGGTAAAATTAAGGAGACAGCAAAGGTAGATCTTGTTGTAACAATGATAATTCTCATAAGAAAGTCAAAAAACACACTTCAATTTAGAGAACACTCACATACATACATTATCTCAAATTACCCTCATAAGAAAATTATGAAGTGGGTATTTTGCTGATAAAGGGAATGAGTTTCACATTGAGTTCCATAGCTAGTAGCTGGAAACGCTAGGCTTGAACCCAGATCTTTGCATTCTTAGATTGGAGTTCAGTGGCATCCCACAACTATTCTGCCTTCCTTCATCTTTCTGCTAACATTGAGTATGTACTATGCACCAGACAACAAGGTCCAAGGTCTCATGGATACGAAATTAACTAACACAAAGTTCTAGATCTGAAAAAGATAACAGTTTAGCAGAGGACGCAGACATCTAAATGTGTACATTCTGATGCAACCTAATACTAAGACATTTATAGCATAGTGCCAGGCACTATGCTACGGACTTCATACACACTATTAATGTCTACAACAACTTTATGCTTTATGTTATTATTGTCCCCTTTAACAGATAGGGAAACATAGGTTTACAGTCATTAAGTAGCTAGTGTCAGTCATAATCCTTACATTTTTTCCTTTTTTTATTACTTTTTTTATTGCTGCAAACTATATATAACATAACATTTACTATTTTAATCATTTAAGTGTACAATTCTGTGACATTAAAAATATTCACAATGTTGTGCAACTATCGTCACTATCCATTTCCAAAACTTTGTCATCACCCTTAACAGACACTCAGAACCCATTAAGCAATCTCATTCTCTCTTGGCTCCAGGTCTCACACTCTTAACCACTATCTTCTACTATCTCCACACAAACACTAGCACAGGGTTCTATTCCAGGGGCAGTGAGAGAACAGAGGAAGATAGATTGACTATTCAGGAAGCTGGAGAAGGCTCCCCTGGAAGTGGAACATGTACATACGCTGCAGGACAGAGAAACGAACCAGGTCATTTAAAGACTCTCTTGAAGTTTGGCCCCCGGTACTAAAAACCAAATATGAAAAGAGGGTATTCCAGAAATTTAATCCACTTAAACGTGTTTTTCTGAGTAACTATTAGGTGCAATGCATTGTCTCAGGGACTCCATGAAGAATAAGATTCAAGCCCAACTCTTAAGGAGCTAACAACCCTGCATTTGCACTGATAGTAGAGGTGAAGTAGCCTTTTAAGGGCAGTGGGGAATGGAAGAAAGGGCTCCAATTGGGAGTTGGGAGACTTGAGTTCTAGGACCAGCTTCATCACTGATTCAGCCTCAAGAAGCCTCTCAGCCTCTCTGAGCTTCAATTAATTCTTCAGCATTGAAATGCAGTGCTAGAACAGATGATGTCTAGGGGTCCCTTTTAGCTCTGATGTCCTATTATTCTAATACTTAGCAAAGGGGTACAGGCAAAAGGCTTACCTGGTAGGGTAGTGAAGAAAAAACGGAGAGTAGTTCACCTCATCAGAGGACCTCCCAAGTGAGGCCCCTTTGGCACCTGAATCCTGCAAATGCCCAGCAGTCACATGGTGTGGGCTGCCAGGGTCTAGGCCTGCTCTTTATTGGCACCCTGACAAGAGTTCCCTTGAGTAATGAAATCACAGAGTCGTGAGAGAGTTGGAAATGTACCTCAGGAGGTCAATATTTGGCAGATGCTTTTTTTTGTATATCAACAACACTTATGGCTGCTTGAAACTATTATATTATTGTTTTGTTATTATTATTTAATTATGGTAACCAACGCTATTTGTTGAGAATAGTCTGTATGCAAGATACCATGAAGAGTGCTTTACTTACAATTATCTATTCCTCTTGGCAAATCTAAGCATTATTATCTCCACTCGACAGATAAATCTGTGGCTCAGGGAGGTTGAATCACCTGAGGGCAGTGGTGGTTCAATGGTGGAATTCTTACCTTCCATGCAGGACACCCAGCTTCGATTCCTGATTCCCAGCCATTGCACCTGATGTGCAGCTACAACCCTGTCCTTCAGTGGAGACATGTATGTTGCTATCATGATGAACAGGTTTCAGTGATGCTTCCAGGGTAAGAGTAGGAAGAAAGGCCTGGTGATCCACTTCTGAAAATCAGCCAATGAAAACTCTATGGATCACAATGGTGTGATCCCCAACCAAAGGTGCACACAGGACTGGGCAGCATTTGTCACCATGGCCAGGAGTCAGAGGATGACTCCACAGCAGCTAATGACAACGTCAGTTAGGTCATATAGACACCGCTAAGTGGTAAATCTCGTACTCTATCCATTACTGTCTGGCTTCAAAGCCACAGCTCTCCATCCCCCCGCTAAACGTTTGTACAATCTGTAATGCTCCAATCTGGGTGACCTGCAATTAGCCACTGAATAGGACGTACATCTGGTAAGAATCACACCATACTCTTACCTTACAATTTGCAAATTACTGTCTCATCACCTGATTTTCACAGCAGCTCAGGGAGGTAGATGGAGCATTATCTTCATTTTACAGAAGAAGAAACGGAATCTCAAGGGGGGTTAAATATCTTGGAGGTTTCATAAACCCACTTGCTATAGTAATCACGGAGTCCCTGGGTGGTGCTAACGGTGAAGTGCTCCACTATTAGTGGAAAGGCTGGCTGTTGGAAACCACTCAGAGGCTGCCTGGTAGACAGGCCTGGTGATCTACTGAAAAGCCTTGAAATTCCTATGGGGCAGTTCTAGTCTGTACACGTGGGGCCAACATGAGTCGGCACTGACTCGATGACAACTAACAATAACATACTAATCACGTACTTGTCTAAGATTTCCAACCACTCTGGAACATCATTTTTCAGAACATTATGTTTTGTGTCTTAAACTGCATCCACTTATTTATACTTATATTTCAGAATAGTTAACACAGGGCCTTCCGGGAGAGATATTACCAAATAGCAGCTGGTGTTTCCTTAAATTTTCCTCCGGGATGAAGTGTATGTCATTTCCAAACAACTGAGAATAGTGCAGTGAATACTAAAGTCTCAAACCATCATAATGACACAATTTTCTTCTTCCAAAATGCCAGTACATCATTGAACTCCATTCCCTTTACTGGGTTGACAATATATATGTAAATGGCATAAAACATTTTGAACTTTCTCTTCGTAAGGCTGTATGCAATAATACAGACCACGCAGAACTTTCTCATAAATGTTCTACACACTATCAAAGTAATTTCAACATAGCTTTATAAATATAAGAAACACATGTGTCAAGTCTCTTTCCCTTTCTACTCCCTCCCCAAAGGCACAGAAAGGAAATGTAAATAATCTTTTGTTTATCTGCCTCAAATAATTTGACTCTCTTTCCGTTAGAAAGAGTGGTAGTTATTTCCAAGGTTATGTTAGCGGTTAAATCAATTGGAAAATTTGCCACATGCAACAACAGAGATGCATCTCACAAATGCAAATATTGAGTAAAAGAAACCAGATGTCAAAAAAAAAAAAATACACAAAAAAAGTATGATTCAATTTATATAAATTCAAAAACAGGCAAAAACTAATCCATGATTTCAGAAATCAAGACACTGGTTACCTTGGGGTATTAGTGACTGGGAGGGGACTAGAGGGAATCGTCTACATTGCTGGTGATGGCCCATTTCTTGGTCTGGGTATTAGTTACATGATGTGTTCATTTTATGAAAGTTCACTGACTTCTACATTTGCGATTGATGCACTTTTCTCTCTGCATATTATATTTTCAATAAAACATTTCTGGAAAAAATACATTAGCTCTCTAACTTCTTGAACCTTGACATCTATAACTAACACCTTTATTTTCTCACTTGTTTCACTTTGGACCTTACCCAGTGGTGTCACTAAATGGGTGCAGGGGATGCAAATTATACCAGGTGACACTGTCAGAGGGGGTGACACCAAAATGACTGTCTATAAAATTTTTGTGCAATGTTTCAGCAGAAATTTATAATTCTTTATAAAAAAAATCCCTGTAGTTAGTTATAACAACGAAAACATTTTTTGTAAGCCCAGCTTACATGTATCAATATACCTACGAGGCTAAAACTCTATGATAATTTACTTTTGGAACCTTATAATGTGCTCCTGTCAGAGCTGTCATTATTATCCAATTATGATGACACTTCGAATTGCGTGGTTTCGTCTGTACAAGCTACAAGTACATGCTCTGGTTTTCGTCACTGCCCGTGTTTTCATAGTTGTTGATTTTGTCAAATTTTCTGGTGTTTTAGCTACAATATTGTGGTAATTAGCATGGGGGGGGGGCATGAGGCCACTGACCTTAAAAATAAACCAAAAAAAAAAAAAAACCCACTGCTATCAAGTTGATTCCAATTTATAGCGACCCCACTGGGTTTCCAAAGCTGTAAATCGCTACAGAATCAGACTGTCACATCTTTTTCCTGTGGAGTCCCTGGTGGTTTCAAACCACTGACTTTTTATTTAGCAGTCCAGCATTTTAACCACTGAAAAATGTACTAATTCTAATTCTGAAATTCCTTATCTAACCTCAACCCCTTATCTGCCTAATCTTGCATTTCCTTCGTGGCTATTGGAGACAACACCAACATGACCTGAAGAAGAAAAAGCTTGGCCATTTACAATGGTGTGTCCTTGACCAAGATGTTTGCTCAGTCAGAGTTTAAGGCTTTCTACCTGTGAAACTAGGGTAATAATGGCTACTGCATAAGGTTATGATTACTTACATTGAGGATTAAATGAAAAAATGTGTGCAAATGCCCAGCTGAGTAGCTGGCATAAAGATATCCTTGGGAACCTGAGCTCAGCACGATATCATTTCTTTAACTCTCTCCCTCCACATTTGCCCAGTCAGCTTGGCTCTTTACCTCAAGTAAACCCCATCAAGAGTAATATTAAAAAACCACTCATTATCACTTGGAAATTCCTGGGAAACCTATGCTGTCCTTTTTTTTTTTTTTTTCTGTCTGCTTGCATAGTTGAAAAGTGTCAACACTAGGTTAATCAGGCCCACCAGAAACGGACTGCTCTAACCTCAGAAACCAAAAACCAAACCCATTGACATCCAATCCATTCCAACTCATAGTGACTCTACAGGACAGAGTAGAACTACCCCATAGGGATTCCAAGGAGTGGCTGGTAGATTTGAACTGCCGACCTTTTGGTTAGCAGCTGAATTCTTAACCACTGAGCCACCAGGACTACACTCTAACCTCAGCTGGGCCCTAAACGCAGTTTTATTATCTCCCTACTGATTCTACAGGAATCAAATCGACTATATCCGTGGAAAGAGACAATGAAGAAGTTCAATGTCTTCAGTCAGAATAAGGCCAGGGGCCAACTGTGGAATAAACCATCAATTGCTCCTTTTTAAGTACAAGTTGAAGCTGAAGAAAATTAGAGCAAGTCCATGAGAGCCAAAATATGACCTCGAGTATACCCCACCTGAACTTAGAGAACATTTCAAGAGGATTTGATGCACAGAACCCTAATGACTGAAGACAACAAGAGTTGTGGAATGACATCAAGGACATCATACATGAAGAAAGCAAGAGGTCATTAAAAAGACAGGAAAGAAAGAAAAGACCAAAATGGATGTCAGAAGGAACTCTGAAACTTGCTCTTGAGTGTCAAGTAGCTAAAGCAAGCAGGAGAAATGATGAACTCAAAGAGCTAAACAGAAGACTTCAAAGGGCGGCTCAAGGAGACAAAGTATTATAATGAAATGTGCAAAGACCTGGAGTTAGAAAACCAAAAAGGAAGAACACAGTCTGCATTTCTCAAGCTGAGAGAACTGAAGAAAAAATTCAAACCTTGAGTTGCTATACTGAAGGGTTCTACAGGAAAAATATTGAACAATGCAGGAAATACCAAAAGAAGATGGAAAGAATACACAGAGTCAATGTACCAAAATGAATTGGTCAATCTTTAACCATTTCATTGCTGTTGTTGTCGTTAGGCGCTGTCAAGTCGGTTCCTACCCACAGCAACCCCATGCACAATAGAATGAAACACTGCCCGGTCCTGCACCATCCCCACAATCATTGTCATGCTTGAGTCCATTGTTGTAGCCACTGTGTCAATCCATCTCATTGAGGATCATCCTCTTTTTCGATGGCCCTCTACTTGACCAAGTATGATGTACTTCTCCAGGGACTGATCCCTTCTAATAACATGTACAAAGTATGCGAGAGAAGTCTTGCCATCCTTGCTTCTAAGAAGCATTCTGGCTGTACTTCTTCCAAGGCAGATTTGTTCCTTCTTTTGGCAGACTGTAGTATATTCAATAGTCTTCACTAACACCATAATTCAAAAGTGTCAATTCTTTCTCGGTCTTCTTTATTCATTGTCCAGCTTTTGCAAACATATGAGGAAATTGAAAACACCATGGCTTAGGTCAGGCCCACCTTAGTCTTCAAGGCGACATCTTTGCTTTTTGACACTTTTAAGAGATCTTTTGCAGCAGAGTTGCCCAATGCAACGCGTTGTTTGATTTTTTGACTGCTGCTTCCATGGGTGTTGATTGTGGATCCAAGTAAAACAAAATCCTTGACAACTTCCGTATTTTCTCCATTTATCATGATGTTGCCTATTGGTCCGATTGTGAGAATTTTTATTATCTTTATGTTGAGGTGTAATCCATATTGATGGCTGTGATCTATGATCTTCATCAGTAAGTGTTTCAAGTCCTCTTCATTTTCAGCAAGTAACGTTGTATCATCTGTGTATCACTGGTTGTTAATGCGTCTTCCTCCAATCCTGATGCCCTGTTCTTCTTCATATAATTTATAATTCAGTTTCCTGGATTATTTGCTCAAAATATAGATTGAACAGGTATGCTGAAAGGATACAACTCTGACATACACCTTTCCTGACTTTAAACCATGCAGTATCCCCTTGGTCTGTTCCAATGGCTGCCTCTCAATCTATGTACAGGTTCCTCATAAACACAATTAAGTGTTCTGGAATTCCCATTCTTCACAATCTTACCCATAATTTATTATGATCTACATAGTCGAATGCCTTTGCATAGTCAATAAAACACAGGTAAACATCTTTCTGGTATCCTCAGCTTTCAGCCAGGCTCTATCTGACATCAGCAATGATATCCCTGGTTCCACATCCTCTTCTGGATTTGGCTTGAATTTCTGGCAGTTATCTGCCGATGTACTGCTGCAACCACTTTTGAATGACCTTCAGCAAAATTTTACTTGTATATGATATTAATGATATTGCTTGATAATCTTTGCATTCTTTCAGATCATCTTTCTTTGGAATAGGCATAAATATGGTTCTCTTCCAGTTAGCTGGCCAGGTAGCAGTCTTCCAAATTTCTTGGCATAGACAAATGAACACTTTCATCACTACATCTGTAGGTCCCATAACTCTAAAATATTTACTATCTGACCCTTTACAGGAAAAGGTTGTTGACCTCTGATTTATACTAATATAATGTGTTGACTTAGCTAAGCTGGAACCATATTTTCCAGAATTCTCTTCCTTGTAAGGTACTTGAATATGTTGACACAAGAGATATTTGCATGATATGTGGAAGGCAGATATAGGGCAGCAGCATTTTTTAAACTCTGAAGGTTGATAAAAGGTGCCAGACACCATAGCAACTCGTATACCTCACTAACCTACTGGCTAATGTTATTGGTGTGTGATAGCACCCAGGCTGCCACTACTCCTCTAGCACCTTCCAGATCTTCAGGTCTTGAACCAAGTGTGTATGCAGCTCTATGAAAGACTAGCTGCTTCTTCAGTCGCCGGTGACATTGAGGTTGGAGGTGGTGAGAAACAGATCTGGGCTCCAGTTTTCCTCATGGGTTTCAGTTTTTATCTGGGGTTAGTTTGTTCTCGTTTTAATCTGGTCTGAGCTTTCCTTTCCAAGTGCTCCTCTGGATGGCCTATACTGACTTCAAGTTCAACACCAGACACAGAGGCAACAGTGTTACATAAACTTCTCTACCAGCCCCCAAAATTGCAGATCTAATCCCTAAAAGATAAATCCCTTATTCTACATCATTTGTAGTGGTTCTGCTTCTCTGATCAAACCTCGGCAGATTTAGCTAAAAACCATAATAGCTAACTCTTATTGATCACCCACCCACTGTGCCAGGCAAGGCTCAAAGTGCTTCCCATGTGTTAACCCTAAGTCCTTACAACCACCCAAGGGTACAAAAAAACAAATCCATAGCTGTCTAGTCAATTCCAACTCATAGCGACCCTATAGGGCAGAGAAGAACTGCCTACAGGGTTTCCAAGATTGTAAATCCTTACAGAAGCAGACTGCCGCATCTTTCTCCCACAGAGCGGCTGGTGGGTTTGAACTGCTGACATTTTGGTTAGCAGCTGAGTGCTTAACCACTGTGCCATCAGAGCTCCTTTCCACCCAAGGGTGAAACTATTTCCATTTCAGCCATGAGGAAATTGAGACACACAGATTACATAATTTGTCCAATGTCACAGAGCTAAAACGTGGTAGAGCTAGATTTTGAAGCCCAGTGGTCTGGCCTCAGAATTCATACTATTAACCAAGTGCTTTACTGCCTCTTATTACATAGCAAAGCAGTGCCAGAAGTATTCTTTGCAACTATTATCCCATCCTCACAATAGTCCCCAGAGGAAGGCATTATTATCCCTACTTTGTTGTTGTTGTTAGGTGCCACTGAGTAGGTAGCAACTCATAGCAACCCAATGTGATGGAGTAGAACTGCCCCATAGGGTTTTCTAGGTTGTATCCTGGGGTTAAGAGCTGTGGCTGTTAACCAAAAGGACCAGCAGTTCAAATCCACCATCTGCTCCTTGGAAACTCTGTGGGGGCAGTTCTATTCTGTTCTATAGGGTCGCTATGAGTCAGTATCGACTTGAAGGCAATGGTTTTTTGTTTGTTTGGTTGGTTGGTTGTTTAATCTTTATGGAGGCAGACTGCCAGGTCTTTTTCCCTCAGAGTGTCTGGGTGAATTTGAACCACCAACCTCTCAGTTAGCAGCTGGATGTTTAACTATTGTACCACCATGGCGCCTATCCACACTTTACAAGCAAAGAAACGAAGGTTCAGAAAAATGGAGAAATTCACTCAAGAACCATAAAGTTGTAGAGCAGGAACCCAGAGGTTTCTAACTCATAAGCCTGTCTGTTCTGTTAACCACCGTGCTCTTGCTAGGGAAAATGGCAAAGAGAATCAACTAGTGGCAGAGAGAGCCATGTGGAAGCTACCATAACAATCCAGGCAAAGGTCTTGTGACCCTGAATAAAGCTTGTGGCATTGGAAATGGAAAAGAAGGTGGGATGGATGTTTGATAATTTATGCAACATGAGATTAGGGACTGCTAGTGCCCAGTATAGCATCTACCACAGTGCAGGCAACTAATATTTGTTTATAGAATGAATGAAATATTGAGACAGTACTCAAGAATAAAGTTCTCCTAAAACATGTCATTCCTCTCCTTAAAATTATTTCTTGGTCTTTGTATTTTTTTTTTTTTCCCAATGGCTGCTATAATAAATTATCATAAACTTAGTGGCTTTTTAGTGGCTTAAAACAACACAAATTTATTATCTGATGGTTTTCTAGTTCAAAAGTCAAACATGGATCCACACACTCCCTGTACTTCAAACCAGTCAGCCCCTTCTCTCATCTCTAGCCTGCATGAGCTAGTTCAACAAACACCACCTCTAGGCTCAGGCGTCTACACACCTCCTGCACTTCAGACCAGTCAGCCCTTCACCTCTCTCATCCTTAGCCCTGTGGGCTAGGTTAATGCGTGCCAATGGGATATTCTAAACTCAACCCATCTCTTCATTGCTGTGCTGCCCCCACTTCCACTCATTGAGTGAACATAGGTGGTCACCACAAGCAAGAATACCAGACTGTCTACTCACTGGCTCCCTTTAACTTCCAGTCCTAGAAAGGGTTCTTCTTATGGGCACTGACTTTTCCTGTCTCAGTGTACCCAATGGCAAACCACTCGCTCAAAATTCAAAAAGCCAAACAGTCATTTTTTTTTTTCCTGCAGGTTCTTCCTTCAAATGTCAATCTACTATTCTCTCAGCAGTCTGGGTAGGTCTGCATGTCCTTTCAGATGCAAATTTTCCTGAGTCGGGCTCAGGTTTCCAACCTAAGCCCCCGTACTCTATGCATAGGGTTACTGCATTCAAACCAACAGCTTGTGTTTCTTTTGGGTAAATCCTAGTTCCCCTTTTAGCATATCCAGTCAAGTAATCGCTGAAGGCAGCATTATCTCTGTTATCTACAATGCCCAATATTTGTTTCCATCGTACATTTACATCTGTTTTGCAACACTAAGGAGGAGAGACATTCAATATCTATAGTACATTCAGATAAACACATAGCTCTTTTTAAAATATTTCAGTTTCATCTTCTCTTCTCCACACGTTAAATATCTTCCTACTCATAAGCATATGGCCTTGGGCCTCTGGCTAGAGGGAACCAGAAGACCCTGGCCTCCTATCAATCCTCTTGCTTATCCAGTCTGCCTTTTGCCCCCAGTCACTTCAGGAGCTGCTTTTCTCCCCTGGCTTCATTGTCACATCTCTTACTTTCCTTTTAGCCATTATAGATAAAAACAACCAAAATAACTACCTAATAATCAATACTTTCACTTCCCATGCCCCTTCATTCTTTCTCTTACAAAGGCCCATGTTCCATGAGTCTGGAGCTATTGCAACAGTTCTCATTACTGCCACCAATTGTAAAAATGGCATAGAGGGGGAATGACCTCCTCTAACTTCATGAGGGAGAGAATCATTATCCGCACCAATATTCCAAGACTGATTCCTATTTGGTGGCGGTCAAACATGCCTCCTTCCTCCAACTTTTTTACCAATTCTGACACCAGCCATCCCTCCCATGGCACCCTCTACTTCTCTGCTGGGTTCGGTAATTCATTGCAATGGCCACACAGAACTCACAGACAATACTCATAAAAACGGGGTTTATGAGGGAGGTAACGGGTTACAATTCAGGACTAGAAACGACTCAGGATACAGTTCTTTGATCAGGGCATCCTCTTCTCAGCCGTGCCCTTGGGCAGGCTTCTCTCTGGCCCTTGGCCTCTCATTTCCTCAGCCCCTCAGCCCCTCGGCCCCTCAGTCCAGCCTCTGTCCTGGTTGGGCAAGTGTTACAAAGCTCTTTAGCTCTGCTGATAACTCCCCAGGGGCATCCCACTCTACCAGGAAACCTCTTGTCTGAAGGTACTCAGCTCTCTTGCTCTGTAGCTGCCTTGCTCCATGGACCTGGAAGCCCACTGTACCATCATGGCTGGTCTCCTTGTTCTGCTGCTGCTGATTCTCTGCTGCACTTGCCCCCACCTCTTGCTGTCTTGTGCTATTTCCGGTGTTACAGTTCTCTGTCTCCCAGGTCTAGGAGGTTGTCAGCACAGGGATCCCAGGTCCAAAGAAAGCACTCCACTCCTAGCTCTTTTTCTTGGTGGTAGTGGGTCCCCTCCACCTCTTGTTTCTCTCTGGTTTTGTGTCTTGTAAGATAAAAGGGGGAGCCCTGTTGACACAGTGATTAAGAGCTTGGCTGCCAACAAAAAGGTCTGCAGTTCAAATCCACCAGCTGCTCCTTGGAAATCCTATGTGGCAGTTCTACTCTGCCCTATAGGGTCACCGTGAGTTAGAATAAATTTAACTCCAATGGGTTTAACGGGTTTTAAGATAACAGGAGTGACTCAAGTAAGGGTGTGACTTGAATAAGGATGGTAAGGGTGATGGCTGGGGTAAGTGTGGTGACTTGAGTCACACCATCTAATAAGATGGTGATACAAGACACATTCCACCCTAACCCTGCCTCATTAATGTAACTGGCAATTCACTCCCAAATGGGGCCATAACCACAGGCATAGAGGCTAGGATTTATAACACATCACAAAATGGAGGATAATTATATCAGATCACAAAGCAGAGGATGACTACATTACATAACAGCCAAATTACATTAATACATAACTGTCAAACAACTGAAAATCATGGCCCAGCCAACTTGACACAAAACATTAACATCACTGATTCCATACACCTTATTTACATAGTCCCACCCAATGACAAAGACTATGTCTTGTTGTTGTTATTATTAGGTGCCACTGAGTCAGTTGCAACTCATAGTGACCTTACGTCCAAAAGAATGAAAAACTGCCCCCTTCTGCACCATCCTCATAATCAATATGCTTGAGCCAATTGTTGAAGCCATTGTGTCAATCCATCTCCTTGAGGGTCTTCCTCTTTTTTCCTGACCCTCTGCTTTACCAAGCATGATGTCCTTCTCCAGGGACTAATCCCTCCTGATAACACATCCAAAGTATGTGAGACATAGGCTCCCCATCCTTGCTTCTAAGGAGCATTCTGGTTTTACTTCTTCCAAGGCAGATTTGTTTGTTCTTTTGGCAGTCCATGATATATTTAATATTCTTCGCAAAACAACAATTCAAAGGCATCAATACTTCTTCAGTCTTCCTTATTCATTGTCCAATTTTTGCATGCATATGAAGCAATCGAAAACACCATGGCTTGGGTCAGATGCACCTTAGTCTAAAGGTGACATCTTTGCTTTTTAACACTTTAAAGAGGCCTTTTGCAGCAGATTTGCTCAATGCAATGCATCATTTGATTTCCTGACTGCAGCTTCCATGGGTATTGATTGTGAATCCAAGTAAAATGAAATCCCTGAAAATTTCAATGTTTTCTCCATTTATCATGATGTTGCCACTGCTTATTTGACCAGTTGTGAGGATTTTTGTTTTCTTTATGTTGAGGCATAATCCAGGCTGAAGGCTGTGGTCTTTAATCTTTATCAGTAAGTGCTTCAAGTCCTCTTCAATAAGCAAGGTTGTGTCATCTGCATAACACAGGTTGTTAATGAGTCTTCCTCCAATCCTGATGCCCCGTTCTTCTTCATATAGTCCAGATTCTCGAATTATTTGCTCAGCATACAGATTGAATAAGTATGGTGAAAGGATACAACCCTGAAGTACACCTTTCTCGACTTTAAATCTCACAGTATCCCCTTGTTCTGTTCAAATGAGTACCTCTTAATCTATGTACAGGCTCCTCATGAGCACAATTAAGTGTTCTGGAATTCCCATTCTTTGAAATGTTACCCATAATTTGTTACGAACCACACAGTTGATTACCTTTGCATAGTCAATAAAGCACAGGTAAACATCTTTCTGGTATTCTCTGCTTTCAGCCAGGATTCATCTGACATCAGTAATTATACCCCCGGTCCAAATTCTCTTCTGAGTGGGCTTGAATTTCTGGCAGTTCCCTGTCAATATACTACTGCAGCCATTTTGAATGATCTTCAGCAAAATTTTACTTGAGTGTGATATTAGTGATATTGTTCTATAATTTCCGCATTCTGTTGAATCAACTTTCTCTGGAATGGGTACAAATATGGATATCTTCCAGTTAGTTGGCCAGGTAGCTGTCTTCCAAATTTCTTGGCATAGAAGAGGGAGTGCTTCCAGCGCTGCCTCTGTTTGTTAAAACATCTCAAATTGGTATTCCATCAATTCCTAGAGCCTTGTTTTTTGGCAATGCCTTCAGTGCAATTTGGACCTCTTCCTTCGGTATCATCAGTTTCTGATCATATCTCACCTCCTGAAATGGCTGAATGTCGACTGCTTCTTTTTGGTATAGTGACTTTGTGTATTCTTTCCATCTTTTGATGCTTCCTACGTCATTTAATACTTTCCCCCATAAAATTCTTCAATATTGCAACTCGAGGCTTGAATTTTTTATTCAGTTCTTTCAGCTTGAGAAATGGTGAGCGTGTTCTTCCCTTTTGGTTTTCTAACTCCAGGTCTTTGTACATGTCGTTATAATACTTTGTTTTTTTGAATCACTTTTTGAAATCTTCTGTTCAGTTCTTTTACTTCATCATTTCTTCCATTTGCTTTAGCTACTTGACATTCAAGAGAAAGTTTCAGAGTTTCTTCTGACATCTATTCTGGTCTTTTATTTCCTGTCTTTTTAATGACCCCTTGTCTTCTTCATTTATGATGCCCTTGATGTCATTTCACAACTTGTCTGGTCTTCAGTCATTAGTGTTAAATGTGTCAAATATATTCTTGACATGGTCTCTAAATTCAGATGGGATATATTCAAGTTTGTACTTTGGCTCTCTTGGACTTGTTCTAATTTTCTTCAACTTCAACTTGCATAAGAGCAGTTGATGATCTGTCCCACACTTGACCCCTGGCCTTGTTCTGACTGATGATATTGAGCTTCTCCATTGTCTCTTTCCATAGATGTAGCCAATTTGATTCCCATGTATTCCATCTGGCAAGGTCCATGCATATAGTTGACATATACAGTGTTAAAAAAAAGTTATCTGCAATGAAGAAGTTACTTGCCTTGCAAAATTCTATCAAGCAATCTCAGACATCGTTTCTATCAGCAAGGCCATATTTTCTACCCACCAATCCTTCTTTCCTTCTAACTTTTGCATTCAAATCACCAGTAATTATCAATGCATCCTGACTGCATGTTTGATCAATTTCAGACTGCAGAAGTTGGCAAAAATCTTCAATTTCCTCATCTTTGGCCTTAGTGTTTGGTGTGTAAATCTGAATAATAGTCGTATTAGCTGGTCTTACTTATAAGTGCATGGATATTATCCTATCACCGACAGCATTGTACTTCAGGATAGATCTTGAAATGTTCTTTTGACAATGAATGCAACGCCATTCCTCTTCAAATTGTCATTCCCGGCATAGTAGACCATATGGTTGTCTGATTCAAAACGGCCAATACCAGTCCATTTCAGCTCACTACTGCCTGGGGTATTGATGTTTATGTGTTCCATTGTGCTTTTGATGATTTCCAGTTTTCCTAGATTCATACTTCGTACATTCCATGTTCTGATTATTAATGGAGGTTTGCTACTGTTTCGTCTCATTTTGACTTGTGCCACATCAGCAAATGAGGGCCCAGAAAGCTTGACTTCATCCATGTTATTAAGAATGACTCTACTTTGAGGAGTCAGCTCTTCCCCAGTTGTCTTTTGAGTGCCTTCCAACCTGAGGGGCTCATATTCCGGCACTATTTCAGACAGTGTTCTATTGATATTCATAAGGTATTCACTGGCTAGTCTTTTCAGAAGTAGGCTGTCAGGTCCTTTTTCCTAGTCTGTCTTAGTCTGGAAGTTCAGCTGAAACGTGTCTGCCATGGGTGATCCTGCTGGCATTTGAATACTGGTGGCATAGCTGTCAGCATCCCAGCAACATGCAAGCCCCCGCAGTATGACAAACTGACAGATGTGCGTGGGAGATTATGGTTATAAGGGCCATATTAAGTAATGCACAGCACAGCACCTGGATTTCAAAGTATTTTTTAACATCTTACTAGTATCTCTTGCCTCATTCTCCAGCCACACTCAACTTTTTAATGTTCTTGGAATGTGTCATGAATTTCATGCTTAAAGTTCAGGACAAGGTCTGTAATGCCCATCACTTGCCAAGCTCTACCAGTTGCCATTGAGTCAATTCTGATTCGTGGCCACTCCATGTGTGACAGAGTAGAACTGTGTTCCATAGGGTTTTCATGGCTGATATTTCAAAGTAGATTGCCAGGCCTTTCTTCCAATGTACCTCTGGGTGGGCTCAAAGTCCCAACCTTTCAGTTAACCATCTGCCAGCATGTTAACCATCTGCACCGTCTAACAAGTCTCGTCAAGATTTACCCGTCTTTTAAGATTCTGCCATTGCAGAAATGGCCTCACTACCAAGACTGGACTGCTTCATTTTTTATGATGATTCTATTCATTAATTTCTAAATACTTGTAAAATATTTTGTATATGCAAGTACTAAGTTGTGTGCTGGGTTCCATACAAATATGACCTGTCAGTCCTAGGGTTTGCTCATCATCTGCCATATTCGTCATATTCCATCTTCATATATCATTCTGATAAGGAGCCCTGGTGGCACAGTAGTTAAGCATTTGGCTGCTAACCAAAAGGTTGGTGGTTTAAACCCACCAGCTGCTCCACTGGAGAAAGATGTGGCAGTCTGCTTCCATAAAGATTACAATGGGGCAGTTCTACTCTGTCCTATAGGGTCACTATGAGCAGAAATTCATTTAATGGCAGTGGGTTTGGTTTTATGGTTCTGATAACATATCTCAGTGGTGGTGTAAGGTCTACTAACCTGACATAAAATGGGAGACATATTTATAAATAACCACATAAGCAAGTTCCGGTCTCTTCCTGGAAACTATCTGGCAACTAGAGGCTTGGCATGAAGTTGGGTTCCCAGTAATAGCACCGGACATATGAGCAGGCTGAGTGTCATGGCTAAGTTTTCCAGTACCTCCAAAAATATCTGCTTTTATCTCTTTTGCCATATAGTTACACAAACACTAACCTACAACCTTGTCACATTTCTAGTTAGTCCTCTCCCAGCTTTATGGCTTACTTCTGGAAATGATCTAACATTTTAGGCAAATGGCTAGGGATTGATTTCTTAACAGCTTCCTTTTAAAAAGGGTACCGTCTTAGATGGCTTTCAAAAAGTTTTCGATTTTCCTCTACACTTGAGGGCAATGTGGAAACAAAATTCCCTCTTGGCTACAGTAGATCATGCAACATTAACTCAAAAAACATTTATCTAGAGCCTAGTATGCTAAGTGTTGGGGTTAAAATTGTGCGAAAATAACTACTAGTGAATAACTATTCTTAGTGCCTAGATCTGACTCATAGTCACCCAATAGGACAGAGAAGAACTGTTCCAAAGGGTTTCCAAGGCTTTAAATCTTCACAGAAGCAGACCGCTACATCTTTCTCCCACAGAGAGGCTGATGGATTCCAACTGCCGACCTTTCAGTTAGCAGCCAAGTGATCACTCTGAATCAGAATTGACTCACCAGCAACTGGTATGGATTTTGGGGGCCCTGGAGTTGCAATGGATAAGAGCTATGGAGTGCTATGGCTGCTAACCCACCAGTTGCAACTTGGAAACCCTATGGAGCCATTCTACTCTGTCCTATAGGGTCACTATTAGCTGGAATCCACTCGATGGCAATGGGTTTGGTTTGTTTTTAGTTTTTTTTTTCTTTCTTTCTTTTTTTGATAGGATAAGGAGCCTTAGTGGTGCAGTGGTTATTTGAACTGCCTACTTTTTGGTTAGCAGCCAAAGAGCTTGGCTGCTAACCAAAAAGTAAAAAAAAGAAAATGGGCAGTTCAAATTCACCAGCTGCTTCTTGGAAACCCTATGGGGCAATTCTACTCTGTCCTATATGGTCGTTATGAGTTGAAATCTACTTGATGGCAATAGTTTTGTTTTTTTGGTTTAGATGGGATTATATTCCAACGCAGGCAATTGATTTAGAGAGTAATAGGTATGTTGTTGTTGTAAGTTGCCATTGAGTGGGTTCCAACTCATGGTGACATTACATATAATCGAATGAAACACTGTCTGGCCTTGGGTGGTGATTACCTTTGGGTGTCATGGAATCCCATAGGATGCACACCTAACAAAACCTTGAGGACTTCTTGGAGGAAGTAGTTTCCAAGTGAAAAAGTGGAGAAGTTATAGGTTAGAGGAAGGAAATCAAAAGGGGAACAGGTATGAAGATCCTGAAAGAGGAGAGCAGAGAGACCCTTGTTTACAGTGTGTTACAATCAATTGCTGATGATCTGAGTATAGCTAAAGAGTTTTGGGATAGACATGTTCAAAAGGAAGCTTTGGGTTTCGGATTTTATTCTGCTTTTTGTATTGCCAGCAAATTTTCTGTGAACTCTGGCCAGTCACTTCACCTTTTGGAACATAAATTTTCTGATTTGTCAAATGGGTTAAGAATGCCTGCCCTCACAGGACTTTGTAGGGATCAAATGAGACAATCTTAGATTCATACTTCATACATTCTAAGTTCCAGTTGTTAATGGATGTTAGCAGCTGTTTCTTCTAATTTTGAGTCATACCACATTAGCAAATGAAGGTTCTGAAGGCTTTACTCCATCCACGTTAAGGTCAACTCTACCTTGAGGAAGCAGCTCTTCCCCAGTCATATTTTGAGTGCCTTTCAACCTAAGGGGTTCATCATCTGGCACTATATCAGATGATGTTCTGCTGCTATTCATAAGGTTTTTTTAAATTCCTTTCAGAAGTAGATTACCAGGTCCTTCTTCCCAGTCTGTCTTAGTCTGGAAGCTCTGACGAAACCTGTCCACCATGGGTGATCCTGCTGGCATTTGAAATACTGATGGCATAGCTTCTAGCAACACAGCAACACAAAAGCCACCATAGTAGGACAAACTGACAGATGAGTGCTGGAATTTGGAAGACAATCGACTGGAAGAGATCCATATTTGTGCCCACTCTAAAGAAAGGTGCTCCAATAGAATGTGGAAATTATTGAACAATATCATTAATATCACATGCAAGTAAAATTTTACTGAAGCTGGACTATACATGCATCAAGACTAGGGGAAGACTCATTAACAACCTGCGTTATGCAGATGACACAACCTTGCTTGCTGAAAGCAAAGAGGACTTGAAGCACTTACTGATGAAGATCAAAGACTACAGCCTTCAGCATGGATTACATTTCAACATAAAGAAAACAAAAATCCTCACAACTGGACTCATAAGCAACATCATGATAAACAGAAAATTTTGATGTTGTCAAGGATTTCATTTTAGTTGGACCCACAATCAATGTCCATGGAAGCAGCAGTCAAGAAGTCAAACAACCTATTATGTTGGCTAAAATCTGTTGCAAAAGATCCCTTTAAAGTGTTAAAAACCAAAGAAGTCACTTTGGGGACTAAGGTGTGCCTAAGCCAAGCTGTGGTGTTTTCAATCAACTCATAAGCACATGAAAGCTGGACAATGAATAAGGAAGATCGAAGAAGAATTGATGCCTTTGGATATGGTGTTAGCAGAGGATATTGAACACACCATGGACTCTCGGAAGAACACACAAATCTCTGATGGAGTACAGCCAGAGTCCTCCTTAGAAGGGAGGATGGCGAGATTTCATCTTACGTACTTTGGACATGTTATCAGGAGGGATCAGCCCCTGGAGAAGGACATCATGCTCGGTAAAGTAGAGGATCGGCGAAAAAGAGGAGGACCTTCAATGAAATGGATTGACACAGTGACAGCAACAATGGGTTCAAACATAGCAACAATTGTGAGGATGGCACAGGACCAGGCAGCATTTTGTTTTGTTGTACATAGGGTCACTATGAATTGGAATTGACTCGAGAGCACCTAACAACAACAATGAGACAATGTGTGGGAAAGTGCTCTGTAACCTCTAAAACTCAAGGGATTATCATTCTAATTCCTGCCACCACCCAGGCCACTCCCTGTTTCCACCCTCCACTGCCCATCCAGATTTGCTCAGGAAATGTAAGCTAATTTTAATATCAACTGCTGACAATAAATCAAATAGGGTGAGCAAGAGCAAAAAGAGCAGATTTTAGATTCTTCCAGGCCACACAACACCACAACCCACGTCACGGTAACTGATAACAGTGCAATGATCATACGAGAAATTTACCATACTGGTCGATCTGTAATTCTTTTTGTTTTTCTTGTTTACTTGACAAATGTGGAAACCTGTGCAGAGAAGCGATTTATGAAGGGCATTCAGCTAGGAAGTGATGGAGGGAGGCGTTGGTTTGTGGATGAACTATGGGCTTTCATGGTCTCCTGTCTCCAAAGCCAATGGGTCCCTTTTGCCTCAGGCCCTTCTCAAGTCTCCCAAAAATCAGGGCAGGGGCAGGAAACTGCAATTTGAAAGCAGTTTAGCTTTCTCTGTTTTCATCCAGTGATACTGTGTCCTTATCCCTTCTGGCTTCTAGCCTTACTGCAATTGAATAGTCTGAACTTCTGTGATTTGGGAGGCTAATGACCACTTTTCAGACAAAGTCAATCACTTGGATGAGCAGTAAGCCCCAAGCTTTGGAAGGAATTTTCTGTAGAATTATAAGTGTCCAGTAAACATGCTAGTTGCAGCTCTCCCATCATAAAGCAATTACTTAGGAGAAGTTCAGCAGCAATCCCCGCAAGAAAAATATCCTTGTATAACACACATGGATGTAACAACCAAACCTGTCATTTGGGAAAGGAAAGCAATTGTGCCCGTTGGGAGGAATAGCTATGGGATGGATTTATGACCTAGTTCTGGGGAGTATTTCAAATGAACTCTAACATTTTCATTTCATTGTTATTATTCTGTCATGAGGTCACATTTATGTGTTCACACAAATACCCTTCTCTAATTTCCTCCTCTATCTTCTGCTTTTTAAAAAAAATACGGACAGGCTAACTGGTGTAGTAAAAACAAAAGCACTGTCCTAGTGGCTGAGTGGTTAAGAGATTGGCTGTTAACCAAAAGGTTGGCAGTTCAAATCCACCAGCCGCTCCTTAGAAACTCTACGGGCAATTCTCCTCTGTTCCATAGGGTCACTATAAGTTGGAATCGACTCTATGGCAACAGGTTTTTAGAGGCAAGAAGACCAGAGTTCTAGCCCCAACTTTACCACTTACCAGTCTTGAGAATCTTGGCTAGCCACTAAACCTCTCTGGGCATCAACTTCTTCCTCTGTGAAATAGGGATAATCTTACCAGTCCTTTTCACCTCAGGGTCAAATTGAATAAAAACGACAACAATAAGAAGAATGTGAAAGTGATTGAGGATCCGGATCTCTGATTCAAGTCTCCTACGGCCCCAACCTCTTGCAGGACTGGGACAACAGCAAGCTTTTAGAAAATACCTGCTGATCAAATGAGGTGCTACAAGCTGGGTTCTTAAATAAGGGGAAAATATGTCCTTAAGTTACCAAAAATTACCAAATAAAAAAATGTGCTTACCCAATATTGATAGTCTGGTAAATGTTGCAGTCACGTAGGGCCTAGAATGTGTGTGTGGCTTTACTGTGGTCCGTTCATGAGCAAACAAGCACTTTCCTGCCGAGTGTTTCAGAGAGCCACATTCCCTGCCCCGTTACCCTCCTCCCCAGCTCCCCCTTCCTCTCTGTACCCACATACATACATACACACACACACATACAAATTTATACTGACTCTCTTTTACTAGGAAGAAAATGAGGCCTATTAATAGCATTAATAGCCCACCCACATAAATGTTCTTTATCAGTGATGCCATGTTTGGGTGAGAAACACCAGAGAGAAAGCTAGAAGACCAAGGAATAGGCCATTTAGAAAGAATATATTTTAATACTTAAAATGGGAATAAATGTGACCAGTAGTGGTTGTTGAATCCAGCTAGGGTAGAGAGATTAGCAGCAAATAGTCACCTTCCTAATGAAACTCAGATCTCTGGGAAATAAAAAAAAAAGCATAAGACACGGTAAAGACCTTGAGTGCAAGGTCTGTGTCTAATTCATCTTTGTATACCCTGCACTGTAGGAATCCAATAAAAGTTTGATGAATTAATTAATTAGTCAGTGATTGGGGGACAGAGAGAGCTCTGGACTGGGATCCAAGATATGTGCATCCTAGCCCACACTTCATCATAGCCACGTAAGCTTGGGGAAGTCACTTCATGTCTCTGGCCCTCACAAGTGAAATGAGAAGGTTGGACAAATCGGCAGCCCACAATCGATAAAGTACAGTTAACTGGCTGATCTCTGAGCTGAGAGATGGTGCCAAACTCTCCTCTCCACCCTAATGTGGTTTTCAGGAACCCTGGTAGGCAGGAGAAATGAGTCCAGCCAGCAGACATGTTCTAGGCTGCAGCCAAGAGAACTTTCTGAAAGCTGAGGAGGTGCCCAGCACTAAACTGGGTTCTGTAGTATTCACTTCCATGGTCAGATTTTCAGGAAGTCTTGAGAAGAGATGGACTAAAATCACCAGAAAATAAATTTACCCAAGGAAGCTACTATCTTCCATTGGGCACTTGGATCATTGCAAGGCGAGCCCTTTCACTCTGAGAAAGAAATGCCCAAACCCTACCAAACCTGTTGCATTTGAGTCAATTCTGATCATAGCTACCCAATAGGACAGAGCAGAACTGCCCCATAGAGTTTCCAGGGAGCACTTGGTGGATTCCAACTGCTGACCTTTTGGTTGGCAGGTGTAGCACTTAACCACTATGCCACCAGGGTCTCCAAGAAAGAGATAGGACCCTTGAAGTTCTTCTATGGCTGAAGATGTAGAATTGAGAGAACTGGGGAGAAGACATTCTTCTGGAAGCATGTGTTTGTGCCATAGAGCAAATGTTCCCTGTATGCATTTGGTTGGGTCTTAATATTCATGCCTATATGAGTTCATATTATAGCACACTGTTTTTCCCAACAATATTTTCATTCTGCAATCAAATTTATTATTATTAAAAAGCACTACAGGAATGGTTACCATGGACACAGTGCTCTCCACTTCACCAAATGCTTTCACATCGATGTAAAAAAAAAATTCAGGCTATACGGATGCCTAAATGGTTCAGAGGAACCATTCAAGGTAGAAGAAAAAAAAAAAATTCAGTGAGAAGATGATATTAGAAATCCCATTGTGTGTAACCTCTCCTCAATTCATTGGGGGATAATTGTAAAGTGGAAATCTAAAAGCTGTCAGAGGGAACACTAGCCTGACGGGCCATATACGGGTTTAACTGAGCATTCTGAGATGGTGCGGTTAATGGAAAGAACACACGCTTTGAAAGTTAGGTTTCAAATCTGAACTCTACCCAATAAGGACTGTACGACTTTGGGTCCTTGACTAATATATATATATATATACATTTTTTTTTTTTTGGTATGGACAGCAGCTTACTTATTTTTAAAATGGGTGCAATGATACCTATCCCATAGTCTCATTGTGAGGGTGTAATGAGAGAAAACCTGTGAAAAATCTAGCACATAGGTCTTTCATAAATGTTATTGTTGTTGTTACCTGTCACAGAGTTGGCCCTCAACTCCTGCGACCCCAAGCACAATGGAACAAAATGCTATCTGGTCCTGTGCCATCGCCATGATTGATTCTAGATCAGGCCATTGTGATCCACAGGATTTTCATTGGCTGATTTTCAGAAGTAGATTGCCAGGCCTTTCTTCCAAGTCCGTCTTAGTTGGAAAGCTCCACTGAAACCTCTTCAGCTTTATAATGACATGCAAACCTCCACTAAAAGAAGAGTGGTGGCTGTACATGAGGTGCGTTGGCCAGGAATCAAACCCATCTCCCACATGAAAGGTGAGAATTCTATCACTGAAGCACCATCTCCCACCCCAATAAATGTTAACCCTCCTCTTTATCCCAGGCAGCTCTGGACTTCTGTTGTCTGTTCTGTCACCTATTACTGAACCAACTAATGAGGCCTATTCATTAGTGAAGTAAACTTCCCTTCCTCCAAATTTCATCTACCACACTTAAAAAGCATGCTCCTCCTTCTAATCTCAAAATTTTGATGAAGAGCCCCACCCAGCCTGATAGGATTGGAAGGAATCCTACATTTAAAAGCAAAAGCTTGAGATCAAAGGATATTGTTCTGCTGATGAACTTAATAGATAAAATTAGCACAGTGTTGAAGGATTCACTATTTTTTTTATATACACTCTCTTTTTATATATCTGAGGAATTTACAGTAAAAAGCATACTTGGAAATGGTACTTAAATCAAATGACTAAAACAGCTGTAGGCAGACTTTTACAAACAATTGGGTAGATAAAAATAGAACAACCTCGCTCATCTTACCACGTGAAATATAAGATAAGCAACCATAACGAACTAATAAGATCATGTAAACCTACTACCTAAAATGTCCTGCAATGAATAATATAATGAAGGGATTTTTGAACAAATGCATGAGAAAGTGAAGGCAAGGTGAGAACATTCTAATGAGGATCTCTTTTCATTCTTACGGTTTGGATATATTGCAGAAATGAAGCAATGCCATCGTTTTATTTGGCCTGGCTTGTGGGAAAGTTTGAGAACTGCTTTTTAAAATTTGTTTGTTTTGCTTTTCCAGTGGAAATACAGTATGCAGTGATGTCTGTAAGCTGATGAAGTTCTTAAAAGCTCAAAATAATACCTTTGTTATATGGTAAAACAACAAGTTACTTATGAAAGTACTGAAAACGGGAAAGGCCCAATATGAAACTGGAATACAATCATCCATTCATGAAATGAGAAACAGTAAAGGATATTGGGTAATAACAGATTTTCAGTCCTTATGCATCTTATACAAGATCTTTATAGAGGAAGGGAGTGAATCAGCTCTAGGAACACTCAGAAAGGCAGTAATTGTTCCAAAGGCTGTGAATCAGAACCTTGTGAGACTATGTAATACGCAGTTAAGAATGATATGGCTAAAAGATGTACAACTAGAAAAGAGATAAGGGAAGAAGAAAGAATCAAATGTCCATGTGTGGCAACTCAAAAACAGGACTGCAGAACCTCCATTGAATCCAACAACCTCAAAATGACTAAACCTAATTCTAGCCAAACAACCAGAAATGCAACATTCTTCAGGAAGGCAAATATTTTGACATGCATCTTGCATCATTGAATGTCTACTTCTGAAAGTGTCACCTCAGAGGTGGGAGCCTAACTCGTGATCAAAGAAGTTATAAGGAATTATTATGTACATCAGGTACACTCCAAGGAATACTGTGCAAGAGTTGGTAGGAATTCATACAAATAAGAGTTTCTATAAATTATCTAGGGGCCACTAGCCCTGGTTGTATAGAGTAATGGTTAAAAGCTATGTCTACTAACAGAAAGGTCAGCAGTTTGAATCCACTAGCCTCTCCTTAGGAACCCCGGAGGCAGTTCTACTTTGTTCTATACGGATGCTATGAGTAGGAATCGACTCAGTGGCAACGGGCTTTTTGGTACTATAAGCTATTCATGGCAACCCCATGTGTTACCGAGTAGAACTGCTCCATGGGGTGTTCTTGGCTATAATCTTTATGGAAGCAGTTCTCCAAGCTGTTCTTCCATGGAGTCACTGGGTGGGTTTGAACCTCCAACTTTTAGGTTAGTAGCTGATCACAAAACGTTTGCACCACATGAGTAGGAATCAACTCGACAGCAACAGGTTTGGTTTTAGTACTATGACTAAACATTCATTCATTAATACATGTCAGACACTTTTCTAGGTTCACTTTCCTAGGAATAGGACATAGAACAAATACGAAAAAAATCTCTGTCATCACAGAACTTATGCCTCATTACTTAACAACATACACACAATCCTAACAACAGCGGTAGAAGTTTATTATTCCCTTTTCAAAGATGAGGAAATAGATAATTAGTAACTTGCCTAAGGTTACAGAGCTAGATAATGATGAAGCAGAATTCAAATCCAGTTCTGTGCAGCTCCAACGCCTGAATTCTTAACTACTTTGCTACACTATCTCCTATTAGCAAGAGAAAAAGGATTCTAATGAGGGCCAGCACAATCTGCAATCCAGATGGCACAGTTTCCACAAACATACACATTCTTGTTTGTGGGGATCAGACTACCATTTACCAAGGAGGTAAGCCACTTGTTACCAAGTGCTTACCAGTCAGCGGATTCTCATTCACCCAAAATTTATCAATTAGATATGTGTCAAGTATTATACCAGTTCCTGGGGGTATAAAATTAGACACAGCTTTTGCCCTCAAGGAGTGTAGTAGTGAAGAAAAACATGTAAATGGATCATCACAACACAGCATGATAAAGCTGAGATACAGGTAAGCCTGGAATGTTCTAGAGAAGCGGAAAAGCCACCTAACAGAGCCTGAGGAGAAGGGTTGATGACCCCTGAGTTGAGTCTTAACCAGCTGGAGTTAGCTTGGTGATAAAAGGTTGGAAAGTGCTAAAAGGCTCTGAGAAAAGAGGAGGGCATATGCGGGAAAGTGAAAGCATGGTGTATGGGGAACTACAAGTGTTTGGGTGTGAAAATGGGATGTGAGAGAAAATTGACTCTGCTGTATTTTAGCAATGTGTGTGTTTAGGAAAGGTTGTAGACAGGAAAGACATTGAGGAGGATACTTAGAGATACAATAGTAAGATGTGAAATTTGTTTAATGGGTCTTGGCCAGTATTTATTTAAAACATGGATAAGATAGGATAATAGGATAGGATAGGATAAGAAATAGCTCATATATCACATGTACTAGAGTAGGTATTGTTTGATAAAACACACTTATTTGGATACTGAGTCTTGATGTAAAGCGTATGTATTACTATGAAGATGTCACTTAGATGACTAAAGTGCAGCCTACTCGAGCCATGATATTTCCAATCACCTCACATTCAAGCAAAAGTTGGACAATGAAAAAGGAAGACTGAAGAAGAATTGACTCATTTGAATTATTATATTGTCAAAGAATGTTGAACATACCATGGACTGCTAGAAGAACAAACAAATCTGTCTTGGAAGAAGTACAGTCAGAACGCTCCTTAGAAGCGAGATGGCAACTTCGGCTCACATACTTTGGAAATGTTATCAGGAGGGATCAATTCCTGGAGGACATCGTGCTTGGTAAAGTAGAGGGTCAGCAAAAAAGAGGAAGACCCTCAATTAAATGGACTGACACAGTGACTGCAACAATGGGCTCAAACAGCAATGATTGTGAGAGTGGCACAGGAGCAGGCAACCTTTCGTTCTATAATACATATGCTATAGTCCAAATAGACTCAAAGGCACCCAACAACAACAACGCTGTGAGCCATGATTAAAAAAAAAAAAAAATTTGAAAGTCACTAATCCAGGCTACACTTTCCAAGGGGTGCCCCTTGGATCTATTAACCAACAGGGCTCCCTGGGGGACCTACTTTCTGCCTATTCCTATTGGGAGACAAAGAGAAAGGCTGCTTAGAACAAACTTGTCCCAGTTTCCTAAACCTTTCCAAATGCCAAAGTCTGTGATCTAATTCTAAATCTTAAGTGGTTATACAGATAAACTCCAATGATTAGGGTTATTTCTAAAAAAACAGTATTTCCATTTTAAAGAAGTGAGAAAAAATGTGCACACAAAATGAAGCTTTAAATGACTCCAAAAAGTTTGGGGCTAGTGAAAAGTTTTCTGACCCAGCTATGTTTTCCACCAAATGAATCACCCAGGTACAGGGCCAAGGCTTATGACTCATGAGACACACCCTATTTGTATCTTTTTCTTCTTTCCTTTGCAGAGGGATTTTCCCTAAAAATTCCTTTGGGATTTTATTCCTCACTTTCCCTTCTAGTTCAGTTGCCTATCTCTCTGTTCTTTGATCTTTTCCTTACAGTGTTTAATCTTGTTTCTCTTGTCTTTTGTCTGATCACTCTGGACAAATTAAAAAAAAGAAAAAGTTAATATACAGAGAAAATACACTTAGAATATGGCTTTATAAAAGAAAGAGTTTAATATATGTTTCTTTCTTTTATATTTATTACAGACCTGTTTGCAAAGCACAAGAGTCAAAGAGGAAGTTGACAAATACCTCTGACTAAATTACGTGGCTGATGTAGGCTATAAAGATTATGGAGATTGATAAAAACAAGGAAAAAAAATCACTTTGGGCCTAAATTAGTCAGATTGGTTGCCATTATCGATAGGAAAAAAAAAAAAAGAAAACTTATCAGAAAATTCTCTTTTGTGGGCCAGCACACACATTTGTCTGTGAATGAGTAACCAAAAGTCAATGTTAGAAACAATTGATTATCTCTCAAGCCCTAGTACTTTCTCTAAGAATGCATCTCTCCATCCTGAGCTAATGCCACTGGCTGCATCAGGAAAAACTTTCATGCGATCATAGAATTTATAAACTTGAAAACAATCTTAAAGATTGTCTAGTCCAGAGCTGTTCCTCAGCCAGTTTCATACAGTTGAGAACATAAAATATCACATACCCTCCCCTTATACAGAATCAGATGGCTCCTTGGTTGAGATTCTGTGCTTTTTACATCTCTACTAGTTAAGAAGACTTTGTCAAATGTTCCTTTCTTTGGTTTCTGAAGATGTTTTTCTTTTAAAAAATAAATAAGGGAATGTTGGATATGCTTTATCAAATTATGTATATAACTTGAGAATCACTGATGTAGTCTAAATTCCCATTTTACAGACCAGGGGAATAAATCCCAGAGATGGAGTAAAATGATTTTACTCCAGGCTCTGCCCTCCATAGACCTATGCCAAATAAATATTCATTTCAACAACCAAGGGAAAAGAGTTGACAGGTGAGCAAATGACAGGAAGTAAGAGCCCTGGTGGTACAGTGGTTAAGTGTTCAGTTGCTAACCAAATGGTTGGTAGTTCAAATCTACCAGCCACTTCTTAGAAACCCTATGGGGCAGTTCTACTCTGTTCTATAGGATTGCTATGAGTTGCAATCGACTTGATGGCAATGGGTTTGGTTTGGTCTTTTGGTAATCCATTGAGCTACAATCTGTGGCTAGCATTCACTTCAGAGGCCTGAAGGGTAGGGTGATTTTTCAGGGAGACTTCAGAATTTGCCCTTCATTTCTGTCACATTTTAGTCACTCACAGCAAATGGCTGCTGCACATGAGGGGACACTTGTCCAAGCAAGTGGAGTAAAAACAAAGCTACTTTGTTTAGAGCGCCTGGGTCTCCTCCCTTCTTCCCTGCCTGACCTCATGGACCTCAGAAAAGGTCATTTTGTGAAGCTCTGGTGTGCCCATGAGTAAACTTGAATCATCATATGTCACAATGGGAACCACTAAACCAAATGCCAGGGACCAGATTGCTATGTCATCCTCAAATAGGTTATTATGGCAGGTCTGGGCTGCTGGGTCACCCAAATACTCCAGCTGGGTTTGTTTTTTCATCTTACCCTCAGAGAGCTCTGGCCCTTTGCAAACATCAATACCTAAAGCCATTGGGAAAATATCTTTAATTAATTCAAACCTACTTAGAAAGGACACAAGGAAAACAAAAATATTTATGCTACTTCTCAAATTATATAAAATTAGAGTGTTTAGGGAGTCTCAAGCACAGATTACACCTAAAAAGGTAGAAAGAAGAGAGAAATAGAGATGGTTATCTAAGTAATTTGAACTCTTAAAGCAATAAGGAAAGAATAATATATTTTGTATGGGGCAGGTATTTGCATTATGAATGTTCACTCATTTTACTAAATCAAAGTCATGGAATACTTGTTCAATTTCTCAGCTCAGTCCATTTAATAATGATAAAAATGATAGCTACCATTTAATGAGTATCCATAGTCCATGTGTGGTACAAATGGCTTCACTCAGTTACTAACCTAATGGTTGGTAGTTCAAACCCGCCCTGTGGCACCACAGAAGAAAGACCTGGTGGGCGATCTGCTTCCATAAAGATCACAGCCAAGAAAACCACATGGAGCAGCTCTGCTTTGTAACATATTTGGAACCAACTCAACGGCAATCGGTTTGGTTTTGATTCTTAATGAGCATCTAGTACTTGGCAGGCACGTACTTGGTGCTTTACAAGTATTGTTCTGTCATCCTTAAAATAACACTGCAAAATCAGTGTTACTAACCTCATCTTTCAAACTAGTAAGTAGTGTAGTTGTGATTTGTACCCACAGTTATTTTTCTCCAGATAATAACTTGACCTTCAAAACTCTAGTGTCATTCTAACTCCTCATTTTGTCTCTTAGTAGCTGTGTGACCTTGGGCTAGTTACTTAACCTCCCTATGTCTCATTTTCCTCATTTTCAACATGGGGCTAATGATAGCCTCTGCCTAATAATTTGCTATACGTGAAATAGGCACATAAAGTACTTAATGGGCACAGACTAAGCCTTGAACCAGCTCTTGGCTTTTATTATTATTGTAGTATTTTTTTTTTTTTTATAGCCAAGCCTGTTGGAAGGTCTTTTAATTATTCTCATCCTTAATAGGGAAAAGAAGAGGGAAGGAATCAAACAATTAGAATACATTTATTAAGTGGTTCTCAAACTTTATTTTATATAAGAATCACCTGGGGTCTTATTTAAAAATGCAAATCTCCTTGCCCTAACTCAGAAATTCAAATCTAATGGTAAATCCTAATAAGCACCAGTTGGCTCTAGTTATGTGTGGAGTGTGTGAATGGATCCATGCAAATCCACACATCCCTCATTTCTGAACAACCAATTCACAGTCCACCACTCCCTAAAAGTAGCTCAGCATTAACAGCTTATTGCCAGTTTCTCTGCAAATAACCTAGACAGTTAAGATGCCCAGATATTGAGGCTAAAATTTTCTACTTGACTTCAGTTACCTGGGAATGTATTGACAAAGTCAAATCTCAATTTATAATTACACAATGGGAAAGATCAGGCCATTGGCAGGCACTAGGGCTCAAGGAGCTAGCTTGTGTTGTGTTGCATGTGTCAGCACATCTGACTTCAGGGGACATTCTCTCAACATAGGCCACTAGGTTTGCAAAAAAAAAAAAAGCAATCATCATAAACTCTTCCCTTTCACAGGCTGCTTGCTCTCAAAAGAGGGAAATATGAATAAACTCTTTAATTCCTGTAATTGCCCTCAATGAATTAGTCCCTCATTTTGAGAACATGGGAAAGTAGAAAACAGTCTCAATAGTATTTTTTTCCTAGTAAAATTTGTAAAATTATGGCAACATATGATAATAGATTGATACACACAGTAGCTTGATCTGGCAAGGATGCTCGCTGATTGGGCTAGTGTAGTGTACTTTTTAAAAGTCTGGGTTCTGGAGTCCAAATGCCTGGATTCAAACCTTGGCTTCTCCATTTGTTAGCTTCCTGATCTTAGAAAAACTATTTAAACTACCTAAAGATCAGCTTTCTTATCTTTAAGATGGAGATTTTAAAAATTCCTACCTCATTGGATCGTTTCAGAGGTTAAAGAAGATATTGCCTGTAAAGTCACATAGCCTAGAGCCTGATACAGAACAACAACAACAAAAAGTTGCCATCAAGTCGATTCTGACTCTTGGTGACCTCATGTGTGTCACAGTAGAACTGTGCTCCATGAGGTATTCAGTGGCTGATTTTTCTTTTTTTTTAGATCACCAGGCCGTTCTTCTGAGGTCCCTCTGGGTGGGCTTGAACCTCCAACTTTTCAGATAGTAGCTAAGCACATTAATTGTTTGTACCACCAAGGAACTCCAATACAGAACAAGCGCTCAAAAAATATTAGCTATTGGTATTCGTTGTCAGTCCAAAGCTTTCTGTACCAAGTAAGAATTTTGACCCCTTTTCCATTCATGAGGTCCAGGTAATGGAGAAAGCTGATGGTGTTCTTGGGTAAAGGAGATGCCCTCCTCACAGGCAGAACCTGGCAAGCTGTGGAGCAGGGTAGGATAGAGAAACCAGCTTGGACCTCTTCTAAGTACAAGGCTCAACCTTGCCCAGTCAATTCCTATTCTCCTCCTAACGGGCTGTTGTAGTTTATGGTATATACTATTCTTCATGGAGGCTGTGGTTCCTCCCTCTGGGCTAGGGGAGGAAGACAGCTTGGTGGTTGGAAGGCTCCTTGTGGCCAACTTTCCTAAGCATGATGGTATATTAAGGGCTAGGATGCTAGCAGGGAATGCTAATTTAGTTGATTACCCCTTGCATTGGAAATTCTCTGCTCCCAAACTAAGCATCATTTAAGTCAGGTCACTGAAGTATGATCGCTGAATGCTGTAGAAAACCATTTGGATTTTGTGTTAGATTCATTTTATATTCATGATTTCAAATTCCAAATGAACTTTCAATGCTTCCTGGAAGTTCCACAGAGTACATATTTTCCGTGACAACTACGTCCCACCTTCTCTCTCCTTAAACCTCCCTCCCTCTCCATAATTTAAACCTTAGATGACAGTTCTTTCAGTTTTGATTCACTATGTCTACAAACCTACCTCATAAAAACATTGTTATGATGATTAAGTGAGTTGATAAATAAAAATTACTTAGAACATTAGCTGGTTCATAATCAATTCTCCATAAATATTAACTATGATTCTGACTGTTATTACCTCTACATAAACCCATTTTCTCCCTCTTCCCTCTTTCAACTAAGGAGGTGTCCTTGTTCTTGCCAAAGGCCAATTTCTCAACCTGCCTTCTGGATCCCACCACTCTTTACCTCCTCTAGGGTTGTCCCTTGATTATTCCTCCTATCTCTCCTTTAATAGTCTCTTCTGAATTTTTTTGGCAATGTACAAATACACTTTACTATCCTCAAATATGAGTCAGAATTGACTCGACGGCACTGGTTTTTTTTTTTTTTATCCTCAAATATTCAACCCACACCAAATCTGGCTTCTACCCTTATAAATCCTATAAATCTGCTACTGTCAAGATCACCAATGATTTCCATATTGTTGAAACTAGTGGTCATTTTTTTATGTTCAACTCACTTCAACACAGCTGATAGCTCTCTTTCGGAAACTACTCTCTTCTCTCAGCTCCTGTGGCACCCATACTCTCCAGGGTTTCCTTTTACCTCTCTGACCACTGCATTTCAGTCTTCTTTGCAATCTCCTCCTCCTCTACCCAGTAGCTAAATGTTGGTGTTTTCTAGGGATATGGTCCTGGGCCTCAACATGTCTTCTACATGCTCACTCAGGTCCATGACCTTATTCATAACTTATATGCTGAAAATGCCCAAATTGATATCTCCAGTCTAACCTTCCTATGCCTAAGTGACATCTTTTCTTAGATGCATCACAACAACAACAACAACAACAAAAAACTGAACCCATTGCTGTCGAGTTGATTCTTACTCGTAGCAACCTTACAGGACAGAGCAGAATTGCCCCATAGGGTTTCTAAGGAGCTACTGAAGGATTCGAACTGCTGACCTTTTGGTTAGCTGCCAAACACTTAACTGCTCTGCCACCAGAGCTCCACAGCACATCTAAAATCATATTCTTGATTTCCCTCCCTATTCACTTTCCAAGATTTCCTCTTCCAATCTTCTCCATCTTAGTAAATGGCATAAACACCTATCCACTGGTTCAAGCCAGAACCCTAGATTTCATTCTTGAGCCTTTTCTTTCCCTTACTTCTCCCTCGCTCACACCCTCCTCATGTAATCCATCAGCAAGTTTTGTCTATTTTATCTCCGTAATACATTGCAAATAGGTCCACTTCTCTCCTTCCCTACTGCTACTATCCCGGATTAAACAAACATTACTCCTTGCCTAGACTGTTCAATATTCCTCACATCCTCTCTTTTTCTAATACAATTCATTGTACAATTGAAATCTGAGTGAGCTTTTAAAATTATATAACTATTTTTCAATTTTTCAGTGGCTTCCCAATTCACTTTGATATAACCCAAACTCCTGACTACAGCCTACACGGCCCTACAAGATCTGATGCCTGCCCATTTCCAACTCCATTATCTACCACATGCCCCAGCTTACTCCCCTCCAACCACACTAACCTTTCTCTCAAATACACCAAGTTCAAGACCTTTGAACATTCTTCTGCCTGGAATTGTCCCCTTTGTTCTTCTTAGCTTTCAGGCTTCAGTTGAAATGTCACTTCCTTAGAAAGACCTTTTCTCATCTAAATAACCCTCTTTTCCTTATGTTATTTTCTATCTCTGTACCCACTTAATATCCTTCAAAGCACTTATCATAATTTATTTTCTTGTTTATAGTCTGTTTCCCCTCGTGGCCCACAAGGGATGAGATCCATTTATATTTTCTTCACCACCGTCTATCAAAATGTCTGGCATAGAGTAAATCTTCCTAAGTATTTGCTCAATAAATGAATGAATAAATAAGCAGCCATCAAAGTGTTAATCTGAGCAGTTGAAACCATAGAGCTGAAGCAGAACTTTGGCAAAACTCCCTTAAAAAGCTGGACCATGATAAATTATTCTCCCAGAATCTGGTGCCAAGTTCTGATGATGATGGAGCATCTTGTGACTATGACCTGATCTTTCCCTCCTCCTAGCTTTGTGCAGATTATATGCCTCCCCTTTGGAATCCTCATCCCTTGTCTCTGCCTATTTAATGCCTAATCACCCATTCTTAACCAAGGTCCAACTCTAATTCCCTGTCCTTGATGAAACTCCTCACCATAATTCTAGCCCACAAGGTCCTCTCCCTCCTCAGGAAGCCTGGAAATCAAATAAAAAACCAAACTCATTGCTGTCAAGTCGATTCCTACTCATAGCAACCGTATAGAACAGAGTAGAACTGCCCCATAGAGCTTTCAAGGCTGTAATCTTTACAGAAGCAGGCTGCCACATCTTTTTTCTGTGGTGTGGCTGGTGGGTTTGAACTGCCAACTTTCAGTTAGCAGCCAAGAGCTTTAACCACTGCACTACCAGAGATCGCCCAATTATATTCCATTGTGTACATTTATTATGAGCCAGGCACTGGCTTAGGAAATGGAGATCAAACATAAAGGACATAGCTGTCTGAGCCGACATTTATTTGGCACCTTTGGTACCAGGTTATACTAGGCATTTTATAACATTAACACTCATTTAATTCTTATGGCAAACCTGTTTTATTTATTTATTTGTTTTGAACAAAGCGCATACTATGCTCCAGGTCCTAGTCTAAGAACTCTATAAATATTAACTCATTTAATCCTCATAACAAACCTAAGGGGTAGATAGTATTATTATCCTTATTTGATGGTTTGGGAAACTGAGGCAAAGAGAAGGTATTTGTTCAAAATCATAGAGGCTGGAATTTGGCCCAGGCAATGAGGCTCAAGTCTTCACTCTGGATCTCCATTCTAGGCAACCTCTCAACTCCTATGAGTTGCTGTGGTACTCCTGCGTCACCAGGAGGAACTCTGGACTCAGAGGATAACTTTGTTAGAGTTACACAGTTAATTGATGTATTCAACACCAAATATTTAATGTTAGGTTTGATCCGCAATGGGTCATGGGGATGGTGCAGGACCAGGCAGCATTTCCATCTTTTATGTGTGAGGCCGCCATGAGTCAGGGGCCAACTCAATAGCAGCTAACAACTATCTACCACCACCCATTGCCATAGAGTCTATTCCAACTCATAGCGACCCTATAAGACAGAATAGAACTACCCTATAGGGTTTCCAAGGAGTGCCTGGTGGATTGGAACTGCCAACCTTTAGGTTAGCAGCTGAACTCTTAACCACTACACCACCAGGGCTTTGTGCACGTTCTGAGATATACAGTGTTTAAACAGGCTTTTTGTTCTCAGGGAGCTTACAATCCAGGTAATAGTGAGCAATATGGGATTCAAATGAAAGTGTGTCTAACTTGAAAACTCAGGGCCTTTCAATTAACCCATCCTAGGAGAGTACGATCAGATTGTTTGGGTTCAGAGATAAAGGTCAGTTGACTGGAGGATGGGGTGGGAGAGCTGTGAAGGATGTCTCTGAGGAGGAAACCATTGCTTATCTTTTTCATTGCTATTTAAAAGCATAAATGATTTACATTTAAATATCACTATCCCCACCTTGTTACAATCTCTTTGAGGGTTGAGGCTCTAATATTTCTCACAGCGCTCAGGACAGTGCTACACACACAGTCCCTAGATGGCATAAGCAGTTTGCAATCAGCCACTAACCCAAAGATTGGTGGTTGGAACCAGCCCTGCAGCGCTGCGGATGAAAAGCCTGGAAATCTAGTTTCTCTAAAGATTACAGCCAAAAAAAACCCCTACGATGCAGTTCTACTCTGTAGCACTTGAGGTTGCCATGAGTAGGAATTGACTCAAAGGCAACGAGTTTGGGTTTTTTTTTTTTTTTTTTTTTTAACACACACAGTCAGTGTCCCATAAAGATATTTTGAATAACTTGTGACTGGTTGAGTTCTAACAACAGCTAACAAAGCCAGCAGTATTAGTTTTGCTATGGTTAAGACTTCTTCAAACATCAACACTTAATTATCATGGCCGGCATACACTAGCTTTTCCTGGCTCTTTAGGGACAGCAACTCAAAGACTGAATGCCATAAAACCAGGGGGTGCTTTGAATATTCTCTTTACAATAGGGACTAAGTGCTACGCATGTCCAGGTTCCATAGTGTCCTCCTCAGGAACCCCACAGCCCCATCCATCACCAAGCCCTCCGAAGCTACATGTCCTGACTTTGTGATGACAAACTGTCCTGTTGCTAAACATTTTTTTTCCATCAATTTTCACCTTGAAAATGATAAAAAGTAAAAATAAAAAAACCCAAATGTATACAGAGCAAACACCACTGTTTGCCAAGCTGTCTTGCTTATTTTAGGGGGTTGTGAATTTATTAATAATAAAGTTTTGCAATGTGGCGGGCACATCCGTGCCACAAAGTTTCAGTCACAGAAGGTAATGCAGGAAAAACCCATTAAGTCACCTAGCCCTGCATCTGCCAAGGCTGCAGGCTATGTTTCTGCCTTTTGAGTTTTACCAGCATTTCAAAATAAAAGATGAGATGGTAGGTGTGCTCTCTCAGCTGTGATTCATAATCACCATTAGCTATGGTGCTCATGAAGGGGACATGTAAAACAAAACATATAAAAAGTTTCAACTTCTCAAACTTTCAGTTCTTAACTCAGGGTAAGTTACTCCCCCAAACTTACAGGGGAAGAAAATTGACTAGAAGACTTCAATTAGCAGATGCAGGTGGCATCTTCTACAGAGACTCGTGGGCCAAGGAAACATCTACACGTACTTATTTCCCAAAACAAACCAACCAACCAAACCAGTTGCTGTTGAGTCAATTCCGATTCATAGTGACCCTATTTATTTATTTCCAGTTATTTATTTAACCTTCTGCCTAGGCTGGATTGTTGGATTTGGTTTTACATCCTGCGTTACAAGGTTTGTGATGGGAAAGTGTGTCAGCTATTTGCTAAAGGAAAAGAAGACCTCTGTGCTTTGTCTTTTCATTTTAATAGAACCAAGTGGCCTAAATGTTTGTTTAGAAAAGTTAAAATATGGGAGGGAGTAAAATCATAACCCTAACTTGGCTTCATTTTCAGTATCTCCTTTTCTTTTCGGCTCCTGAGCCCTCCTGTCAGGACCACTGCACAGCCCCTTACTTGGTCCCTCAAACCCCTCCGATCCATCTGGCCAACTGCTGCCAAATCAAAAACAGCTAAAATTTCCTGAGTGCCTACCACAAGTTGTTTTGCGTACAATGTGATAAAACATACTCAATTTACTCCTTAAATTGCTAAGGATATGGATTTAGGATCAGAAAAAAAATTTTAAATCCTGGTTCCAACACTTTTTAAGAGAGACTTCGGGAAAGTCAAAATTCTCATCTATAAAATGGGAATAAGAATAGTACCTACCTCACAGAATTGTTTCCTTTTTTTGAATGTCTTTATTGAGGCATGTTTTATATATCATCTAATTCAACCTTTTTAAGTATACAATTCAACGATTTTTAGTAAATTTATCGAGTTGTGCAACCATCACGGTAAATCAGTTTTAGAACATTTTTCGTCACTCCAATATGATCTCTCGTGCGTCTTTGCTGTGAATCTGCCTCCTCTCCTGTCCCTGCCTCAGGCAATCACGAATCTCCTATCTTTATAGCTTTGCCTTTTCTGGATATCTCATACAATGGATTCATACAACATGTGGTCTCTTTTGCCTGGCTTCTTTCACTGAACATAATATTTTTGAGTTTCATCCATGTTGTATGTAGCATGCATCCATAATTTATGTCTTTTCGTTTTCACATAATATTCCAAAACCAAAAAGCAAAGCCACTGCTGTTGAGTCAATTACCGACTCGTAGTGACCCTATAGGACAGAGTAGAGATAATATTCCGTTGTATGGATATTGCCTTTTTTGTCTATCTTTTCAGCATTCATGGGCATTTATGTTGTTCTTCCAATTTTTGGTTATTATGAATAATCCTAAGTACCTTCCTGTGAAAGTCTTTGGGTGGCTATGTTTTCAGTTCCCTTCTGTAGATAACCTAAGAGCAGAATTGCTGGGCCATATGGTGAACCCTGGTGGTGCAGTGGTTAAGAGCTCAGCTACTAACCAAAAGGTCAACGGTTAGAATCCACCAACCACTCCTTGGAAACCCTACAGGGCAGTTCTACTCTGTCCCATAGGATTGCTATGAGCCAGAATTAACTTGACAGCAATGGGTAAATTCATGCTTAATTTTTTAAGAACTGACAATGTTGTTTCGGGGCTTACATATTACGTGGAAATACCCTAGCATGAACTAGGCAGAGAGTAACACTCAATTAAAAAAACCTGCTGTTGTGATTGTTGCTGCTGTTGTTTTTGAAAGGTTTCATCTCGCCTGTTATATAGACGGGAGTCCTGGTGGCGTCATGGTCAATAGCTACAGCTGCTCACCAAAAGGCTGGCAGTTCGAATCCACCAGCGGCTCCTTGGAAACCCTATGGGACAGTTCTACTCTGTGCTATATGGTTGCTGTGTGACGGAATCAACTCAAGGGCAATGAGTTGTTTTTTTTTTTTTTAGATGAGGAGGCAAAAGCTCAGAAATGGTTACCAGCTTGCTCAAGATCACACAGTCTGGTGGAAGAACTGACATTCTCTTGTGTTTCCTGACCCCAAGCCTGGTACTGCTTCCTTCAGCTATAGCTAATATCAGAGTGGCCACCACTCTGAGGGGCGCAGTTCTGATAATGCCCTTCCCTGCTGAACACACAGCGGCAGCTCCTCCCAGCACATAAAATAAAACCTCACTTGTCTGTTAGGGATACAAAGCCCTCCATTGTTGTCCTATCCCATCTTTTCTCCCCAGTCCCCCACCACACACTCTCACACTATCCACCCTAGACCAATGCCTCATGATGATTTTCATTGCATACCTGAGCCCATACTCTTTCAGCCTCTCTACCTTTTTTGAGCATGATCTGCTTTCTTGAACACTATTTCTCACTCTTTCTTATGAAATCATACTCAAGTTCAAATTCTATCTTCTATACCTTTCTTTTCTTAGTGACCCTGGTCAAAATTAATCTACTCTCCTCATCTACTTGGTTATAGCAGGTTTTAGAGATGACTTGAGATGAGTTAACTTTAAAAAGTCAGCAGTGTAATAACCCAGCTGTGGGAAGTACTAATTTTTTTTTTTAATTCAATAAAATTCAATTTATAAAACTTGTAGTTATAGGCCAGTACAGAGTGTTATTTGTATCTGGGATAGAATCCAGCCCCTGACCACCTGCTTTCCTCTGCACTTCCAGAGCACTGTATTCCTGCCCTTGGCAGATTGTTATCACACTGTCTGATATATCAATTTATGTTTGCTGCTCCTCAAGATTTTGAGCTCCTCCAAAGAAGAAACCATATCACTATCACCAAGCACGATGCCTGATTCATGTAGTGGTGGGTGCTCACTAATTGTTTTGAGTGAGTGAATTAGTGAGAAGGTGAGTGCAGGGGCAGATTAACCAGTAAGCGAGGTACCCACGGGCTTACAGTAAGCAAGGTACCCATGGGCTTATAATAAGCAAGGTACACACAGGCTTACTTTTGCTTACTTACTAATCTGCAGTGCATAATTCCATGTGGTGAAAAACAGGTGTAATTGTGCACTACAGATTGGTAAGTACACACAAGTTAGCCCGTGTGTACCTTGCTTATTAGGTAATCCATCCCTGGGTGAGTGAACGAAAGAATGAGTCTCTCTCTCTGACACAGAAAACCCACTAAAAGCAGGCAGTACTTGCTTGTCTGACATCAGCATTCTAAAAGAGGTTTCTCCTTTAAGGAAGACTCTACTCTTCCTATTGGCCTGCTAATAATTCAGGACTGCTCACCTGATCACGTCACTAAATACATATGTAGAATGTATTCTTCCCAGTTCCTTTACTCTTTCTAAGCAATGATCACAAAAAATAAAGAAGAGAATAATTTTTCAAATTATACTCATGTAAGCTCTTAGACATGGTGATTTTGCTAAGGAGTGCATATAAATTTTGGGTTCCACCAAGGATCCAGCAAAGGGCTTTGCATATAGTAGGAGCTTTATAAATATTTGTTGAATGATCAGATCCAACAAGCACTTACTAAGTGCCAATGAATAAGACCCAGTTGCAACCTTTCCAGTAACCTAAGGGAGCTGGGAAACATATAAAAAAGTGGTAATAATAATAAAATATTCACTCATTACTCTGTCTGGCACTATTTTCAGAGTTTTAAATGAAATAATTCATTTAATCCTCTTAACTAAGAAGAAAAAATTCAAGGCTTGAGTTGCAATAGTGAAGGATTCTATAAGGAAAATATTAAAGCATCAAAAGAAGATGGAAGGAATACACAGAGTCACTGTACCAAAAAGAAGTAGTCGACGTTCAACCATTTCAAGAGGTAGCATATGATCAGGAACTGATGGTACTGAAGGAAGATGTTCAAGCTGCACTGAAGGCACTGGCAAAAAACAAGTCTCCAGGAATTGATGGAATATCAATTGAGATGTTTCAACAAACCAGTGCAGCACTGGAAGTGCTCATTCGTCCATGCCAAGAAATTTGGAAGACAGCTGCCTGGCCAATTGACTGGAAGAGATCCATATTTATGCCTATTCCCAAGAAAGGTGATCACACTGAATTTGGAAATTATCAAAAAATATCATTAATATCACATGCAAGCAAAATTTTGCTGAAGATCATTCAAAAGTGGCTGCAGCAGTATGTTGGCAGGGAACTGTCAGAAAGTCAGGCTGGATTCAGAAGAGGATGTGGAACCAGAAATACCATTGCTGATGTCAGATGGATCCTGGCTGAACGCAGAGTGTACCAGAAGGATGTTAACCTGTGGTTTATTGACTGTGCTAAGGTATTTGACTGTGAAGATCATAACAAATTACGGATAACATTGTGAAGGATGGGAATTCCAGAACACTTAACTGTGCTCATGAGGAACCTGTACATAGATCAAGAGGCAGTTGTTCAGACAGAACAAGGGGGTACTGTGTGGTTTAAAGTCAGGAAAGGTGCGTATCAGGGGTGTATCCTTTCACCGTACCTATTCAATCTGTATGCTGAGCAAATAATCTGAGAATTTGGACTATATGAAGAAGAACAGGGCATCAGGATTGGAGGAAGACTCATTAACAACCTGTGTTATGCAGATGACACAACCTTGCTTGCTAAAAGTGAAGAGGACTTGAAGCACTTACTAATGAAGATCAAAGACCACAGCTTTCAGTATGGATTACACCTCAACATAAAGAAAACAAAAATCCTCACAACTGGACCAGTAAGCCACATCATGATAAACAGAGAAAAGATTGAGGTTGTCAAGGATTCCACTTTACTTGAATCCACAATCAACACCCATGGAAGCAGCAGTCAAGAAATCAAAAGACACAATGCATTGGGCAGCTGTGCTGCAATGGACCTCTTTAAAGTGTTGAAAAGCAAAGATGTCACCTTAAAGACTAAGGTGCGCCTGACCCAACCCATGGTATTTTCAATCACATCGTATGCGTTCAAAAGCTGGACGATGAATAAGGAAGACCAAAGAAGAACTGACACCTTTGAACTGTGGTGTTGGCGAAGAATATTGAATATACCATGGACTGCCAAAAGAACGAACAAATCTGTCTTGGAAGAAGTACAACCAGAACGCTCCTTAGAAGCAAGGATGGTGAGACTTCGTCTTACATACTTTGGACATGTTGTCAGGAGGGATCAGTCCCTGGAGAAAGACAGCATGCTTGGTAAAATACAGGGTCAGCAGAAAAGAGGAAGATCCTCAATAAAACAGACTGATACAGTGGCTGCAACAATGGGCTCAAGCATAACAATGATTGTGAGCATGGCACAGGACCGAGCAGTGTTTCGTTCTGTTGTACGTAGGGTTGCTATGAGTCAGAACCAACTCAACGGCATCTAACAACAACAACTACTACTACTACTCTAAGAGAAAGGTATTAAAGATGAAAATGAGGATGAAGAAAACTGAGGCATAAAGAAAATATTAGGAAGTAAGTAAGCTAATAAGTAGTAGAACTGGGATTTAAACCCAGGCAGTCTGACTCCAGAATCTCCCTACAAAAATGCTTTTAAGCCTAGGTGAAAGGCCATGTTGCCTTCATTTTTGTTTTTCCAATACTCATAAGCATTTAATGAATGTTTGCTTTCAAACTGTGCCAAATACAAGGCTAACAGGAATAATAGCCATACACAGTGTTATGGAAGAATAGCCTAATGTCAGTGTGGGAGGGGTGGAAAGTTTTGGAGTAAGACCAATCAGATGTGGGTTCGAACCCCAGATTCACCAGTTGCTAGCTCAGGAACTGCTTTCCAAACACCCCCACAACATCATTTCTGCCCTGGGAGCCATTTTGGAAGTTTTAAAGCTCTGTAAGATTAGATTCTAGATTCAAAATAAAGACTGAAAATAATACAAAATAAAGATGTCTCAGTTTTGGATTTACCTCTGGCCATACACCTGGTTGGACAAACCAAACCAAACCCACTGCTGTACTAAAATTTAGATTTCCTGAGTTCCAGCCCAGTGCTCTTTCACTTAAGTCACACGGTTTCATTTGAGGTAGGGAAGCTGAACAAAACACCAGAAGAAGCAAATTATTTAAAAAGGGACTTTCCGGGGCCAGCCTAGAATTGGATGACTGCCTCCTTGTGTTCAAGGGAGGCACGCCCCAGTTTCACTACAGATCTGAAATCTAATGCTCTTTCCTTGTGATGTCAGAGGCTGAGGATATCTTTTAAAAAAAAGCAGTGAGTAATGCTCTGGAGATAAATCTCCCACTGCCTTGCTATGTCATACAAACTCTCCCTTGCCTCCTTTCCCTACTAGAACTGCCTACTGAAAACCCCAAAGTCTTAAGGGAAGGGAACTTATTCCTAGAAGAGAGGAAGACACTATTACTTTTCTGTTGGTTTGGTTATTCCCCCAAAGGGAAACAAGGGCTTGAAACACATTTTTTCCTAAATTCTCTCCAGATTAAGCATAGTTTAGAGAAAGCTAAGCATGATTGGAGCAGCAGATGCTGAAAACATCATCAGAAGGGTGTATGTACCTTTCAGACAGGTACCTGTATGGGCATCACTTGCAGCACTCTTGCTCACCTGATAGCACAGAGGGGCAGTGCCAAGTATACAGGCTTTGGATACAGACAAACCAGGGTTCAAGTCCTAGCTCCATCACTCACTAGCTGAGTGTCTTTATAGTACTAGTTACCTTCTTTGAGGGACTGTTTCTTTGGTTAAAAAAAAAACAAATGGGATAGTAATATTGACTTCATAAGGGGCAGCTGAGAATTAACGGAGATCTCGTTTGCAGAGTTCCTAATAGCAGGTCTAGTGCTTGTTGTTAACTGCCATGGAGTCTATGCCTGACCCATGGTGACCCACAACCAAAAGAAACACTGCCTGGTCCTGTGCTGTCCCCATGATGGGTTGTAGAATGGACTGTTGCGATCCATACGTTTTTTTGCTGTCTGAATTTCCAAGGTAGATAGCCAGGATTTTCTTTCTAGTCCATCTTAGTCTGGAAGCTCCACTGAAACCTGTTCAGCATTCAGGCAATACTTGAGCCTCCACTGACAGGCAGGTGGTTACTGCTTATGCGCTGCATTGGCTGGGAATGGAATCCTGGTCTCCCACACGGAAGGTGAGAATTCTACCGCTGAACTACCACCAATGCCTCAAATCTGGTACTTTTACAGAGGTTTAATAATATTACGTTAACACCTCTTCCCCAATCCTTGTATTTGAAACAAATACTTTAAGGAGAGCTCTTCGGAAACAAGCAAAATATCTTGGGGACAGTGTAGATGGGAAAATGATTTATCAAACAACAATTCTTTTTTATACTCATAATTCAGGTAAAATCTCAGAAATAACTGGGTCCAACCTTCCAATGCATGAAAGAATCCCATGTTAAACTTTGTACATCTGTCTAGATACATGGTCTTCCAGCAGGGGAATGTGGAAGGAACCACTTCCCAGGAAAACCCATTCCATTTTTTCCAAAAATGTTACTGGTTTAAATGGCTCACTGAGTCTTTCCTATAGATTTCCTTCTCTCCTATAACCTGCCTTGTCTTCTCTGTCCTGATGGCACAGAATTGTGGGAAGGGACTGTTTCCCCAACACTGTTCTCTGCTAAAGATTGGAGGGAATCCCCTCCAAAGAAACTAGAGAAGTAGGGTAACAAGTAATTCCACCAACAAAATTAGGAAATGCAATAGCAGAAGCATATTCCACTCTTGCAGAAAAAGAAGAGGCAGAGAGAAGTGTTTCTTCAACCACTGAAGTAAAACAAGTTACTCAATGCCTAAAGCAAAAGCAAGATTTTAGAGAAAAGAATACGGTGAGATGCTAATTCCTAGAACTCCAGCAAGTATCAATAGTAGGTTCAGTTCAGTAATTTGCTGAGAGAAATTTTTATTTATTTATTTAATTGAACTTTAGATGAAGATTTACACAACAAACTAGTTTCTCATCAGTTAGTACACATATTTTTGTATGGCATTGGTTAACAGTTCCATGTCATGTCCACACTCTCCCTTCTCAACCCTGGGTTCCCTATTACCAGCTTTTCTGTTCCTTCCTGCCTTCCAGTCCCTGCCCCAGGGCTGGTGTGCCCCTTTAGTCTTGTTTTGTTCCATGGGCCTGTTCAATCTTTGGCTGAAGGGTGAACCTCAGGAGTGGCCTTGTTACTGAGCTGAACGGGTGTCTGGGGGCCATACTCTCAGGGTTTCTCCAGCCTCTGTCAGGCCAGCAAGTCTGGTCTTTCTTCCTGAGTTAGAATTTTGTTGTACATTTTTCTCCAGCTCTGTCCAGGACCCTCTATTGTGATCTTTGTCAGAGTAGTCAGTGATGGTAGCTGGTCACCATCACGTCGTTCTGGACTCAGCATGGTGGAGGCTGTGGTAGATGTGGGTCATTAGTCTTTTGGACTAATCTTTCCCTTATATCTTTAGTTTTCTTCATTCTTCCGCACTCCCAAAAGGGTGAGACCAGTGGTGTATCCTAGATGGTTGCTCACAGTCATTTAAGATCCCAGACGCTACTCATCAAAGTAGAATGTAGAGCATTTTCTTTATAAATATGTTATGCCAATTGAGCTAGATGTTCCCTGAGACCATGGTCCCCACAGCCAACTGAGAGCAAATTTTTTAATCAAAATATATATGAAGGTGAGGAGAAAACTGAACCTTCAAGGTAAATTCATATTCCTAAGATACTCAAGACCAGATGCAGTTACAGGATCCATGTGACTTAGGGTTAAAATACCCAGGGACCTTTCTGGGGATGCAGAAATTCAGAGGCTGGAGTAGAAGCTTGAAACTGTGGCAAACACAAGGGTATGAACCAAGCATGGAGAGTTGCCTGGTGCAAATGTGCTCCCCAAAGAGGCTGGAGCCCCAACTGCTTGACCAGTGCTTTCTCAGGGACAGAAACACAATACTCAGAGGGAAATGGAGATGAAGAGGTTTAAATATTCAGAAGGAAGGTTGGTGAATTGAGGTGCCATTCAAATTTTCAGATTTTGTAAGAGGGTACGAATATTTCAAATGGCACTTGGAGGAAATAAGTAATAAACATAAAGAGGGTTCCCACCTGCCCCTTGCCTCTGAGATAATTCAGGCCCAAATTGACATCTTTTTTGAGGTATTTCTCCCAATCGAGTTTCAGATAATAGGCGTGGACTCCAGACACTAGGCACAAATGGATTGGCATTCTTGCAAAACTGAAGTCCAAGATACTCTCTTTTCTCTCATGGTTTCTGCTTTCCTTCTGCCGTCTCTGCTGTGGCTGTTGCCAACTACATGGGTCTGAGTTGTTCAGGTATTGGCTTCTAGGGACATTGTTTTTCTTGTGATAAACTCTTGTAGGGCATGGAATTTATCTGTGTTTCTAAATTGTGAGGGTGGGGCCAACTGTTGTGGTACCATTACACCTCCTACATAATAAAAAAAAAAAAAAATAGTCTGCGTGATTTAAGAAGTGAGCATATGAGAAATTTGGGTGGGATAAATTCATCCAGAGGATATAGTTCCTAATCATCAAAGGAACTATAAAACTATACCCATTCCAATGACATAAATGTAGCTACTAAAAAGCAACTGAAACTACCCAAACATTCCATCAACTCCTCTTTGGCTGAGACTAGGTAGAGTGAAGAGCCCTAGGGGCACAATGGTTGAGAGATTGGCTGCTAACCAAAAAGTTGGCAGTTGGAATCCACCAGCCACTCCTTGGAAACCCTATGGGGTAGTTCTACTCTGTCCTGTAGGGTCTCTATGTGACAGAATCAACTCAAAGGCAACGGGTAGGTAACGGTAGGTAGAGTAAGAAACAGGGAAGGGAAGATTTTTGGTTTTTAAGTTCTTTGGTGTCTAACTCATGAAAGGAAAATAATTCAGGGTCTATAATTTTTCACCTAGAAATTGAGTCATGAGACAGTTTATATTATTTAAATCTAGGAGGTTTTAACGTAGTGGTATATGTAATATTTGTATACCATTGTTTGGACTCTTGACAGCTTTTCATGACCTATATTGAATAATGTCGCTGGGCAAAATTTGAGAGGAAAAACACAATACAGAGAACTTCAGGCCTACTAGAGTACTTCGGAGGAGCCCTGGTGGCACAGTGGTTAAGCAGTCGGTTGTAAACCTAAAGGCTGGTGGTTCGAACCCACCAGCTACTCTGTGGGAGAAAGATGTGGCAGTCTGCTTTTGTAAAGATTGTAGGTTTGGAAACCCTGTGAGGCACTTCTACTCTGTTTTATAGGGTCACTGTGAGTCAGGACCAACTCGATAGCAATGGGTTTGGTTTGGTTTAGGGTGCATTGGAATCCTAGAGTTAACTTACTTAAATCTGTTCTTCTGCTCCATTTCAGAAGAGAATCATTCATCACGGGTCTCAGGATACACAGAGAAGTAGGGGGTGGTAATGGAAGTGTACTTATGTGGGAGGATTGTCCTGATAAACTGCAGGTCTCCTGAGGGGACACCAAATCCCTTAGTGACCACAGGCTTGACAGAAAAAGCACCACTGGTTAAAGGAACAAAAAGGGTCTGTGAGTACAGAGGGACATTTTATTTTTCCTTCTTCACATGTTCTTTAGGCAAAATAGATTAAAATAGGAAATTTGTTTTGTCAATCGCATGGAGAAGATTGCTTCCGCTCTTCTCTCCACAGTCCTCAGGAGTAACTCACCTGACAGGTAAGGCCAGGAAAAGGCAGCTGAGTATGTTCAGCCCCTGCTCGACTTCCTCACAGACACACCTGCCCATAGGTCATATACTCTTCTCTCCTCCAAGATGGCAATGGCCTGGGTGAACTCTGCTCTTGGGCTGTGAGGTCTGTGGTTGTCCAGCTTCTCTGCTGGTCCTTGGTGAGTAAATTTAATTTAGGGAGAAGGAGGAAGAAGCGTACTTTTAGGTATAGATTTGAGCTGTATTTGCCAAGCCAGGTTTACCACCCACCCAGTGCCGTCAAGTCGATTTCAACTCATAGCGACACTATAGGACAGGATAAACCTGCCCCATAGAGTTTCCAAGGAGCGCCTGGCAGATTCAAACTGCTGACCCTTTGATTAGCAGCCGTAGCACTTAACCACTATGCCACCAGGGTTTCCAAACCAGTAAGGCTAATATTTTAATTCCTATCTGATTCCACTACCTGCATCTTAATTGGTTCAGAACTCAGAAGGAGACAAATATAATTAATGGGCCCCTTCAAATTCCAGCAATGGCATTCAGGATTCAGGAGGGGCATGGTGATGCAGCCATGGTTTCTGCCACCATTTAGGAGGTGTGCAGACTCTGCCTGGGCACCAGCAGGTACTCACAATAGCAATACTATACAGCTGCAAAGCACTCTGGTCTTTCAGGCTGCTGTCATTTGGTTTTTAAAACAATTATGTGAAGTCAAAAGATTGGTTATTTTATCTTGTTTGGAAATAAAGTCTCAATTAGCCAAGAGGAATATATACATATATTATTTTTTCCCCTGGATTTTATAGAGTTGGACATAATTCTGGTCTGACTACTAAAACAGGCTTCTGGTTTTGTTTTAAAGACTTGGTCCTCATGTAGCTTATTCTCTAGGATCTTATTCACATATGATATAAACTCAGGATCAGAGTCCAGGTCTTATTCAACTTAGTAGCCACCCCCAGGCTCACAACTCCCCAACCCTGGCTCATAACAAGCCATTAAAAAAAAAAAAAAAATTAGCTTAACAAAAACACACCACAACCTGAACAAATGAATGAATCATGTAGGAAGAACTTACACACATAGCACAAAGAACTTATGATCCTTTTAAAAGGGAATGTGGGATATGTGTAATTCAGTATAATATAAATGGGGTAGACAGCTATTGACAACAAACCCAAAACCCGTTGCTGTCAATTCCGACCCACAGCAAACCCTATAAAAAAATTTTTTTTTTTTTTTGTATAGGCAGGATTAATTGTAGGAGGCTTTCCAGAGGTAAGTGTTTGAATTAAGTTAAGAGGCCTACAAAGAACATCATTCGGAAGTGTGAGGGGTGTGGAGAAAAGAGGCAAATCAGGAGAAGGTCTAGAAATTATGGATGGGTGAAGTGATGCAGACTGGTAAACGTGAGATGGGAAAGGGAAAGAATAATGGAAAACCAGGTCAATGAGGACAGAGGCCCTTTGCGTTGCCAAAAAGCATGCAAAGAACCCTCATTCCCCCCACCCCGGGATAAAAAAGAAACAAACCAGGATGTACGCATGTGCACACACACACACAGGCACACACAGTACAGAACCAGAACATTCAGCAAGCTGAAAGATTCATTGCTTGTCAGGGCAGGTACCCTGTGCAGCTGCATGGGGAAATAAAGGCGCCGTTGCCACCGAATGCTTAAGAGACTTCCAAGCTGTACAAACACATGAAAAGCCTCTCCCAGTGCATATGCGCCACACTAAGGTGTGTGTTTACTTCATAGAACTAACTGGGCCCTTGTTAGCGTGAGGCCCTACTAGCAATGCAAGGATGAAAAGGAAGTCAGGGTGTTGTTACTTTCTGGGTAGAATGACTGGTTTTTTGGTGGGGCTGTCTTTCTGGAGCTAGCAAAGGGAGAACAGTGGAAGTTTGGCCTTGCCTTCGCCTTCAAGAGAGATAGTCACATAGCACAAGAGGATGAAATGCGGTTTCATGATCCCAGTTTTCTTATTGTGCATTTAGCAGTCCTGAATGGCATCACAGATTATGAAACAAAGTTGTTTTTTTCCCATACGTCTTGTTTCAATTTCCCCAAAACAGTAGCAGCTGGGCAGCCCCATAGTCATTCAGTTTCTCTCTCCCCAAAGCAGACTCACATTACCAGAATAGTCCTGACTCAAGGAAGCTCATTTTTCCACGAATAGGACAGCAATCATTCTTTGCTTTTACTTGCAATTCATTGAACTGCTTCTCTCTTGTTGTTCATTCTTTTTATAATTGTGCTGAAAATATACATAACAAAACTTACGCCACATCAACAATTTCTACACGTACCATTCAGTGACACTGGTTACATTCTTCGAGTTGTGCCACCATTCTCGCTATCCTTTTCCAAATCATTCCACCGCCATTAACATAAACTGAATGTCCTCTAAGCAAAAACTCCCCCTTTCATTGTTCATTCTTTATTCAATAAATAACTTCCTAACATCTGCCTCCTGTCAGGTACTGCGCTTCCAAGCCGTCAGGAAAGTAGGCAATTCTAATACATTAAAAACAACCATTTATTTAATGCTTTCTGTCACCAGCCACTGTTCTAACTACTATGTACATTAACTAAGCTTGCTCTCATAACATTTCTATGCACCAAGTACTATTATTATCCCCATTTTACAAATGAGGAATCCAAGATATAGATACATTGAATAACCTGTCTACAATCACATAGAAAGAAAAGGTCTAGAGCTAGAATTAAGCTCAGGCAGGCTGGCTCCAGAGCCTGCCTTCTTAACCACGAATCCAAACGGATGGGGCAAGTGCTGAGTATCCTGACAGAGAAAGTTCAGGTGCTGGGGGAGCACGTAGGAGGTGTCTCTGTTCCAGACTTCTGGCTCAGAGAGAAGCGCTGTATTTAAAATTCAAAGCAGATCCTATCACTCTCCTTCTCAAAATCTTTAATGGGCTTCCCATTGCATTCAGAATGAAGTTACACATCCTGTAAGGTCGCTATGAGTCAGAATCAACTCAGCCTGAATGGATTTTTTTTTTTTTTTTTAACCATGGCCTACAAATGCTCGGCCTAAGTCTGAGCTCACTGAACTGCTCTGATGTCTTCCCTCATCCTTCGAGTCCCTGGCCGTCTAGCAGTACAGGTTTCTGATCATAGCACCTTTGAGTGTGTTGGTTACTGTCTCAGAGACACGCCCCCAATCCATCCTAAGGAAGGTCACTTATTTACTAAGGAGTCCACATATGTCCCAATAATAAACAATGCTAAAAATAGTTAGGACAAACATCAAATAATGCCAGATGCTGGGCAGTATTCTAAATGCTCATTTAAACATCACAACAATCTTAATGGTAAGTACTAGTATTATGCCTGTTTGTACAGGTGAAAAATGAAGCAATTTCATGGCATTCTGTATTTTTCCTTCATCAAAATGGTCAAAAACGTAGTCATATATGTATTCATTTAATGTTTCCTAGGCTTTAAGCTCTGTGAGGTCTGGACACGAGTTACTTCTCTTCATCACTGCATCCCTAGTGTTTTAACACAGTGCACTGTGTACAGTAGGCATATACTAAATGTTTAGTGGTTAAATGAATGCATGAATAATGGACATGCATGAGACATTTCTCTCAAGGCTTACTCTCCTGTGCTTACTGCTTACAGTAGAATGGATAGGTAAAAAAGAAACCAAAGAAAATCCTCTATTACCTTGGAATTATTAAGGCTATAGATCATCCTGGGGCCCCGGTGGCGTAGTGGTTAAGAGCTACAGCTGCTAACCAAAAGGTCAGCAGTTTGAAACCACCAGCCACTCCTTGGAAACCCTGTAGGGCAGTTCTACTCTGTCCTATAGGGTCACAATGAGTCGGAATCGACTCAATGGTAACGTTTTTTAAAAATACATCATCCAGTTACCATTGTTTGCTACCCTGTTGCAAAATTTTCACTATCTCCCTCTCTGTTAGCTATAACATGTGAGGTTTACACTGGGGTAGAAGCAGGAGCAGAGTGGTCTAGACTCTAGAAGAAAGAGTATGGGTTTCCAAGGAATACAGATGTAGGTTTCTAGGTTTCGGTTCTGACTTTATTATTTACTAATGGTGTGGCCTTGAATAAGCCCCATATGCTCCATGAGCCTTCTGTTCCAAATTGATGAAAGAGGGACAATGATACCTGCAAAACAGGTTAGCTGGGAAAATGAAGTGAGATAATATAATCGGAGAGCCTAGCACAGTGCCTGGCACATAAAAAAAAAAAAAAAAAAAAAAATTTTTTTTTTTTTTTTTTTATATACATAGCAGGAGTTTAATTACTGCTAGCTCCTTTTCTTTCCTACAGCCAGAGGCAGGGATCTGGGGTTTGGGAAATTATCTAGTTTACTAGACTAGCAGTACTAGCCAGGCTTGCAATTTAAGCCCAAAGTACAAATGAGAGGGTGGAGGGAAAGTCCACATTATCTGACCTGGCTGCCTCCACAGTTCAAATGAACTGGATGATTGCCACAGCCTCAGCTCACTCCGTGGAAAGATGGGGGGAGAGAGGGTAGGAAAATACACAAAACTCTGAGGGGTCACTTTTGGTCCTTGTCAACAGCTCTGCTTGGGAGGAAGTCAAGATAATAAACCAAGAAAAAGATCCAGTGAGTTCTGTTGCCTGTTCTCTATTTCAAGGGGACAGTCCCTGCTTTGTTTCTCTTCTCTTGGGTGAAAGAACGTTCCCTGAAATGCTCCTAGCTTCCGAGAACAGCTCTGGAGGCAGCTCCACAATATGCTGGGCAGGGGTTGATCAGAAGCAAGTAAGCAGAGTTCACCCTGCCCCCAGCATCATGTGGTCTTGGGGATGCAGGAGAGAGAAAAAGGAACTTAGATGGCCCTCTTCCTTCCCCCCTTGGCAAACTTCCATATTCATTCTTCTCTAGGCCAACCCTGACCTTCTTTTCATCCCTTCCACCCCCCAATAAAGAAAGAAGAGGGAGGTGAGGTGTATAGGGAGGGTGCTTTCCCCTTCTCAGAAGTTATTAGGAACACACATGAAAGTCTTTCCAAAAGAAACTAAAGCTCTCTCGGACACTGGACTCTGCTAGTAGGTTTTGTTTTCTCTCCAAAGGGAAGATCTGCGGCAGTTCCTGCTGCTACTCCCTGCTGAGCTACCAGGGTTGAAAAACCTGTGCTTGTGCGGGTGTGTACCAAGCCCTGAACACTGGATTTAAATACAGCTGGAATGAGTTGTACAGCCGTAATCATCTGTCTTATGAAGTGAAGTCCTCTCAGGCCTACCTGTGTAAGAGAAAACTCTCAGTTAACGAGGGCCGGGTTTATAGAATCCTAAATGATTTGGCACTCCTTGCACTCTGTTTTAAAAGAGAAAGAAGCCAGGCTTCTACAGTGCCCTTATGTTTGGCATCAGCTCCATCCTCCCTCCAGCACCCTCAGCTCTCCAGTGTATGCCCTGAAGAATCTTGCCTTCAGCTCTAGGTCTTATTTCCATATAATTGGAATTCATGGTTTCAGAAGGAAATAATCTTAAACTTCAAAGAAAAATTCCCTTTTACGTGGTATTACTGTGGCAGGGAAATAGACCAGAACCTTTGAGAAAGATGTCAGTAGAGCTTTCTGTTTTGGTTCCCTATTGATACTAACCAGCATGTCTCAGTTCTTACCTACCACAGATTGACCACCTGCTATGTGCTGGGTGCTGTCTGATACATTTTATATAGCACGCTGGCTGTGCTGCAATGCTACCAGTACTCACACTAGCACTTTCTAAGCACCAGGAACTGTGGTAAGTGCTTTACAGATGTGAACACATTTAATTCTCACAGCCATCATATGAGGTACGTACAATTTCCAAACCTATTTTAGAAATGAGGCACTTTTGACAGAGAGGCTAATTTGTCCCAAGTTCGCGTAGTGATGGAGCTGGGATTTGGAACAGACAGTCCAGTCTGCAACTACAGTTTTTACTCTTACACACTATTCATGACTTGTTCTCATTTAATCCTCACAGCAATCTTATGAGCTAGAATAATGAAGTCCCCAACTGGTAGATAAGAACACTGAGTTTCAGAGAAGTAATCTGTCTGAGGGATTGAGCTGGGATCCCAACCCAGTTTAATTGGATATGATCTTTGAGTAGCTACTGTATACCAGTCACTGTGCTAGGCCCTAAGAATACCATGATGAACTAGTTATACTTTGTTATTTTGTTCCTTTCCATTTCTTTTAACACTGCCACTTCTTCCTGAAGTGATGGACAAAAAAGAGTTCACTTCAAGTGTAAGCAAAGTCATATGCAGTCAAGATTAAGCAGAGATTTTAGCACTGTGCCTGTGTCAACTGCTAGAAGATATTTAGGCAAGCCTGAACAAAACCAAAGATGACCCCTCAGTTTCTTTCCAATTCTTTCTGACTCAGGTATGGGGATTCACTCATTTGTATCAGTTCATTACATAAACATTTACTGAGCATCTACTATGTTCCAGGTCTTATGCTATAATTGAAAATATTAAAAAAAGAGGATTAGTACTTGAACTTAGGAAGCTCCTAGTTTAGAAGGAGAGAAAATTACTTAAACAAATAATTACAACACAGTATGATAAGTACAACGAATGGGATTCACTAATTATTTGAGAGTAAGGGGTGAGGGTATATTCAAAAGATGGCATGTATGTTGACTCTTGAAGGACGAACAAGGCATTTTCCAGATAGGAATGGATAAAGGAGCTAGAATTTACTAAGCACCTACTATACACAAGACCCTGATTTGAGACTATGTATTTATTTTAATCCAGAATCCAAGACTCAGAGAGTATAAAAACTTGTTCACAGTGGCAATGTAAGAAAATCTCTGAGTTGAATATGTGAGTAATATTTTAGGGAAAGGGCAATGTGGGCACAGGGAACAGCATGTGCAAAGGGAACAGCATATAGAGAGGGAACAGCATATACAGATGGAACAGTGTGTACAGATGGAACAGTGTGTACAGAGGAAAACAAGGGCCTGGTGTATTTGAAAGACAGTACTCAGTACACATCAGTCATTGGCTGTGCATGGGGAGGGAGTGGAAAAAGTGAGAGGTAAGGAAAAAGAAGCAGTTAAGATTGAAATTCTGAAGGACTTTGCATACCTGGTAAGAAGTTTAGATCCTATCTTTTTTTTTTTTTTAATTTAATAATATATTTTATTTAAACAAATATATCCAAAATATTATCACTTTGACAAGATAGTTATCACATATAAGAAATTATTAGTGAGATGTTTTATACCCCCCTTTTTTTTGTACTGTCTTCAAAATACAGTATTTTTTTTTTTTTTTTTTGTATTTCAGATGAAAGCTTACAGAATAAACCAGCTTCTTATCAAACAGCTAGTACACATATTGTTTTACGACATCGGTTAACAACCCTGCGACATGTCAACACTCTCCCTTCTCAACTTTGAGTTCCCTATTACCAACTTTCCTGTCCCCTCTTGCCTTCTAGTCTCTGCCCCTGGGCTGATGTGCCCCTTTAGTCTCATTTTGTTTTATTGGGCTGTCTAATATTTGGCTGAAAGGTGAACCTCAGGAGTGACTTCAGTATTGAGTTAGAACGGTGTCCAGGGGCCATGCTTTTGGGGTCTCTCCAGTCTCTATCAGGCCAGTAAGTCTGGTCTTTTTTTGTGAGTTAGAATTGTGTTCTGTGTTTTTCTCCAGCTCTGTCCTGGATCCTCTACTGTGATCCCTGTCAGAGCAGTCTGTAGTGGTAGCTGGGCACTATCTAGTACTGGACTCAGACTGGTAGAGTTAGATTCTATCTTGAAGGAAAAAAAAAAAAGCCAAATTAGGAAAGAACAAGGCCATAATTGTGTTTTAGAAGAGTAATTCTGGTATCAGAATGGAGGGTAGATTGGAGTAGGGAAAGACTGAGGGCAATTGCCCCAGTTGAGGGCTACCATGGAGTTTAAGTAGAGGATAACGAAGTGCTGAATTAAGGGAGAGGCAGTGGGGAAGAAGAGGAAGGTGAAAGATTAGCAGAAAGACTAAAGGAATTGGTGGTAGAGGGTGAAGAAGAGAGAGATGAAAGCGTGGACTGCGAAGCCCCTGCTCAAAGCCAGGAATACCAGAAAAGAAGCAGCGGTGGAGGTGGCTTGCAGACAAACCACAAGGGGTTACCAAAGGGGGTCAGATGTCTGGCATTTATATACACACTTACTAATAAGTAGGCGGGAAAGTTCAGGGAGTGAAGGCACCAGGGCTTAAAAGGGAGACTGGGGCACCAAAGTCAACATAGTGGATTCTGATGATTAGATTTCAAGAAAGTTGTCTGCTTAACATGGCTACCTAACTTTGAGCCTGGGAGGCAGAAGAGTTCAGGTGTAAGGCAAATCTTTGGCTCTGATTCCTGGGGCTGTCCAGGTAAATAGAGCTGTCGAGAATATCCAGAAAGAGGCAGATGTTTCCTGAAGGGCTCTCTCTGATGCGCCTGGGAGCAGCATGACCAGGCTTGAGGGAGGCAGCAGCTGGGGTTTGGGAGGACACAGGCACGTGGACAGCCTCCTGCAGGAGCTCTGCAGATCAGGCAGCTGAGGGAAGTGAATCTTTCTTCCCAGCTTCCTCCTCTGCCCTCTGCTGCAGAGCCCAGGTGCTGTTGCAGCACAGTGTTGCCTGCATAAAGTTTGATTCATAGACCAGAGGCTGTAGCTACAAGCCAGACAGAGGCAGCCGATGGAACACGATATTGTCTGTGTGTGTGTGTGCGCGCACACGCACACACGTCTGGAGGAGACTGTTTATTAAGGGAACTACGTATCAAACATAGCCCTAACTGGCAGACAATAGTTATTTGCCTAGACAATGTACGCCACCAAATAAAGAGCAAGATAGGCAGTGCAGAGCAAAAGGTGAGACTCATTTTTTAAAAGTGGGGTGCCTCCCTTCACGGTCTCAATTACAGGAGATGCATGCGCACACAAAGCATTCAGCAACAATATCTGGGCATAGGCTTGTGCCTACTGTAACCAAAGAGAAAGAAAGGCCGGAACTAAAATGCAAAAGAAAGAAAGAAACTGTTTGGAGATAGGTCTGCTACAGTATAAACTTTTCCCTTTTCCTGGCTTACTGCTATAGCAAAACCTGATGGTTGTCTTTGTAAAAAACGTGTCTGTATCTAGGTCCCTGGCAGTGATTTGCCTCTGGGAGGGCCAGCAATCTATTTAATGACTCCATTGACGTCAATAGCATAACTGAAATACTTACTAACATGCATGATTCCAACTTTCGGAGGGCGGGTGGGTGGATGGTGTTTTTCGGTAGAACAAAAACATGAAGTGGAGTCGGCGCGGAACGAACTCAACTCTCCAGGCAGCAAGCAAGAGATTAGATACTGCCGGTCTCATCGGTTCCATTTAATACAAAGAAACATTCATGCTAAATTTAGAAATTAATTTTGAACTAGGGAAATAACCATTAATGAGCAGGGCTTTACTTTTGATAATGTTTGCTCAAGGGTAACATTTTAACTCTTCGCACTTCACTGACTTGATAATGCTTTTCTAACTATCCATACATAATTTTAGACATGTATGAAATAATTGCGAATCCATATAAATAATTCAACGTGGATGCTCTGGGGTAAACGTTCACAGGAGAACTATTTTAGGCAAAAACAATTCTTTTAGGGAAGTACTCTCAGAATTACCAGGATTTTTCTAGCACACTTGCCCTATCATTTTGTATTCAGGCTGCCTCAGCACTCCAGGTGAGTAATTAAAGTCATCATTCCAATAATTCAGGCCACCCAGAAATCCGAACACTGAAGAAAAAACTTTCATATTTATAAGTTTTTTTTTTGTTGTTGTTCCTTTCCTTCCTATTTCTTCTTTTTATCTATTTATTTATTTTAATATTCTCCAACCCCCGCCCTTCTTCTTTTTTTTTTTTTTTTTTTAGCATGAGTGGCAACAGCTGTAGTAGGTAAATTTATTTTATTCCTATTTGTCCATAAGTGTTGTAATCCTACCAGACAGTTCTTGCTTAATGTAGAAACCAAGTAAAGGTTCTGCTTATGCCGGACTTCACTTCCAGTCATCTGAGATGGACCGGCTGGCAGGCTCTGGCTGTGGTTCTCAGGGAGCCCTTTACTTGTTCACACAGGCTTCCTCTCTCATTCTAGGCCCTGCACGCTCTGGCAAAGAATGAGAAGTGAACCCATGTCATGAATTTCTGAATTCCTTGGAATCAAAGGTAGCCTACTGAGCCCTTGTCCATGCCTTTAATAAACCCTGCACCTGGCATACTGACTTGACCTCCAGGGGCATAGTCATAATCAAGTAAAGCTATGGCAGGAACCCATACTGAGATATAGGCTTCAGAGGCAAAGGCCTCTTCTCCTGTTTTATCAACTGATAAAGAGCAATTTCCCTCTAGAATGGCCTAGACACATATTAGAAGAAATGGATTCCCACGTACACTGAAAAACATTAATTACATCTGTTACTCACTTAGGCCAGCCTGTTTTCAACTTTATCAGAAAGCTCTACACCATGTCATCCTATTTTTCAGTACATAGCCTTTGCTTGAGAAATAGTCTAAGTGACTCGTATTGAAAACCACCACAAACCAAGGCTGTGGATACCCAGAATGGGAGAGACTCTGGGTCTGTAGCAGTCTGGTCTGAAGTCATCAAGGGAACGCTTTAGTCATCTTTGTGACATGGTTTGCTGTCATTTCCACCCATAAACTTCTGGCTTGTTCATCACAGCATATGACCTGTTACTAGTGGTGATGTTGCTGTTCGATACGTTTATTTGTAAATGTTAAAACAAGAAAACTAGTATAGTTGGGCCCTCCGTGACACATCGACTTGGCTGTTGATTTATGTTGTGTTATGACACACATTATTACAAATCAAGTCACACTTACGTGAATCGAAGGTGCTGACCATTAAAAGAAATACTTCCCTAGTCCTTCTTGTAAGGCAAAGAATCACCGTGTAAAGGAAATAAACACTTGACAATTTATCTTTTCAGTAAATTCTTGCTTTTGTGACATGCCTGTAATCACTACTGAAATGCATGCAAAAGCAAGGAGTAGGTCTGGGTGGAAAAACTGGGACAATTATCCTACAGACACACACACACACACACATACTGATTTTCCTCAATTATCTGACTATTTCTGTTGAAAATAGCTTTGGTTTCTGAAATCTTGAAAATGACTTCAATTTTTCATTTCAAATGTTTACAGGAGACAAAAATCCAAGTTCCTGCCTTATTTTGGAGTGTTCTTCTATTTTTCCTGTTTGTTTCAGTCCTAGAGCATTATGCAGAGAAAGGCCGGGATTAATGCTTGTGAAAAGGCAGAATATGGTAAAAATTTACATGCTCATTAAGCTCCATAGTATTAGCATTATCACCACTGCTGGGATGATCTACAGCGTCATTCTCCTCCACCTGGGAGCCCGTACTTCCACACTGCTCTTCTGCTTTCTGGGTTTTAAAGTCTCTACCACTTTATTTTGTTTTGTTTTTTCTTCAAGGCACAAAATGTCAACTTTTTAGCTTTAACTCTTTTTTACTCAAAATCTATATGAACACACTAACGTATATAAGCAGTTACAGGGTATGTTTCAAGCCTCTCAATTTCAATGCAATAGCTGAAGTTTTATAATAATAAAAAAACACACAACTGAATACCTTCATAGCCATAGAGATAAAAATATTAGCCTGTTATTAAAATTTAATTTATGAGCATTTTATTTAAGATAAAGCCAATGTATATATGTAGTTCTCCTGGTCAATTCAACCTTTACTCTCTTCCTATTAAGTGAAAATAACTAACCTAAGCACCGTGAATGATAAAGAGATGAATAAGGTACCTTCTCTGGTTTCAAGGAGCTTACTTACACTCTAATGGAAAGACATACAGTCAACTAATGACAGCATATCCTAGAATGAAATTGTTGTCACCGCACAGAAGAAGAAGCCACCAAGCTGGAGAACCACTTGGTGATCTGCTCCCATAAAGACTAGAGCCTAGAAAACCCTATGGAGCAGCTCTACTCTGTCACATGGGGTCACTCGGAGTTGAAATGGACTTGACAGCATCCTACAACAATAATGCTGGCCGATTAGGAAAAATTGAGGACATTTTCTCAGAGGAGGAAAATTTGTGGTGAGCGTGAGAGCCCCGAAGGATAACCCTGAGTAAACCAGGGGAAGAAGGACACTTCACACTGAGGACCTGCTCTGATTCCCCCATGGATTATTTCCTTTAATGATTATTTTGTTGGACTAAATGCATCAATTTAACCAGAGTTTCTGACAATTGACTTTTAAAATTAATTGCATTTTTCTTCATTTAGCTGCTAAAAAAAAAAACTTTTAAAAAAGATTTGTCTTTCCCCTGCCCTCAGATTTGCTTCCATACAACAATGCAGTTGCCTATACCTGGTACACTTTCCTAGCAAATTAGATTGTGGCTAAATCTGTTCAAATTATTGCAGATTTCTCCTATGTTTTGTCTTAGATTTCAATTGAAATACATGAGTTCAAGTTCTCTACTCCTAAATGAAAACCTGATCTTATTATAAAAAACCATATTTTAAGGCAACATCCCAGCTCACCATTTTCAGTATGTTCTAAACCACTTATTTTTCATTCCCCTTTAAAGTGTCTATTTAAACACACCTCTTTGTCATATGCTGATAAATATTAAAATAACAGGAAAAATCTGCCTGACTTATTTAAGCTGATAATAAGAACAAAACACAGGATGTGTGTCTCCCCCTTCCTTTTCGGACCGTGGTTAAACGTTAAGAAGATTTTGAAACCTGTAATTACGTAATAATTGGTATCACTACATTTTCTTCCCAATGAAAAGCCAGGAATTTTGTAGTTTGCCATGAAGACAGACAAAAACAAATTGCCTAAGTGGTATTGTCATTTCTTTCCTCCATTGTTTGAGAAAGAATTTAGCAAAGAGTCTCTAGTCGCCAAGTTGTAGTTACTGTGCCAAAAATCCCAGAATGACCTTTCCAACAAAATCTTTGGTTAATGAGTTAATTTATAGTACCATAAATATAACATACTCTTCCAATGTTTTTCAGTATTCATGACAAGAAAAAGAAAACAGTTTAAATAGTCAAAGTGAAGTCAAAGCATCTTAGTAAATCTAGCTAACAGAAATGTGAGCAGCATTGTTTCTCTGGTAGGCCAGTATGACGAAATAATAGGAGTTTCAAAACCACCTCTTTTGATTTCCAAACATGTAATACTAGTTACATGTTAAAATATTCTGTTTAGTTTCTTTTTCTAAAACTGCAAAAGAAAACAGTACATCCACATGCTGGGCTTTTTAAGCCTATAGAGAGAGTACTAATTATTATTTTTTTTTATTTCATATCATAGGGCTCTAGAGGCAAACTCACCTTTACTTAATCTCTTTCTCTCACTTTTATTTTTCTCTCAATCTTTCTCCCACAAAAATATATATACTTTTTAAAACCATGTGCCATATATACTTCAGAAGCCAACGAGCCAATAGAATCTATTGCCTTTGTTTCTTTCTTTTAGGAGCTGGGCTTTTGTGATATTTCCGCTATACTTATGGACATGATATTAGCAATAGAGCACAACAACCAAAAAAGGAAGATCATAAGTATAAGGCAAAATGAATGGCACTTCTGGAAATGGGAAATCGTGCGAGGCAATGCCAGGTGTTAGGTGATCTTAGTATGAGTTTATCTTTGTTGTTTTCCTGTGGTTTTAGTCAAATCCACTACTACAATAGTGGGGACAGACCCGAGGGAAACAACTCCACTTTGTACTTTAAAAAATGTCATCTAGCTGGCTGCTGGCTGCATTTCATGTTAAGAAGAATTTATGGTCAACACATCTCCATGGTGTTTCTTCAAGGTGGTCCTTCTCAGCAGCTTTCAGCTCTATGTGAAAAGCAAGTGCACAGTGCTGAAAGATGAGAGGTTAGGTTTCTTTAAAAAAAAACACCTTTGAGGAACAAAGTTGGAGGACCTCCAGGAGAAATGATCTGCAACCTTGTAAGAACCTTTGGTTTCACACCTGGAAAGGATGTAGATTCAAGTGGGATCTATAATAGACGCTAAAAGGAAAACCACTAACATATCCTGCTGTGGGGTTCTCAGGCCAGGGTGGGGCCCTCAGGGGCCTTTGAGGTTAGTGCTCCCTGAGCTGATCAGGGCCAGCAAGCTAAGGTCAAGGTTTAGTATCAATGCAGTTCTGCCTCCTGCTCCTCTTCTGGGAAGCAGCCTTACCTCCCTCCTACTCACATTCTGAAAGCCTGGGCATACAACGGGCAAACTAGTTAATACTGCTTTTAATTTGGTTTCACATGGAATAAAGCTTCTTTATGCTTTTCAAATAGAGTCACCAAGAGACATAACTTTGAGGGCCAGGATATGCACGCAAATGCTATGATTCTATAAAGAGGTTTTGAATCAGAGGCACACTTATTATTCTGAAACATTGAGATAGACCTCATGACATGGCCTACCTTGTAGGTTGACTCTGGAGACAGGAGGCTGACTGGCAGCTGGGGATCGCCTAGGAGACAGAGAGAAAAGAAAGTCTGAGTCTGTGTAGCAATACCATCTCCCCTCCTGCCTCCATGATCACTGAGGAGATTTCCAGGTCAAAATGAACTATCAAGTGACATAATGCTATCTCCGGATGGCAGGCTTCTGTGACACCGGAAGATGACAGCAATTCTGTCACATCCAAATGGCCTGGAATTCCCCTATGCACTGCCTCAGGATGCTCCAACTCTCCAGGGAGGAAGCTGCTGACTCCAGGTCCCTAACGACCCTCTCTGTTTTAGGTTTTGCTGGTCCTCAGAAGAGGACATGCTCACTCAGGGATCACCGCAAATGTCACTGTTCCTTTGGGCAGTGCTATAGAAAGTTTTAGCCAGAGGTGTACTTAGAGAACATCCAGTCCAGGCCCTAAATTTTGCTTCTGAGGAAACTGAGACCCAGAGAGATGAAGTCGCTTGCCAGAGGTCACACAGCCGTGAGTACCAGTAATCTGTTTCCGTAACCTAAGCTGTAGCCTTTCCACCAAGGGGCTGGGCCACCATCCTGCATCACAACAAGGTTGCTGGCATCAACTCAAATGAAGCAAACAAACAAACCTTTACTCCACAGATATTGGGACTCCTTTTCCCTTTCTTTTTGCAATCTCTCCCTTCTCCCAATTCTGCTGCTGTCATTATCCTTCCCATGCTTTGCAGAACTTCTTCTGCCAGACTCTTAGGGACCCCAGTGCATTGCTAGAGAAGCTCCCGGAAGAGTACACAGCAGTGGCCCTCAAACTTGAGAGTGCATCAATATCACCAGAGGACTTGTTAAAATCCATTGCTGAACCTCAAGCCCAGAAGTTTTTGTTCCATAGGTCTGAGGTGGAGCTTGATAATTTGCATTTCTAACAAGTCCCCAGTGATGTTTATGCTGCTGGTCTGGAGACCACATTTTCAGAAACCCTGGCACAGAAGAATTTCTGCCGCACTGAGGAGCAAAAGCAAGTGAGCAAGAGGGTCAGTTTCTAGGTCAGTGATTCTCAAACATGGATGAGCATCAGACATACATGTGAAGCTATTACAACTACATATTCTTTGCTCTCATTCCTGGAGAGTCTATTTCAGCATATCTAGGATGAGGCCTAGGAATCAGTATTTTTTACCCCTCTGCTAATTTAACGCACAAAGTTGGATATAAAGCCAAATTCTGACTGATATGGAATGGCCTGCAGAAGTGCTGCTAAGGAAGAGTCTTTCTACTAGTGGGGCCACAAAATTAGTTTTTCTAGGCCAATCATTCTCTGATCCCCTAGGGATAATCTAGCTTCTAGGGAGCCACTCCTGTGTGAGTTTTTCATACTGTGGTGACTTGCATGTTGCTCTGATGTTGGAAGCTACGCTATCGGTATTTCAAATACCAGCAGTGTTGCCTATGGTAGACAAGTTTCAATGGAGCTTCCAGACTAAGAGAGATTAGGAAGAAGGACCTGGTGATCTACTTCTTAAAATACTGGCCAGTGAAAACCTTACAAATAGCAGCATAACATTGTCTGGTATAATGCCTCAGGTTGTAAGGCACTCAAAATATGACTGGGGAAGAGCTGCCTCCTCAAAGCAGAGTCAACCTTAATGATGTGGATGTAGTAAAGTACTTGGAACCTTCATTTGCTGATGTGGCATGACTCAAAATGAGAAGAAACAGCTGTTAACATCCATTAATAATCAAAACATGGAATGTACGAAATATGAATCTAGGAAAATTGGAAGTTGTCAGAAATGAAATGGAATGCATTAAGATCAATATCCTAGTGTTAGTGAGCTGAAAAGGACTGGTACTGGCCATTTTGAATCGGACAATCATATGGTCTACTATGCCAGGAATAAGAAATTGAAGAGGGATGATGTTGCATTCATCATTAAAAAGAATATTTCAAAATCTATCCTGAAGTACAATGCTGTCAGTGATAGAATAATATCTATATGCCTACAAGGAAGACCAGTTAATATGACTATCATCCAAATTTATTCAATCATTTATGACAAAGATGAAGAAATTGAAGATTTTTACCAACTTCTGCAATCTGAAATTGATCAAACGTGCAATCAAGAGACACTGGTAATTACTGGTGTTTGAAATGCAAAAGTTGGAAACAAGAAGGAACAGTAGTTGGGATATGCGGCCTTGGTGATAGAAATGATGCCGGGTATCGCATGATAGAATTTTGCAAGATCAATGACTTATTCATTGCAAATACCTTTTTTCAACAGCATAAACATCAACTATATACATGGACCTTGCCAGATGGAATACACAGGAATCAAATAGACTACATCTGTGGTAAGAGACAATGGAGAAGTTCAATGTCATCAGTCAGAACAAGGCCAGGGGCCAACTGCCGAACAGATTATCAATTACTCACACACAAGTTCAAGTATGTAAACAAGAACAAGTAAACCAGAGCCAAAGTATGCTCTTAAGTATATCCCACCTGAATTTAGAGACCTTTTCAAGAATAGATTTGATTCACTGAACAATAATAGCCAGAGACCAGCTGAGTTGTGGGATGATATGGAAGACATATGTAAATGAAAGAAAAAGGTCATTAAAAAGACCAGAAAAGAGGAAAAGACCAAAATGGGTATCAGAAGAGACTCTGAAATTCGCTTTTGAATGTAGAGTAGCTAAAGGGAAAGGAAGACATTATCGCATAAAAGAGCTGAATAGAACATTTCAAAGGGCAGCTCCAGAAGACGAAGTAAAGTACTATAATGAAATGTGCAAAGGCCTGGAGTTAGAAAACCGAAAGGGAAGAATGTGCTCAGCACTTACCAAGCTGAAAGAACTGAAGAAAAAATTCAAGCCTCAAGATGCAACATTGAAGGATTCTATGGACAAAATATTGAACGATACAGGAAGCATCAAAAGAAGATGAAGGGATACACAGAATCACTGTACCAAAAGGAACTGGTCAATGTTCAACCATTTCAGGAGGCAGCATATGATCAAGAGCCGATGGTACTGAAGGAAGAAAACTAAGCTGCACTGAACACACTGGAGAAAAATAAGGTTTCAGGAATTGACAGAATACCAATTGAGATGTTTCAACAAAGAGATGCAACGCTGGAAGTGCTCACTTGTCTGTGTCAAGAAATAGGGAAGACAACTACCTGGTCAATGACTGGAAGAGCTCCATGTTTGTGCCCATTATAAAGAAAGGTGATCCAATGGAATGCAGAAATTGTAGAAAATATCATTAATATCATATACAAGTAAAATTTTGCTAAAGGTAATTTGAGAACAGTTGTAGCAGTATATCAATAGGGAGCTGCCAGAAATTGAAGCCAGATTCAGAAGAAGGCATGGAATAAGGGATATCATTGCAGATGTCAGATGGATCTTGGCTGAAAGCAGAGAATGCCAGGAAGATGTTTACCTGTGTTCTACTGACTATGCAAAGGCATTCGACTGTGTGGATCATAATAAATGATGGATAACATTGGGAAGGATGAGAGTTCCAGAACACTTAATTGTGCTCATGAGGAACCTGTACATAAATCAAGAGGCAGTTTGAACAGAACAAGGGGATACTGAGTGGTTTAAAATCAGAAAAGATGTATATCAGGGTTGTATCATTTCACCATACTTATTCAATCTGTATGCTGAGCAAAAAATCCTAGAAGCTGGACTATATGAAGACGAATGTGTTATCAGGATTGCAGGAAGACTCATTAACAACCTGCGTTATGCAGATGACACAACCTTGCTTGCTGAAAGGGAAGAGGACTTGAAGCACTTAGTGATGAAGGTCAAAGACTACAGCCTTCAATATGGATTATTCCTCAAGGTAAAGAAAACAAAAATCTTTACAACTGGACCAATAAGCAACATCATGATAAATGGAGAAAATACAGAAATTGTCAAGAATTTCATTTTAGTGCATCCACAGTCAACACCCATAGAAGCAGTAGTCAAGACATCACATGAGGTAGTGCACTGGGCAAATCTACTGCAAAAGACCTTTTCGAAGTGTCCAAAAGCAAAGATGTCACTTTGAGGACTAAGGTGCACTTGACCCAAACCGTGGTATTTTTAATTGGCTCATATGCATGTGGACAAAGAATAAGGAACACTGAAGAAGAATTGATACCTTCGAATTATGGTTTTGGCAAATAATGTTGAATATACCATGGACTACCAGAAGAATGAACAAATCTGTCTTTGAAGAAGTACAGCAAGAATGCTTCTTAGAAGCAAGGAAGGTAAGACTTTGTCTCACGTACTTGGACTTGTTCTCAGGAGGGACCAGTCCCTGGATAAGGACATCATGCTTAATAAATAGAGGATCAGAGAAAAAGAGGAAGACCTTCAATGAGATGGATTGACGGTGGCTGCAAGAATGCGCTCAAACATAGCAATGATTGCCAGGATGGCGCAGGACTGGGCAGTGTTTTGTTCCATTGTACGTAGGGCCACTATGAGTGGGAACTGACTTGGTGGCATCTAACAACAACAACAACAACAGGTAACCACACCTTACAGCTGCAGAGTCTGATGGCCAGAGTTTACATTACCACTAACTTACAAATTGGTGATCCTAGCCAAGACTCTTTTAAACCCTCTGTGCCATAATTTTTTCATGTATGACAAGGGAAGGGAAAATACCACCTACTGATTGCTTTTCTCTGTTAAGCAATGTTCCAGGTGCAAGCAGTCCCTGGGTTACAAATGAGATCTGTTCCTAAGCGTGTCTTTACGTTGAATTTGTAGGTAAGTTGGAACAGGAACGTATGGTTCTTATTTAGCCTTATTTTAGTGCAAGAAAAGGCTTGAGGCTTTTCAATGATTTAAAAGCTGCATGCGGAGCAAGTGAAGGTAATGGTGAGGAATTTCTTGGGAGCAGGGGTTGGTTCAATCATTCCACAGTGAGTGGAAATTTACAGAATATTAAAGGGCAAGTTGTCCATAAGTTGGACTTCCTAACCTGGGAACTTACTGAACTACCTTGGGTGTATTCTCATCTCATTTTAAGGAAAAGGAGGCTAAAGCTCAGAGAGGTTAAGTAACATGGTGAAGCACACACAGTTCCTGACTGGCAATGCCAGGATTCAAAGCTAAGTCTCTCTGAATCCAAAGTACACACTCTTACCACTACATCATCTGTGATAACACCCGCACTAATACTGAGGGTTGATTTTCAGGAAAATTAAGAGATTCTAAAATCCTTAGCCTCACCTTCAGAGTCGTTTGGTCTCTGGCCTCAGCATACTTCTTTCAGCCTCATCTCTCAGAATCCCCCCTGCCTGATATTTCATCTCAAACCACTGATTGGCTATGTGCGTTCATGCATCTTGTACTTCTCTTTTGTAACAATTTAAAATCGTAATTAAAATAGAAGTCCTGGTCTTGGGGTGACAAGAGCAGTTTGCAATTGACTAACCTACAGGTTGGTGGTTCAAACCCATCTAGTGGCACCATGGAAGAAAGGCCTGGCGATCTGCTTCTGTAAAGATTACAGCCAAGAAAACTCTATGGCCCCGTTCTAGTCAGTATCACATGGGGTTGCCAGAGGTTAGAATCTACTCAACAGCATCAGGTTTGGTTTTTGGTTTGGGTGGTGCAAACAGCTAAGTGCTTGGCTATTAACCAAAAGTTTGGTAGTTTGAATCCACCTATAGGGGCTTGGAAGAAGGGCCTGGCAATTTACTTCCAAAAGATCACAGCCATTGAAAACCCATGGAGCACAGTTCTACTCTGACACACATTGAGTCACCTTGAGTCAGAATTGACTTAATTGCAAAACTTTTTTTTTTTTTTTTAGTTAGTGTTTAACATGTGACTCCTTAGATTAAATGTAAGCTTTATGGGGACAGGGAAAAACTTGTTCTCTACTGTACCTTCACACTGAGGATGGTTTTTTCACATGCTGCTCAGTAAATAGTTTTTGAATGGAAGAATAAATGAATAAATGAAAGAACTAATGCATACTTTGCCAAGTCCAAACTTGATTCCTTCCTTTTCCTAGAACATGTCCTGTCCCTTTCCTGCCTTTGCTCAGGCCATTCCCTCTCCCCACAAACCCAAATATCACCTTTCCTTCAAAGGTCAAGTGCTGTCCTCTCTGAAGTATGTCATCGGCTCAGCTGAAAATGGTCCCTCTTCTAAGCCCCTAGGATGATTTATTTGTAACTTTAGGACTATGTCTTCATCTTATAATTAACATGGGCACACACTATTTCTGCTACTAATCTGTGGCCTTCTTGACGGCAGAATTCAGGTATGGTCCCTTTCCAGACCTTCTGTAGGACCCACCAAGTTGCCTTGTGAATAGTAGGAACTCCATAAATACCAATGGATCATTAAATGAACCATTGATGTGAAAGTGGTTTGAGGACTCAAAAACATGATATGAATGTTTTATCTGGTTTCCTTTTCCCATCCGGTCTTGGTTCTATATATTAATGGCTGTTTCCTGAACACAGCATGCTCTCTCTTTGCGGTGCCTTTGCATTGATTTTGCTCAGCTGAACACTTTCCCCTCCTCTTCAAGTAACTAGCTCCTTCATGTGCTCTAGGACTCTACTCAGGCATCACCTCCTCAGAGGAGCCTTCCCTCCTGTGCGGTGGGCCTGGTTTCTGTAGCTCCCTACACTTACTCCCATCATAGCACTGGTTGTGCTGTAACGCAACTCTGTCTCCTCACCTTGCCTGTAAGAAATTTAAGGGCAAAGACCGAGTCTTGTTCATCTTTGTAACCCTGGAATCTGGCATAATATCTGGTAGGATGCAGATATTCAATATATCTTCACTGGATTAATAATACATTTTCAATCATTTTATTTTACTTCCATCTTGGGTTCTAAAGGAGGATTTTGTAAAAGAAGGCATTGAACAAGAAGCCCCTAGAGGATGAAAACCTCTGCTTTTTTAATTGTATGGCTGCTCACAGCACCCAATTCTCCCAATGACTTCTTGTAGGTTTCACAAGTTACACATGAGCGTGTTAGCTTTGGAAAGGCAGGGACCACGTCAATGTGGCTTACCACTTATTCTCAAGACCTGGTGCAAAGAAGGGGCTCAATCCATTTTAAATGAATGGATGGCTTCTGAAAGCTGTATTACTGCTTGTAGGGAAGGAGAGTGCCAGATAGGAAATTGTGACAACTGCCAGGAGAAAATGGTGTTAGTTGCCATGGAAGAAGTATAAGAAGTTATATGATGGGGCTGCTGGAGATGGCAATATTAATAGGAAGGGTAATATGGCTACAGCAGTTAATGCCTTCCACCTCTGAATGGCACAGAGGAGAGAAAGTGGACTATGAATAAGACTGGAATCCTGATCTTGGCTCTGGCACTTTTCAATTGTGTAGCCCTAGGCAACGCAGGGAACCTCTCAGCTTCTTCGTCACATGGGGAGAGTAAGCAGCAACTAACATTTACCGTGGATTTACAATGTGCCAGGTCCAGTGTGAGTAGTAGTACATATATTTCCTCATTTATTCCAAGGAAATTTGGCTAGGTTCTTTCCAGCTCTGAATGCTCAAGATTTTATGATCCTCAGCTCATTTAAATGCCATGCCAAAGTGCATAAAGCAATGAAAGACAGTTCCCATACACACTGGAAAAAAAAAAAAAAAAGTGGCTATTAACTGTTTCCCAAAGTTTGTATAACTGCTGATTAGATTGTGCTTTGAAAGAATGTGAATACACAGATGATTTCCTGATTACCACAGGTGAGATGAGTGATGTTCGTGAGAGGGCTGAGTGATGAAGGAGGTCACCTCTTTGCGCCCAGCTCGATTCTCTAGTTATCAGGCTGCTGAGCAGTGGACACTCTCACTCACCCACCTGCTTTCTCCATCAGTCTGTCTGGAGCCAGGAAATGCTTCAGGGATGCTCATATGAATTAACAAGTCTAAATGAAAACCCTGTGTTCAAAATTAACTCCCGAGACAAAGGAAATCTAGGTTTTACTTTGAAGCCAGAAGTGCAGGCTCAATCAAGTGTCTCTCAACAGGACATTTCACAGAGGTGCAAGGAGACCACCTCGACAGGAACTTTGAGATTTTCACCCTTTGGGTGGTAAAGCTCAGGCAGACAATGAGCTGCTTTTATGCAGAGCAAAGAACCAAAAGATAAAGGAAATCTTGACTTACAAGAAGTATAGTTCTATGTGGGAGTTCATTTCCTTATAATAAACCACACTATCCCAAATGTCTCATGAAAACCAATCCAAGGCTATAATGACATAATTATTGCTTAAGTGTTGCATTCAAGGCACCCTGAAACCAAAGTCAAATATTTCAGAAGCAACTTCTGAGTTCCAAGAATCCTTTAGTTTCAATTTTAAGATGAATAAATCTGTGGAGGAAAATACTCTCAGTCTGCTGTATCCACTCCTGGCAGCCATTCTTATCTTCAGTTACTCCCCTTGGATTTCCTTTACTTGTTCTGTATCTACAATCTGCAGAGGAGGGTATTGACTGTCTAGAAGTAGAATGGAATGCTTTAAATGGTCCCTTAGTTTTCCAGCCTGCCTCAACCAGGCTGCTCCCTTTTTGGCTGGAATCCATCAGTCAGGTCTCTGGGAGGCCTGGACCGAGGTGATCCAACTTCCTTTGTGAAACTCTAGGGGTGAATGTGCCCTTCCTTGAATTTTTGTTGGTTGGTGTTAGTTTCAAGGAAGTGAAGCAAATAACAGGATCGACTCTATACAAATACGGGTATGAATATGATGAAGATCCCTGTATGCAACTATCTTACTACTGGGGATCTATTCTGTTTGATTAAGTGTGGTTTGCTTTGGGCCAAAGGTAACATGGAAAGGTCATGTTGTTGGGGGTAGTCCCCAGCCAGATTGTGGGCATGGCCTCTGAGTCAGCCCTGTATATGGTACTCATGGTATTAAGGTACACACTTCCTGAAGGTTCATGTAGCAAAAATCCCCCATAGCTATGGAAGGACCTGATACTTGGAAGTTGCTTCAGCAGACATAGCCTATTAACAGCAAGGCTAGGCTGAATGCCTCCAATACTACCAGAGAAAGAAGGCTCTAGCCCATGCTAACAAATGAGTCACTAAAGATATCCTCCCCCCTTCTCCCTGGAGCTATACAAAGTAGTAGTTCTGAGTCTAGTTAAGCTAAGGAAGCTTTTAAAATGTGTCCTTATAAATCCCTTTCTCCCCATTCCACCTCCATCATCCTGGTCCAGGACTTCACCCCTCACATTTTCATTCCTGAAAACACTCTTAGAGCTAGTGTCTCTGCCTCCAGGCTCTCTGACCTTCACCTATTCCATAAGTTCTTCCTAAATCACTGGCTGTCCCAAGGCCTTCGGAGACTTCTTCCTCTAACACAGAAGACTTAACAATGCAGTGAACATGGACAAGTCGTTTAATCTCCCTCAGCCTTGTTTCCTTCTTCACAGAGTGGGAGTAACAACGCCTATCATGAATATTGTTTATGGTGATTGTAACTGAGATAATGGGTATGAAAACCCCAAAGTGTTCTATTGTTTCTGGATTTAGTGAGAACTATCATTTATAACAGCTCACATTTACTGAGTACCTACCTTGTCTTGTAAGCTGCTTGCTTACTGGCTGGAAAATGCAGTGGTTAAGAATAAGGACTCCATCCCTTACTGACTGTGACCTTGGGCAAGTTGGTTAACCTGTCTTTCGTGGTTTGTATCCTAAAGCATTTAGCATGGTACTCGTCAAGCCAAACACTCCACAAATGTTAGCTAATAGGGGCTTCTGGTTTAATGTGATTTGTGAAACGCAATATTCAGGACAGTTAACACTATGAAAATGTGTATCAGTTTTTTTTACTATGTGGTAAAGGCTGTTATAAGAGCTTTACAAATATCAAGTCATCTAATCCTCAGAGCAACTCTATTATACAGTCAGGAAACTGAGGTACTAAACATTAATTAACTTGCCCATGGTCACATAGTTTTTAAGTGGTAGAATTGGGTCATGAAGCCAGTAAGTCTGGCCCCAGAAACCATATTCTGTAAAGAAACAAAGGCAGGGAGAGGGAAATGATTACTCCTGAAAAAATAATTTTCTAAATAATTGAGGGGGGTCTTTCCCAACTAATTATTTATTTATAAGTTCATATGCATTACGAATGTTTACAGGGCACAAACCATATGTTAGGCATTCTGCTAATTCTTAGGAATTCAGGAAAAATAAGCATAATTTGCACTCTCAAGAGGCACACACTCTAGTGACATATAAACATATAAACCCTACTGTGATAAGGTTTCCAGAGTGTGCTGAGGCCACATGAGGGGCATACAGCTAGGCTGGGTGGGGTCAGGGACTGCCTTCTGTTGAAGTTGGTACTAGAGATGAGTCATAAAAAGACACGAAGGAATTAGTCAGGTAGATACTGGCGGGTGGAGAGAAACATTTTAGGGAGAGACAAGAGCAAATCCGTAATTGAAACAAACAAACAAACAAAAAACAAACTTGTTGCCATAGAGTCGATTCCAACTCACAGGGACCCTCTAGGACAGAGTAGAACTGCCCCACAGAGTTTCCAAGGAGCACCTGGTGGGTTTGAACTGCTGACCTTTTGGTTAGCAGCCATAGCACTATAACCACTACACCACCAGGGTTTCCAAGTCCATAATTTGGATGGCAAATAGAACATGTAGGGAACAACTAGACCAGAATTGTTAGAATATAATCTCATGTGGGCAAAAACTGGGCCCAATTGTTCACCACCAAATCCCCTGGCATTTCCCATTAGAATGTAAGCCCTAGAGAACTTGTCTGACTTGGTCACTGTTTAAATCACCAAGGCCTCGTTCAATATAGGTGCTCAATAAATATTTGCTAAATGCATATATCCATGCAAGCATGAATAGTATATACTAAATTAATACTTTGTTGGATAGGTTAATTAAGAAATGAATAAACAGAAAAACTAATTAATGCATAAAGGAATATCACTTCAAATGAGGCTGGCACAAGCCTCTAGCTTTCATGTATATGCATTAATATAAACCTAACCCAGTATTGGAAACCCTGGTGGTGTATTGGAAACCCTGGTGGTGTAGTGGTTAAGTGCTATGGCTGCTAACCAAAGGGTTGGCAGTTCGAGTCCGCCAGGCACTCCTTGGAAACTCTATGGGGCAGTTCTACTCTGTCCTATAGGGTCGCTATGAGTCGGAATTGACTCGACGGCAATTGATTTGGTTAGAACCAACTATCGATCAATTTAACTTGGCTGGGTGATGAGTTGCATTGGGTGGTAATCAGCTGTATTTAAACTTTGTCTTAGTGGTAAAATTGATCCCCTGAAATGGCTCAAGCAGGAGAGTGACATGGTTAGATAGCACGTGAGAAAGATCATTCTGGTGGTAGCTGGGAAAAGAGTATAGAGGAGGAGAGACCAAGGATGGGAAGGACTCCATCAGGGCGTGCAGAGTCATCTCACAGGGAGGCTCAGTTACAAGTTACAGGACAGTGAAAAGAAAAGTGAGCATTCAGAGCAGGGGTTTAGTGCCACTTTTTAAAAACTCACCCTGTAAAATATTTCAGGTCAAGGCATTGTCCAGTGATAAAAGCAAAATAGCAGACTGACTAATAATTTTGCAAAGCCTGGGCAGAGTGTGTTATTCTATAGTGAACACTTGCCAAAACCTTGGGAGATTTAAGTTTGTGTCCTGGTATGTCTTTAACTGTGGCGCTGTTGTTAGCAAATCAGTGAGTGGGGTTCTCCTTCTTTAAAAAGAAAAGGTTGAATCAATGGCCTTGAAGGCTTCCCCAGCTCTACCTCCCTGGGATCACTGATTCTATGACCTTCTGAGCCTTGTGATGATCTTTTAACACACACAGAATAGTGAACTGTATAGCACTTCGATAATACTCAGGGAAAAAAAAAAGAGAAAAAAATGGCCTTTGGGTCAGTTCAGGCTCACGGCAACCCCACGTGTGTCAGACTCGAGCTGTGCTCCATAGGGTTTTCAATGTCTGGTTTTTTGGAAGTTGTTTGCCAAGCCTTTCTTCTGAGGTGCCTCTGGGTAGATTCAAAGCTCTAACCTTTCAGTTAGCAGCCCTGAACATTAACTGTTTGTACCACCCAGGGATGATTTGACTCATAGGGTGATAGATTTTTAGAGGAGAAAGTTACTGCAGATATCAAATTCAAGCTTTGATTTTACAGATGAGGAAACCAAGGCTTAGCAATTGTAATTGAATTTACCTGGATCAGTAGTTAGCTAGTTGGTGGCAGAAGAGGAGATAATCCCACCCTTCGACTTTATTCATTAAACTTCATGAGCCTGTTTATACAGTATTAAAAACACAGGGAACCTGGACTATAGCTTTTTGGCACCTTTAAGCATAAGATTGAATCTCTGAATTCATTAGTTGCTTATTCCAAAAGACTTTGATAGAATTTATGGCCATTGCTATTAAGTATTTATACTTTCAAAGGTAGTAAATAGAAAAGTCAACAAACAATCCTCATCTCATTCTTTCATTTATTAAAACTATTCCTACTGGGTACTATGCATCTCAGGCGCAGCCACCACCCATCTGTCAGTGCAGGTTTGGGTGTTGTTATGATGCTGAACAGGTTTCAGCAAAGCTTCTAGACTAACATGAACTAGGAAGAAAGATCGGGGAATCTACTTTGGAAAATCAGCCAATGAAAACCCTATGCAGTTCTGATCCACAACTGATCATGGGGATGGTGCGGACCGGGCAGGGTTTGGTTCCTTTGTGAAGGAGGTCACCATGAGTTGAGGGGGATTCAAAATCAGCTAACAGCAACTGGGTACTAAGTGTTAAAGGATGAAGATTAATGAAACCTAGGCTAGATCATAAGGAGCCCTTGTGGTGCTGTGGTTAAAGCACTAGTCTGCTAACCAAAAGGTTGGCAGTTCAAACCCACTCTGAGGGAGAAAGGTGTGGCAGTCTGCTTCCGTAAAGATTTACTGCCTTGGAAACCCCATGGGGGCAGTTCTACTCTGTCCTGTAAGGTCACTATGAGTCGAAATGGACTCAATGGCAATGGGATTGGGTTGGGTTTGTAGACTAGATCATCTTTAACCAGTTCTAAAATATCATGGTGCCACATCCTAGCATAGCTCCAAAGAGCAAATTTCAATGTAGTAGTTTAGTCAATTTCTAAAAATGTGGTTTGATGTTTTTGCCTCTATGGAAAGGATTCGTAAAGATCATATCTAAACTCCGCAAAATGCCCAGTGCTTACTTGTTGGATGTTCCGTGAAGGTTTGTCAGAATAGTAAAGTTATTTCTCACACTTCTCAAGCTGGCCAGGACCTACAAGGAAAGTGTTTCAAATGGTTAGGAACTAAAGGAGGTTCAGCCGCCACACTAAGGAACCGCACCAACGGACAGAACAAGAACAGGCCAGTGCTGGCATGATACATACCTGAGCAAAAGGTGTTACAATCAGGTCATCGCCATGTCTGGTGAAAAGAGAGAAAAGAGACATTTAAAAATACATTTGAATTATAACTGTGACACATAAGCTGTAATATTGAACTTTTATTAATGTGAACAATGTAAGTGTTATAAAACCTTTCTGCTTGGGTATAAGGCAGTACTAAAAATTAGGCATAAATGGGGATCCTAGGAACTTGAAATAAACAACAAAAAAAATAGTGTCAGGTTCAAGGGTCTTGGATTTACAGTGACTACACTTAAAAGCATATGTCCTCGGGGCATATTCCCATTAAAAGGCAGACCCAGAGACTTGTGGATTTTGGTTGCCAGAGCCAGGAAATTCAAAGGGAGGGCTGCTCACAAGCACACGGAGTTGGAAAAAACCGTAGAACAGTCTGGATAAAGGTTAACATTGGATTTCCTGGCTTTTGTTGATTTGAACCACAGCCTTAATGCCATTTAAACACAGAATTTTGTCTGGGAAGCCCATTACTTTTTCCTTTTAATGTAACTTTTTTTCTTAAAGTACCCCAGGAAAAGCTTTTAGTGGGATTGCACAGACTGAGCCTGCCATTACCATAACGACATCACTCATCTGTTCCCGGAGAACTGATTAAGCTGTGCCTAGTGTCATGTAAATCTGTTCTCGGGAACAGTCAAAAGTGTATTTTGAGGAGTATAGTCTCTCTCTGGCACATGTTTTGATAAATCTACTTAAGCCCACATTCACCAGGCTCTCCGTGAAAAGTCATGAAAGCTTGTTGGACTGGGCTGCGGTCACAAATCAGGGCAATTTGCTATCACTCTGTGAATGGTAACAGCAGCACAGACATCAGTGACCATGAACTTCCCTCATTTTCCTGTCTGCATTCTCTGTCTTCGTGATCACCACACAAATATGGCATCTATTTGCTACGTGCGTGCAAGCAATAATTACTAAGCACCTTCCCTGTACCAGGTACCATATGCGGTCTGGCGATCCGGAGTTGAGCAAGATACATGTTCACCTGGGCCTCTTCTCTAAGCACAGGATTTTACCATGGGACCTTTAATGTATATACAATACTGTCCTTTCCACTTTTGTCTTTAGCTAGAATCCCTCCTTCAATTTATTCTAGCAAACCTTCTGTTTGCCCACTTTGGACAGTAATAACAAAAAGACTAATGACAATGACAAACATTCCTTGAGTAATTCCTGTATGTCAGGCCCAGGGCTAAATGCTTTATCTGCATAATCTCATTGAATTCTTATAACAAGACTCTGAGGCGGGTACTCTTAATATTGCCACTTTATAGCTGAAATCAGGGCTCAGAGTTGTTAAGCAATTGGCATAAGTCAGATAGCTAGTAAGTGGAAGGGCTGAAACAGCTTGATTCTAAAAAGTTATGCTTTTAACTGCTATATTTCTACATATGACTACATAGTTGAAAACTTGAATTATACAGAAGCCATGTTCTCCGATAACTTATAATATAACAGGGGAGACAAAAATATTCGAAAAACTATAATAGACATCATAAATTCAGTGTGAGAAATGCAAACACAATGGGGTCCCAAGAAGTGATGATAACTACAAGTAGGAGGGAAGAAGGAAGACTTGATTGAATGCACATTGTTTGAGATGAACTTTGAAGGACAGGCTTTAAAAAGGTGGGGACGGCCGAGCTACCAAGGAGAGACATGGCAAGAACAGAGGCATTGAAGTGGGAAAGTAATGGACATGCACACCGAGAGACTCAGTGGCTGTTTGGATGGACCCAAGCATATTAACTATACACATGTGTAGTGCATAAAGCTAGAAAGGTCTCCACAGCCATATTGGACAATCTTGACAAAGGGTATAGAATTGGTGCTTAATTCAGTGGTAAGAAATGAGTTGGTGAACAGTTCTAGGGGAAGTGAGATAAGCAAACAGAAAAGTGTTTTAGAAAGAAAAATGCTAGGAAGCAGAGGACATATATGAGTGGGGACAGGCACTGGGAGAATAGTTAGGTGGAAACTCCTGCCATGCAGATGAGAAGGGATAGGTGAAGCAGAAGAAGAAACATGGAATGACGACTTGAAGAGGTCTTTCAGGTCTGGCCAGGCCTTGGCATTTAATTGGACAAGGATTCATAAAGAAGATTATTTTCAGCTTTGAAAATGAATATCTGGGAAAATAGTGAAGTTGTGAATAGAAATAAGAAGGTGAGGAAGAGTTGGGGAGGAGATGTGTTAATTTCCCAAATGTTCAGTTTTTAGGTACTAGTTGACATCCAAGTGGAGACATCAGGCAGGAAGACTGAATCATGGGAATTAGAGTGATAGATTCAGAAATACCTACAATAGCATGGATAGTTAAAGCAATACCAGGGATGGCTCATGAGATGGGGGTATGTAAAGAGAGCAAGCCAAAGGAAGAACTTTGGGAAACACCTCGACTGAAAGGAGCCAAAGGAGAGACACAATAAGAGCTGGGAGATGCAAGGCAGGCTGGTGAAATAGTATCAAAGCCTGCCTCTTTCCCTAAGTATTTTCTTGAGATGAATTTTGAGGTGGGTGAAATATCTTGCTATTTGTTCGGATTTCTGATGTGACGTTTACATTGCTTATAAGACACCAGGGTGTGTTGGGGACAAGGTAATGGATTTGTTGTTAGTTGCCCTTGAATCGATTCAGACTCATAGAGTCCCACGTGTGCAGGGTAAATCTGTTCCACAGAGGTTTCAAGGCCGTGGCCTTTTAGAAGCAGATCCACAGGCCTGCCTTCCAAGGAGCCTCTGGGTGTGCTTGAACCACCAACCTTTGGGCTAGTAGCTGAGTGCTTAATTATTTGTGCCACCCAGGGAGAGTTAGGTAAATCTTGTGGCTCATGATTTCGGGAATCCAAATATCTGACAAAAAAGCTAAATAACCTAAACAAGTCTTATGCATACATGACACCCAGAGCTGATGTGTTGCTGAATGAATTGGGGAGCTACTTACTAAAGCTGCATGAACTAACGATTAAAGGGAGGTAAACAAGAATTAACAGGGCACCATGTCAGCGCGACTTCATCTTTACGGAAATTTGGAAGTTTAGGAGAGTGGTACAATCAGCAGCAAGAGGGAGGTTCGCAGATCCCCAGCATAGGGCCCCTTAAAGGATTTGAGCTTCAAAAGCTATTGCTTTAAGTCAGACAGCAACTGGCAGAGAAATTATCAGATAATTTATAGAAAGCATGTATCAGGAAAGAAAAAAGCAAAACAAAAAACTCCTATGCGACCATAGCCAGATTATTTATGGAACTATTCTGTATTCTCCATCTCATTTTGATATATTACTAATTAAGAATAAAATTGCATAGAAACATCAAAATACATGGTTGGATATGAAAACTGATGTATTTATTAATTTCCCCACCCACTAGAGAGGACAATGCTCTTGGCGCCAAGATCAAATATTCCGAATCATCGCATGAGCGACATCTAGGGACAAAATCAACACATTACAACTTCGTAGAGGGAAGATGAGAACTCGGTGGGTCTTAGAACTGCTAGGTGGACACTAAACAATGAAATGGTTTTCTAGGAAGTAAAAATGTTACTTTTCACCACTACACTCCGGATTTCATTAATTAATTTCATCTCTCTATTTTTCTCGCTTACACCCAGAATTTTACTTGTGTGTAGAATTTTACTTGTACTTTTCTTGTAATACTATGTTTCAGTCTGTCTTCAGAGAGACATACACTATGGTGGTTAAGAGCACCGATTTTGGAGCCAGATGGCATTGGTTTGTTTCTCAGCTCCGCTATCATTATTAGGTAAATCTCTCAGTGCCCTAATTACTTCATCTGTAAAATGGAAGCTGTAAGAATTAAATGTTATTATGTATGTACAACTCTTACAATGGTGCTGGGCACATAAAAGCACTTTAGTTACCTAGTTATAGTTAGTATCATTATCAAGGAGTCACTGGGTGGCGCAATGGCTAATGCACTCATCTGCTAACCAAAAGGTTGAAGGATGGAGTCCATCCAGAGCTACCTCAGAAGAAAGGCCTGGAGATCTATTTACGAAAAGTCACCATTGAAAACCCTATGGAGCACAGTTCTACTCTGACACACATGGGGTCGCCATGAGTCCAAGTCAACTCAACGGCAACTGATTGATCACTAGTAGTAGTAGGTGTTATTATTACTATAATTAAAGGGTCGCACGTCTATCTTTCCAGGTGGCTTGTGGTGTAAGCTTCTTTAGGACGTTCATGTCTGCCCCCAATGCAATCAGGAGAACTAATATCTGCATTGTATTTTACAGTTTACAAAGCACTCTCATATCCATTATTTCATGTGATAAGAGAATGTCTCTTGTCAGGGAATGGTGCCACCACCTATCTTGCTGGCCGAGTCTGAAACCTGGAAGTTGCCTCCCTCTCACCCCATAATCAACCGCCAAGTCCTTTTGATCCTACCTTGCAAATATTGATGAATTGCCCAATGGCTTTGCCTGAATGTAGATCTCCACCCTCTATTATGTGCATTACCAAAGCAGCTTCCCAACTGGCTCTCAGGCACAAGGCTTGTCCACACTACAAACCATTCTTCATACTATAGTCAGAGCTAGCTTTCAAAAACATAAGCCTGGGTATGATCTTTCCTGTTTGAAAACTTTTAGTAGCTCCTCATATTTGCCTTCGGCATACACGCCAACTCCATAGTATGGGCCCTTCATGACCAGACCCTTGCTTACTTATCCAGCCTCATCTTTCGCCACGGTCCCCATGCCCTGACCCTCTCACATTCTCTGCCTCAACCATACCAAGCTGTGGTTGGCTCCTCACAATGCGCTCCTACAACTGGAGAGTTAGCACTTGTCCATTCCTCTTGCACACCTTCTGCCTGGCTAGCTAACTCCTTGGCTCTTAGGATTTAGCTTGGCTGGAACTTCCCCAACGTGAGCTACTTACCGTGCCCTATCACATCTCTCTTAAGGTCCTGTGCATGTGTCTCTAACCATTGTCCTTATCTGAAGATATTAAATCTGCCTACTGACTTACTAAAGGAGCCCTGGAGGCACAGTGGTTAAGCACTTGGGTGCTTACCGAAAGCTCGGGGTTCCAACCCACCAGCTGCTCCTTAGGAGGAAGATGTGGCAGTCTCCTTCCATAAAGATTACAGCCTTGGAGGCCCTATGGGACAGTTCTACTATGTCCTACAGGGTCTCTACGTATGAGTCAGAATCTACTAGACGGCAATGGGTTGTTGACTTACTAAGGAGCCCTGGTGATGCAAACAGTAACTTTTGCTCAGCTGTGGCTCCACAAGAGGAAGACCTGACAATCCACTTCCATAAAGATTAGAGCCCAGAAAACTTTGTGGGGCAGTTCTACTCTCTCATATGGGGTCTCTATAAGTCAAAATTGGCCCGACTGCACCTAACAACAACATTGGTTTACTAATATTTTAGCTCCTTTGAAGACACCGACAATGTTTTGTTAGCAAAGTCTACATTTAAGTAAATATTTGTTAAAAGAATGAATATGGTCCTCATAACAGCTGGAAAAGTAGGCAGTGCAGAAATCAGTATCATTATTTTTATTTTCCATCAGAAATGGTATATACATTGGATATCCATGAGGTTTAATCATATAGATCTTTTGGGTTCAAACTTTGGTTACTCATTTATTGATAAGTTATTTAATTTCTCTGTGCTCCAAAGTCCTCATCTTTAAAACAAGAAAATTACAGCTCCTACTACATTGCAGTTATGACTATTAAATGAGTTATACAAAGTACTTTAAGTAGAATATAACAGGTAGGAAGTTCTCAATAAATGTGAGCTTTTGTTCCTAATTTAGAGGGTATGAAAGAATTAAATGTCTTAAGCCATGGTTGCTATGAGTCGGAACTGACTCGACGGCACCTAACAACAACAACAACAGGCCATGGTGTTAGTAACTGCAATGACCATAAGCTTAACTCAAGTCTTAGAATCCACATGGACTTTTCTGGTAGTCCATCAATTAAAAGATCCCAATTTAAGTGACCATTACTCCTGTTTCCTGTTTGGTTTTTAGACCTCATTTCCCTTGACTGCTGTCACTACAGACCACTCTGTCCTCCTTGTCTAAGTAAGGCTTTGCCAATGGAATGACCAAATGAAAGAAGCATGGATCTTCCTTGCCTGTGGATTTGCAGGTGGATAATCAAATCGAGGTCCTGTCCAGTGTGGTTCCTGCTACAGTTTTGGGCAATAAAACTGGTCTAACCAGTTTCCAGTACTTTATGTTCCCATTGGGAAATCTGTACTCCAATATACGAAGGCATTACGTTAGAGATGACTATAACAGGAACTGAACAGAAACCCACTGATTATTGCCACATTTAGGAAAACATCAAAAGTTCCTTTTGGAACTCAATGGGATTCTCGTTTTACTTTACTAGAAAGACTTACTTCGATCTCCCCTCTGTTGCTAAAAGTTAAAGCCATTTTTAATTTTCCACTCACATTTTTACTGTAAATACCTTTTTATTCATTATATTTCCATATTAATCCTCTGCCTATACATCTTACTCTTCCAAAAGAATTCAGATGCTGTCTTAGTTATCTAGTGCTGCTATCATAGAAATATCACCAGTGGGTGGCTTTAACCAACAGAAATTTATTCTCTCACAGTTTAGGAGGCTACAAGTCCAAATTCAGGGTGCCAGCTCCCGGGGAAAGCTTTCTCCCTCTGTCGGTTCTGGGGGAATGTCCTTGTCATCAATCTTCCCCTGGTCTAGGAACTTCTCAGCACAGGGAGCCCAGGTCCAAAGGATGCACTCCTCTCCTGGCTCTTCTTGCTTGGTGGCAATGAGATCCCTCTTCTCTCTGCTCAATTCTCTCTTTTATATCTCAAAAGAGATTGACTCAAAATATAACTTAATCCTGTAGATTGTGTCCTGCCTCATGAACATAACTGCCTCTAATCCTGGCTCATTAGCATCACAGAGATTAGGATTTACAACACATGGGAAAATCACATCAATTACGAAATGGAGGACAAACACGCAATACTGGGGATCATGGCCTAGCCAAGGTGACACATGTTTTTGGGGGGACACAATTCAATCCATAACAAATGTGAAATAAAAAAGCCAGTTTTTCCTCTACTGTTAGGATTTAATGCAGTGCAATTGTGCAAAGTTTTCCCTTTCTTATAAAATTCTTGACTATTCTGTGCTGGCCCCTAAACAGGGCATAAGGAGCCCTGGTGGCACAACGGTTAAGCACTCAGTTGCTAAACGAAAGGAACTACTAGCGGCTCTGTGGGAGAAAAACCCTATGACCTGCTCCTGTAGAGATTACAGCCTAGGAAACCTATGGGGGCAGTTCTATTCTACCCTACAGGATTGCTATGAGTAGGAATCGACTTCAGGGCATACAACAACAACAACAAACAGGGAATATCCTGTAGCCCCTTTTCAATGGTCTTCCCTGGCCTATCACCACCCTTCTTCCTAGCTCTATGAATAGAAGGCAGGCGAAGCAGCGAGAGACTTGGGAATGTTGTTTCTCTTATTTCAATTCACTTTGAGGAATAATAACTTGGTGAAATAGCCTTAGGAACACCGCTTTAGCTTATCTCAAGATGCTTATGTAGAGCTGGATTTTCCAACACAGCCCTGATAAAAATGAAATACCAGAGAACTTGGACATTATTCAAGCTCCATTTCTTGTTGTACAGATAAATATGTAATAATTTTATTGTTATGTTGAAATATTGTAAAACAAAATTTACTTTTATTTGCTCAGAGATTTTTACTATATTCTGTTGTCAGTATCAGTATTTTTCATAGAATGGTATTATGTTGCCAATTCTGTTTTCCTGTTTTCTTGGGAAAGGCTGTTCTTTATTCTGAAAGTATGTCCTTCCGGCTTTTTTAATTTTACAAAACTTCTTATTTGAAAGAGTGAGAATGCTACTATATAAAAAAAAAAAAAAAAAAAAAACTATATAGCTTACATATATATCTCCTTGCTTGCCTAAATTCAGAGTTAGCAACCCTATAGAGGTTCCAAAGTTAGGGGGAAAATTTTGCTGGCGCATAAAATTGTAAAAAGGGTGATCCACCAGCATGGGGGCGTTGGTTCCAGAGAAGTTCAGAATTAGATTCTAGTTTTGTGATCCTGGGCAAGTCATAAACTTGTTTCAACAGTTAGGGACTAAGGGAGTTGGAGTGTGATCATCAAGGACACTTCAAGGGCAAAATTTCTATAACCTCTTGATGCCAAGTAATGAATCACCAAAATTTAATCTGATATGTGGTTCAAGCCTTCTGGGAAGCCTCTGGATGACCCACACATCATGTTGCTTGGCATGAGTTTGGGGAACTGGTAACAGCCTTCCAGAGCTAGTCTCTTACCTGTGAAACACTATGTAAACGAAGCTCTAATTATATCTGAACTCACTGTTCCAGATTGAGCTGTGTCCCCCAAAGAGATGTGTTCTAAATCCTGACCCCTATACCCTCGGTTATAGTCCCATTTGGGAATGGGTTTTCTTTGTAATATTAACGCGGCAGTATTAGTGTAGGGTGTATCTTAAATCACCTTTTGAGATATAAAACAGCAAATTAAGAAGCAAGCAGAAAAAACCCCAAATCAAACCCACTGCTGTCAAGTCGATTCTGATTTGTAGTGACCCAACAGGACAGAGCAGAGCTGCCCCATAGGGTTTCCAAGAAGTGGCAGTTGGATTCCAACTGCCAACCTTTTGCTTAGCAGCCAAACGCTTAACCACTGCGCAACCAGGACTCCACACATAGGTGGGGGAAAATAGATGCCATGCCACATAAAGACCACCAAGGAGCCAAGGAATAGAAGCTGAACAGAGACAAGGACATTCCCTCAGAGCGGGTAGAATGAGAGAGACTTCCCCTAGATACGGCACCCTGAATTTGGACTCCTAGCTTCCTAAACTGTAAGAAAATAAATTTCTGTTCATTAAAGCTACCACTTGCGGTACTTATAGCAGAAATGACAAACTGTTTTAATTCTCCTGTAATTCAGATTTCTAGGTTCATGGGGTTGGGGCGACCCACCCAGGCCCATTTAGGTGTCCTTTTGAACCAAGAGCCCATAAGGAAATATTTTCCTAAAGTCACCTTCAAGTCAAACAATAGCCTAGTAAGTAGCTCAGGCATTGACTTCTTTTAGAGAATCATCTAATTGCAGCCAGTTTCGAGGAGCAGGAACCACGGGGTACGACTAGAAAATGTATGGCCTGTCCGTAGTGACTCTGTTTCTCTGACCATCCACCCTGGAACCCTGCATGTGTTTTAATGTTAGCTCTTGAGAAATTAACATGACAATGACCTACATAACCCATTTTCACTATCACCTCTTCAGAACAACTTCCTGAAACTTTCCAGGTTGACACTGCCCGATTCGAACCCTACATACTTACAATGAATATATTTAGGTACATCTAATTTTTGGCGTTTCTCTGTGCTTTCAGGTTTTGACAGTAATAAAGTCACATTTCCTATGCTGTCCTCAAATGAAGTCTGTCGTTGTTAGTTGTTGTTGAACTGATTTTAATTCATGGCCACTCCATGTGTGCTGAGCAGACCTACTCCATAGAGTTTTCAAGACCGTTACTTTTGGAAGCAGATTTGTCGAGTCTATCTTCCAAGATGCCTCTGAGTGGGTTCCAACCAATAGCCTTTCTGCTAGTGGTAAAGTGCTTAACCCTTTGCGCCTCCCCTGGACTCCCAAATGAAGTCTAGAAGGTATTTATCTTGATGAAAGAGAGAACTTCTAGCACATTCACTGTCAAAGCCCCCCCTTCCAACCCTGAGTCAGAAACTGACATGGCTCTACATGATGCACAGGAAAGTGGTTGCCTCTCCCTCAGCCTCATGTACACAACTCTGCATTCATCTGTTTTCTACCCGTTAGGTGGTTCCTCATATAATGTGTGAAGTATGAGCCAGGGAAAATACAAAGATGTAAAAAAAAAAAAAAAACAGAACACTCGAAGATTGATATTCTAGGCATTAGTGAGCTGAAATGGACTGGTATTGGCCATTTTGAATTGGACAGTCATATAGTCTACTATGCTGGGAATGACAAATTAAAGAGAAACAGCATCACATTAATCATTTAAAGAACATTTCAAGATCAATCCTGAAATACAATGCTGTCAGTGATAGGATAATATCCATATGCCTACAAGGAAGACCAGCTAATATGACTATTATTCAAATTTACACACCAACCACTAATGCCAAAGATGAAGAAATTGAAGACTTACCACTTTTGCAGCCTGAAATTGATCAAACATGCAATCAAGATGCATTGATAATTACTGGTGATTGGAATGTGAAAGTTGGAAACAAAGAAGAAGGATTAGTAGTTGGAAAATATGGCCTTGGGATAGAAACAAGAAACTTGCATGACAGAATTTTGCAAGACCAACAACTTACCCATTGGAAATACTCTTTTTCAACAACATAAATGACAACTATTCACATGCACCTCACCAGATGGAATACACAGGAATCAAACTGACTACATCTGTAGAAAGAGATGACGGAGAAGCTCAATATGATGAGTCAGAAAAAGGCCAGGGGCCAGCTGCAGAACAGACCATCAATTGCTCATATACAAGTTCAAGTTGAAGCTGAAGGAAATTAACACAAATCCACAAGAGCCAAAGTACAACTTTGAGTATATCCCATTTGAATTTAGAGATCATCTCAAGAATAGATTTGACACATTGAACACTAATGACATATCATTGGATGACATCAAGGACTTCATACATGAAGAAAGCAAAAGATCATTAAAAAGGCAGGAAAGAAAGAAAAGACCTAAATGGATGTCAGAAGAGACTCTGAAATTTGCTCCTGAATATAGATTAGTTAAAGCAAAAGGAAGGAATGATAAAGTAAAATTGCTGAACAGAAGATGTAAAAGGGAGACTCTAAAAGACAAAGTAAAGTATTATAACGACATGTGCAAAGACCTGAGTAAGAAAACCGAAAGGGAAGAACATGCTCAGCATTTCTCAAGCTGAAAGAACTGAAGAAAAGATTCAAGTCTTGAGTTGCAGTATTGAAGGTTTCTACGGGCAAAAATTTCCAATGGGACCAATGGCACTGAAGGAAGAAGTCCAAGCTACACTGAAATCATTGGCAAAAAATAAGGGTCCAGAAATCGATGGAATACTGATTGAGATATTTCAACAAATGGACACAATGCTAGAGGCGATCACTCAACTATGCCAAGAAATTTGGAAGACAGCTCCCTGGCCAACCAACTGGAAGAGATCCAAGTTTGTGCCCATCCCAAAGACACATGATCCAATGGAATGTGGAAATTATTGAACAATATTATTAATATCACATGCAAGTACTATTATGCTGAAGGTAATTAAGAAACAGTTGCAGCAGTATCTCTATGAGGAACTGCCAGAAATTCAAACCAGATTCAGAAGAGGACTTGGAATGAGGGATGTCATTGCTGATGTCAGATGGATCTTGACTGAAAGCAGAGAATACCAGAAAGATGTTTACCTCTGCTTCACTGACTATGCGAAGGCATTCAAACTGTAAATTATAACAAATTATGGATAACACTGGGGAGAATGGGAATTCCAGAACACTTAATTGTGTTCATGTTGCAGTTGTTGAAACAGAGCAAGGGGATACTTCGTGGTTTAAGCTCAGGAAAGGTGTGCGTCAGGGTTGTATCCTTTCACCACACTTATTCAATCTGTATGCTGGGCAAATAATCCAAGAAGCTGGACTATATGAAGAAGAACAGGGCATCAAGATCAGAGGAAGACTATTTAACAACTTGTGATATACAGATAACACAACCTCGCTCGCTGAAAGTGAAGAGGACTTGAAGCACTTCCTGGTGAAGATCAAAGACCACAGCCTTCAGTATGGATTACACCTCAACATAAAGAAAACAAAACCCTACAACTGGGCCAATAAGCAACATCATGATAAACAGAGAAAAGACTGACGTTGTCAAGGATTTCATTTTACTTGGATCCACAATCAACATCCATGGAAGCAGCAGTCAAGAAATCACAGGATGTAGTGCATTGGGCAAATCTGCTGCAAAAGACCTCTCCAAAATGTTAAAAAGCAAAGATGTCACCTTGATGACTAAGGTGTCCCTGACCCTAGTCATGGCATTTTCAATTGCCTCATATGCATGTGATTCCTGGACAATGGGAGGAAGACCAAAGACGAACTGATGCAGTTGAATTATGGTTTTGGCGAAGAATACTGAATATACCATGGACTGCCAGGAGAACAAACAAATCTGTCTCTGCAGAAGTACAGCAAGAACGCTTCTTAGGAGCAAGGATGGGAGACTTCATCTCATATACTTTGGACAGCACGTTATCAGGAGGGACTAGTCTCTGGAGAAGGACATCATGCCTGGTAAAGTAGAGGGTCAGTGAACTAGAGGAAGACCCTCAACAAGACGGATTGACATGGTGGCTGCAACAATGGGCTCAAACATAGCAGTGATTGTGAGGATGGCCCAGGACCAAGCAGTGTTTCGTTCTATTGTACATGGGAGGTCACTATGAGTCAGAATCAACTTGATTACACCTAAAAACAACGTGGCTCCTTGTGTGACACAGTTAAGTGCTTGACTGCTAACCGTCAAGTTGGAGGTTTGGACCTACCCAGGGGTGCTTGGAAGACAGGCCTGGTGATCTGTTTCAGAAAGATCATCAACCCACTGCCGTCAAGTAGCCTTGGAAATTCTGTGGAGCAATTCTGCTTTGCATATGTGGGGTTGCCATGAGTCAGAATCAACTCATCAGCAGCTAACAATAACAGCAATGATGCTACTTTGCAGTCTGAAGAACATGGGTGGAAAGAGTCCAAATGTTCTGAGTATGATCATCCTTGGCCACATCCCCTACGAGCTGTGGAATAGGGGCTCCTTTCTCAATCTCTCAAAGTCCCAGTTTCATCATCTATAGAGTGTGAATAATAATGACACAGACCTAACAGGGTTGTTGAGAAGATTAAAAGAGATAACATATGTAAATGTACCTGACCCCAGGGTAAGTGCTCATTAAATGTTAATTTCTTTCCACTCAGTACAGTTCTGCCTGTGTTCCTCTTTGCTTTCTTATTTAACTGTAACCTCCCCAAGAGCATGCAACCTCCTTGAGAACAAGATCTGTGTTGGACTTATCTGTGATTTTCCCACTGTTTTGTTTATCTTTTATCCTCAGAGACTTGCGAGGTGAGTGGCACATAAGAGAGATTCAGTAAACATTTGTCAGATGGGTGAATAAACCAATTCTGGCCCACACAACTACTGAGATATTTCAGGGCATCAGTGCTGTTACCGGCATCTGCTGGCAGAAATGCCCTGGGGCTATTTTCTTGCTGGTAGTTGTAGAAGGCCCTCTGCTCCTTTGATAAACAGGGTGAACTCCTTTAGCCTCCTGTCCAAGAACAGAAGAGTGCCCAGTGGAATTTTCCAGGCTTGGGGCTTTAAGAATCTGCTGATATTTTTACAACATATGACATTAAAAACAATTGTATGTGTGCCCAGAAACCTTTTAAATCATAAATTTCAACACCCAATTGTATTTGGTTTCAGAAATTCAATAAACAAGTAACACAACTCAGTCATTGTTCTTTACATAAAAATGAGAGATCTGCAATTAATAGCAGCAAAACAAAAACATCAGCTGTGCCTTGTAGGGTGGTGGAGTATGTTGGGTCTCATGGAGGAGTCAGGCAACAAGTGGACTTCATGTTAAGGTCCGGAAAAGAGGGTTAGGCGTGTGGTTGAATGGCAGCTTATTAAGTGTCACCAAGAAAAGTCACTGAGAAAGGATGCAGGTGACCAGCAATTCTCTCCTCTCCTGGAACCCTGCAAATACTGCCAAAAATTTAAGCAAGATTTCCAAAAAAAAAGTGTTAAAAGTTCTCGTCCTATAGACAATTCAGCAGTTGAGAACATGAAGCCGAATGCAAAGAAAAAAAGTATCAATAACAGATGTAAACTGAACACTGTGCCTGGAGGATTTTAACACCCTCGGAGACCTGGCTGGATGTCCCTCATGCTATATAACATCACTGTCCTTAAGAATGTCTCGGTGGCCACCCCGACTTCTGTTCATTTTTCTCCTCCTTCCTCCTCGTAGGTAAAAGAAGAGCCATTGTTTTTGTTGCTGCTGCTGTGACAGGGTTAAAGATGAAGTATGTGTGAGACTGAAAGCCAGACACAGCTTGTACTCACTGCTCGCTTGGAAGTGAGGAGTTTCTCGACATCGCCTTTGGTGACAAGTCATAGTCACTGTCTGATCTGTACAGAAAGGACTCTCTGCGCTGGCTGTGGCCCGGGAAGGTGGCGTGAAGCACCAGCCCAGAAGACGAGCTGGCCTGGGGGTCCAGCGGGCTCCGACCTGGGGAAGGGCCATTTTCCACGTCAAAGCTTAAAGAGAAAGCAGAACACTCTGGTCACAAGAGAACACCGGAGGAGGGCATTGAACAAACATTGATAACCTAGTGTGTGCAGGCATGAGCTGCCGGGCACTTGACAAAAACCATACACTTTATAGAATATTCCGATCCTCTGAGTTGTTGTCATTGTTAGTCCCATTTTGTATATGAGGAAAATGAGTACCACAGAAATCTAATCATTTACTCAATATTCCACCATCAGAAATAGTGGGGCCAGGATTTGAACCCAGGAGCAGACCATATGATTTTTCAGCAGCATGAGTGACTTCAATAAATTCAGAACAAGAGACAAGCATAAAATAATTTGAGGATAATAAACACCTCCAGAGGGGGCACCAAGTACAGCCTAGGTGTCAGACATTGAACTATCGCTTAAATGTGTCTTCCTAGCTGAAAGACTTCTTCCTGCCATAAATAAATATCACAGGCTTATTAAAGACACATTGTGCATATTTCTAAATGTTTCAGGAACAAAGTGCTATTCTGCAAACATCCACTGGATAATCAGATTTAATATCCATATGTGCAATTTGCATCACAGAAAATGACTTAATTAATGTGATAACACCAAATTAAACTCAGGGGCCAAGAGCTTTGTCTCTAGAGAAGGACCCATTCACTGCTCTGGCAGAAGAGTACCATAGAAGTTTCTGGTCAGTCTGCCTCAGTCTGGTAAGGTGTCTTCACATCCAGAATTATTTGAACAGCTCTGATCAGTGAACACAGAAGCAAGAGCAGTAGAGTTTGAGAGGACTGTTTTCTCTCTCCCTACCCTGGTATTAACCTGTTGCCATCAAGTCAATTCCGACTTATAGTGCAGTGATTAATTGCTCAGGCTGGTAACCAAGAGATCAGCAGTTCAGATCTACCAGCCACTAGATGGAAACCTTACGGGGCAGTTCTACTCTGTCCTATAGGGTCGTTATGAGTAGACATTGACTAGACGGCAGTGGGTTTGGACCCTGGTATTGCAGTCCCTGGGTAGTGCAAACAGCTAACATATTCAGCTGCTAACTGAAAGGCTGGTGGTTCAGTCCACCCAGAGGTGCCTTGGAAGAAAGACCTGGCAAGAAATTAGCCACTGAAAATTCTATGAGGCAGAGTTCTACTCTGACACACTTGGAGTTGCCATGAGTCAGAGCTGACTCAATGGGAAATGGTTACCATGGTATTACCTTAGGCACTGTGCCCTTCTCTTGATTTCCTTAATCATCCCATATACTTGTTTCCCACACACGCAACCTTCCTTACCCTCAAAATGATAGTAAACCTCTTCTCTAGCATTTCTCTAGACCACTCACTGCTCCCCAACTAAGGACTTGCAGAGAGGTGTTGTGAGAAAGACATGGGGGTGGGGAGTTCTCTTTATCCAGTTAGACCATAGCAGTGGGCTTCCACTATACTTACCCAGCTGCCATAATTTATTTCTATGTTCTTGCTTCTTTTCATTTAATAGTTCTTACAACTTGCTGTCTTGGGGTTGGCATTGATTATATTTCTTCAGTTTACAAGTGCTCTCCAATATATTACCTCACTTACTCCTCATAAGAACCCTGAGAAGTGCGTATTATGATCCCACTCTACATTTGAGGAAAATGGGGCTTGCTGTTGTTGTGTGCTGTCAAGTTGATTCTGACTCATAGTGACTCCATGTGGCAGAGTGAAACTGCCCCATAGGGTTTCCTAGGCTGTAATCCTTATCGGAGCAGATTGCCAGGTCTTTCTCCCGTGGAGTTGCTGGGTGGGTTCAAACCACCAAGCTTTCAGTTAGCAGCTGAGTGCTTAAACGTTGTGCCACCAGGGCTCCTTCAAAATGAGGCTTAGAGAGATTTAAATACCTTGCTCAAAGTCACAGGCTAGCAACTTGCGGAGGGAGAATTGGAACCCAAGTCATTTTGCTACAACCTCAGACTTCCTTAGTAACAGAGATTCACAATGACCCACTAGATAAACTGGCTGCAATTTCCCTCAGTCTCTGGATTCAAACAAAAGTTGTGGTTGGTATGTAGAGAGTCAGTCAGACTATGAACAACGTTTGCTGTTACCTGAAGCTGTAAGGTTTCGCTGAAATGCAGAAAGAGGAAATAACAGAATTCAGGGTTATAACGCTTCCCCAGAGACCATTCTGAGAAGCTGCTTTTAGCCAACCCACAAACTCCACGTGTCTGATAAGAAGCAGCAAGCGAGAATCTCTGGTTAAAAGGACAAGGGCAAGCTGTAACAATCTAATATGAATTTGAGCTTTCAAGGCACTGCATGGATTTTCACAGTAGGCTAATAGTCTGGGATGGGGCTGCCTTTCAAAGATTGCAGGCAGGCGGACAATCAGAGATACCAGCCTGTGTGCCCGCCTGCCCGGAGGTGAAGCTATGTTGAAAGCCACATGCGTTGCAGCAAGTGAAAATATAATGAAAGCTGACTTGCAAACTTTCCTTGGGTAAGATCTGTTTTGGCTGTTGAATACAATAAAGAGCTCCTTTGTGGGTGAGGGCTCCTTTGTGCTGCCATCCAAATCCTGTAGAACCAGTAGTTCCTGATGCTGGGTTTGAACTCTTCTTGAGGACAAAGAGGGTAGATTCTTAAAAAGTGAAGATGGGACTACATAACGCTTACCAGTACACCCAAAACCAAACCCAAACCCACTGGCGTGGAGTCTGACTCATAGCAACCCTATAGGACAGACTGGAACTACTGCATAGGGTTTCCTAGGCTATAATCTTTTACAGAAGCACACTGCCACGTCTTTCTCCTACAGAGCGGATGGTGGGTTTGAACGGCTGACCTTTTGGTTAGCAGCCGAGTGCTTAGCCACTGTGCCACCAGGGCTCCCTTACCTATGGGCATGAGGTTTGAAATTTCATGTGTATTCATGTTAGTCTTCTGGTATGTATCTGTACAGCCTTTATGGTTATTAAAATATTGAAATACTTTTGTAACAGCTAGCAACCAGCTGTTGCCCCAGGTCCTCCTGGATCTGTGGGACTTCAGTAACTAAAGGGTTGGTGTCTGGCACAGCAGGGGGTCTCTAGCTCCAGCACTGTGGCCTGGGTCCCTTTAGTTGCTCAGTGCCCATGCAGTACCAGATATTAAATATTATGAATATCACTGCTGTGACACTGCTGTAAAAAAAAAAAAAACTATGCTAAAATCTTAGAAGAGGTGCCAAGTGGGTATGCCTACCCTGCTCTCAGAACTTTTTTCAATGAGGGTTTCCACCAGAGCTCACCCTGCCCTCTTTTCTGCTAGAGGCATTCCTAGTGGGCAGAGGATGTCACAAGGCATTACCCTTAAAGTCGGTGTCACAAGGCACTCAGTCCCCAGTGTTAGTATGTCTTAGTCACCTAGTGCTGCTATAACAGAAACACCGCAAGTGGATGGCTTTAACAAACAGAAATTTATTCTCTCACAATCTAGGAGGCTAGAAGTCTGAATTCAGGGCACCGGCTCCAGGGGAAGGCTTTCTCTCTCTGTCGGCTCTGGGGAAGGTCCTTGTCATCTTCCCCTGGTCCAGAAGTTTCTCAACACCAAGACCCTGGGTCCAAAAGATGCACTCCACTCTTGGCTCTTCTTCCTTGGTGGTAATGAGGTCCCTCTCTGCTCACTTTTCTCTCCTTTAATCTCTTGTAAGACAAAAGGTGACGCAGGCCACACCCCAGGGAAACTCCCCTTACTTGGGATCAGGGCTATGACCTAAGTAAGAGTGTTGAATCCCATCTTAATCCTCTTTATCATAACCTAATCTTGCCTCATTAACCACAGGCAGAGATTAGGATTTACAACACACAGGAAAATTACATCAAATCAAAAAAGAGAGGATAACCACACAATACTGGGAATCATGGCTCCAGACAAGTTGACATATATTTTGGGGGGACACAATTCAATCCATAAGAGTATCCAAGGGCTGTCTTGCCAAGTAAATGAGCAGGCCCAGCCACCAAAACTCTATCCATGCTGCTCCCTTTGGTTTTTTTTTTTCTTCTTCCTTACCATGTCTAAACTGTATTACAGGAGAGCTTGCTGGAATTTAGAAGAAGCCCGAGAAGAATGCTCTAGTGCAAAGAAGCAGTCTTAGTGAGACAAATGGCCTTTCATATTCCCTGGGGCACTGTTTCAAAGCAACCAACACAGATGTACAACTTAGGAACAAACATGAATCACAAACCAGACACCAGGCCCAGTCACAGCAAAATTATCGGGCAGACATCACAACAATATGTCCCACAGAGCCAGGGCGGGAGGAGCGACGTGGGCAAAAGAAGACAGAACAGACTTGACAAGCAAAATGAATCTATCACACAAACTGAAATACAATTACGAAGGAAACTGAATCTAAAATATCAGAAACAGATACATAAATAAGGTCATTATTCATTTAAGGTAATCTCCGCTTCTGCCTTAATCAGGACATACATTTTACCTTTAGGTTGCTTTATATTAAATATATATGTATATATACATGCATATAAAAGTACTATAAAAATACAAAACATAGACAATAGAGAGAGAGAAAAAAAAGGAATCACCCATAACCTTTAATACCACCATCATTAGCAGTTTAGTATTTTTCCTTCTGAATATTTTTTTTCCTGAAGTACAGTTTCTAGAATTATCTTTTCCACGGGCTACGTAATAGTTCATCCAGTAGCTGTACTGCAATGTTCTTAAGCTTTTTCCTACTGTTGTTCATAATATTTTATGATTCTAAATGATGTTGCAATTCATATTTTTGAGCTTATGTTGTTGTTGTTAATTGTCACCGAGTTGATGCCTGGAAGGGTTGTCCATAACCAGCATGTGGACTAAACTGCATTGATAGTGCCCTTTTTTTTTTTTTTTAGGGCCAGAGACCCTCCACCCTCCAGCCCTACTCTCTGATCTCCAGGATGCAATATGCTGCCCTCCCGCACAGATTGGCCTGCTCCTCCCTGTCTCTGCTGATTTCCCCAACTGAATCAATTGTTTGTTGTCTAAGACCTAATATTTTAACAACTTTCTACTACTTTATTCTTAGCAACTCAAGGCTGTGATTTCAAGGGTGGCAGTGGTGGTGGTGCTGTGTGTTCAGAACTAGACAGGGTGCTCTCTGAAACTGGCATGCCCTTCCCACCGCTGTCTCCAGTAAACAAGGCTCATGTCATCTCCTCCAGTAAGTTTCCTCCTCCTCTGTGCTCCCCTAGGTTCCTTTACGACTGTACTTTATCACAGTACTTACATCTTTGTATGTAACTATTTATTTAGCTATTCCCCAACAGACGATTATCTCCTGAAGGAAAGAGACCCAGTATTGTCCTCAGCATCTGGTCCAGAGGTTAGTAAGTTGTGGTCTTCAAAAAAATGTCTTTTGAACCAATTTAAAAATATTGCCATTTACTGTGAATGCCTCTCTTACCTCCCCGCCTTCTGCCTCTGTACTCTCATCTCATCTCTATTCCCATCAACATGGGTTCCTGCTGTTTCATTCACATGAGTCTTTAGAAATGTAGTGTTACTTTATTTGATCAGCCTTGTAAGGCAATGACATGAAAAGGAAAAAAAAAATAATCAACTGCTGAGCAAAACAAACCTGCATAGAGAAATCACTGGCTTAGGTGTTGAGATGGTGATCTCTTTAAACAAACCCCCAAAATGGTAAAAACAAAGTAAAACAAAAAAACCTCTTTGCCAGATTCAAGGAGCCCTGGTGGCATAACTGAAAGTTTGAAGGTTTGAACCCACTAGCAGCTCCACGGAGAAAAGACCTGGCAATCTGCTCCTATAAAGATTACACCCTAGGACATCCTATGGCGTAGTTCTACTCTATCATGTCCCTCTGAGTTAGAATAGAATCGATGGCAGTCAGCAAGAACATGTCAGCTCCTGTTTGCCATCTTCTTATCTCTTTGTATTTAATAGAAGCGGGAAGATTTTCTGTCCCATACTTTCTATCCTAGTGGTGGTTTTCATTCCCTGGGAACTCAGGCAAAGCCATCACTGAGCGGCGGTGAAGGGAGGGAGCCAGCAGATGGCAGAAGATGGCTACATCTTCCTCACACTGCACTGCTGCAGCCTCCAATCTGAGCAGGTGGGGCTGTTTGGCAGTCTGGGAGGTAGAAATACAACTGGAGCCTTAATATAAGCTTGGGAGGAAAAATCAGGGATCAAGAACAGAACCACAAGGTGTACCATGAAACCTTTCATTAAACTAAGAGAAGGTCTCTTTCAAAAATCCAGGCTAAGCCAGATGGTCACGGAATTGCCTGCAATTGTCCCCAGGGTGGTTGTTTCCCGACCCCCAATTACCTGCACAAATCCCAATTTCTGTAACAAAGACTCATGAAACAACATCCTCGGAATAATTCATTTCTGAACGAGAGGAGACTTTTCTTTTTTCAACTCAGTAATTCTCTAGGCAAATATCTTTAACTTATTCTAACAACAACAACAACAAAAAGCTGCCAAGCTGACTCTGATTCATGGTGACCCCGTGTGTGTCAGAGTAGAACTGTGTTCCACAGGGCTTTCTTTTTTATTGTGATTTAGGTGAAAGTTTACAGAGCAAATTAGTTTTTCATTAAACAGCTAATAAACAAATTGTTTTCTAACATTGGTTGCCAACCCCGTGTTGTGTCAACATCTTCTCCACCCCAGGTTCCCTGTTTCCATTCATCCTGTTTTCCTGTCCCTTCCTTCCTTTTTGTCTTTACTTTTGGGCTGGTGTGACCATTAGTCTCATATACATGATTGAACTATGAAGCATGTCCCTGATGTATGTTACCGTTGGCTTTATAGACCTGTCGAATCTTTGGCTGAAGGGTGAACCTCAGGAGTGACTTCAGTACTGAGTTAAAAGGGTGTCCCAAGGCCATACTCTCAAGGTTTCTACAGTCTCTGTCAGACCAGAAAGCCTGGTCTTTGTGTGTGTGTGTGAATTTAAATTTTGTTCTACACGTTCTTGGGCTGTATCCAGGACCCTCATTTGTGAGCCCTGGCAGAGCAGTTGGTGGTGATAACCAGGTATCATCTAGTTAGTTGTTCTGGGCTCAGTCTGTTGGAGGTTGTGGTAATTGTGGTCCATTAGTCTTTTAGACTAATCTTTCTCTTGTCTTTGGTTTTCTTCATTCTCCTTTGCTCCAGCCAGGATAGGACCAGTAGGTGTATCTTAGTTGGCTGCTCACAGGCTTTTAAGACCCCAGTAGTTATTCACCCTAGTTGAATGTAGAACATTTTCTTTATGGACTATGTTATGCCAATCGAGCTAGATGCCCCCTGAGACCATGGTCCTCAGTCCTCAGCCCAGTAGCTAGGTCTCTCAGTTCCTAGAGTTTTCAATGGCTGATTTTTAGGAAGTAGATGACCAGGCCTTTCTTCTGAGGTGGACTTGAACCTCCAAGCTTTTCATTAGCAGCTGTGCACATTAACATTTGCACTTTCCAGGTGCAAGATGCCCACTGAAAAGATAGCAAGCTCTATACAAGAGGTTTAAACTCAAAGCCCAGCAGAGTAGCTTACCACCCATCAAGAAGAGAACTCTACTGTTTTGACTTTGCTTTGCTTTCTTAAAAATTACTCATGGACTGTCTTCTATATCATTAAATTCTCACAACTCTCGTAGGCTAATCCTCTTAGCCCCATTTCAAAGAAGAGAAAATGCAGTCTCCAAAATATAAAACATCCTTAGACAAATTCTAAAGCATGACCGCCTTATATTACTACCCTGCAGTCTGCACCCAGGCATCTCTCCTCTATATCCCCACAGACCTCCTTTTGATTCTAGAACCTGCCACACTGTGCTGTGTTCTGCAGTTTACTTATCTGTTTCATTCCACTAGACTCTGAAATCTCCTTGAAGCAGAAACTAAGCCTTCTTTATTTTTATATTCCCAGGGCCTAGAACTGAGTCTCACACCAACTGGCACTCAACAAATATTCGTTGAATGAGTGCAAGCATCTCATAGTTTATATACCTCATCTGACGAAAAGCCAGTTCCTTTTGGATTCTAACCTCTGGCAGATGAAGACGCAAGTAAGTGTTGTTGTTAGTTGCCATGGTGATAGTTCCCACTCACAGTGACCCCATATATCACAGAATGAAATGTCGCCCAGTCTTGTATAATTGTCATGGTAGTTGGTATGTTCTGGTCCACAGTTGTAGCCACTGTGTATTTTGAGTGCCTTCCTATCTAGAGGGCTTATCTTTTAGCACTATATCTGTCTTAGTCATGTATGCTGCTGTAACAGAAATACCACCAAGGGGATATACTTAACAAATAGAAATTTATTCTCTCAGTCTGTTGTTGTTAGGTGCTGTCGAGTCAGTTCCGACTCAGCAACACTATGTACAACAGAACAAAACACAGGCCAGTCCTGTTATCCATAATTTGTTATGATCCACACAGCTTTTGCATAGTCAATAAAACACAGGTAAACATCTTTCTGGTATTCTCTGCCTTCAGACAACATCCATCTGACATCAGCAATGATATCCCTGGTTCCTCATTCTCTTCTGAATCCGAATTGAATTTCTGGCAGTTCCCTGTTGATACACTGCTGCAGCTGCTTTTGAATGATCTTCAGCAAAATTTTACTTGTGTGTGATATTAATGAAATTGTGCAATAATTTCCACATTCAGCTGGATCACCTTTCTTGGGAACAGGCATAAATATGGGTCTCTTCCAGTCAGCTGGCCATCTCTCACAGTCCAAGAGGCTAGAAGGCCGAATTCTAGGTGCTAGCTCTAGAGGAAGGCTTTCTCTCTCTGTTGGCTCTGGGGGAAGGTCCTTGTCATCAATTTTCCCCAGTCAATGAGCTTCTCGGCACAGAGACCTCGAGTCCAAAGACCCATTATTCTCCTGGCTCTTATTTCTTGGTCATATGAGGTCCCTCTGTCTCTCTGCTCACTTCTCTCTTTTATATCTCAAAAGAGATTGATTTATGATACAGTCTAATCTTGTAGATTGAGTCCTGCCTCATTAACATAACTGCCTTTAATCCCACCTCATTAACATCATAGAGGTGGAACTTATAACACTTAGGAAAATCACATCAGATGATGAAATGGTGGACAATCACACAATACTGGAAATCGTGGCCTAGCCAAGTTTACACACATTTTTGGGGACACAATTCAATCCCTAACAATATCAAACAATATTCTGCTGTGATCCATAGGGTTTTCATTGGCTAATTTTTGGAAGTAGACCACCAGGCCTTTTTTCCTAGTCTATCTTAGTCTGGGAGCTCTGCTCAAACCTGTCAAACACTGGTGGTATCCCTTTCAGCATCACAGTAACATGCAAGGTATGTTACTGTCCAACAAATTGGACAGACAGGTGTTGGAAAGACCTCGTAACCTGATCCTACTAATGCCAGTAAATTTCCATTAGTCCTTAAACTAGCCCAGGCCAGATTTGGCCCACTCTGCATGCACAGAAGGGCCAGCTGTGACTGCTAATTGACCTCAACAGAGGACGTAGTAACAGGAAGAAGGAATCAGAAGGAAAATCATCACTAGAACCCTATTCTGAAGTGAGAGGTTCAACAAGAACCACGTCACCTCCTATTTTCTGGCTGCCTTCTAGAATTTCCCCTCCCCAGTACACCTGCAAGACCACCATCTTGCTGCCCAAATCACATATAAGCTCTGCTTCTCCATAGCTCAGGGAGTCGGATATGAGGAACTTTCTCCTGGCTCTTTGCTCCGTGCGTTGCAGTAAAGTTACTTTTGTGGTAAAGTTACTTTCTCTTTCTCAAAGACAGGTGTCCGGATAATTGGCAAGTCTGAGCACTGTAGTCAAAGAGGGCAGGAAGCTGTATTCATGAAAAATGTGCTGTGCTTCTTTAAAGCTCTGTTAGAAAAAATTCCTCTCAGCTGTGCTCAGAAACTAATGTCAAATGCTTGCTTAACATTTTGATAAAAATAAATAACTTTTTAATCACGGACGTTGTCATGGATTGAATTATATACCCCCCAAAAGGTGTGTATCAACTTGGTTAGGCCATGATTCCCAGTATTGTGTGGTTGTCCTCCATTTTGTGATCATAATTTTATATTGAGAGGATTAGGCTGGGATTGTAACACCACCCTTACTCAGGTCACCTCCCTGATGCAACATAAAGGATTTCCCTGGGATGTGGCCTATACCACCTTTCATCTCTGAAAAGATAAAAGGAAAGGGAAGCAAGCAGAGAGCTGGGGACCTCATACAACCAAGAAAGCAGCACCGGGAACAGAGCATGTCCTTTGGGCCTGGGGTCCCTGTACCTGAGAAGCTCCTCGACCAGGGGAAGATTGATGACAAGGAACTTCCTCCAGAGCTGACGGAGAGAGAAAGCCTTCCCCTGGAGTCGATGCCCTGAAATAGGACTTGTAGACAGTGAGAAAATAAATTTCTCTTTGTTAAAGCCATCCCCTTGTGGTATTTCTGTTATAGCAGCACTAGATGACTAAGACAGACGTATATTGTCCATCACCTACCTCAATGTACTACCTGGTCCATGTAGAATGGTAAACTAAGCAGAGAATGCATTTTTAGTCACAACAATAGTGATTCACCTTCACATAATAAATGCCTGAAAGCTGCAGTCAGTCCTAATTTCTAATGAAGAAATTAACTGTGCAAAATCACAGTCAGCATGACATAGAGCTTATGACCTAGTCTGAGGCAGGCGGACCACCTCTGGCCACAGCTGCAGCAGGCAAAAACCAGAATATATTGCAGTTCCGCCCTAAGAGTCTAGTTCTAAGGTGAGTGCTGACTTCTCTCCCATAGACCAGGAGGGAGAATCCTGATGTTCAGCTCATCTGAATTCTAGAAACAGCTGTCCATTGCTTTCTTTCTTTTCTTTTTTATTGCAGGGGCTTTGAAAATTGTATCATGTAAATAATCTAAAACTGCTTTCTTCCCAGAAAGGCTTAACTAGGGTTAGCATAGGAATGCTGAAGAGCTCTGGGATTCTAGAGATCTGGCTTCCAGTTTCTGCTCTGTGTGGAACTAACTGAAATAAAACAGACTCCATGTAACCTGCCCCCACACCTCTGTCTTATCCTCACTGAAATGAAGCTATAGAATAGAAGATTTCTGAGGTGTCTCTGAGATTAGACATCTTCCAGAGATTTGGAAGATGGAAGAAAGATTGATTCTCAAGTGTGGTTTTATACCGTTAATGGTGTCGATCATTCATTTGACAAATATTTATTAAGCACTCTTTAGAAGTGAGGACAGCAAGACTTTAGCTCGCTTACTTTGGACATGTCATTAGGAAAGACCACTTGCTAGAAAAGGACATCATGCTTGGTAAAGTAGAAGGTCAGCAAAAATTAGGAAAACCCTCAATGAGGTAGACTGATACAATAACCACAACAATATACTCAAACATACCAACGATCATGAAGGTGGTGCAGGACTGGGCAAGGTTTTGATATGTTACTCATAAGGTCACCATGAGTCAGAATTGACTTGATTGCAACTAATAACAACAATAACATGAAACAAGGCACTGTTCTAGGCCTGAGAATACAGCAATATGTAAGACAGACAAGATCCCCAGTGGGAGGGATAGACAATAAAAAGTCAAGGAATAAGGTCATTTCAGTTAATGCTAAATGCTGTGAAGACAATAAAACATAATAATGTGATAGAGACAGGTAGGGAGAAGAGTGCTTCTTTAGTTTGGGTGGTAGTAGGTCCACTCTGTATAGCCATTTAGGTTGTCTAGTTTTCCTATAACAGTGGATACCACCCGTTGTTCTCAGATGGCATCATTTGAGTTGAGATCTGATTGGAAAGAGTAGTAAATCTTGTCCTTGGGTTCTTTCCAATATCTATTTCCATATCCTTTTAAACCAAAAAATAGTCAGATCATACTTCGGTTTGAATTCGGTGCCATTTATTAAGCTAGTGACTTAATTTTCCTCATCCCTGCCCCCCTTTAACTGATGAGTTAGTTGTTCCATTATCCCATATGTTATATGTGTATGGATACCTATTTATTTATATCTCTGCCATAGCACATGTACAGCATAACTGTTAGTTTACAAGTCTTTTCCCAAAAGGCTGTGTTCCTCCAGGACACAAAATATCTTTTTCATATTTTTACCCAGTTTTTATAAATGCCATACATATCAGACTGCAGGCACTTGATAAATGTCTGATGAATTATAAAATGAAGGAATAGTTTGGAAACAAGCAGCTTTCATGAGGTCCTCTTGATACCCACCACAAATAGCAAAGAGTGAGGGTTATGAGTAGAGTGGGGACACTAAGTCATCTCCTGCCCTCTGCTCTAATCTCCCTAAAAGCTAGATATGTCAAGAAGAACCACGGATTTGCCACTGAATACCACCTACACAGAGACTGGAATGCCCTCTATAGGGCATCAAACCCAAAGGAGAAGGCAAAGATCTCACTTGAGAGCAGCCATCCTCATCACATAGTGCTGATAGTGTCAGAGATGGAAATGCTGCGGGTATTCCTCTTGATGTTCCTTTGGTAGAAAGCTTTAATTTTGCTGAGGGCTTTACCTTGCAAATTCTTTCATTTATTGTTTGAGGTCTTTTCTCAGGTTATAAGCATTTTGCTAAAGAAATGGGTGAACAACGTCTGCAAAAATAACACCAACACCAATTTTTCTAATGAGATTGTAAAATGAGGGCCAAATTTAAGCTTTGTGTCAGATGTTTAGGGGTGATCCTTTATAATTTCAAATTGTGTTGTTCCTTATGTTATACAATTTAACCCATAAGGAAACTGGACCAAATATAAACAATCACACTTTATAATTATAAGAATATTATTTGTAGCAAGTTGACAAAATGCTCTGTCCATCTATTTCCAAGGCAAAAATATTTTTCAGAAATAGGAATACTTTTTAAAGTAGGTGTATGTTTAGCTATGTTTTCTAATTATGGTTGAAATCTCACGTAACCACTATCAAACCCCTGTTCATCCTAACTCCCGCAAGGGGTATGGTGACTCTTGAAAGCAATGGTCACTTTCTATAAAAAGAAATTTTTTTTTCTTTTTTATAGGACAGTGATTCTCAAAAAAAAAAAAAAAAATAGCAGTCCCCCAGATCAGAAGAATAGCTTTGTGTGGAAATGTTCTGTGTACATGGACATTGTGAAGACAGAAATAAAAATAGACAAACAAAAAACCCCAGGTTGGAAACTTAATGTTTTGTGTTGTTGTTGCCCCATTAATCTGAACTTTAAGTATACACATTATTCTACCAGTTCAATATTTTCTAGCTCTCATCATCTTCACCTTCTCTAGAAGGTTATCATAGAAGACATCCAAGTGTTCTCTTATAAAACATAAATATTCCAATTTATAAATTTGGTAAACTTACAAAAATAAAATCTATTAATTAAATCCAGAACCCTTGGCGGCACAGTGGTTAAAAGCTATGGCTGCTAACCAGAAGGTTGGCAGTTCGAAACCACAAGCTACTTCTTGGAAACCCTATGGGGCAGTTCTACTCTGTCCTATAAGGTCGCTATGAGTTGGAATCTACTCGATGTCAACAGTTTTTGGGGGGTTTATTCATTAAATAAAATATTTATTAAGAAATATAATACTGGCTTCCAGGATTGCTGCTTATAAAAAAAAGACTATCACCTGTAATGAGCTCCTTTAAAAAAAATCGTCTATAGGAGACCAAATGGTCAAAAATTGGAAACCAAATGGTCAAAAATTACTCTAAAGCACAGATGAGAAGGTAAGGGTGCAGGGAAACTAGAGTACTGGAAATGGTATAACCAGAATGGAATATATGAGAATGATGACACATTGTGGAAAATGTAACCAATATCCCTGAGTAATTTGTGTAGAAGTTGTTAAACGGAAACCTAATTTGTTGTGTAAACTTTCACCCTAAACACAATAATTATTTTTTAAAAAGGTTATTGTTTTCTTTTATAAATTCTCACATACCATCTAGAAATCAGTTCTAGAAATATGCTTGAAATCAATACCTAAAATATTGCAGATAAGTGGACATTTAGCTTCTGTTTGTATACCACAGGGATGGAGGATATATTAACCTCATGAGAAAATGAATTTCATTTTTGGATAGATTTAATTAACACTTGTGCAAGGAAATTTGAATTTATTTTCATCTTTAGTCTAAACATCCCCCTCCCGCCACCCTATCCACTCACTCAGTCTCCTTCATTGTAGTAAATAGAACTATAATCTACTCAGTTGTAAAAATCAGAATTATCTTTGATTCCTTCTCCGTCTTCACCCGTCTTCTTTTCAGTTGACCAGCAAGTACCATCCGTTCTATATCAAAACTTCATACACTTTTCTCAGTCTTTGCCGCCAGCACTGTTTCAGTGCATTGCAAGCTCTCATCTGAACTAGAATTGCCTCCCAATGGATCTCCCTGCTTCCACTCCACCCCCTCTCCCATCCTCCAAATGCTTCTCCCCGTGACAGTAAGAGCAATCTTTTTAAGACAAAAATCAAATTGTCATTGGACTTAGAATAAAACCTAAATTCCTTACTGTGAATTATAAGTACTCATATCATCTGGCCCTGGCCTCCTCTGCAGCCGCATTTTATACCATTCTCCCCTCTGCTCAGTGTGATTCAGCCTCAGGGGCTCCCTTTCTTTTCCAGAAATGTGCCAGATCCTTTCCCAGCTCAGCGATTTTGCACATGTGTGTTTTGTGCACTGGTACATCTCCTCTGCTTACTTACAGCAGTTCCTAGCTCATAGAAGGTGCTGAAAAAATATTTGTTGAATGAATGAATAAATTCTGCTTGATCTCTTCTCCACTCTTTGTATGGCTACTTTTCCCTCATTCTTTAAGCCTTGGCTTAAGTCACCTACTAAAAAATTCCTTTCCCAATCCATTATCTAAGTAGGTCCCCCTTTCCTTCATAGTACCTATTACAACTTTTTGATATATTTACTAGTCTTTTTATTTTGCTATTGTCTTCCTTTCTGATAAGACTAAATTCCAGGAGGACCAAGTGTTGTATTTACTCAAGTATCAACTAGTGCCTAGCATATACTGCTAGTTCTGAACCAACATCTAGTCTATGGATTAACAAATGAATAAATGAGTGTGTGAGTGTATTAAACACCAACAACCCCTCCATGATTGATTGCAGAACGAACTTATGATTTACGAAAAAAATTTTTCTTTATTCTGAGGAAGGCTTATGTTATTTGTTTCTTCTCATTGAACCAGCTACCATATCAATCCTAAGGAAACTCAAATTTACAATATCAGTTGATGGAGAAACTTGTCACAGGTTTGAAGCATGTTTTTTTTTTTTTTTTTGTGATTATTACCCTGGGCTTATTTCAGAAAATTACACTGGTTTTGAGATGAGGTTTTATAAGTCATTGACCTTTCAGAGATGTCTTCACATAGATGCTGAGGTCTACAGGGAGGATGCATTCCCAGGGCTAGTTTTGTGAAATGCCACAAGTACTTCATGAACTTTGTATTTTAAATTCTCTTGAAACTGAATAGGCCAGTCATCTCCTTTCTGGTGGAAGTAGGGGGTAGAAGGAGTGGCAGCATGTTTTTCTATAAACTCAAATAATAACCATAAAATTGGAAATCAATGCCTCAGCCTCCGGTCTACATAGCACTTACTGGTGTTTACGTCAGTTAACATCTGGCCTCCAAATGTTACCAGCCTTGAACATCACACCTGCATACAGCCTGGCAACTGAATTTTAAATATGTTCTTTTGGGAGGGGAGGAGGAATGAAAGAAGGAGGAGAAGTGAAAGAAAATATCCTAGAATCTTTCCTCCTCTATGTAGGCAGTAAAATGAAGAACAACACATTTTATCTTACAGCTATTGAACACATACAATGCGGTTGGCAATGTGTTAAGTATTTGGTATACATTACCTAATATAATTGCTATAATCACTCTGTGATGAAGGTATTAACTTGATTTTATGCATGTGAAAACTGAAGTTCAAAGTGTTTACATAACTTGCTGAAGTTCACTCAGCTACTGAATGGTGGATCCTGGATGTAAACCCAGTTCCGTCTGATCCATTAACGAATCAACCAACTCACCTGCATTTGTAAACATATGCTCTGTCTTCCCTTTTTGTTACTATAGCTAAAGTTCAGTGATTTTATCTGTAGCCATTTCCTTGCTCTGGACCCTGTCCTTTCTTGCCTACTCATAGACAATGCTACAAAAGTAATTTTACTCTCTCCTGCATTATATTTTTCATTTTGCACATCAACAAGCAATCAATCGGTAAAGATTGTATCTAAAACAAAATAACCTACAAACAAAAAAACAACAACCAAGAAGACTTCCACCAGATACATGAAAGCTGAAAGAATTCATCATCAAAGACGTGTACACAAGGAATGATAAAGGAAATCCTCCAGGCAGAAGAAAAATAATACTAGATAGAAATCTGGATCTACGCAAAGGCATGAAGATTATTTTTCTTATTATTAAAATCTCTTTAAAAGATAATTGACTGTAAAGCAAAAATAATAGTAATGTATTGTGAGGTTTAAACATATGTAGATGTAAACTGTCTGACAACAAGAAGACAAATGCAAAAAGGAGAGAAATGAAAGTATACTGTCAAAAAAATCTTAAACTATAGGCAAAGTGATATTGCTTGAAGGTAGACTGCAATAAGCTAAAGATTTATACTACAAACCCTAAAGTAACCATTAAAAAAAGTTATAACTAATAAGGTAACAGAATAAATAAAATGGAAGCTTAAAATGCCCAAAACAAAGCAGAAAAAGAGGTAAAAGCAGGTAATGAGAGGATAGAATAAAAAACAAACAGCAAGATGGTAGATTTAAACCTGAACACGTCAATAATCTATTTAAATGTAAATGATCTAAACTCCACAATTAAGAGGCAGACATTTTCAGAATAGATAAAAGAACAAGAGCCTATAAGTATACCTTACACTCTGTAAAGACACAAGTACTTTAAAAAGTAAAGAATAGAAAAAACATGCCATAATAACACTAATAAATAGAAATCTAGAGTGGTTATATTAACGTAAGAAAAAATATATTTCAAAGCAAAGAATAAAGAGGGATGCTAAATAATGACAAAGTAATCGATTCATAAAGCAGACATAATAATCCTAAATGTTTATGAATCTAATAACAGAGTTTCAAAATACACAAGGCAAAAACCAATAAAACTAAAAGTAAAAATAGAAAATTCCACCATTACGGTCTCAATAATTGATAAAAGAAATAGTAACCCAGTAAGAATATAGGGAGCCTTAGTGGTGCAGTGGTTAAGAGCTCAGCTCCTAATCAAAATGTCAGCAGTTTGAATCCAACAGCTGCACCTTGGAAACCCTACAGGGCAGTTCGACTCTATTCTATAGGGTCTCTATGAGTCGGATTCGACTCAATGGCAATGGGTTTGTTTTGGTTTTAAGATTATAGAAGATCTGAAAAACACTATCAACTAATTGAACACTCATTGACATTTATAGACTACTCCACTTAATAACAACTGAATACACATTCTTTTCAAGTGTACATGGAACATTTACCAGATAGATCATATTCTGGGTCATAAAACAAGTTACAATAAATTGAATTTGTAGTGTAAAACATTCCTGCAAAGAAGACTTCATGTCCAAATGGCTTCACTGGAGAATTCTGCCAAAAATTTAAAAAAGAAATAATACTAATTCTTTCAGAAATTGAAAAAAAAATTGAGAAATTGAAGAAAATACTTCCCAACTCATTATATAAGGTCAACATATTCTCTGATGCCAAAATCAGGCAAAGAGAACCCAAGAAAAGAAGACTACAGATAATGTTCCTCATGAACACACATGGAAAAATTCTTAAAATTATAGCAAGCTAAAATCTAATGATGCATAAAAGGACAACACATTATGATTAAGTGAGGCTTATTCAAGGAAGGAAAAGTAGTTATAACAGTAAAAAATCAATAATAGTAGTTTGCCATACTAATAGATAGAAAAGGAAAAAGCATTTGATCATTTCAGTAGATGCAGACAAAAAGCACTTGACAAAACTCAACACCCATTCTTAATGGAAACTTCTAGCAAACTAGGAATACAAGGGAACTTCCTCAACCACGTAAAGGGCATCAGTGAAAAACCTACAGCTAATAACATGGTGAAAGGCTGGAACTTAGAGCAAGAATGCTGTTCTCACCACTTCTATTCAACGTTTTACCGGAGGTTCTATCCAGTGTAATGAGGCAAGACAAAGGCATTAAGGTGTCCACTTTAGAAAGGAAGAAGAAAAATTGTCTTTATCCACAGGTGATATAATTGTTTATGTGGAATATTTATTGCAGCTTTGTTATTTATTTATTTATTTTTGTCCAAACTAGAAACAATCCAAATGTTCATTAACGGGTGAATGGATAAAGAAATTGTGATATAGCCACACAACAGAATATCACTTATTGATAAAAAGAAATGAACTATGGATGAATCCCAAAATAATTTTGCTGAATGAAAGAAGAAAGATACTATATGATTTCATTTATATAAAATTCTAGGAAATTAATCTAAGTGACAGAAAGGAGATCAGTGGTTTCCGGGACAAAGGTCCATAGCACAGAGAGCTGAAAGGGATTACAAAGGGAAACTTTTGGCTTTGATAGATACGTTTATTGTCTTGAATATGGTGATGGTTTCATGAGAGTATGTATGTATCCAAATAGGACACTTTAAAAAGTATATTTTTTGCATGTCATTTGTAACTCAATAAAGCTGATTTAAAAAGAAAAAGACTTGTGGCTACTGTCTGTCACCCTCCACCTACTGCCCCTATTATTTTTTTTGGGGGGGGAGCATTTCTTTTTAAAAATAATTCTTCAAAAATTGGCCTTTTCTTCTGGTCTCCATTTTCTCAAACACACTGTCATCAGGATTTGGGCTATAGCACTTCACAGGAAATCCTTTTTATCAAGATCACAGTGTCCCATATCTTGCCAAAATCAAAGGTCAATTTTCTGTCAGCATCTTTCTCAACCTATAAGGAGTATTTGGTACAATTAACCTTCTGTTCGTTTGACTTTCATGATGTCACTCTCACTGTTTCCTTCCCTATTTCACTGGGTTTCGTAGGTCTTTAACTTCTGCCCAAACTCTAAACCTTGGAATATCCCTGGGCTCTGTTCTTAGCCTTTCTTTCTTCTCTATCTATACCCATGTCCTGGGAAATTTTATAATTGCTTGCATCATGCCACAAAATACTACCTATTCACCAACGACTCCCTAATGTGTTTAAAACAGTAAGGACTACAGGAAGAAGATGCTGAAGAGTCAAGGGACTAGTAATTTAGCTGAAGAGAGAAAGGCTAACATACAGGAAACTTCAAGAAGAGCTAAGACAATTAAAGGGCAAGGATTTGAAAGTGCGGTACAGATTCTAGGTGCTTCCAGAGAGTTGTCTAGACAGTGCTTTCCATTATATTCCAGGCATTGCATCTGTGCTTTTGTGCATCACCATCCTCAGCTCTGGAGGTAATTTTATGTAAAATGCATCCAATTTCTCCAAAACTACTTAGCATCGATTTTGCATCTGAAGAGTTTCAGAAATGTCAACATTCCAAAAATAAATGGCATCATGATTCTATTAGAGCTCAAGCAAAATCTCCAGGTTTCACTGTTTTTTGCCATTATTTTTAGAAATTAAATCTCCCTGCAATATAAACCAAATTGCCTCTGAGCAGGTCACAGCTTGCCCTTCATCAGGTGGGGTAGTGCCCTCTTTTATTCCTCAAGGTCCAGGTAAGGTGGGGTCAGTCAAGATGGGGGGATGGCTTCACGATTCCATCGCCCTTGAAAAAACTGGAAAAATCCGTTATCTCACACTTGACCCTCACATCGAGGGTGAAGACCTCAAATCACTATGACAGGCATCAGCTTATCTTTCCAGAACAGCTTCTCTTTCAAAAGAGAGAGAGAGAGGGAATGTTTTTGAAGTGGACAGAGAAGCCCTTATTTTTTAACCTATATATATATTTTCCTCTTCAGATATCAATTTTTATTCACGACTCCTTATTTTAGAAAAGGCATTGTTATTTTACCAATTCATCTTTTCAGTAACAGAAACAATTACTGCAACCAAATCCATGGACTTGAGGAAAAGCATTCGCAATGTATTCTCTTCCTTTCAGCTACAGCTACATCCAGCTCCTTTCACTGACTCACTCACCGACAGTTAAATAAGCCATTTGAAGGGCTGATTTATTTGATAGAGACCTCCCTGAATATTTCTTCTCAGCTTTGTCAATAACCCCATTTCCTTGTTTTATCTTTTCACAACCAATTTTCTCAACATGGATTTCCTCCTTAATACTCAATTATCTTAACTTACTGGTAAATTACCCAGTCAAACCAAAACATCAGTTTTAGTAATCAAAAGGACAGAGGGCTCGTCTCACGGTGTTTCTGACTCACATATGTCTGACTCACAGATCAATCTACTGTGTTCTGTGCCACCTCAATAATGTGGCATTATTTGGACAAATAAAAACCATCACCTTCAGTAGTCTAGCTGAGTTTCTCCCATGTTTGTTTCTCAACTTCATAAATGAGTCACTTAACTTTTTCAATATTCTTCAATGTATTTTATTATCCTATCGTGAAGTGTGACCATTATACGCTAGACAAGAAGGCCATAATACTCACTGCATTTTCTCTGCAGGCCTTACAATTTAGGAACTATTATAATATACAATTGGGAGATGCTTCAGATCACTTCTTAATTTAAGTAGCCGCAATTGTATTCTTACTAGGAAAACTGAGATGGGGATAGCTGATTTTCAGTTTAGTCTGTTTATAGGCTAACAATTCTTTTGACACACAAATTGGAAACTTCTTTGCTATTTGGGAAAAGAAAAAAAAAAAAGATGACAGAAAAGGACACAAAGCTCTCAAATCTCTCTTAGTAATCCCAGTAGCAGGATAATCACATTTACTGGAAACTCAAGGCATTTTTCAAATTTCTTTGTTTTAAAATTGAAGCACAAAGCACCAAATGTAGTTTAACTCTACTGTGTGGAAAGTATGAGCCCTGGTGGTACAGTGGTTAAGTGCTGGGCTGCTAACTGAAAGGTCAGGGGTTCAAACCCTGGCTGCTTCATGGGAGAAAGATGTGTCAGTCTGCTTTTGTAAAGATTTCCGCCTTGGAAACCCTATGGAGCAGTTCTACTCTATCCTATAGAGTTGCCATGAGTCAAAATTGACTTGATGGCAATGGATTTTTTTTTTTTTTTTTTGGTTTGTGTAAAAACTTCTAATGCATACATTACCACTACAGACAGAAGAAAGTTCAAACTCCTCATCTTGGCAGTCAAGGTCCTAATGGCATGATTTGAACTTGACCTTCTAAGCTTCCATGCTACCATATACTTCCATGCTACCATATACTTCCATGCTACCATATACTTCCATGCTACCATATACTTCCATGCTACCTATACTGTAACCAAGCTGAGTTATGCACTCTCCCCAGTGCTATATTTCCTCATTTTTGCTTATACTATCCTATTCCCTAGACCATCTTGATCTAGAGCATCCTCCCTGATATTTCTACAAATTCAAATCCTTGTGTGAGTGAGGGTGTTGGTTAAGGATGGAAAGCCCAGGAGTTAGGCAGAATTCAGCCACCCTCATTGTGGGAGTGATTGCCCGTAGTCTGCTAAGCCTCCCTGTATGGTCAATCGCATGAGGAAATGCTCCGAGTGACTTAAGGGGTCTTACAGGTAGTAGATGATTGCTCTGGGAAAGATCAGCTTAGAAGCAGTTTAAGAGAATGGATGGGCAGAGGCATTCAGTTGAGACCAACCTGAGTCTGAATAGTGACTCTGCCATTTGCTAACTATTTGGTCTTGGATTTAACCTCTCTGAGACTTAATTTCCTCATCCGTAAAACAGTGATGGGGTGACAGTTCAAAGGATTGTTGTGAAGTTGAAATCAAATAATATGTGTAAAAATTTAAATGTTCAACACTGTAGTTTGCCAGTCATGACAGCACAGGACAAATGCAGAGCAGAAAGGGCAGTATAGTTTGTTTAGACAGAGGGCCTGAGATTGTGTTCTTGCCTGCCCCTACTGCCTAAAATGTAATTTCCTAAGCTCCATAGGGAAACCCTGGTGGCATAGTGGTTAAGTGCTATGACTGCTAACCATAAGGGTTGGCAGTTCGAATTCGCCAGGCTCTCCTTGGAAACTCTATGGGGCAGTTCTACTCTGTCCTATAGGGTCACTATGAGTTGGAATTGACTCGACGGCACTGGGTTTGGTTTTGGTTTGAAGCTCCATAGATATCACATGGTAGACCAAAAAGTTTTCACGTGCCTTGAGAGCCGCTGGGGTGTGGAGTATAAATTTAGTCAAAAGTTGGGAACCCCTAGGCCTGTCAAGAAGTGGTAACCAGTAATCAGTTGCCATCAAGTCAACTCTGACTCATGTGTGTCGGAGTAGAACTGTATTCTACAGGGTTTTCAATGGCTGAATTTTTGGAAGCAGATCACCAGGCCTTTCTTCCAAAGCACTTCTGGGTAGACTTCAATCTCCAATCTTTCAGCTAGCAGTTGAGTGCTTAACTATTTGCACCACTCAGGGACTCCTAAGAAGGGATGAACACCCTGTAATAAAGGCTCTGAGGAGGATGGCCAAAAGCCAGATTGTTGAATGGAGTCTAGAAGATTAACAACTCAGGAAGAACCAAAGTGTCTATGCGTGGCACTCAATTGGCTGCCCAAAGACTCACACAATCTTTACCTCTCACTCTGCTTTGGGGCTAAGAGTAGCCAAATGACACAGTTCTGGCCAATGAGATGTAGGTAGAACTCTCTGGAAAAGGTGCTCCTTCTCAGCTATGAGGTCAAATCATATGAAATTGCCACTTTTGTAGGTGGTGGGGGTGGGGTAGGTTAAAAAATAGTCAAAAATCAGCAACTTCAGATAGTTCAACCTATAGAAAGCAAACATTACTACCTACGAGAACTTTTTATCCTTTTCTCTTAGTCTTTTCCTCTTTTTTCTGCCTAGAACATGGGACTCAATGCCTAGATGATAAATAGCAATCTTATGGCCCTCAGGATAAGCATTAGCATGGCAGTAAAAGAGAATAAAAGGATCCTGAGTCTTTGGTGACACCACTGAGTGAACTTCTTGTTGCATGAGACAAGTTTGACCACTGTAGTAAGGTATCTGATATTGCAGCTGAAAACAATCCTAATTAGTGTAATGGTACTGACTCAGCAGGCAAAGGACCAGTTGGCCTTTACTACTGGAAGAACTGAATCCAGAGAAACTGGTTTCAGGGAATGTAGTATTTCTCAGAATGATCAGAATATTTGGAGCAGAAACCTTATACTGCCTCTGGAGGCAACATGGTATGATTCCTTCCCAGGAAGGGAAGAGAAAAAAGGAGAATGGAGGGAAGGGAAGGGGAGAGGAGAGGAGGAAAAGGGAGTAAAGGAAAGGGAAGGGGAGGGAAGGACAAAATGAGTGAGAGGAAAAGTAGCAGGAGATGAGGGCAAGATAACAGGAAGCCAGATCACACAAGACCTTCATAAAGCACGTGAGACAAAGACAGGAGTCAATGATGACTGCAAGGCTCTATATCTGAGCAATTATAAGGCCAGAGATGTCATCACCTGAGAAGAGGAAGACTTTGGAAGGAGCAGGTTTGGGTTTGGAGGTGAAGATCAGGTCATGTTAAGTTTGAAGTGATAGACATTTAAGAAGAGATGCCAAGTAGTCAGCTGGGCCTAAGAATCTGGATTTCAGTAGAGAGGTACATGTTATAGGTTTATATGAGTGTTTCCCAGATTCATGAGTCAGAGGTAGTCTGTGCAGATGTGCACATTTGTTTGAAAAGTGACAAAATAAATTTGTGCTTGCATCATCTGTTGCCATTTGCCTGTAGACTATTTGATATTTACCCGGTAGGGCTGATATTAAAGGTCTTAGGAAGGGTCAGGTGAAATAATGTATACAAAGATATAAAGGGCATAGCTCAGAGTACATGCTCCATAAATAATACCTAGTGAGCTCAAACATAGCAACGATTGTGAGGATTGCATAGTACCTGACAGTATTTTGTTTTGTTGTGCATAGGGTCACTATGAGTTGGAACCAACTTGATGACACCTAACAACAACAACAACAACAACAACAACAACAACAATGCTGTCATAAATTGAATTGTGTCCCCCCAAAATGTGTGCCAACTTGGCTAGGCTATGATTCCCAGTATTGAGTAATTGTCCACAATTTGTCATCTGATATGATTTTCCTATGTGTTGTAAATCCTACCTCTATGATGTTAATGAGGTAGGACTAGAGGCTGTTATGTTAATGAGGCAGGACTCAATCTACAAGATTAGGCTGTACCCTGAATCAATCTGTTTTGAGATATAAACGAGAGAAGCGAGCAGAGAGTCAGGGAACCTCATACTGCTAAGAAAGTAGCACCAGAAGCAGAGTGTATCCTATGGACCTAGGATCCCGGTGTTGAGAAGCTCCTAGACCAGGGCAAGACTGATGACAAGGACTTCCTTCAGAGCCAAAAGAGACAGTAATAGGCAATTTAGGAATCTGGTTCAAGGTCACAGGGCTGGTAAGCAGCAGAATCTGGATTGAAACAAAGCTCTTTTTACTCCTGAGCCAATGTCCCTTACCTACATACTACAGTAGAATTACAAACTCAGAAGCCCTTAGGGGCAATGTAAATGTATGCAGTAACTGCTATATCCAAAGCCAACTCAACATTTGTGCATGGATGTCCAATAGGAAAATCAGAGTCCACATGGCCAAAACAGAATTCTTTATTTTCCCAACTAACTCTCCATCAGTCCTTCGAATCTCAAGAAATGGCACTGAAATCTGCCCAGTTGCTCAAACAAAAAACTTATGAATTGTCCTGATTTATCCTTTTTTTTCTCTCTTTTTATACATCCAGTTCATCAGCAAGGTCCAATGGCTCAATTTCCAATATCTATTCCATATCTGCTTCCATGTGTCTGTCAGTTTGTCATACCGTGGGGGCTTGCGTGTTGCTGTGATGCTGGAAGCTATGCCACCAGTATTCAGATACCAACTAGCAGGGTCACCCATGCAGGACAGGTGTCAGCTGAGCTTCCAGACTAAGACAGACTAGGAAGAAGGACCCAGCAGTCTACTTCTGAAAAGCATTAGCCAGTGAAAACCTTATGAATAGCAGCAGAACATTGTCTGATATAGTGCTGGAAGATGAGCCCCCCAGGTTGGAAGGCACTCAAAAGTTGACTGGGGAAGAGCTGCCTCCTCAAAGTAGAGTCGACCTTAATGACGTGGATGGAGTAAAGCTTTCGGGACCTTCATTTGCTGATGTGGCACAACTCAAAATGTGAAGAAACAGCTGCAAACATCCATTAATAATTGGAACCTGGAATGTACAAAGTATGAATCTAGGAAAATTGGAAATTGTCAAAAATGAAATGTAATGCATAAACATCGATATCCTAGGCATTGGTGAGCTTAAATGGACTGGTACTGGCCATTTTGAATTGGACAATCATATAGTCTACTATGCTGGGAATGACAACTCGAAGAGGAATGGTGTTGCATTCATTGTCAAAAAGAACATTTCAAGATCTATCCTGAAGTACAATGCTGTCAGTGATAGGATAATATCCATACGCCTACAAGGAAGACCAGTTAATACAACTATTATTCAAATTTACATACCAACCACTGGGGCCAAAGATGAAGAAATAGAAGATTTTTATCAGCTGCTGCGGTCTGAAATTGATTGAACATGCAATCAAGATGTGTTGATAATTACTGGTGATTGGAATGCGAAAGTTGGAAACAAAGAAGAAGGATCAGTAGTTGGAAAATACGGCCTTGGTGATAGCAACAATGCCGGAGATCGAATGACAGAATTTTGCAAGACCCACGACTTTTTCACTGCAAATACCTTCTTTCGCCAACATAAACGGTGACTATACACATGGACCTCACCAGATGGAACACACAGAAATCAAATTGACTACATCTGTGGAAAGAGATGGTGGAAAAGCTCAATATCATCAGTCAGAACAAGACAAGGGGTTGAGTGTGGAACAGACCATCAATTGCTCATATGCCAGTTCAAGCTGAAACTGAAGAAAATCAGAGCAAGTCCACGAGAGCCAAAATATGACCTTGAGTATATCCCACCTGAATTTAGAGAACATCTGAAGAACAGATTTGATGCATTGAACACTAGCGACCGAAGACCAGACGAGTTGTGGAATGACATCAAGGACATCGTCCATGAAGAAAGCAAGAGGTCACTGAAAAGACAGGAAAGAAAGAAAAGACCAAGGTGGATGTCAGAGGAGATTCTGAAACTTGCTCTTGAGCGTCGAGCAGCTAAAGCAAAAGGAAGAATTGATAAAGTAAAAGAACTGAACAGAAGATTTCAAAGGGCCTCTCAAGAAGACAAAGTAAAGTATTATAATGACATGTGCAAAGAGCTGGAGATGGAAAACCAAAAGGGAAGAACACGCTCGGCGCTCCTCAAGCTGAAAGAACTAAAGAAAAATTCAAGCCTCGAGTTGCAATAGTGAAGGATACCATGGGGAAAATATTAAACTACGCAGGAAGCATCAAAAGAAGATGGAAGGAATACACACAGTCATTATACCAAAAAGAATTAGTCGATATTCAACCATTTCAAGAGGTGGCATATGATCAGGAACCAATGGTACTGAAGGAAGAAGTCCAAGCTGCTCTGAAGGCATTGGCGAAAAACAAGGCTCCAGGAATTGATGGAATATCATTTGAGATGTTTCAACAAACAGATGCAGCACTGGAGGTGCTCACTGGTCTATGCCAAGAAATATGGAAGACAGCTTCCTGGCCAACTGACTGGGAGAGATCCATATTTATGCCTATTCCCAAGAAAGGTGATCCAACCGAATGTGGAAATTATAGAACAATATCATTAATATCACACGCAAGCAAAATTTTGCTGGAGATCATTCAAAAATGGCTGCAGCAGTATATCAATAGGGAACTGCCAGAAATTCAGGCCAGTTTCAGAAGGGGATGTGGAACCAGGGATATCATTGCTGATGTCAGATGGATCCTGGCTGAAAGCAGAGAATATCAGAATACCAGGATGTTTACCTGTGTTTTATTGACTCTGCAAAGGCATTCGACTGTGCGGATCATAAGAAACTGTGGATAACACTGCGAAGAATGGGAATTCCAGAACACTTAATTGTGCTCATGAGGAACCTTTACATAGATCAAGAGGCAATTGTTCAGACAGAACAAGGGGATACTGATTGGTTTAAAGTCAGGAAAGGTGTGGGCCAGGGTTGTATTCTTTCACCGTACCTATTTAATCTGTATGCTGAACAAATAATCCGAGAAGCTGGACTATATGAAGAAGAACGGGGCATTAGGATTGGAGGAAGACTCATTAACAACCTGCGTTATGCAGATGACACAACCTTGCTTGCTGAAAGTGAAGAGGACTTGAAGCACTTAGTAATGAAGATCAAAGACCACAGCCTTCAGTATGGATTACACCTCAACATTAAGAAAACAAAAATCCTCACAAGTGGACCAATGAGCAGCATCATGATAAACGGAGAAAAGATTGAAGTTGTCAAGGGTTTCATTTTACTTGGATCCACAATCAACAGCCATGGAAACGGCAGTGAAGAAATCAAAAGACCCATTGCATTGGGCAAATCTGCTGCAAAGGACCTCTTCAAAGTGTTGAAGAGCAAAGATGTCACCCTGAAGACTAAGGTGCACCTGACCCAAGCCATGGTATTTTTGATCACATCATATGCATGTGAAAGCTGGACAATGAGTAAGGAAGACTGAAGAAGAGTTGACACCTTTGAATTGTGGTGTTGGCGAAGAATATTGAATACACCATGGACTGCCAAAAGAACAAACAAATCTGTCTTGGACGAAGTGCGGCCAGAACGCTCCTTAGAGGCAAGGATGGCGAGACTGTGTCTTACATACTTTGGACATGTTGTCAGGAGGGATGAGTCCCTGGAGAAGGACATCATGCTTGTCAGAGTACAGGGTCAGCGGAAAAGAGGAAGACCCTCAACAAGGTGGACTGACACAGTGGCTGCAACAATGAGCTCAAGCATAACAACGATTGTAAGGATGGCGCAGGACCGGGCAGTATTTCGTTCTGTTGTGCACAGGGTCGCTATGAGTCGGAAGCAACTCGACGGCACCTAACAACAGCAACAACATTCCATATCTGAGGAAACCCTGGTGGCGTAGTGGTTAAGAGCTATGGCTGGTAACCAAAAGGTTGGCAGTTCGAATCCACCAGGCACTCCTTGGAAACTCTATGGGGCAGTTCTACTCTGTCCTTTAGGGTCACTATGAATCAGAATCAACTGAACGGCAGTGGGTTTTGGGGTTTATTCTATATCTGTGTACTCCTGGTCACATTCACAGTTCCCACCCTCATTCAAGCTACCATTATCTATTGTCTAGACTCTTTTAAAGGAGTCCCTGGGTAACACAAATGGTTAAGTGATTGGCTACTAACGAAAAGGTTGGCAATTTGCAACCAGCCAGAGATGCCTCTGAATTAAGCTCTGTCTACCTACTTCAGGAAAGTCAGCCATTGAACACCCTGTGGAGCACAGTTCTGCTCTGACCCATGACTCACATGGGGTCACCATGAGTCGGCGTTGGCTGAACAGCAACTGGTTTGTTTTTTGTGTGTATTTTTTTTGTTTTTAACTCTATCAGGAGTCATTTAACCAGTTTTCTTGTTTCCATTCTTTGTTCCTATAGCCTATTTTCCCCCACAGTAGTCAGAAAAATATAAACTAGGTCATGTTTTAAAATCTATAACTCCAACACATTTGGAACAAAATCCAAAATCCTTCTTGCCGCCAGGGCTGCCTTGGTTCTTGCCTATTTCCAGTTCTGGCTCTCCAGGCTTCCAAACATTGTAGGAACTCCTAATATCTTTCCAGCATGACATTTGTCTAACTTAGTCAAAGCCAATGTCTCTTGTAAGAAACCAAGGAAGCCTAGCCGATATATTATTATATAAAAAAAATTATTATATATTATATGAATATTATTATTTTATCACCACTACTAATAGCAGTAAAAATAAGATTTATGTTTACAACTTTAGATAGAAATAGCCAAAGATTAATTGGAAAAATAAATGAAGATATCAACCTCAAGTCATTTCCTAGAGCCCTGGCAACATATCCAACTCATTCTCCTTCAAAGGACTATCAATTCCAATCGATGTTATTACCCGTCCACAGAAAGCTCTCGGCAACAATTTTAAGACACCTTTCTAAAGCTCTAAATTTGCCAAACCAGTCACAGTAAATCCAAGCCTTTGCCATTAAGAAATAGCAGCAGAGGAAAAGGCAGTTTAAGAATGTGAGTGGGGAAGGATAAATCACAGATAAAAAGATAGATTAGCAACCCGAAAGAGCAAAGACTCTAAAAGGGAGCATGCATTCTAATTTATAATGCAAAAGGCTCCACTGTCATCATCCATCTTAGCCTGCAAGCAGCACACAAGGCTTCTTTGCAAGTTCAATAATCAGTTTTGATAACTAATATCCACATTAAAAGTCCCTCAACTTCATGCTGCGTGAAGAGAATACTAATGGGCCAGGCTCCTCAACGTCTCCTACTTTATCCCTTAGAACTTATGAAGTGACAACTTGGAATCTGTAAATTTTTTCTCACTCCAATGGAAAGAAAGTGAGGCTAAAAGAAACACCCCTGAACAAAGAAGTACTGAATATTAATCTACAGCTGTAATGTTTCAAAGCAGAAGGGGATTAAAGAACATTCTTGTTATCCGCTGCTCTGCTGGTCTCTTTCCCAAGGGTAAGTAAAACATCTAGTCTTGTTGTAAGCTTTTTGGTTCCTCAGCCCCAGACTACCTCCAGGCTGCAGACATAACCTGTATTTTGCCTTCTTTCTTTTACTTGGTTTTTCTTATCAGTAAGTTGCTTCTGCCATTCCTTGGGAAGGTTCTTCCTAAATCTGGCTTGGAGTATCTAGCTTTCCCAGTGCTGAATTCCTTGTTGCCTTGGAAGGTAAATAGTCAGGCTCTCTTACTGTTAAGAGTTTTTCATACTGATCACTACAGAAAACTGTCAATAATCATAAAAATAATGAACTAAAGAAATAACGACCTTTTCCAGAATCTTACAAAGTTGTAGTCTATGGTCTGTCATTTCCAACTCCCTCACAAACGTGGTTATTGGAAACCCCTTGAGGGACTCTTAAATTTTATTATTGAGGATGACAAATTTTATCTGATCCTGTCTCTCTGCAAGGTCATGTAGAACCTTCTCTAAATAATATTCCTTCTGCCATTCTAAAGACCCGAAGATTCCGACCAAGCATATGTAATTGGATTTCTGTGTTGGTCAGATGGAGTGACACCTCTCCAAATGTGATTGCCCAACCTAACAATGATTAAAACACCTTTCCAAATAAAATGGGGTGTAGAATCCAAAAGCAGACTAGGGAAAAGAGGAAAAGGAACATTGCGTTTTGTGAATTTTTCTGAATTTCAATTTTCCCCATGATCTGGTCTCCAACACCATAGGTAGAATATAAACAAATGCACACCTTGTGACCGCAGCTGAAGCCAAAACTTAGGAAAATGCTATTACATTTGAAATGATTTATATCAGCTATAAAATCTCTCTCTATGATGGTCTCCTAAACAGTTTTAACCTCTATGAAACTTCTTTGGCTTCAAGTAAAATAATGGATTCTTAGAAGCAGCCAACAAAGCTGAATGAGAAACATGCCACCTTAACATTGTCACATATTAGTGTACACTGTTACCTGCCCCCAATCCTTGTCATGGTGATGCCCTTGCCACTGGACCATGTTACATGGTAAACCATATTAGATGAATGTTTTAATGACTAATCCTTCCTGAGCCCATATTTAAGAGGGGTCATATATGACTAAGATCTCCGCGGTAGTGCAATAATGTGAGAATGGGATTCCTACATAGTAACAGCACCTAAATTAGAGATAATTTGACTTTATTTACTAATCCTGAGGAGACAGGAACCCTGACTCTAACAAATACTGTTGGCAAAAATGACGCACATGATTTTTAAAGATGGCTACTGCTATTGTTACAACTCTATGTAATCACTCAACTAACATTTATGTATTTCTGTCACATGGCAGGTCCTATGCTAGGTGTTAAGAGCCTAAGATGAATAAATATCAAGGAGATTCCAGTCTAGTGAAGGAATAACATATGAACCAGGATCTGACAGTAGATTTCTCCCAAGATCATAGCATTTCTGAAGGATAAGGACGAGGTCCCAGAGGAGTCACGAAAGATTAAAATTTGCTGGGCTGGGAGTGGGGTTGTGAGTACTGGCATTGAAAAGGATTTATCATCTCAGAGGAGCAGAACTTTTTGGCAAATGAGAATGAGACCATTAATGACAAGGAACAGCAGAAATTACTCAGCCCAAAGTATGGCTATTAAGTTATTTTCCTACCACCTTCCTTTGCATTTTCCAGACAGTTGAGAAAGAGTAAGTGAGTGAGACAGAGAGAGTGAAAGCAAGAGAAATGGAGAGACTTCAATAGACAGAGAGAGACTTTGGGGCTTGTTCCACAATGGCAGCCTAGGATCCCTCATATCTCCCATTTTTGGATGCAAGTCAATTCCTGTCCTATTGATTCTGTATTGGACTTCATGAGAATGCACTCTATCTCATTACAATTGATATTTGGCCAGACCCAGATTTGGAGCACTCTAACTCCCTCCCATCAGGAACTGCTGTTTCATATGAGCACTTAATTTTTCTGTATTTTCCATCTATAGATAGTGATAAAACTATCCATTTGTACCCAAAATATCTTACAGAAGTGTTAGAAGAATTATTACCAGGCTATTGTTGTTTCTTCCAAACTGTTCTTCCTGACTTTACTTTTTCCCCCACCAATCCGATATATTGTTATCAGCTTAATCTCCTTAAACCCATTTCTAAGTAAATCACTCCCTCCCTTGACATCCTTTAATGTTTTTATGAGTCGGAATCGACTCAATGGCAGTGGGTTTCGGCAGTGGTATCAAAGTCTTATTGCCCACAAGTCTGTCAGTTTGTCCTACAATGGTGGCTTGTGTGTTGCTGTGATCTGGAAGCTACATCACAGGTATTTCAAATACCAGCAGGGCCATGACAGATTTCAGTGGAGCTTCCAGACTAAGACAGACTAGGAAGAAGCACCTGGTGGTCTACTTCTGAAAAAATTGGTCAGTGAAAACTTTATGAATAGCACTAGAACACTGCCTGGTATGGTGCTGGAAGATGAGCCTCTTAGGTTGGAAGGAACTCAAAATATAACTGGGGAAGAGCTGCTTCCCCAAAGTAAAGTTGACCTTAATGATGTGGATGGAGTCAAGCTTTTGAGACCTATATTTGCTAGTGTGGCATTACTCAAAATGAGAAGAAATAGCTGCAAACATCAATTAATAATCAGAACGTGGAATGTACAAAGTATGAATGTAGGGAAACTGGAAGTTGTCAAAAATGAAATGGAGTGGATAAAGATCAATATTTTGGCACTAGTGAGCTGAAATGGACTGGTACTGGTCATTTTTTTATATATATAATTTTTATTGTGCTTTAAGTGAGTTTACAAATCAAGTCAGTCTCTCACACAAAAACCCATATACACCTTGTTACAAACTCCCAATTACTCTCCCCTAAAAAAAAATTTTTTTTTTTTTAATGAGACAGCCTGCTCTCTCCTTCCACTCTCTCTTTTCTTGTCTATTTCCCCAGCTTCTAACCCCTCTATCCTCTTATCTCCCCTCCAGGCAGGAGATGCCAACATAGTCTCAAGTGTCCACCTGATCCAAGAAGCTCACTCCTCACCAACATCCCTCTCCAATGCATTGTCCAGTCCAATCCATGTCTGAAGAGTTGACTTCGGGAATGGTTCCTGTCCTGGGGCAACAGAAGGTCTAGGGGCCATGACCACCGGGGTCCTTCTAGTCTCAGTCAGACCATTAAGTCTGGTCTTGTGAGAATTTGGGATCTGCATCTCACTGCTCTCCTGCTCCCTCAGGGGTTCTCTGTTGTGTTCCCTGTCAGGGCAGTCATCGGTTGTAGCCGGGCACCATCTAGTTCTTCTGGTCTCAAGATGATGTAGTCTCTGGTTCATGTGGCTCTTTCTGTCTCTTGGGCTCGTAATTGCCTTGTGTCCTTGGTGTTCTTCATTGTCCTTTGATCCAGGTGGGTTGAGACCAATTGATGCATCTTAGATGGCTGCTTGCTAGCGTTTAAGACCCCAGACACCACTCTTCAAAGTGTGATGCAAAATGTTTTCTTAATAGACTTTATTATGCCAATCGACTTAGATGTCCCCTGAAACCATGGTCCCCAGGCCTCTGGCCCTGCTACGCTGGCCTTTGAAGCATTCAGTTTATTCAGGAAACTTCTTTGCTTTTGCTTTAGTCCAATTGTGCTGACCTCCCCTGTATTGTGTGCTGTCTTTCCCTTCACCTAAAGTAGTACTTATCTACTATCTAATTAGTGAATGCCCCTCCCACCCTCCCTCTCTTCCCCATCTCGTAACCACAAAAAATGTTTTCTTCTCAGTTTAAACCATTTCTCAAGTTCTTATAATAGTGGTCTTATACAATATTTGTCCTTTTGCAACTGACTAATTTCACTCAGCATAATGCCTTCCAGGTTCCTCCATGTCATGAAATGTTTCACAGATTCCTCACTGTTCTTTATTGATGCATAGTATTCCATTGTCTGAATATACCATAATTTATTTATCCATTCATCCATTGATGGGCACCTTGGTTGCTTCCATCTTTTTGCTATTGTAAACAGTGCTGCAATAAACATGGGTGTGCATATATCTGTTTGTGTAAAGGCTCTTATTTCTCTAGAATATATTCCAAGGAGTGGGATTGCTGGATTGTATGGTAGTTCTATTTCTAGCTTTTTAAGGAAGCACCAAATCAATTTCCAAAGTGGTTGTACCATTTTACATTCCCACCAGCAGTGTATAAGTGTTCCAGTTTCTCCTCAGCCTCTCCAACATTTATTATTTTGTGTTTTTTGGATTAATGCCAGCCTTGTTGGAGTGAGGTGAAATCTCATTGTAGTTTTGATCTGCATTTCTCTAAAGGCTAATGATCGTGAACATTTCCTCATATATCTGTTAGCTACCTGAATGTCTTCTTTAGTGAAATGTCTATTCATATCTTTTGCCCATTTTTTAATTGGGTTATTTGTCTTTTTGCAGTTGAGTTTTTGCAGTATCATGTAGACTTTAGAGATCAGGGGCTGATCAGAAACGTCAAAGCTAAAAACTTTTTCCCAGTCTGTAGGTAGTCTTTTTACTCTTTTGGTGAAGTCTTTGGATGAGCATAGGAGTTTGATTCTTAGGAGCTCCCAGTTATCTAGTTTTTCTTCTACATTCTTTATAATGTTTTGTATACTGTTTATGCCATGTATTAGGGCTCCTAACGTTGTCCCTATTTTTTCTTCCATGATCTTTATCGTTTTAGATTTTATGTTTAGGTCTTGGATCCATTTTGAGTTAGTTTTTGTGCATGGAGTGAGGTATGGGTCTTGTTTCATTTTTTTGCCGATGGATATCCAGTTATGCCAGCACCATTTGATAAAAAGACTGTCTTTTCCCCATTTAACTGTTTTGGGGCCTTTGTTAAATATCAACTGCTCATATGTGGATGGATCAATTCTGTTCCATTGGTCCATGTATCTGTCGTTGTACCAGGTACTGGCCATTTCGAATCAGACAATCATATGTTCTGCTACACCAGGAATGACAAATTGAAGAGGAATGGTGTTGCATTCATCGTCAAAAAGAACATTTCAAGATCTATCCTGAAGTACAATGCTGTCAGTGGTAGGATATTATCCACACTCTAAGAGGAAGACCAGTTAATATGACTATTATTCAAATTTACCCACCAACCACTAATGCCAAAGATGAGATAATTAAAGATTTTTACCAACTTCTGCAGTCTGAAATTGATCAAATGTTCAATCAAGAAAGCAAAAATTGGAAATGAAGAAGAATTGGTAGTTGGAAAATATGGCCTTGGTAATATGAATGACGCCTGATATTGCATGATAGAATTTTACAAGATCAATGACTTTTTCATTGGAAATCCTTTTTTTCAACAACATAGATGGTGATGATACACATGGATCTCACTAGATGGAAAACACAGGAATCAAATCGACTACGTATGTGGAAAGAGATGATGGAGAAGCTCAATATCACCAGTCAGAACAAGGCCAGGGACCACCAAGTGAAACAGACCATCATTTGCTCATATGCAAGTTCAAGATGAAGCTGAAGAAAATTAGAGCAAGTTCACAAGAGCCAAAATACGACCCTGAGTATATCCCACCTGAATTTACAGGCCTTATCAAGATTAGATTTGACACATTGAATGCTAATGACCAAAGACCAGATGAGTTGTGGAATAACATCAAGTACATTATGCATGAAGAAAGCAAAAGGTCATTAAAAAGATAGGAAAGAAAGAAAAGACCAAAATGGATGTCAGAAGAGACTCTGAAATTTGCCCTTGAATGTTGAGTAGCCAAAGTGAATGGAAGAAACAATAAGGTAAAACAGCTGAACAGATTTCAAAGGGTGACTCAAGAAAAGTATTTTAATGAAATGTGCAAAGACCTGGAGTTAAAAAACCAAATGGGAAAAACATGGTTGGCATTTCTCAGGCTGAAAGAACTGAAGAAAAAATTCAAGCCTCGAGTTGCAATATTGAAGGACTCTACAGGGAAACATTGAACAATGCAGGAAGCATCAAAAGAAGATGGAAGGAATACACAGAGTCATTGTACCAAAAACAACTGGTTAACTTTCAACCATTTCAGGAGGTCACATATGATCAAGAACCAATGGTACTGAAGGAAGAAGCCCAAGCTGTGCTAAAGTGAATGGCAAAAAACAGGGCTCCAGGAACTGACAGAGTAATAGCTGAGATGTTTCAACTAACAAATGGATGCAGTTCTGTAGGTGCTCACTCGTCTAGGTCGAGAAATTTGGAAGACAGCTTCCTGGCCAACCAATTGGAAGAGATCCATATTTGTGCACATTCCAAAGACAAGTGGCCCAATAGAATGTGGAAATTATCAAAAAATATCATTAATATCACACGCAAGTAAAATTTTGCTGAAGATCATTCAAAAGTGGTTGCAGCAATACATCCACAGGGAGCTGCTAGAAATTCAAGCCAGATTCAGAAGAGGACTTGGAATGAGGGATATCATTGCTGATGTCAGATGGATCTTGGCTGAAAGCAGAGAATACCAGAAGGATGTTTACCTGTGTTTTATTGACTCTGGAAAGGCATTCAACTGTGTGGATCATAACAAATTATGGATAACAGTTCAAAGAATGGGAATTTCAGAACACTTAATTGTGCTCATGAGGGAACTACATACATCAAGAGGCAATCATTTGAAAAGAACAAGGGGATACTGTGTGGTTTAAAGTCAGGAAAGGTGTGTGTGTCAGGGTTGTATCCTTTCACCATACCTAGTCAATCTGTCTGCTGAGCAAAGAATCCGAGAAGCTGGACTATATGAAGAACAGGGTATCAGGATTAGAGGAAGACTCATTAACAACCTGCATTATGCAGATGCACAACCTTGCTTGCTGAAAGCAAAGAGGACTTGAAGCACTTACTGCTGAAGATCAAAGACCACAGCCTTCAGTATGGATTACAACTTAACATAAAGAAAACAAAAATTTGCACAACTGAACCAATAAGAAACATCACGATGAACACAGAAAAGATTGAACTCAAGGCTTTCATTTTACTTGAATCTACAATCAACACCCACGGAAGCAGCAGTCATGAAATCAAATGACACATTGCATTGGGCAAGTCTGCTACAAAAGACCTCTTTAAAGTGTTGAAAAGCTAAGATGTCATCTTGAAGACTGAGGTGAGCCTGACCTAAGCCATGGTGTTTTCAATCACCTCACATGCACGTGAAAGCTGGACAATGAACAAGAAGACCGAAGAAGAATTGATGCCTTTGAAATGTGATGTTGATGAAGAATATTGATATACCATGGACTTCTAAAAGAACAAACAAATCTGTCTTGGAAGAAGTACAACCAGAATGCTCCTTAGAAGGGGAGGATGGAGAGACTTCATTTCACATGCTTTGGACATGTTATCAGGGGGGATCAGTTCATAGAGAAGGACATCATGCTTGGTAAAGTTGAAGGTCAGCAAAAAAGAGGAAGATCTTCAACGAGATGAACTGATACAGTGGCTAAAACAATGGGCTGAAGCATAACAATGATTGTGAAGATGGCACAGTGCTGGGCAGTGTTTCATTCTGTTGTACATAAGGTCGCTAGGAGTCGGAACCGACTCAGCAGCATCGAACAACAAAAGGTACACATTGGAGTTAACTAAAAGGTCGGCAGTTCAAATCCACCAGCCCCTCCTTGGAAACCCTATGGGGCAGTTCTTCTCTGTCCTACAGAGTTGCTTTGGGCCGAAATTGACTTAATGGCAGCGGGTTTTTGTAGTTTGTTTTTGTATGTACACATTAGTATGCATGGTACTTAGGGTTTTTAAAAATTACCATTAAAAAAATACAATACAATGGGGGAACAGAAACATAAAGAGTTAATAACATAAATTTATTCAGTAAATGCAATTGCTGTTCCTGCTAGATGTCAGGCACACACAAAGCAGATACACTGGAGCTGTATTTTTTTAAAGTTGAAGTGTAATTGCTCTCTTAAATTTCCCCTTATCTGGGTCACAGTAGAAGAAATATAATCCATTTTCTAGAGTTAGAAACACTTACACTCTTAAATTTTATAGCCTCATCATTGGTTGCACTTTGAAAAAATGCACTGTACAGTTTGAGGAGGAAGACATAATTTGGAAATAGAAGAGAAAGAAAACATATTCATCAAGGATAGCCTCTTATAAGTTAAAACCCAGTGCCGTCAAGCTTGGAAAAATCCAGTGATTTCACAAATCAACCAAATCATGCTAATTTAAGAAGTTAGAGATATCTTATTTCCCCTTATCTTCTGGAGATTTTGTTGCCATTAATTGGTACTGCAAACATGGCCAGAATCCCTCACACTGCTCCTGTGTCTACACAGTGTGGGGAGAGCAATTACAGACCCACACACTTTTAGGTAGTTGGATTGGATCTTAGAAATCAGGAGTGATCTATTGGTTGTCTAACTGCACTCCACAGGGACCCCTTAGGTGGGCTTGGGAACCAGGAAAACACTTGTGAGGACTGCATGGGTCTGTTCTCCAGGCTTCATCTAGAGAACTCAATTTCATTAATTTCGTTAAAGTTTCTAAGTAGGATTTTATTTGTAAAATGTCACTGTGGCTAAAATAATATATTTGAAACCACTAGGCTAGCTCAATTCTTTCATTTTCCAATGAAAATCCTGAGGCTAGTAGACTTAGTAGATCATGCTCAAGCTCCTACAACGGGTGTGGCTGAGAAGCACTCAATAATTCAACACTCATTCCCTTGTTTCAGAACACTCTCCAAAGGCATTTAGAGAAAAGACGGACGGACGGACGGACGGACGGACGGACGGACGGACGGACGGACGGACGGACGGACGGACGGACGGATAAATGCACACATACTAGTGACATTAGATCCAGTGCATTCACATTGAAGTGAACCCATGCTGCATGGAAAAGAAGTGGATTGGGCATCAAACATTTCTCAGGTTGGTCCATTTACTATCTAAGAGAACTTGGGAAAGTTCAGCCTCTCTCAGGCTCACGTTTTTTCATTTGCAAAATGGAAATTAGTAATACATTCCCTTCACAGTTGCATTGAGAAGAAAATGATACATTGTTCTGAAGATCTCAGGTTCAATTCCAGTACCAATAATGTAAATACTCAATAAACAATAGTCATATGACAAAACCCAGACACTGAAAGAGAAATAAAGTGTTTCACTAAATTGTATCTATAAAGAAATGCAAAACTAATAATAAAAAAAAGACAAATCATGTAAATACCCCAAACGGCTAGGTTGATTATTCATCATTTGCCTCTCCCTGACCTCACCCTCCATTCTCCATCCTTCTCTGTGATCCAGGGAACTGACTCCTGAGTTCCCATGTCCCTTGACTTTTGGTTGATTTCAGCCAATGGGAGGTACCACTAGGAGATAGGTAGGCAGGAGGTATCAGTGCAGTTCTTCACTTGCTCCCTCCCTGCTTTGGCACCCAAGTTGTGGTGGTGGCTGCATTCCACACCATACTTACTCTGTTTGCTCCTCCTGGTCCTTCAGGTGTGGCTCTAGTATCCACTTCCCACTGTTGCTATTCCCATCCCTGGGAGCCTCAGCATTCCTTGTTGGTTTCTTTAACCTTGTCAACACTTCTGTAAATAAACCTTTCACAATCCTAGCTGGATGTTCCTTATATTTCCTGCCTATACCATGACTGCTATGCTAAATGGGGTATAAAAACTTAATGACTAAACGTAACAGCCTCATATGGACTTCAAAAATGAATAAGGTTGATTGATGGCAGTTGATTAAATGTGGGCACCAATGACACAACATGAGTGTTGTGAGTTAAATTGTGTCCCCCAAAATAAATGTTGAAATCTTAACCCCTGATACCTGTGAATGTGACCTTATTTGGAAATGGAATCTTTGCAGGTCTACTTAATTAACATGAGGTCATACTGGAATAAACCTAATTCAATATGACTGGTGTCACCATAAAAAGAGGAGAAGAGACACAGAGACACATGGAGGGAAGAAGGCCATGTAAAGACAAATGCAGAGATTGGAATGATATAGCTACAAGCCAAGGAATGCCAGAGATTGCCAGTAACCACCAGACACTTGGAAGCGGGAAGGAAGGATAGTCCCCTAGAGCCTTCAGAGACAATGTGACCCTGTCAACACCTTGATTTTGGCTTCTGGAACTGTGAGATAACACATTTCTGTTGTTTTAAGCTATCCACTTTATAGTGCCTTATTACAGCAGCCCTAGGAAATGAATACAATGTGTAAGAGTCTGGAGTGGGTAAGCTGAAACCACTACAAACTACTGCAGTTTCCCTCTTATATTTAATGGTCTGCCCAATTTTTCATGTTGAAAGAATAAACTTTGAGCAAATAAAGCAGATAGGATGGCATAAAAAGAGAGTGATTTAAGTTCAAGGCTTTATTCAATCTCAAAAGCAAGAGAATTTGTAGCTGCGATTGAGCCTGGGACCACAAGTATCCTCAGTTCACCTTGTGGTGCGTAAGTACTGAGGCTGAGATTGGGAACATACTGTCCAGGGAGTCACAGTCAAATCTAGAAAGAACTGGGAAAATTAATGACTGGACTATCACTAAGACTAACTTCTTCTCCAAACAACCTCCCCTTTCCTGTGGCTGAAATGAGTTGCTTCAGTATCTCTTTTCCTTTATTCTCTTATACTTTAAGAACTGGCTAGTTGTGAAATGAACATGTCACATTCTGTCCCCAGCTAATAGTTACATAGGCTTCGAGACATGTTTAGGAATGTCTTGAGGAAGCAGGCTCAGACTCGAGGGCACTCGGTTTGGGGTGTCTAATAATATGGTCTGATTTTGTTAAAAGTAACATATTGGATTTAAGGGTTAATTGGCTAGATGTACTGGAACTGGATCCACAAAAGTAATGCCAGAAATTGAGAAGTTTAGTTGAACATTCATGGTTGAATACCGTGGCACCATTTTATAACACTAAAGTAACCAATTTATTGCAAAGTTTCAAGTCTGCTGGGGTTTAAATTAAGACTGATTTTTTTTTCCCTCTTTTCTTCAAAAATACTTTGTCAAATTTCCCTTTCCTGTGACAATTTAATAACATCCTGGGCAGATCCCTTAGATTTCCAAGCAGTTTCTGTTGTAGAAGTACAATCCTTATCACTTTAAACTCTAGTCTCATATCAAATGCCATGTTTTCCCCTCCCTCATCTCTGGCTGAAGTTTGTTTGGCCTTTACTCTTTCACTCCTCCTCCCAGTCCAGCGCCTTGTGAGATGGGATGCACAGTCTGACTCTCTGTCACCTCTTCTCCTTTCTTTTCAGGGCCTAACTCCTCTGGGGTTAGGAGAGCTGCTGGGAATACAAGAGGTGAGCCCGGGGAGCCTTCCCTGGTCTCTGTCTGGCTTATTCTGGAGAGCTGGTGTCCCGTGGATGGGGTGAATGGTTGACTGAGCACTGTCAGCGTCTGCACACTTTCCTCTGTCTCTGAGGACTCCTGTAGAGAGCAGCCATTATACTGCTCTTCACCCCCAAAAGGAGTCTATACCCTCTTATCGCTTTGGGTAGAATATTTTGTTACTTGACCAGCAGTAACCAGGGTGGCTTCCAGCTCCTATCTCTTCCGTTAGCCTCCACGTTAACCTTCTCCATGTGGAGTCATAAGAACTACTAGAGTGCTCATCTTCCTCTTTCTGGTAGAGCTGGTGTAGAAACTAGGAGTTCCAATGCCCAGTCAGGGCTCTTTGCATTGTGTTAGTGCCAGCTTTTCCAACAGAATTTTGTCCCATGCACCATTCTAGAGGAGCTCCTGGGTGCTGCAACAAGTTAACATGCTTAGCTGCTAGCTGAAAGGCTGCAGGCTTGAATCTATCCCAGAGGTAGCTTGGAAGAAAGGCCTGGCAATCTGCTTCTGAAAAATCAGCCGTTGAAAACCTTATGGAGCACAATTGTACTCTGACACATACAGGGTCACCATGAGTTGGAATCAACTCAATGGCAACTGTTTTTTTTTTTTTTTTTAACTGTCTGAGAAGAATCATGTTCTTCACTTACTGCCAAAATGATTTGCCCCTAAAGTAAATATTTACTGGTATTGGCTCAAGTTATAATATTTCCATGGACTTGTTGCCAACAATCAGCTACCTATTAAGAGATCTCTGAGGCTTTCTGTCTGCACCTTTATATACCTTAATTTACCACCTCCTGAGCTCTGCCCGCCTGTCAAAACACTCTTTCTAGACTTCCCTCACTCATCACAGCTAGTTTCTGTTTCCAATTTCCAGAATCTAGACTTTCTGCCTTCCTCCTTAGCTCATTGCTGCTCACTCTTTAACCCTCACTGCACCTCGGTTCGTGTTACACCCGACTACCCATTGCCATTGAGTTGATTCTGACACCCAGTGACCCTATAGGAGACAGTAGGACTATAGGGTTTCCAAGGCTGTAATCTTTACAGAAGCAGACTGCTACATCTTTCTACCACAGAGTGGCTTATGGGTTCCAACTGCCCATCTTTTGGTTAGCAGCCAAGCACTTAACGACTCACCACTAGGGCTCCTAATTCTCACTTCTATTTACTCCTTCACGTCTGGCCGTATAATGAGAGAAGACCTCTCAATTTCACTTAGTTTGTCTTGGGCTGCCCTAACCAGTTAAGATGATTTTGGATCCTGAATTTGGTACTTCTGTTTTGGTATCAAATTTGAAATAATGTCTTTGCATTTATTTTAGTGGGTTTTGGAATTATCCAGATCTGGGTTTGAATCATAGTTCAGCCCTTTGTGATACGGGAAAAATAATTTGATCTCTGTGACCTACAGATTCCATATCTGTAAAATGTAATAAAGTTGATGCTCAAATTAAGCTGAGGCACGTTCCATCAACTGTAACACATTAATGATTTTAAGCCACGTTTCAGAGATATTAAAATTTAAAAGAAATAGGTATCTTACAATTGACGCCATAGTATATGGACAACCCTCAGCCCCATGCAAAGAGTCAGTGCCCAGCACATGGGAATTCAGTTTCCTTCCCTGACCTCTGTAACTTCCTTCCACCTCACTGTCTCCTTCCTCTTCAGAAATCTCTCAAAGTTACCAAAGAGCACGAAAAGGCAAAGTAGAGGATAAATAAACAATTGGAGGATCTTTTGATTTTTCTTTTTGCCTAAAAAGAAGCATTATTTTTTAAGCCCAAGCATAGTGATAATACCAGAAATATAGTTTCCTGGAGAAAATGGTTGTTCCTTTTTTAGAAATTCTATTGACCAAGAATAAAAGAAAGGTTTTCATTTAAGAAAAAAGATGTGTTGTTTAGCTTTCATTGTACTGTGCCACGATCATACTACATCTCTTGCCATGGCACGTCTAGGGCGACATTTCAATTATTTTGAGACAGAAATATTATTTTTATGGGGTAGGCATTCTGCCAGAAAGGTCTGGAAAGATAAGCAGGACTAGAATATGGATAATCTTTGGTCTAATTAGTTCAAACTTTTTTCCTGAAAGTGATAGGGGCATATAACCCATTGCTATCAAGTCAGTTCAGACTCATAGCGACCCTGTAGGACAGAGTAGAACTGCCCCATAGCATTTCCAAAGAGCAGCTGGTAGATTCGAACTGCCAACCTTTTAGTCAGCAGCTCAGCTATTAACCACTTCGCCACCAGGGCTCAGGGGATTATAGAAATCTTTTATGTAGATATGAAGGAGATAATTAGATAATCATATCTGTATTTCTGTAACATTACTGAGGGGCAAGGTGATGGTGAACCGAATGGATGAAAGCAGAGGTACAGCAGATCTACACGGGAGCCAATAGTCACAAAGGGTCTTAAATTCCAAGCCACGGTGAATGCATAGTGGAGAAGCAAAGGTCTTAAACACAAATTAACAGGGGGAAGTCCAGCTATACATGTGGTCCCCATCAAGTAAGAAGGGAGAAATTTTTTTTTCTCTGACTTTACTACACACAATTGGAGAGTTATTGACTATTCAGTGTTCAAAGGGAGATAGTATATGTAACCTATGATTTTGTAATATGATTATAATAGAATTTCGTTAAAGTTACTGTAAAAACAGAGGTGTGATAGGTATGTAACAAAGATCTAGGAATTAAGATAGCCCAGGGAATACCTGGACATCAGATCTGGGCACCAAGAGTCCCATTTGAAGACCCCTTAGTACTCTTAGATAAATTGTTGAAAAGGATTTTAGGACTAATGTTTTCAGACCTAATGTCCAGAAGAAACTACCATGAAAAGGGTTCCCTAGGAGGGTAGCAAAACCACTGAGAGAAGAAGAAAGTCAAGGTACTTTGGTCGTTTTGGGGGACGCTTATTCGTGCTTGGTGGACAAGGCTGTGTCATTAATATCCTCCAATCCAGTTTCAAGAAGCTTTCTACAACATTCTCAGAAAAGAAATTTCTTTTAGAGAGGTTAATAATGCACAATGAAACAGTATCCATAATTCATCATGGGATACCTACAGCTGAAATAACGGGCAAAGTCTATTAAGGATCTTTCTGATTGAACTGAAAAAAATAAAAAAATTCATGTCCGGAAAACAAGGCTTGATTGAGTCACCACCAAGGCAGAACAAAGTTTGGTGGGCCTCTGTGGACTTTGGAAGCAATATATACCCCATTCGGATATGCTGTCTAGGCTACTTAGAATAGGGTTCAGAGCAAGAGAGAAAGGCCTTCTAACTGGGCAAGGCTGTGGTGCAGGCAGCTGTACCACTTTGGCTTTATGATTGAGCTTATCCAACGATGCTATAAGTGACTGTCTAGAAAAGAACGTTGTATACAGTTTGTAGCAGGTCTCAGAAAGTACTACAAGGGAGGGCTACAGGGTTTTCAATTCAATTCAGCAAATATTTAATGACAGCCTAATATATGACAGAATTATTCTACATGCTTTGATACATCAGTGAACAGAAAAGACACATCAAGGAGTTTATATTCTAATGGGAGAAGTCAATAAATCTGTTGCCGAAGAGTTGATTCAGACTTATAGTGATCCTATAAGACAGAGTAGAACTGTCCCATAGGGTTTCCAAGAGTGTAATCTTTTACAGAAGTAGAGAGCCACATCTTCCTCCTGCAGAGCGGCTGGTGGGTTTGAACCACCAACCTTTCAGTTAGCAGCTGAGCGATTTAACCACTGTGCCACCAGGGCTTCTTAAGAAGACAATAAACAACGTTATGAGACTAATATTACAAGAACTCAAATAGTTTAAACACAGAAGAAAATATTCTTTGATGGTTACAAGGGTGGGGAGAGAAGGAGAAGGGTATTCACTAATTAGATAGTAGACAAGATCTATTTTAGGTAAAGGGAAAGACAGTACACAATACAGGAGAGGTCAGCCCAACTCGACTAAACCAAAAGCAAAGAAGTTTCCTGAATAAATCAAACGCTTCGAGGGCCAGAGCAGCAGGGGCGGGAGTCTGGGGACCATGGTTTCAGGGGACATCTAAGTCAATTGGCATAATAAAATCTATTAAGAAAACATTCTGCATCCCACTTTGGTGAGTGGCGTCTGGGGTCTTAAATCCTAGCAAGCAGCCATCTAAGATGCATCAACGGGTCTCAACCCACCTGGGGCAAAGGATAATGAAGAACACCAAAGACTCAAGGACACAGGGTAATTATGAGCCCGAAAGACAGAAAGGGCCACATAAACCAGAGACTACCTCTGTCTGATACCAGAAAAACCAGATGATGCCTGACTACAACCGATGACTGCCCTGACAGGGAACACAACAGAGAACCGCTGAGGCAGCAAGAGAGCAGTGGGATGCAGACCCCAAATTCTTGTAAAAAGACCAGAATTAATGGTCTGACTGAGACTAGAAGGACCCCCGTGGTCATGGTCCCCAGACCTTCTGTTAGCCCAAGACAGGAACCATTACAAAATCCAACTCTTCAGACAGGGATTGGACTGGACAACAAGATAGAAAATGATACTGGTAAAGATTGAGCTTCTTGGATCAAGTAGACACACGAGACTATGTTGGCATCTCCTGTCTGGAGGGGAGATGAGAGGGAAGAGGGGCTCAGAAGCTGGCCAAATGGACATGAAACGAGAGTGTGGAGGGAAGGAGTGTGCTATCTAATTAGTGGGAGAGCAGTTAGGAGTATAGGGCAAGGTGCATATAAATTTCTGTATGAGAGACTGACTTGATTTGTTAACTTTCACTTAAAGCATAATAAAAATTAAAAAAAAAAAAAGTACAGGCAAGCAGTTCAGGATTATGTGGAAGGATGTGCTTCAGGCAATCATTTGGAGACCTAGGTTCCTTCCAACTTGTGGCTCCATCATCCTCTATGGTATTGTCCATTTCTGTTTGAGTGAAGCTGGGTCACTGCCAAGTTCACACGCCACATCCAATGGACGGGTAATATAGAGGAGGCTAGAAGATAATGTGGAAGTTGCTTAGAGTGCTTCTGCCTACCTCACATTGGTCAGAACTCTATCACATGGCTAGGGAAGTGTTGGAAGTGGTGAAGACTACTAGAAATTCTGAGATATGATTCTACCTCTCACTCTGACTGGCTGACAAAGCCACAGAAATGGATAAGGAGTATCCTGGACACGATGGGAAACTTCTTCACCTTTTATACACCTTCATTTCTACTGATTTAATTTAAAAAATGATAAAATTAAAAAAAAGTTGAGTCATTTAAGAATATAAAATATATTTCCATTGATTTATGAATCATGTGAATTAATGTTATATTCATATAGCTTGGATATAATTCCTAGATTGTTTTTAGTGTTCATTTATTTTGAAAAAATAGGAAGTGGTTCACTACAAAATTTTCCCTCACAATGAATGTGAATTCTCCTGATGGCCCTAAAAAAGAATACATTGATTTGTTCAAAGAATATTATTTATTGTAGACTTCCTATGAGCCTGCCATTGTGAGAAGTGCAAGTAAACATACAAACAAGAGTAATCTCTTAAGTCTCAAAGGTCAAAGTGGGCAAGAATCTTGGGTCCAAATGTTCTGAAATACCATAAAGCTTGGGTATGGAGGATTTCATTCTCATCTCAATGCATGTGGTATTCTGAAATCTTCAATCTCTCCTGAGAGAGACGGTAATAGATAGACAGTTGGTGACCTCCCAGTTCCCTAGTCAGTTCAATGAATGTTATGCATCAGGCCCCATGTTAGGCTCTGGAGAAACAATGATGGAGAAGGCACAGTTCCTGACCTTGTGAGGCTTATATCAGCGATTCACAGTCAGTGAGTCTAAAGATCTCTGGAAGCCTGAGAATTATAGTCCATTTTTGTCTGATAAGTGTCTCATGCAGCAGGCCCTACAACTATAAGCATGACGGTCCTTCAAATTTTTTGGCATTAGAATGAGGGCCTCATACTCAGTGATCTGTTTAACCAGCTGTCATTGAGTTGATTCCAACTTTTGGTGGGCCCATGTGTGTCACAGTAGGACTGTGTTCCATAGAGTTTTCAATGGCTAATTTTTCAGAAGTAGATCACCAGATCTTTCTTCCAAGGTGCCTCCAGGAGGACTCAAACCCCAACTCTCCAGTTAGCATCCAAGCACATTAGCCATTTTCACCACTCAGAGACTCTCTAGTCGGTATTGGGTAGACTCTGACTCCTGGCACCCCATGGGCAACTCCTAATGATTGCTCTATGAAAATTTTAATTCAGTCTGAAAAAGAAGCAGAAACTTAGGAACTATAGGAATTTCCAGGGGTACACTCTTTGACTCATTAGTGAGCCTGGAGTGGATTCCAGAGTCTTTTCTCTCAGAAGCTTCCAAGATAATTTTCATGAACAGTGTAGAGAATTATATTTATGCCTGTTTTCTGATTCTGTTTTCAACAGTTTTTTAGCCTATATGTTTCTGGTGCATGATCAGTGACAGGTCTACCAGGTTTTACTGAGGAGACCTTGCAAACTCACCTGGTGGTTTGTGGCTATGACCTCTCATCATTGGCTCTTCCCTCAAAATTCCTCAGGCAGACATCATCTATAGGTTTAAGTCTCTCAGATGAATTCCAATACTTAGAGCATTTATTTTTACAGAATCCCTAGCTCTCTACTATCAATCTATTAATTAATTGGTATTGAATTAATTCCAAAAGCACATTTAACTTCCTACTGTATTCAAAGCACCGTATACCATAAATGCATTTATAAATTCTTTTAGAAAGCGACTCAAACTAATCTCCTCACTAAGTTTTAACGTATATCTAAAATAAAAAGCATCCTGCATCCATCAATCATTTGTAACTCTTCTGCCAGTTGCAGTGCTGATTAATTAAAGGACATTGGCTTATTTTTCTGTTCACAGAGAGTATGAACTTTTCATTGTATCTTAATTCATTTTTTTTCCTTTTATTGTCACATCTCCTGTCAAATATGAACTTTGCATCCAAAGATGTTTTTCCTTATGTAACAATATTAATATTATGTTATTTTTCTTTCTTCTTACATTCTTTTCCCCCAGAAAATAATTGTATAAGAATGGCATTTTGACTTTCTTTTTTTTTTTTTTTTAATAAACAATATAGTGTTAAACTGAGACAAAAGGAAAAAAAAATAAAAGTTTGGGGTTTTTCTGGGTGGATCAAAAGGTTAAATGTTCAGCTACTAACCAAAAGATTGATGGTTTGAATCCAACCAAAGGTAGATAAGAAGAAAGCCTGACTATCCACTTCCAAAAGATCACAGCCATTGAAAACCCTATGAAGCACAGTTCTATTTTGAAACACATGGGGTCAAAAAAAAAAAAAAAAAAAGGCAGAGGAGGGGGTGGGCAAAAGTTTAGGCCCTCCCATGGGTTAGTATATTGACCAGCTGGAACACAGGCTTATCAAGCAACTTGGTATGAGAGACCTGCTGAACACTGGTGCTGTATTCCGACACGCACTATGGAGCATCACAAATTTGTGATGAGACCATCTGAAGCTGTCCTTCAAAGTTAGGCAAACCTGCTGTGATGCCATGTACTAGTTGTGGAACCTTGGACAAGCTGCTTAGCTCCCCTACTCATGGGTAATCATAGAATCTACTTCAAAAGATTGCTGAGAGGATTAAATGAGATGATGCATGCATTGTACTTAGCACAGAGTTATTATTGATAAACCAACATAATTTACTCCAATATATAACACTGGCATTTAACTGGCCTTAGATAGAAGCATGGATAATTCATCTAGAGGCAGAAAGATAGAGTATTTGAGTGTAGATGCTGGTAACAGAGAGTCTGGAAGTTCCCTTCCTATTGTTTCAATTTGTTCAGTGACTAAGAAAGTAAGATCTTCAGCTGAGAGTGGAGATGGGAGAAGAGGTATTGAAGGTTTGAGGAGAACTGAAGTTGTGAAATATTCATTCAGGATTTTAAGAGCGAATAAACTTGGGGTATTGTGATTCTCCAGTATGACTGCCCGGAGAAAAGCCATGTCCATTTTACCAGTAAGAAGTTGCTTCAAGCTAGTATCTGAATCTTACTAGAAACCAAGTCCATAAACTACATGTCATCATGTGATCACCCACATGGAATTCAGGTGACCATGTGGCCTACCCTGTCCATTCCGAATGGGTATATCTAACCTTCCTAGCCAAAAAGTCAGGCATTCCTGGCCATGCTCTGTCATCAGGAAGAAATGATCAAGTAAGTCTTAATGCCACAATTAGAAAGCAAGAGCTTTTGGCTCACATCTCTAATGTGCCTACTCCTGCTGCTCTACTACGCATGCCCCAACCCACATCAATGGCATATTGAAAGTTTTAGGAGCAGCCATGTGAAGGCAAAGAGGAAATGGATAGGTACTAGAAAGTTGGTCAGAAATAATTAAGTATGTCCTTATGACCAGGAGCAGAAATGGAAAGTCTAGAGTTGGCAACTCTGGCAGCAGTGCTATCAACAGGCTGGTTTTGTGATGTGACCTTGGCTGTGGTCCTGGCTGCTACCTAGCTTTCCTTGCTCCTGCCTGTTTGCCATGTCTTGTTCTGTAGCTTCCTGATGATTATATGAGCTACCCTATATCATTTCCTTTGTAAAGGATCCAGAATTCAGTTCATTTGCTTGGAACTAAGAACCCCAGCTGATATAGTAATGACCTTAAAAGCAACGTAATCAAGTAGAAGGACATATTACAATGCAAATGGGAGCATAGTAGATGTATAAGCAAATACCTAAGAGAAAAATGCTTACAAGCAAACATGAGTTTTAGAAATTGGCTGGAGTCCATGCTATGTTCCATAAGATTGGGATCGTTCTTCAGAACAATCAGAGCATCTCTCAAGACAAATGTGGAGTCCAATAAGTGTGTGGGGATAATAATGGCCATGAGCCAATAAAGTTGAAATATGAATATTCACAGCAGTTTAATTTATAATAGCTCCATTTATAAATAGGAATGCTATATACAGTGCCCATCTCAAAGGGTTGCTATGAGAATTAAATGAGATAATACAGGCCAAACATGTAGCACAGTATTATTTTGTTATTAATAAATCAAAATCTTCTCTACATTTATTTAATTTACCTACCCTTTGTGATCCACTTTTTATCTCTGATAGTTATACATTCAACAACATATATTCAAAGGACTTTGGAAGATCAAGAAAGCACATTGTAGGAAATTAACATGGTTTATTCTATGGCTCTGATTATAACTATAAGTGCATTTATTACTTGTTGTTGTTAGTTGCCATCCAGCCAATTCTGATTTATGGAGACCCCATGTGTGTGGAGTAGAACTGCTCCATAGGGTTTCCAAGGCTGTGACCTTTGGAGAGCAGGTCACCAGGCTTGTCTTCTGAGGTGCCTCTGGGTGGGTTTGAACCACCAACACATCACTTAGTAGTCCAGCACTTAAGTCCCCTAAAACCACAAAGAAATGAGAATCTTCTGAAGAGGGAGATAATCAAAACTTTTCCTGAAAGTTACTTTAGGAATCATCCCAGAACAATCTTCAAAGTAGTTAAGCACTTATTAATAGCCCATATGGGCATCTTTATCTCTGGAACTACAGATGCTAGCTAGAACAGCTGGCTGGAAGTAGGAGCTCCCTAGATCATATTTTCCTGGGGGGCTCATTTATTTAATCTCCCAGCCCTCATTACCTGGCACATTGTAGACACTCCAAGTTGTGTTGGGGAGGGAGAGTGAAAGTAACCAGTACCAAGAGTAGCTTATATAAGAGAACTGTGTCTGTCCCCCAAGGTTTCTTTCAGAGAAAACCGTGAGGATGATTAGTAACCATTTATGTCTGTTTGCTTGTTTGTTATGTGCCATCGAGTCAGTTCCGACTTGTAGCGACCCTATTTATGAGCAATGCCCCAATATGACAGGAAATATTGAAGGGGGCACACCTAGAGAACATTGAACATTAGCAACATAAATAAAAAACCAAACAAAACCCATTGCTGTTGAGTCAATTCCCAAGCATAGCAACCCTACAGGACAGAGTAGAACTGCCCCATAGGGTTTCCAAGGAGTTCCTGGTGGATTTGAACTGCTGACCTTTTGGTTAGCAGCTGAACTCTTAACCACTATGCCAACAGCAACACAGGCTACTTAATTTACACAGGAAGCAGCTACAAGTAGTAGGAAAATATACCGTGTGGGATTGTGAAAATAAGAGGTTTCCTTTAGGACTTACTTAAAACTAGCTTAAGTAATTGAGCCTATAAAAGATAAAGTCACATTTTAACACCTAGGAAGCTACACTATTAATTGGTAAAATCAAATAGAAAGAGGATAAACAATCTGAGATCAAAACTTACGGTTCTTTATGCAATTCTGAAGACTTAATTTCAGGATACAAAAGTCCTCAGAGTATTTTGTAATTACAAACCAGTGAGAAAATCCATCCAGGAGGAATAATTATATAATTTCTGCATGGCTTCATTGTGTGAGGCTTAGAGGAACAGGAATAAATAGATTCCTCTATCATTATGACTGCTGCAGGCAATGACTCATCCTTACAACTGGGACCACATCCTAGAACAGTGTTCCCCCCTTTATCTATCGTATTAGAAATTAAGAAGTCTGTATTTCCCAGTAACTTTAAAAATTTTTTTTAAAAATCCCAAAACCTATTTATGAGATTCTTGCCAGTAACAAGATCAGCAAGGCAGTTAGGCTATTATTAAAAACAAAGGAAATTTCAGTTTTGAAAATGTTTTTCATTTGCCTTAAATTTCTGTTCTTAACTGGTGGGAGATTAATTTACATCTACAGTGACCTATGGTTTCATAAATATTTATGATAGCAAAATGCCATCTGTGTAAATAACTAAGGTTTAGTTTCTAAATTCTTGAGAATAACACTATCAATCACCCTAAGAAACATTTAATTTGCTCTCGTCCTGCTACGGAGTTTCAATCAATGAATATTATAACAACCTTATTATAAGTCTGCAAATTTTTTCAAAGAAATGATGGTTTTCAAGAACTAAAAATATAACAAAGAGATAAATTGACTGTAAACAAGTAATTCTAAAAATGAAAATAAAAATCCTGTTCTTTTCACCCTCCATTTACCTCCAGGTGAGTTGAGAATTTATGAGTTTTTGCCCTCTAAATTGTGTTTATTTAATCAATTCCATTTGCTACTTCTTGCAATGCTTGTCGCTGGGGGGGGGGGGGGGAATGTAGTCTTTTCTTTCAGCACAAGCCTTGGTAATCTCTCACAAGATGTGTGTTGGACCTTGGATTTTTTTACCTGAGAAAGACAAACCCAAAGGATGGTGGTTTGAACCCACCAACCACACCATGGAAGAAAGATGCAGCAGTCTGCTTTCATAAAGATTGCAGCCTTGGAAATCCTATGAGGAAGTTCTACCATGCCCTATAGATCGCTTTGAGTCGGAATTGACTTGATGGCAACAGGTTTGGTTATTTCGTTGTTTTTTTTTTTGCTTTTTGTTTTTGGTTTAAAGGGCAATAGGGGCAAGCAGCAATACAATCAGTCCATCACAAGCCATGCTATAATGCAGATTCTTGCTCATGTTTATCCTTATAACCATTATTCAGTTTAACTTACATGTTTTAAATTCACATGCTAAGGATTCAAAGACAAATGAAATTACACCTTGGGCTGGAGGGCCAGTCTCTGAAATTCCACACATGCTTATGAGCTCCATACTCTCTGACCCATGGGGCTATGGCTACCTTGTGTAGGCTCTAGCCCAACTCAGACTACCCAATTCCTATCCCAGCACTGCCACTTACCAGTCTCATTACCTGTGACATTACTGGCAAGCATTTTCTGATTCAAGCCAGCTGCTGGCAAAATGAGTAGGTCATTATAACAAGAGATCCATATTTCACAGTATCAGTTATTATTACCCTACCCAAAGGATAATTTTTTTTTCTTTTTTTTAAAGGCAGGAAATGATTATAGAATGCTTGGTACACCTAGCACGACCAAGTCTCCTACTTTCTTGCTGCTTCCGCTACCTTCTTTTTCAAGGTTACCACAGCACCTCTGTTCTTTGGGCCTTGGGCTGCATGTGGGATGAGGTGTTATTAGGCTGGAGTGTGGAGGATGGTGCACCATCCCCTAGAGGTTCTGTCCGTGCTCCTAGCACAGCTGAATGTTCAGGGATAGGGAAAAAAAGGCCTGTGGGAGATCATTTGAATGTAGTCCATAACTGGATTTCCCTCCAATAGGGTATATTAGGAGTTTCCCTGAAGGAAACTGGATTAGAAGGAGAAACCAAAATGGGCCTTTGAGAGAAAATGTCCAAGTGTGGTGGTGCAGCCATGGTGAAGAGGAGGGCTATAGTGGCAGAGAAATCAGAGGTTCTACAAAGTAGAATTGTTTCTGACCATTTGGAAGCCATACTACCACCACCATCCCACCAGCGTCCACGGAGAAGATTCTTGGCTGTTGCTTCAGCTTTCCTCCCCGCCTTCCTCCCAGTCCCCTGGATTCTCTGTAAGTGTCCAGAAAGGTCCTGACAGGAGGATAGATATTACTGTGTAAACAACAGTCTTGGAGAACAACTGAACAGAGGGTCAGTCTATCTGACTGCAGAAAAATACCAGAAGAGAAAACAGAACATGGACTCAAGGGAACAGGATTTGGAAACTGACTAGAGAGGACTGTTTACTAGTGTATGACTTTCCTTTGTCCCATTTTTTCATATGTAAAATAGGAAATTATGATGCAAACAGTTAAGCACTAGACTACTAGCCAAAAGGTTGGTGGTTTGAACCTACCCATGAGCACCTAGGAAGACCGGCTTGGCCACCTGCTTCCAAAACATCATCACCTTGAAAACCCTATGAAGCAGTTCTACTCTGCACACATGGAGTCACCATGAGTTGGATTCCACAGCAACTAAACACAACGACAATAATATCATGTTTCACAGCATTGCTGGAATAATCCCATGGAATGATATCTATGAAGATACATTGTAACCTGTAATAAACTGTAAACATGTTAATAAATATTATTTCACTGTGATAATGAATGATATAATGCATGTAAATGTCTTGATATTTAATAACAAAGCACTTGTTACACGCTAGCTATTATGATTGTGGCTATGGTGGAGTCATTATTGGTAAAAATAAACTATGGGGGAGTGCTAATGATGAAAATTAATTAGAAAAAGCCAGATTAAAAATCTTATAAGCAGAATAATCTTAATTACTTTAAAAAATGTAAGTTTAAGGGAAAAAAAAGAATTAAATATATCAAAATATAATCACCAATTACCCCTGGGTAGAGGGATTATAGTCTAAAACAAAGATTTATTGAAATGTCTATTCATTTGCTCTTTTTTTTGAGGAATTTTGCCCCCACCCCCACTCCATCTGGGTGCAGTGGAAGCAACCATGCTTTGTCATATACTCCTGGCACTTGGTTTGGGCTACATGTTGTTGCACCAGGGATGGCCTATTAACCTAAGTTGGGTCCATGAGTCTCTTTATAACCTAGGTATGGAAAGCAGAGGGGGTATGATAAGTAATCTTGCCTCTGCATTTAAAAAAAAAAAGTTCCCATTGAGTCAATTCTGACTCATTGCAACCCTACAGGACAAAGAAGAACTTCCCCATAGGGTTTCCAAAGAGCAGCTGGTGGATAGCTGACCATAAATTCTAAAACTTAAAAGCTTTGTGGCTATTCTTTCTGTCACATGGATTGGAAAGTGCTGGATTACCCAAACACTGCTAAGGACAAAGCAGAAGTGCAGAGAAGTGTGGAGAGAGGCCACAAGTGAGAGGTCACCAGTGAGTCCTAATGCTCTTTGAGGCTTCAGAAACACCAGCATTCCTATCTTGGTTTCTCTGAGATATTTCATTATCCCTACCATTGTTATCCCCAACGTGTCTGTCACTTTGTCATACTCTGGGAGCTTGTGTGTTGTTGTGATGCTGGAAGCTATACCACGAGTATTCAGATACCAGCAGGGTCACCCATGCAGGACAGGTGTCAGCTGAGCTTCCAGACTAAGACAGACTAGGAAGAAGGACCTGGCAGTCTACTTCTGAAAAGCATTAACCAGTGAAAACCTTATGAATAGCAGTGGAACATTGTCTGATATAGTGCTGGAAGATGAGGCCCCCAGGTTGGAAGGCACTCAAAAGTTGACTGGGGAAGAGCTGCCTCCTCAAAGTAGAGTCAACTTTAATGACATGGATGGAGTAAAGCTTTCGGGACCTTCATTTGCTGATGTGGCACGACTCAAAATGAGAACAGCTGCAAACATTCATTAATAATTGGAACCTGGAATGTACGAAGTATGAATCTAGGAAAACTGGAAATCGTCATAAATGAAATGGAACACATAAACTTCGAAATCCTAGGCATTAGTGAGCTGAAATGTACTGGCATTGGCCATTTTGAATTGGACAATCATATAGTCTACTATGCTGGGAATGACAACTCGAAGAGGAATGGTGTTGCATTCATCATCAAAAAGAACGTTTCAAGATCTATCCTGAAGTACAATGCTGTCAGTGATAGGATAATATCCATAAGCCTACAAGGAAGACCAGTTAATATGACTATTATTCAAATTTATGTACCAACCACTAGGACCAAAGATGAAGAAATAGAAAATTTTTATTAGCTGCTGCAGTCTGAAATTGATCGAACAAGCAATCAAGATGCATTGATAATTACTGGCAATTAGAATGCAAAAGTTGGAAACAAAGAAGAAGGATCAGTAGTTGGAAAATATGGCCTTGGTGATAGAAACAATGTCAGAGATCGAATGATAGAATTTTGCAAGACCAACAACTTCTTCATTGAGAATACCTTCTTTCACCAACATAAACGGTGACTATACACATGGACCTCACCAGATGGAACACACAGAAATCAAATTGACTACATCTGTGGAAAGAGACAAGGGAAAAGCTCAATATTATCAGTCAGAACAAGGCCAGGGGCCGACTGTGGAACAGACCATCAATTGCTCATATGCCAGTTCAAGCTGAAACTGAAGAAAATCAGAGCAAGTCCACGAGAGCCAAAAAATGACCTTGAGTATATCCCACCTGAATTTAGAGACCATCTGAAGAATAGATTTGACCCATTGAACACTAGTGACCGAAGACCAGATGAGTTGTGGAATGACATCAAGGACATCAGCCATGAAGAAAGCAAGACATCATTGAAAAGGCAGGGAAGAAAGAAAAGACCAAGACGGATGTCAGAGGAGACATTGAAACTTGCTCTTGAGCGTTGAGCAGCTAAAGCAAAAGAAAGAATTGATGAAGTAAAAGAACTGAACAGAAGATTTCAAAGGGCCTCTCGAGAAGACAAAGTAAAGTATTATAATGACATGTGCAAAGAGCTGGAGATGGAAAACCAAAAGGGAAGAATATGCTTGGCGTTTCTCAAGCTGAAAGAACTGAAGAAAAAATTCAAGCCTCAAGTTGCAATAGTGAAGGATTCCATGGGGAAAATGTTAAATGACACAGGAAGCATCAAAAGAACATGGAAGGAGTACACAGAGTCATTGTACCAAAAAGAATTAGTTGATATTCAACCATTTCAAGAGGTGGCATATGACCAGGAACCGATGGTACTGAAGGAAGAAGTCCAAGCTGCTCTGAAGGCATTAGTGAAAAACAAGGCTCCAGGAGTTGATGGAATATCAATTGAGATGTTTCAACAAACAGATGCAGCACTGGAGGTGCTCACTCGTCTATGCCAAGAAATATGGAAGACAGCTTCCTTGCCAACTGACTGGGAGAGATCCATATTTATGCCTATTCCCAAGAAAGGTGATCCAACCAAATGGGGAAATTATAGAACAATATTTTTTTTTTATCATTAATATCACACGTAAGCAAAATTTTGCTGAAGATCATTCAAAAACGGCTGCAGCAGTATATAGACAGGAAACTGCCAGAAATTCAGGTCGGTTTCAGAAGAGAACGTGGAACCAGGGATATCAGTGCTGATGTCAGATGGACCCTGGCTGAAAGCAAAGGATACCAGAAGGATGTTTACCTGTGTTTCATTGACTATGCAAAGGCATTTGACTGTGTGGATCATAACAAACTATGTATAACACTGCAAAGAATGGGAATTCCAGAACACTTAATTGTGCTCATGAGGAACCTTTACATAGATCAAGAGGCAGTTGTTCGGACAGAAGAAGGGGATACTGATTGGTTTAAAGTCAGGAAAGGTGTGCGTCAGGGTTGTATTCTTTCACCATACCTCTAAAATCTGTATGCTGAACAAATAATCCAAGAAGCTGGACTATATGAAGAAGACCAGGGCATCAGGATTGGAGGAAGACTCATTAACAACCTGCGTTATGCAGATGACACAACCTTGCTTGCTGAAAGTGAAGAGGACTTGAAGTACCTACTGATGAAGATCAAAGACCACAGCCTGCAGTATGGATTACACCTCAACATTAAGAAAACAAAATTCCTCACAAGTGGACCAATGAGCAGCATCATGATAAACGGAGAAAAGATTGAAGTTGTCAAGGATTTCATTTTACTTGAATCCACAATCAACAGCCATGGAAGCAGCAGTCAAGAAATCAGAAGATGCAATACACTGGGCAAAACTGCTACAAAGGACCTCTTCAAAGTGTTGAAGATCAAAGATGTCACCCTGAAGACTAAGGTGCGCCTGACCCAAACCATGGTATTTTTGATCACATCATATGCATGTGAAAGCTGGACAATGAATAAAGAAGACTGAAGAAGAGTTGACGCTTTTGAATTGTGGTGTTGGAGGAGAATATTAAATATACCATGGACTGCCAAAAGAACGAACAAATCTGTCTTGGAAGAAGTGGGGCCAGAATGCTCCTTAGATGCAAGGATGGCGAGACTGCGTCTTACATACTTTGGACAAGTTGTCAGGAGGGATCAGTCTCTGAAGAAGGACATCATGCTTGGCAGAATACAGGGTCAGCGGAAAAGAAGAAGACCCTCAATGAGGTGGATTGACACAATGGCTGCAACAATGGGCTCAAGCATAACGATTGTATAAGGATGGCGCAGGACCGGGCAGTGTTTCATTCTGTTGTGTGTAGGGTTGCTATGAGTCGGAACCAACTCGAGGGCACCTAACAACAACAACAAACCATTGTTATATTGTTATTAGCTGATTTGGAGTTGGCCCCAACTCATGATGGGAAAAAAGGCTGCCTAGTTCTGTGCCATCTCCATGATCAGTTTCTGACTGGACTGTTGTGATCCATAGGATTTTCATTGGCTGATTTTCAGAAGTTCATCACAAAGACTTTCTTCCTAGTCTGTCTTAGTCTGGAAGCTCCACTGAAACCTGTTCAGCATCATAACACACACAAGCTACCACTTACAGAAGGGTGGTAGCTTCACATGAGGTGTACTGGCTGGGAATGAACTGAAGTCTTCCACATGGAAGGTGGGAATTCTTACATTGAACCGCCACTGTCTCATCCCTACAATAAATCCCCTTTTTATTTTATCTAGCTTGATTATGATTTTTTTTCTTAGTGTTTCAACAAGTATGAGTTTTTTTTTCTTCATACTTTACATTATTTTTCTAAATTTTCCATGGTAAGCATGTTCTTCTTTTATAGCCAGAAAAACCATATTAAAAAAAAAAGGTAGCCCTGCACATGATGAAGGAGTATACAAAAAGAAGATGTAGAACTTGGATAGCAGTAATTTTACCATCACTCAGAAGAATGGATTTTCATATCAGGTTTAATAAAAAACTTCTACACCCAGGACTCACAAGGAAGGAAAACTGGGGCCCACCTCAGGATATTAGCCAACTGGTTTGCTCTTAAGTCCCCAGATTCAAATTAAAATTCATCACACTTTTTTTTTTTTTTAACAGTGTATTAATACAAAGCCACAGCCTGCTTACTCTCCACTCACACTCTTCTTTCAACAGAGTACTGACGTGTAGCAGTCATGGACTTGCTCCAAAAAAGTTCTTTGCAAAGAAAGTACTAAAAGCAGTGTGATTTCCTTGGCCTGCTCTATTTATTCCACTCAAGCACACCAATTTGCCAATTCAACAGAACACTGCTCCTTCTGAATCCAGAGAAATAGCAGTAAATTTTGAATAGAAATAGACAGCAGGAGGGCCTTCTTTTCTTTCTAGTATTCAATGCCAGTGAATGTTAAGTGCTTTCAGGATAAATCCCAGATCTGTGAGGATTCTAAATTTTGGCTATGCATTTCTAGTTTGTCTTACCCGTAAGTTTTAAGTATGTTTATTTTTTCAGTTTGATATTTGGGAAGAAAAATGTGAGTTTACTTAAAATAAGGATTCTAAGTCACAGATAGGGGATTTTGAAGAAACCAGTGCTCTTTGGATTTTGTATTATGCCTCATCAGCACATAGGAAAGAGCAAAGGTGATTTTTCAGTCATTTAAGTAGCATACCTGTAGGGTATTTCACCTCAACTTTAACTGTGAGGAACACCATTCCTGAATATTCTAAAAATAAGCAATAAATATGATATGTGTCTCTGGCTGACTTTTTATTCCCTCTTACAGTAGGAAGGAAAACTCAGTGGCATAGTGGTTAAGAGCTATGGCTGCTAGCCAAAAGGTCGGTAGTTTAAATCCACCAGGTGCTCCTTGGAAACCCTATGGGGTGGTTCTCCTCTGTCCTGTAGGGTCACCATGAGTCAGAACCAACTTGACAGCAATGGGTTTTTGGGTTTTAACAGTAGGAAAGACTTCTGCTAGCTATGGGATTAACATCTCATAGTTATTTTCTTTTCAGTTAGGTGGAGTGAGTTGATTTGTCACCTGTTATGGCCAAGATGATTATACAATTAAACATGGTCTTTTTTTTTTTTTTTTAATTGTGCTTTAGGTGAAGGTTCACAGAGCAAATCAGTTTCTCATTAAACAATTAATATACATATTGTTTTGTGACTTTGGTTGCCAACCCTACGATGTGTCAACACTCTCCCCTTCTTGATCTTGGTTTCCCCATTTCCATTCGTCTAGCTTTCCTGTCCCCTTCTGCCTTCTCGTCCTTGCCCCTGGCCTGGTGTGCCATTTACACATGGTTGAGCTACTTTTATTATTGCTTGTTTTATAGGCCTGTATAATCTTTGGCTGAAGGGTGAATTTCAAGAGTGTCTTCAATACTGAGTTAAAACGGTGTCTCGGGGTCATACTCTCAGAGCTTCCCCAGTCTGATCTTTTTTTGAGAGTTTGAATTTTGTTCTACATTTTTCTCCAGCTCTGTCCAGGACCCTCTATTGTGATCCCTGTCAGAGCAGTCAGTGGTGGTAGCCAGGTACCATCTAGTTGTGCTGGACTCAATCTGGTGGACACTGTTGTAGTTGTGTTTCATTAGTCCTTTGAACTATCCTTTCCCTTCTGTTTTTGGTTTTCTTCATTCTCCCTTGCCACAGAGACAGGGTGGGACCAGTAGACGTATCTTAGATGGTCGCTCATAAGCTTCTAAGATCCCAGATGCCAATTACTGAAGTAGGATGTAGAACATTTTTCTTATAAACTATGTTATTCCAGTTAAGATAGATGTCCCCTGAGACCATGGCCCCAGCCCTCGGCCCAGTAACTCGATCCCTATGGGAATTTGAATGTGTCTATGAACTTTCTCTGACTTTGCCTTGGTCAAGTTGTGCTGGCTTCCCCATTATCGTGTACTGTCTTACCCTTTACCAAAGCTACTACTTATCTATTGTCTATTTAGTGTTTTTCCAACCCCACCTCTTCCCTCCCTCGTAAACATCAAGGATTGTTTCTTCTTGTGTGTAAACCTTTTCTTGAGTTTTTATAACAGTGGTCTCATACAGTATTTGTCCCTTTGTGATTGACTTATTTCATTCAGCATAATGGCCTTCAGATTCATCCACATTGTGAGATGTTTTACAGATTCATTGTTCTTTATTGTTGCATAGTATTCCATTGTGTATATGTACAATAGTTTGTTTACCCATTCATCTGTTGATGGGCACTTAGGTTGTTTCCATCTTTTTGCTGTTATGAATAATGCTGCAGTTAAGATGGGTGTGCATATGTCTATTCGTATGACAGCTCTTATTTCTCTAGGATATATTCCTAGGGGTGGGATTGCTAGATCTTATGGGATTTCTATTTCTACCTTTTTAAGGAAGCACCATATCATTTTCCAAAATGGTTGTAAGACATGGACCATTTTCAAGTGCAGAAAACACGGAGAAAAAATAAAAATATAAGCTTTTCAAATATATATTTTTATTCCAAATAAAGAGACTAATTTAGGCCTTAGGTGAGAGAATCACAAATATCTATACTCTTCTGGCTCTATCGAAATTAAATTATCATGAATGATTTTCCTATATGGTAAATTCAAAGGAGACTGCAGCAATACAAACTGATCCAGACTTTAGTCTTTGAAATTTGATTTAGTAAAGTAAATTATTTGCCTGATTTTAAATTTCTATAGTTTTCACTCCCTTTTTGTCATTCTCTTTATCCTGAAAGACTGCTCACTTTTCTTTTAATTTTTTTGTTTCTCCTTACTTTAGTGACAAACTTTCTCACCAATCAAGACAGCATGATCTTTAGCTAAAAAATAAAAATGTGAGGAAGTAAAATGCCTTCTGAATCTTCTTTTGTTCTGATTGGTACAACTGATATTTTTCCAAGAGAGATATTTTTCCAGGAGAGATATCACTCCCCTGTAGTCCTCAACGCCTCAATTTTTGACAGCATAAGGAGATGGGGCAAGAACCCTTCAGTGCCCCAGGCAGAATCTCCTTGGGAGAGTAACAGTGTGTGAATCTCAGTACTGATGGTGGATGATGCAGGGAAAGGCCTTGGACATCATTCCCTCATTTTAAAGACGAAGCAATTAAAGGCCAGAAAACACGAGTGTCTTGCCCAAGGTTATCTATCCAGTTTGTGGCAGAGCAGAGCTAAGAGTCTAAGTCACAGATAGGGGATTCCCAGGACTCCTGATTTCCAGTCCAGAATTCTTTTCCATGCTATTTGGCCTTGGCAGAGATGGTAATCAATTTTCACTTCTGAAGCTATATATTTTTTTTCTTCTTTCAACTTTGCTCCTCAAAAAGCAACACATTCTCAGAGATTTATAGCTTTGTGACGTTATCTAGCAACCGATATTACTCCTGGAAGGAAATTCAATAAATTGTTTTATCAAAGTTTCAGCTACTTCTTGCAGAGGTCTCTGAAGTTCATTGAAAATACCAGTTTTGTAAATCATATTAATCTAGTCAATCCATCCTAACAAGACAGGCAAAGGAGAAGGAGAAGAGTTGATGGAGGAGGTAACGAAGTTGCCAAGGACCCAAGAGTGCTCAGAATCTTATAAGCTGGGTAATATATTCCACCATTTTACAGAATAGAATACTGAGGTTAAAGAGGCTAAGTAATTTTCCCAAGGATCAACTTACATGTAGTATATGGCAGAGCTAAGAACTGAACCTGAATCAATTTGACTCTAAAGATTCTGTTCCTTGTGTCAAATATTTGTAAACCAAGTCTAAGACAAGGAAGGGTCATCCTTAGAAAGATCTAAAATATTATTTATAAGCATTATTTTTCAAGTCTGAAATAAAAATCGCCCCTATATTACCTCTGGCCCTTTGGCAATGTTCCCCATGGAAGAAGGTCAAATAGTTAAAGAGACTCCTTTTGGTCAAGTCATTAATAAATAAAGCAATGTTATTTAAACCTTTGAGTGCTTTTGTCAGACAAAAGATATCACTGATTTTCTCTTCCATTTTAGGGAAATGTACACAAGGTCACTGAAGCCCTGGAAAAATATAAATGTTTCAGAGTAGCTCCATTCTCCGGGCACTTGAGTGGCTTTTGATTGGCTCTGGGAGGCCACCTTAGTCACATTTGAGTTCACTTATCATTCTCAGATTACTCATCAACAGAGAAAAAGCATTATGCTCCAAGCAGGAAGCTCTGTACCGTTGATTATTGTTTTAGGAAACTCATTTTTGACAAATTTTTACAAGATATGGAACAAGTGGATAACAGAAATGTTCCAAGAAAGATAAATCTAAATAAAAATTTGGTTCAAAAAATTTTTTTAATTACTACTAAAGACTTGTTTCAATTGCTAATAGTAATGTTTTCACACGTATAATCTCATTTAATTCTCTCAGAAGTCCTTCAGTAAAGTTCAAACTTCTAGTGAGTATTAATCTGCGACATGCCCTGGAGATACAAAAATAAATAGGAAATGGCCCTTGTCCTCAAGGAACTCATCATATAATATTGCTATCATCTTATGATATTAGATAAGTAAGGATCAGAGGTTAGAATATATTTACTCATTAATTACACTTGTATCTAAGACTGAACTTCGAGTCATTTGATATCAAAATTTACTCTTGTCTTACCACATCACACTCAGCTTGGGTGTAGAAATTTAGAGGAACATGACATGGATACTTTTTTTAAAGCGATAGCCTTATTCTTAGTTTTAAGTTTGGTATTTGTAGATTTGGGTTTTTAAGGTATCATGCACCTTCGTAATCTCTCTTGCTGCTACAAGCAACCAAACGCTTTATATTACTATTTTTAAAAGAAAAAAGTTTTAATCATGTGTTTGCTTAAGTAGAAATAGAATCCAAGCTATCACATTCATGTAACATATTCAACTAAACAATTCAGGGGGGTGCGAGGACTGAGTATGCTATTATATATGATTCTGGATCTCACAACTGAGGAGGAAGATGAACTTGGGGGGAGTTCATATGTACAAAAGGAAGGTAATGAAAGAGAGAAAAAATGTTACGAAGAAAGATTTAAGGAATTTGGCTTAAGGATGACAGCTGAATAATATCTTGATGACAATTTTCATGTACATGAGTAGTTATTATACCAGCTGTTTTTTACCTCGAAGGACTGAACTATAACCCTAGGGATTTAGGTTAGCTATGAAAAAAAAATGACTTGCTGACAGGTGAGATTGTCAGTTATTGGAATAAGATACCAAGACAGTGGAATATCCCTTGAAAAACAAGAAAGATTTCTAATCTTTTTATACGGTTCAAATGTGACATGGTCTCAGGCAGAAAGGTAGACTAGATGATTCCCAAGGTTCCTTACAGCTCAGTGACTCTATCACTATGATGATTTCAATCTCTAAAAGCATCTTTCCATGGTAGGAGCCCACTTGATGTAGAAGTTCATGGTACCTCAAGTCTCCCTTTTATTCGTTAATAGTTTCACATAAGCATTCAATGGTAATAATCTCAATTCATGGCTTTTCTCCAAACATCAGCTAAAATCAATGTAAAAGTGCCCTGATCAATGCTTCTAAAGGTTAAAAGGCCAAAAGTAGGAAATTGCTAACTTTTGAGAGCTGTTTTCTTTCTTGTCCACTGAGTTTCATAATAATCCCAAACCATGGACAAGCCAGTGAGAATTATTATTTTAAAGCTTTGGGGTGATAAAAATCCTCCTGAAAGAACCCCACAAACCCCAGGCTTTTTCTCACCACATTGGTATTGGACTTCAGAGGTTGCTCAGAATAAGAAAAGGTTAGGCATATGGCAAACCTACATATCATTTCAACCAATTCATATATTTGACATTCAAGACCCAGGCTCAGTATGTTTAAGGAATTAAGCAAGATCATATACTCTAGTGAAAGACAAAACTGAGATTATAATTCAAGCCTTTTGGATCCCTTTTCAGTAACTGTTTCCTAAAACCTATTTTACTTTTTCAAAGAACCAAACCAAAGGCTACTAAAAAAAAAAGAAAAAAAAGCTTCAAAATATATCCAGGTGTTTAAAGGACTAGACAAACAATTTGAAATTCTTTTCTTGTAGCAACATCTGACTAATGAAATCAGGTACCATCCTGCACTAACAGACATGTACAACAGCCATTCTGTTTATATGTGATGACCATATTCCAGCACCATGCACAAATAATGACACCACTTTTTCTTGTGGGTTTGTGAGATGCAAATTGCCAATTTCCCATAACTGTGAAAAGTAGGTTTTAGAGGCAGAAAAACTTGGGTTAACCCTGATTATTACCACTTCTTGCTATTTGTGTGAATTTAAACAGGTTAACCATTGCTGTCAAGTCAATTCTGACTCATAGCGACCCTCTAGGACAGAGTGGAACTGCCCCACAGGGTTTTCAAAGAGCGGCTGGTGGATTCAAACTGCCAAACTTTTGGTTAGCAACTGAGCCCTTAATTACTGTGCCACCAGGGCTCCTTAGGAAATTTTTGTTTCCCATCTGCATAATGAAGATAATTTTTCCTAGACTGTGTGAGATATTATTACATGCTGAGTCCTTAGCACAGGCCTGACAAACACTATGTGGTTAATATTATTATTATTCCCATATATGTCAACACTCATAAGGTAACTCTAAGAGATGATGAGAGAGAGACTTTGTGTTAGGCGTAAAGTATAAAAAGGTTCCCTACTAGGAAAATAAAACTTTACCCAAAGCCATGAAACCCACATTTCCATTGTCAAAAGAAAGCTCAGATTAACAGATATTTCCGGTATTTTCCTCAGACCTAATATAGAGCTGAGGGCCAACTTGAAGGCGGCTAATGACAATAGTGCCAGAGACTGTACTAGGTGTTAAGGGTACACAGATGAAATAAATAGTTGCCCTCCCCAAGGGTTCACAGTCCAGAGATGAAAGCAAGCATATGAACAGATGAATACAATATGATACGGCCAAGAGAACGGTAAAGGCTGTACCCGGTGAGAAAGGACAGGAGAATGGGGGAAAGTATGGTGGGCAGAATTTGTAAAGGCTTGTCAGAGAATACCTCCTCTCAGCTGAGTCTAAATCTAAGCAACAAGGCAATGGGAGATCATGATCATGAAATAGCTTTTTTTTTTTAAACTGAAATTATATGGGTTAAAGGAGGATACTGTTTTCTCAAATCAGTTATTTATCTGACTGATATTCATTCAGTCGGGCAGCAGGGAACACAAAATAAAAGCCTTAATAGGTACAAAGAGAAAAAAACAAAAACAAAAGTGTATTTCAGTCACCAGACCTGGAACACAGAAGAAACTCAGTATTTGCTGAACAAGCCTATTTGAATAAATGTCTTTTTTGGGGGGCGGGGGGGGAGGACAGGAGTGATTATCATTGTAAGATGCCCTTTATTATCACCCGATTTTTACTAATAAGACTCCTCAAAGATCATTATTCAGGTAATGTTCTCAGTTCTTCATTTCAGTTTGCAGATTGACTCTTCATTCTTAACTTGACAAAGGGAAGACACACAAAGAGGGTCATTATCAGTCTTTTGAATCAGACAGCCCCAGGGTTTCCATTGACTGAATAGTAATCTAATTATCTGTCTCACATTTGCTTGAATTTATTTGTGCCTTTATATTGTTGCCAGGCAGAATTCTTAATTTTTAAATATACACAAAATCTTGTTAATAGCATGTCCCACAGATTGGCATTGTAAATAAGTCTGGAGACTTGCTGAGGATGCGTAGAAAAAAATCATCTCCACTGTATGTAACCAGTCATTCATATAAAGAAATCCAACAATCAGGTTGAAGTCATTAAATGCTTATGACATAACTCACAAAAAAGTATCAAAGCATAAGGCATGTTCTTTTCAGAAGACAGTCCTTTCCCAGTGAGGCAGTGGCACCCTGGATATGAGTTTTAGGAGCTCCCCATATGATACGTAATATCATTTTCATAATGTATACTACTTTAGCACATAAGCAGAAACCACAACAGCAAAATGATAAAAGATTCTATGGCAAGGAAAATTCCAAACAACACTTCTCTGAAATAACTTTTTGGAAATTATTTGAAAATACAGAATGAATATAAACATATTCCAACTCTTCGCTTGAAAATGACAAGTAAAATGGGAAACAGTTTACTAAATTAAGCACTCTAAAATATCAATGGTTTGTTAAGATAAAAAATATATTAAAACAACCATTCACCATGAATAATGATAATATTTATGTAGCACTTGGTGGTTTGCCAAATGCATTTCCCTTCCTCATCATATTTGAGCTATACAGCATCCTTGTGAAGTATTGTTGTAGTGCCCAAGAAGGTTAACTTTGCAGACAAAGTATACTTTTAGCCCATAGGCTTTCTCCAAGCAGAGACATTTCCAAGTCGGCACTGCTTCTTCCTCCACTCAGAACCACCTGATTCTAAGTGCGGTTAGTTCTAGCCCCATAGCATTTGGTGAATTTGACCCCTCCTTTCCATTTCTTCCTTTTCAAAATGAAAGACCTATGAAGTCAGAGAGTTCTCCAGTGTGATTGCTATATTCTTGTATCTTCCTTTTCAAAATGAAAGACCTATGAAGTCAGAGAGTTCTCCAGTGTGATTGCTATATTCTTGTATCTAGTATAGTGTCTGACAGATAGTAGGTGCTCACTAAATAATTTTAAACAAATGAATAAATTTCTAAGTCCCCTTTATCCTATTTCCTTGACCTGCCCACTCCTAATAGCTAGGAAACTTCCTAGATGGCATCTTGATCCTGGTGTTCTTATGTACCTTTATATGTGGAAACCCTGGTGGCACAGTGGTTGAATGCTATGGCTGCTAACCAAGAGGTCGGCAGTTCAGATCCACCAGGCGCTCCTTGGAAACTATCTGGCAGTTCTACTCTGTCTGCAGTCGACTCGATGGCAGTGGGTTTGGTTTTGTTTTTTTTTGTACCTTATGTGTGGCTGCTAAACCAATTTTACTAAACAGATTCAGTTGTTTTATTCCCTAGCTCAAAATGCGTCAATGCCTGCCTCCTTATTGGTGAAAAATTAAATACAAGCCCTCACCCTGGCATTTAAAGTCGGCTACTAATAAAAAAAAAAATTTTTTTTTTTACTGATAGCTTTAACCTACCTTTCACCTGATCTCAAACTATTCCCTACATGGCCTTCAGTTTCAAAGCAACATCTTACGTATGAATCATTCCCCATTAACACTCAGACCATCTTGCCTATTTGGCTCTGTGCGTGTAGGTCCCTTGGCCTAGGATGGCCACACCCTCCATTGTTACCTACTGAAACATCACTAACCCACTGCCGTCGAGTCGATTCCGACTCATAGCGACCCTATAGGACAGGGTAGAACTGCCCTATAGAGTTTCCAAGGAGCACCTGGCGGATTTCAACTGCCTACCTTTTGGTTAGCAGCCATAGCACTTAACCACTGTACCACCAGGGTTTCCGAAACATTACTAGTCCTTCAATAATTTATCTGAAATGCCACCTCATTCATGATCCCTTGATCAGATGCCATCACTTTGCTATCTTATGCACCTATATTATTCTGCCTTGTAATATATAGTTGTCTTACCTGAGTGCTCTAAACAACCATACCACATTTATCTTCTGCCCTAAAGCACCTACCACATGCAGAAAATGGTCAATAAATATCTGCTAAGTTGAAGTGATACCACAGGATCAAAAAAATATCTATCTTCTTGAATATATAATGAAGGAAGCATAGGATTGAGTTCCAAAAACTTGTTTGCCTTTTACCACATGACTAAACCAAACCCATTGCCATCGAGTTGATTCCAACTCATAGCGACCTGACCGGACAGAGTAGAACTGACCCATAGGGTTTCCAAGGAGCACCTGGTGGATTCAAACTGCCGACCTTCTGGTTAGCAGCCATAACTCTTAACCACTACACCACCAGGATTTCCACTACATGAGTAGTTCTGGCAGAATTTTTGTTTTTAACCTATCTGGGGCATAGTCTTCTCATTTGTAAAATAATGATAGTTACATTACCTACCTCATGGGGTTACCTATAAAAAAAAAACCCCATTGCCCTTGAGTCGATTCCGACTCATAACAACCCTAAACGACAGAGCAGAACTGTCCCATAGGGTTTCCAAGGAGTGCCTGGTGGATTCCAACTGCTGACCTCTTGGTTAGCAGCCGTAGCTCTTAACCACTAAGCCACCTATAGAATTTAAATTACATAATGGGAATGACAAATCTCAGCAGTTTACTGTCGAGCCGATTCTAACCCATGGCAACCCCATGTGTTTACAATGCTTAGTGAACTTTAACATTCTAAAAAGATTTGATTACTTCTGAATCTTATGCCATGGGGTTTGTTGGATGAATAAAAAATGAAAGCTCTTTGGTTATTGTCCTTCCTAGCTATTATCTGGTGAAGAATGAGGAAGGGGTTTAGATAAGGGAAGGGGAATATAAAAGAAGAGTATTCTCATTTACCCAACAGTCACAATTCCCCAGCAGGTGGAAATTTAGCATTTGGACATAATACTTTAACATGAATGCTCAGCCAGTTACTAAATGGCTATGTGACAGCATTTAGAAAAGGTTCACTATGATACATTATTTTGAGGGTTAGCCTTTATCATGTGTTTAATGTATTCAGCTGACAAAGAGGACTTTCCTTTTTAACAAACATCTCCAAAGGTCCCGCCCCCACTCTTTACTTCCCACTATGTATTTTCTCTTTGTTGAATTCACTTAAAACTAAAACAAACAAACAAAAAACAAAGATCCTTCCCGGGCAAATACTGTAACTATACTCTGTGTTCACTCCATCCCCTAAGGGTGCCCCTCACTTAGAACTCAACACAAAAGGCTGCCTAAGGAGAAAGAAGAGGAAATGGTGCCGAGAATGAGTCTCCGGGGTTACAGAGGTTCTGTCTCCAGAGAAAGCCGTTTCCCGTGCCACTTTCCACTTCAGATATTCCCGATTTTAGAAACAAGCTGGAGGCAGGTTATGATATCTGAGAACCCCAGGCAATGGTGGCTCATTGCGATATAATCTTATGAAATTCACGTTCCTTTTCTGAGGTTTTCCCACATTTCTGGATAGCTGATAACATTTTAATTATTATTTTTTTTTAAGTCCAGGAAAGTAGAAAACATCTGCCCATTATCTGTGAGAATATAACAGTCAGCGCTGGGTTATGAATCAGTGTTTTTCTGTTTCTTCATTTCATTTATGTGCAGGTTTACTAGACACCCTGGACTGGTTTGAAACCTCCCAATGACGTCAATGGGGCAGAGAAATTGGAGCAAAGGAGACAGCTGCAATGCACCAAGTCTACTGAGGTTTTATTCTTTTCTCCCAGGGTGACATCTGAGACAGATATTATCAATCAGACGCTCCTGGCTCAGCTCCAAATCAAAGGCGCTTTATCATCCAAAGCAGTAAAAGCTGCAATTAGATGACCTGCTCGGCTTTTCCGCAGGAATATTTTGTTCATGACAATTAATAATGCAATTAAAACTGAATTAAGCAAGCTCATGCTTACTAAAATATTTCATTTAAATATGAAAGCAATTTCCTTTAGGTTTTCATTTATCGAAGTATTATAGGTCACTCTCTATATATTTTGTATAAAAAATTCAAAACAGTCAAATACATAAACTTTTTCCATAGGGTCACTATGAGTCGGAATCAACTTGACTGGTTTGGTTTCCAAAAACACTAATAAAACCCGTTGCCATCGAGTTGACTCTGGCTCATAACGACCCTATAGGACACAGCAGAACTGCCCCGTAGGGTTCCAAGGAGCGACTGGTAGTTTTGAACTGCTGACCTTTTGGTTGGCAGCCTGAGCTCTTAATAAGTGTGCCACCAGGATCCAAAACCATTAATAAAGCAAAAACCCATTGCCATCGAATGAGGATTCTCACTCACATCAGCCCTATAGAAGCTAAATAATAAACTTTAAGCAGTGTCCAAGAAATGTCCAAATATTCAAGAAAATATACAGAGAGAGATAGGGAAAGATACAAATATGCAAAGCTCTACTGTCATTTCGCAAGAAGACAAAACACGCACACACACACACACACACAACCTGCAACAAGTAAAAGGAAGAAAACTAACGCTCTTTAAATTAGCATTACTTTAAAAAACATTCAAAATAAAATCAAAAAGAAGAAAGCAGAGGCAAATATGTTTTTTGTTTGTTAAGCACAACATATGATTTACAGACTTTTCAAGCTTCTCAGGAATAATCTTACTTGCCTGAGTATATAACAGCATGTTGAAATCTTAGAAAATACAGCACTTAATCTAATTATATAATTTTAAAGTAAAGGTCTCTGTCTCTTTTTCTCTGTTTTTTTTTTTTTTAAGAAGGAAACTTTAAACTACTAAGAATACCCAAGGATAATCACAGAAAATCTAACTAATAAACACCCTGAAAATGGATTTTTGTTTTCAAAGATACCTAGGAGGGCTAGGCACGGAACACATGTGTGCACACAACACAGAACTGTGTATAGCCAACCCTCTCTTTCTGGAGTGTTCTTTGGCAAACAATACTAGTGACAACATGCACGTAAAATAGAGATAAACTGGGGGTAAAAATTTACCAAAGTCATTTTCAAGGTTATATATCTAAACTGAATAGGATCCAAAGCCATTTAGTCAAGAAAGTCAAACTGACCAAGGACAAGGAACATAGAAAACAACAGTCTTCAACAATTTTCTAGTGTCCACAAAGCACCATCGTCAGCTTCCGTTATGTTATCCACATCAGGTAATAATATATATAATAAAAAAAAAAAATTTTTTTATAGATGTATATTTTTCTTCACAATTATTGTTATGCTTCAGCCCATTGTTGCAGCCACTGTGTCAATCCATCTCATCGAGGGTCTTCCTCTTTTTCGCTGACCCTGTTCCAGACCTTTTGGTTAGCAGGTAAGTTCTTAACCACTGCACCGCCAGGGCCCCTAAGTATGCACAGCCACCTATATAGTCTGGAGTTGGCCCATTTACCATGCCATGGTGCTTTGATATTAATAAAGAAATATGCTGGGTGAGTTTGCACACTCTGAATTAACCGAAGCAGTGAAAAGTGAAAGTGGATCTATTCTGACAGATGACTAACATGCAGAAACTAGGTATTGAGCATATATGCTTCACTAGTCATACTTAATTGGAAGGTTCTTGAGAATCTTTCACTTACTTCTATCAGTTTCAGCATATATATACCTTGTATAGTGCCTCCTTGCCCATGTATATATGCCATATGTGTTTACTGCTGCTTTTGTGAGCAATCAAAATATTTTTACTCAAGGGCACCAAATATTTTTAAATGAACTAGAAAATAAATAATATTTCCCTGTTTATAAAGGCCACAATGAGAATTTAAATATAATCATTAAATAAAATTTAAATATTTATAAATTTTATATATAATAATTTAAAAATTGAAACAATTGCCATTAGCAGTCAAGAAATCAGTAATTATACAAATTATTCCTACCACATGTACGAATTATTCCTGTATAACTAAAAGCAAGAGTTTTAGTTATACAGATCTGAGTTTGCATTCACATTCTGCTCCATATTTGTTTCATAAAAATGGGAAAATTAAAACCATCTAAGAGGTTAAGCACCCAACTACTAGTAGAAAGGTTGACGATTTGAACTCACCCAGAGGTACCTCAGAAGACAGGCCTGACAATCTGCTTCCAAAAGGTCACAGCCCTGAAAACCCTATAGATCACAGTTCTACTCTGATACACACAGGGTCACCACCAGTCTGAATGGACGGTAACTAACAACACAATAATTCATTGCCACCAAGCTGCTTCCGACTCATAATGACTCTATAGGACAGGGTAGAACTGCCCCATAGAGTTTTCAAGGAGCATCTGGTGGATTCGAACTGCCAACCTTTTGGTTAGCAGACGTAGCTCTTAACCACTATGCCACCACGGTTTCCAAGTTTTTGTGAAGAATAAATGAGTATGTGTAAGGTATTTTAAACTGGTATAGAGTAGATATTGAATATGTTTAAGCAATACAATATATTTACATTTATTTTGAGTTTTTTGGGAAGGAGGAGAAAAACTGTTACATAATAATATGACCTATGTAATATCATCTATCATGAGCTTTTTCAAATAATATAAATGAAATGAACGCATAATCTCTTTTCACTGTCTTTTTTTTAGGGAACGAACAAATTTGTCTTGGAAGAAGTACAACCAGAATGCTCCTTAGAAGCAAGGATGGCGAGACTGCGTCTTATGTGTTTTGGACACATTGTCAGGAGGGATCAGTGCCTGGAGAAGGACATCATGCTTGGCAAAGTACAGCGTCAGCAGAAAAGAGGAAGACCCTCAATGAGCTGGATTGACATGGTGGCTGCAACAACGAGCTCAAGCATAACAAAGATTGTAAGGATGGCATGGGCAGTGTTTCGTTCTGTTGTGCATAGGGTTGCTATGAGTTGGAACACACTCGGTGGCACCTAACAACAACAAACAAGCATTATGACTTGACTTTATGGTATTTTCAATTGCGAGTTGTAATCTAATTCCCAAACTGTGTCCTTTGTACTTTAGGGAGTGATTTTTTACTATGGGACTGAACTTTTTGGATTTTCACTGCAAAACAATGCCTACCAATGCCTGTGTTGACTCTTCCAAAGCTGTATCTGTTTACTGAACCATCATGACATCCTTCCTTGAAGAAGAGCCACAGGGCATTTCCTTTACTTACATGGAAATCAATAAAACACCAGGGACCTACAGTAAATATTCTGGAACGGAGTTTCCAAAAATGTCACAGAGCCTGAATATTTATTTTCTGTGTTCAGTGTGTTATGGACACAAGGCTAAGCTTGACTTTTCCTGCCTGCAGCTTATGACACTGCTCAATGACAATGAGATCTTTCAGGGCTTTCAAACTTGGCTGTCATCAGAATAAAAGCTACTAAGTGAGTTTTAAAGCAATACACTTTCAAGACAGAAAAGAGGTTCTAAGACAGAGGCTGGACTGATGTCACTTTCAAAATCATGTGAACTCCTGGATATGTTAAAGTCCTAAGTCACACAATGCAACTACGACTCAAACTACCACCCCTCCCCACACACTCACACACATTCATTCATTCTCTTGACAAGTATTTATTGAGCACTTATTGTACACCAGACACTGTTCTAAGCATTTAGGATATATAAGTGAACAACAGAAAAAAAAAAAAAATTCCCTGCCCTCATGGGGTTTATTCCAGCTTGAGAAGGGGGTGAAACTGTGAGGGATAGGACAGACAAACAGTACATATGAGCCGAATCGGTTTTACCTTTCTGATGGCCAGCCATGCCCTTCTTTGTCTCTACCTCTTTGAATTTGCTTTTCTATCTATATTGAATGCTAATACATTCATGCTTGGTAAAGTAGAGGGTTAGGGAAAGAGAGGAAGACCCTCAACATGATGGATTGACACAGAGACTGAAACAATGGGCTCAAGATGACAACAATTGTAGGGATGGTGCAGGACCAGGCAGCATTTCTTCTGTTGTACATAAGGAAGCTATGAATCGGAGCCAACTTGATGGCACCTAACAACAACAATACTTCCCTTATCATCCCGTTAGACACAAGTCAACTCTTACCTGCTCTGTTGAAGCCTGTGCTTGCTCTCCTTGGGGTCTCACAGAGTTTTATGCATAGCTCTTTGATGGAATTTCTCAGATTGCCTTTTAACTGACATGTGTCTGCCTCTCCCACAGGAGGTCTGTGGCACAGTGGCTAAGTACTCAACTGCTAGCTGAAAGATTGGCAGCTCGAACCCAGGGGCAGCCCCATAGGAGAAAAGACCTGGTGGTCTGTTTCCATAAAATTACAGCCCAGGAAACCCTATGAGGCAATTCTACTCTGTCACATTGGATCGCTATGAATCAGAATCGACTCAACTGCACACAACAACAACAACATTGTATTGCCACAGGGACGTTGGTGGTTTAGTGCTAGAATTCTCACCTTCAATGCTAGAAAGACTCTTGTTCAATTCCTGGCCAATGGACTTCATGGGCAGCCACCACCTGTCTGTCAGTGGAAGCTTGCATGTTACTATGAGGCTGAACAGGTTTCAGCAGAGCTTTCAGACTAAGAAAGACCTGGTGATCTACTTCTGAAAATTGGCTAATGAAAATCCTATGGATCACAACCGTCCCTTCCAATCTGCAACCAATCATTGGGATGGTGCAGTACCTGGCACTGATTCATTCCATTGTGCATGGGGTTCCCACGAGTCAGGGGTTGACTTGATGGCAGCTAATAACAGTAAATTGTATTGCCAGGCCCATAGAGCACAGACTATAACAGAGTAGCACTCTTAATAAAAGTTTGTTCAGTTCAAGAATGAAGGCAGGTTTATTCTACCATAAAAAAAAGAAAGAAAAGATTAATTGTAAGGTTAGCTGTGATTAGGATGTTTCTTTGCACAACATCCTCACCAAAGTCTGGATAATACATACATTTAAGAAAGATTTTGCTTGAAATAAAACAATTTTACGTGAAATACATGAGCATTACTTTACTGAAAGCTGATTCAGCAGGCATGGTAATTCAAAAGCTAACTTTTAATTAGTTGGTGGAAATAGCCTTGATAGAAATACTCATTTTATGACTTGATTATCTTTTAAAATGCTTGATTTCATCTGTTCTGTCATCATTTGGATAACTTGAGGAGTATAGTTAAGATGCTTATTTTCTTCAACCATCTAATTATCATGAGAAAATTAAATTACCGTTGCTCAGAATATTAGCCATCTGACTAACTTCCTATGATCAGCACAACAGAGCTTTGGGGGAGCTGTGATAAATTTTCTAAGAGTGAAAGTATTTGCAGCCTTAGCCAGAGCCTAGACCTCACTCTAGGATTAGATCTGTGGTTCTCAGCACATTAGCTGTCTGTTCCTTTGCCAGTGACCTCCAACCTTGGAACGTCAGCCTGTCTTCAGCTTAGGGAACCTTGCCTTTGTTGATTCTACTATGCAATGAAAGAGAAGGCTCTGTGTCTGCCAGAGAGGAAGGTCTTAGGAGCAAACTAACATCTCTTCCTGTAATCAGCTCTCAGGGTAATTTTAGGTCTTCATTTTACCAAGCTTATAGCCTGAGCCATCTGCTTTTAACCAGCTTATAATACTTTAAGTAATAAATAGTTTTCTCTCCCGAAAAAAAAAAAAAAAATAGTATTTTGCTTGACTTTTCAAGGAAATAATCTCATGAAGAGAGCTGATTTTCCTGCCCCATACCTGGGGCAAATACACTCCCTTTTTTTGCACCCCCTACCCCATTCCTGGCTTCACGCCGAGCACAGCAAATATGTGATGATTGATAGATGACTCTGACTTGTAAGTGTTTGCTTCAACAGGCTGTATGCAATTCCTTTAAATAGCACAGGAAGGAAGAGATAATATAATTCTTCGAATATTATATACAATCTTCCCCCATAAAAGTAGGTTTACAGGCATTTCACTCATACTGCTTGTGCTATGGCTAAAGTCTCAGGAGAAGGATAAAGTCTACAGCAAAGAAAAAAAAATACAGTTTAAGTCTCAAGTGTTGATATTCCACCTAAATAAATTATTTGTTAATTGAAGTGAGTTTGCCTGATGTCTTCACCTATTGGTCATTATCAATAAAATATAATTATTTGAATTTTTGTGACTATTCAAATTTCCTGGTTTTTATTTTCATTGCAGGAACCTGATCTTAGGCACATTTTTCTCATTCTGATTTGGGTAATTCAAGCAAAAGGTCTTCCTTCAGCTAAAAAAAAATAATAATCAGCCTTCACAACAGAACTACACACAGAATTGTAGCTAATGGTTGTCAGAATTAGCTCTTGGACAGTTTGAACATTAGCTTCTGTGCAATGTTAAAAAAAAAAACAAACAAACCCAAATCCATTGCCATCAAGTCAATTCTGACTCATAAACTCCCTCTAAGACCAAGTAGAACTGCTCTGCCCCATAGGGTTTCCAAGGAATGACTGGTGGATTTGAACTGCTGACCTTTTGGTTAGCAGCCGTAGCTCTTAACCACTGTGCCACTAGAGCTCTGTTCAATGTTTAGCAGTGACAAACACCCTCTGTCAGGCTCTATGGGTTTCCTATCTATCAATTTCAAAGAATAAACAGTATTTACTGGTTTCTGAAAATGTTTACAAATCTGTAACTTAGCTTCTAAAATAATTGCCGTAGTAGCAAAAACAGTTTAGGTGAAGCTCATATTTCCACCTACCAAATATACTAAGCATAGGCGTGCCCTACTTTAAGAAATCATGTAGAACAAATTAAAAAAAAAAAAAAATCCTTTGCTATCGAGTCGATTCCGGCTCATAGAAACCCTATGGGACAGAGTAGAACTGCCCCATATGGTTTCAAAGGAGCAGCTGGTGGATTTGAACTGCTGACCTTTTAGTTAGCAGCTGTAGCTCTTAACCACTACACCACCAGGGTTTCCAGTACAAATTAGATACATATAAAACAAATAAACTTGGAAATAATTTACCATAAAAATAATTATGCTCTTTAATGAGGGATTTCCCCTAGGGTTTCCTTAAAGTTTCACTCCCCTTGTGCACTTAAGTGATTAAAAAGTGGTTACATATAATTAATTGATGTGCATGTAATTGAAAACGTATAGTCAATTTTATTTTCTCACCTGAATTCAATGTTAGTTGTAGTTCAGCTGAAAAAATATATATATAGGTGAAAAAAACACACCCATTGCCATGGAGTCAATTCTGACTCATAGCGATACTACAGCACAGAATAGAACTGCATGATAGGGTTTCTAAGGAGCAGCTGGTGGCTTTGAACTGCCAACCTTTTGGCTAGTAGCCCTAGCTCTTAACCAGTGCGCTACCAGGGCCCGTATATATATATATATATATATATACATATATATATATATATATATATGTATATATATATATAGGCAGAGTAACTTTAAAAAATATGTAATTCAAATGAGCACAGCTGGGAAAATAAAAGATAAATTTACACTTAACTCTTAAGGAGTTGTATAAAAAAGAGTTAAATCTATAAGGTAGAGGGCTTACAAGGATATTCCAGGCAGGTTTCCAAGCTGTTAGTAGCTAAACCTTGAAAAAAATGTTACCACTTGAATTCAACAGCTTAATTGTGATGTGCCATTTTGATTGCTGTGAGTTGCCATATAAGAATTGACTGAGCCACTGAGTCACTGCAAGGATAACAGACAAATGCAAATAGACTCTTGTGGGCTTAACAGCACTTGCTTGATTTTTTTCTTCCTAAAATGGAATACAACATTACTTCCTAAAGTAAACAGCCCGTTTTACTTCCATAGAAAACGCCTAACCAGTTTCTGCCTCCACATATTGGGTTATGTCTGCCTTTTGGGTTTGTCTCTTGCTGAACAATTATCTCCCTTCCTATGATTTGAGCCACAACAGTTTTTTTCCCAAAATGAATCATGCTATGCTATACTATTAGGCCCTCTTATGATTCTCTGTCTACCAATGCCCTATTTATCCATCAAAATTCTGATTATGGGTCAATTCCTTTACCCCAGAGCCCTGGTAGCACAGTGGTTAAGACCTCAGGCTGCTAACCAAAAGATCAGCAGTTGTAATTCACCAGCCTGTCTTTGGAAACCCTATGGGGCAGTTCTACCCTGTCCTATAGGAATGCTCCTTAGAAGCAAGGATAGTGAGAATACGCTCATGTACTTTGGATATGTTATCGGGAGGGGTCAGTCCCTGGAGAAGGACATCATGCTTGGTAAAGTAGAGGGTTAGCAAAAAAGAGGAAAATCCTGCACGAGATGGATTGACATAGTGGCTGCAACAACGGGCTCAAGCATAACGACTGTGAGGATGGTGCAGGATCTGGCAGTGTTTCATTCTGTTGTACATAGGATCGCTATGAGTCGGAACTGACTGGACTGTACCTAACAACAGTTGGGTTGCTAAGAGTCAGAATCAACTCTACGGCAATTTTTTTTTCCTTTGCCCTGCTGGTGCAGTGATTAAACCCTTGGGCTTTTAAGCTGAAGGTCGGCAGTTCAAACCCACCAGTCGCTGCATGGGAGAAAGATGTGGCAGTCTGCTTCCGTGAAGATTATACCCTTAATAATCCTGTGCGGCAGTTCTACTCTGTCCTATAAGGCTGCTATGACTTGAAATCGATTCGATGGCAACAGGTTTGTTTTTTGGGTTTTTTCCTTTATTCTTCAGTCTAATATAGATGTATCCACATTCTCCAAGCAGGCTGTGCACAAATATATAATTGTTTTAAAACACTGATTTATAATCATTGATTTATTTGTGGGTTTATTTTATCTAGAAGTCCCTGAGTGGTGCAAATGGTTAAGCATATGACTAGTTAGGCTGTTAGTTTGAATCCACCAGAGGTACCTTGGAAAAAAGGCCTGGCTATCAGTTCTGAAAGGTCACAGCATTGAAAACCCTATGCAGCAAAGTGCTACTCTGCCACACATGGGATCACCACGAGTGGGAATCAACTTGAAGGCAACTGGTATGTTTCTTTTACCCTATCTAACAGCTACGTAACTTTGGACACCAGAAGCCTAACAAATCACCTGGTACATAGTAAGTACTTAAGAAGTGTACATTGGAAAGATGAATGAATCAATCTTTTCAATGAACAAGTACAATTTTTAAAAAGTTGATTTCAACAGCATATATTACTAAGAAGATTCTTAGGATTTTCAGTGAATTGCTTGCCTGCTTATAAATAATGTAATGTTGAGGAGGCAGGGAATAAGAAAATACTTGCTGAGTTAATTTTCTGGACCAAGCACTATGCTGAGAGCTTGTGTGTCTCATTTAGACACCACATTAGGCCACATGATATCAATATTAATTTTCATATTTCATTCTTAATATGAACTTGCTATTTACTGAATGCTTCATAAAAAAAAAAAAAAAAAAAAAAAAACAGTGCCGTCGAGTTGATTCCGACTCATAGCGACCCTCTAGGACAGGGTAGAACTTCCCCATAGAGTTTCCAAGGAGCACCTGTTGGATTTGAACTGCCAACCTCTTGGTTAGCAGCTGTAGCTCTTAACCACTATGCCACCAGGGTTTCTGAATGCTTCATATGTTTCAGGAATTGTTAGGTGTTTCATATTCCGTCACTCAATTTTCACAACATTCCAAGGAAAGCATTATAACCTCATTTACAAACAAGAAAATTGTGGTTCAGATATGCCAGCTGGAATTTTCAACCTTATTGGTCTGATTGTCTAAGCAGTGTTTGTTTCATTGAAACAACACCATCTAAACCATATCCTTTCCTAAAAATTCACAATGATCTTAGCTACATATCACCACTCTGAAAACCATCAAGAAATACGCCTAACTGTTGAATCAAGTGTTTACTAGTTTTAAGAAAGTGCCTCCATTTTCTTCTTCACAGAACACAAATGTTCCAGCCCATTACATTGCCCTCATTTGAAGTTACGTTAAAGTTGAAATTTGGTTTTGATCCAATTACTCAACATTCCCGATTGAATTCCACTTCTGATTGGAATGGTAAACATTCTAAGTTTCTTTTTCTTTCATGTACCTTACATTTTCAATTAATTCTAGAAAAAAATTTTTTTTGATCAGGAAAAATTGTGATCTGATTTATGAGGTTTATTTATACTCCAAATTAAAAGTACTTTGCTTTTCTGATCTACTCATGAACGTCACCCAAAAGTATTTATTGAATTAATTGTCTGAAGCCCTGCACTAGGCACTGTGCAAAAAGAGCATGCCAGCCATAGCCTCTGGCTCTAGAAGCCTTGGCATTCAGAGCAGTTCAAAAGTTAAATAATCCTCAAATAAACAATGTGTCCATATTTAAAATGTACAGTCATGTTTCTCTCTCTGCCCATGATTCTATGTTTCTTACTGTTATTAACCCACAAAATAAAGTTAATAGACAATAGAAATATTTTAGACAATGCAAATCTCCCACAGCTCTCAAAAAAAAAAAAGGTAAAAAATACTAATCAACTATTCAATAGCCACATAAAAATATAAATTTGGCAAAGGTTAAATATATATATTTGGGAGTGGTTAAAATATTTACAATTTGTATAGCTTCTCACTACCTTATATAGATTTTAAGAGTCTATTAGCAAAAACTTTTCAAAGATAGTCTTATTTTGAACTTTAAGCAGAAAAAAAAAAAAATGAGCATCATTCACAAATTTTATCCTGGCCTGAGGAAATAGACAATTTCTTCTTACAGAAAAATGCCACTCAATTCCCCGTCTACTCTTACAATTAAAAAAAAAGTAATGTCAAAAAAATTTTAATATATGAATATGCTAAAAATATATTTTTCCTAAAAATCATATAACTTTACAAGGCTTCACATTTTCCTCCAGACTTTTTACTCATTTTTAATTTCTTGATACTCAGTGATTCTAAATATGAAACCATCTCCCAGCTCTGCTCTGGAGCTGTCAGTTTGCTGTTCATAGCATCGGCAACACCTACCACATCCACGAATGTCGCCGAGGAGGAGGCATATCGCTCACACGCAACATCCTGCAGAGCTGGTACACTATCAATATCCCAGCACTCAGAAACTTAGTGTGTTTTCATTAGCGGCAAATCCCTCTCTGTGTTCTTGCTGCCACATAGTTATTACTTAGATCTTTGTCCTTTCATTTTTCTTTCAGATGGCATGTCACTTCCCATTGCTGAGTAGATACCATTTTGATATGAATACAAATGACTTAGCAATCAACATGTAAGCATTCAACTGGAACTTCATCAGGAGTCTCCTTTAGATAGCAAATGAGAAAACCGATCTGCAGCCAAACCTAAATCAGAGGTTCCCATAGTGTATATGGCATGTCTTCCAATTTACCTCAGAAAAGGAAAGAATTTGAGTTTCCAAAATTGTAGGAAAATCTCCCTTTAAACAGTAGTCTCTGTTTTCTCTCTCATTTTGCATTTCCTTCTCCAGGCCGGGTGATATGTCCTCATGTTTTCAGGTTTTCTTTTACCCGAAGTTCACAGTGATCAGATTAATCAAATAAAATTCCCTCTCCTTCTCCCTTCTGCACTGCGTTTGGAGCTATCAAACCTCTTGTCTGACTCGTTCTGCATTGTTTAGCCCATTCCGTGCACGATGAAAGAACACCTAACACACAGGGTCAGATTTCCTGAATGACATATGTTAGACCACAACAAAGGAGAAAACCCTGGAGAGATTATAAATCCTTTTCATTGCAGGAGATTACAGAGCAAAGAAAATGTCTATGTTACACAAAGAAATAACAGTGTGACTGGAATAAAGAATTCAACCTTACCCAGGTTTGGGACCAATTCCCCTGGCTGCTAGAAGTAAGCTGGTGTGTATTTAAACTTCCATCTCTGGCCCAGGAAGACGGGCCTCCGAGCAAACATAATAACACTTAAAGGTCACTGGACTCACCATTAGCACAGCACAGCAGTAATAGGTTCAGAGATTCTAAGACCCCTGAAGAACTAAAGGTATCTCCCCAAGTGAGCAATTATACCCCAAAGATTCAAATGTGAGGACAAGGGTCCCAGCATTTTTTATCTCTGAGTACAATATGATATGGGTCATACTGACAAAAGCTGATTTGCAATCAACTAAGAAGGCTTGTCTGAATGGCCTCCCCTTCGTCTCTTCTTTTAGGCCTTACTCTCATTTATCTTCCTTCTGGATCTTGATAATCCTCTTTGTTAGTTGTATCTGTGCTCCTGGAATGGAAGCCTTGTTTCTTTATTTCAGATTTTCCCCTACAGCTCAATTCTCCAACTTTCACAATAAATCAGAGAAGCTGACTTTAGCACAGGGCTCATTTTATGCAGTGGTGGCCAGGGGTATAAAAATTACATATTCACAGGTAATCAAAACTTAGACATAAATATTTAGATAGGCAAATATATAGAAACCAAAGTTTATTAGTGGTTACCTGGGGTGGGAGGCAGAGGGTAAGGAAGAGTCATTTTTGAGGAAGCATTGAGAATCTGTTACTAAAACCAGGTGCTGTCAAATCAATTCTGACTCATAGCGACCATATAGGAAAGAGTAGAACTGCCCCATAGTGTTTACAAGGAGTGGGTGATGGATTTGACCTGACAACCTTTTGAGTAGTAGCTGCAGTTCTTAGCCACTTCACCACCAGGGTGACGGAAAATTTGGCAATGGATACTGGTGCTGGTTGCACAACATGATGGATGTAGTCAATGTAAAAACAAAACAAAACCCTTAGATATGAAAATCAGTTTTCTAACTGGATTTGCTCTTGTGCCTTTGCCTCCCTACAGTCTATTTTCAGAATAGCAGCAGGGTAATTCTTTAAAAATCTAAGTCAGGTCATGTCATTCATTAGCTGAACGTCTTCCAGTTGGTCCCATTTCAATGAGAGTGAGATCCGAAGTCCTTACGGTGGCCTAAGAGACTGGAGATATGGTCCCCATTACCTCGCCAACTCCATTGCTCCATAGGCTACTTCTTTCTCACTTTGCTTGAGCTACAGTGGCCTTTTGCTCTTTCTAGAACATGCTGTGAACTTTTCACTGGCCATTCTTTCTGCCTGAAATACTCTCCCCCAGCTCATTCCATGGCTTCCATCTATACTTTCTCAAGCCATTGCTCAAATATCATCTTCTTATTGCCTACACTGACCATCCCTACCACAAAACTCTCTTTCCTTTGTTTTATTATTTTTGCACAGTATTTATCACTTTCTAACTTGCTGGCCTAATAATTGAAACTTTGGTGGTTCAAATGCACCCAGAGATGCCTCAGAAGTAAGGCCTAGGGATCTGCTTCTGAAACGTCACAGCCTTGAAAACCCTATGGAATGCAGTTCTACTCTGTGCACGTGGGGTTGCCACGTGTTGGAATCGACTCTTCCACCACTAACAACAAAAACATACCAAATACTTTACTAATTATTTGTAACATTCGTATCCTCCCACTAGAGGGTTACTCCAAGAGAAATAAGATTTTGGTGTTTTTTTTTCACTACTTGATAGTCAGTGCCTACTATAGTGTCTGACACAAAGTAGGTGATCAATAAATATTTACTGAAAAATCAATTAATTAATAAATGAATAAAAATGAGTGCAGGTCTTTATGCTTACAGCTTAGAAGAAAGAAGATAGTTGGCCTCATTTATAAATAAATAGAAGTGGTTTTCAAGAGAAAATAATATTTGGGTCAAGGTAATTGTTCACTATAACTCTTTTACAGTAAAAGGCTTTATATTCTCTATTGGTTTGGGGAGCTATGTAAGTGTTGAGAGTGCCTGAACAGAGAAGAGAGAAGCACCAGTGAATGTGGTTCATTTAATACAATCAAGCACCATTATGACTACTGAGAATGCTACTAAAGGATATGTTTTTGATGGTGAAGGAAATACTAAATTAGCAAAGGCTGTCTGGAAAAATTTGATGAGGAGATGTTAAAGATGACATACGGATAATAAACTACCACAAGCAAAGCAAGAGACTATATACCTTTACTCATAAAAAAAAAAAAAAAAAAAAAAGTTACCTTATTTTCTTTTTCAATTTCCTAGGATAATCAAAAAGCTTAAGTTCCTTTTCATCCACTAAAGGTTAATTGAGATATAATTCACGTACCATAAAATGCACCCTCATAAATTGTCCAATGGCTAATAGTGTATTCACAGAGTTGGGCAATCATCACTACTATCTACTTTTAGAGCATTTTTATCATCTCTGAGAGAAACTCTATCTTGATTCACTACCCTAACTCCCCAGCACTTGGCAACAACTGATCTACATTCTGCCTCTACAAATCTACCTATTCTGGACATTTCATATAAATTGAATCATGCAATATGTGGCTACTTTCACTTAGTATGTTTTTAAGGTTCATTCATCTTGTAGCATGTATCAGTACTTCACTTCTTCATATTGCTAAATAATATTCCATTGCATGGATATACCATATTTTGTTTACCCATTCCTTGGCTGATTGATATTTGGGCCATTTTCACTTTTTGCATACTGAATATTCATCTGTCAGTTTGTCGTACTGTGTGTTGCTTGTGTGTTGCTGTGATGCTGGAAGCTACACCACCAGTATTTCAAATACCAACAGGGTCAGCCTTGCTTGACAGGTTTCAGCAGGTGCTCCAGACCAAGATAGACTGGGAGAAAAACCTGGTAATCTATCTACTTCACCAGAACATTGTCTGATATAGTACTGGAAGATGAGCCCCTCAGATTAGAAGGCATTCAAAATAAAACTGGGAAAGAGCTGCTATCTCAAGGTAGAGTTGACCTTAATGACATGGTGGAGTAAAGCTTTCAGGGCCTTCATTTGCTGATGTGGCACAACTCAAAATTAGAAGAAACAGCTGCAAACATCCACTAATATCACAATGTGGAATGCTCAAAGTACGAATTCAGGGAAATTGGAAGTTGTCAAAAATTAAATGGAACACAGAAACATAGATATCCTAGGCTGAAATGGACTGGTATTGGCCAATTTTAATCAGACAGTCATATGATCTACTATGCTGGGAATGACAAATTGAAGAGAAATGGCAATGTGTTCATCTTCAAAAAGAATACTTCAAAGTATATCCTAAAGTACAATGTTGTCACTGATAAGATAATATCCATACACCTATAAGGAAGGCCAGATATTACAACTATTATTCAAATTTATGCACCAACCACTAATGCCAAAGATAAAGAAATTGAAGATTTTTACTAACTTCTACAGTTTGAAATTGATCATACATGCAATCAAAATGCATTACTCATTATTGATGATTAGAATGTGAAAGTTGGAAACAAAGAAGAAGGATCAGTAGTTGGAAAATATGGCCCTGGTGACAGAAAAAACAGGGGAGATCATACGATAGAATTTAGTAAGACCAACAACTTACTAACTGAAAATACCCTTTTCAACAACATAAACGGCAACTATACACAAGGACTTCATCAGATAGAACACATAGGACTCAAACTGGCTATATTTGTGGAAAGAGATGATGGAAAAGCTCAATATCATCAGTCAGGACAAGGCCATCGGCTGACTGCAAAACAGACCATCTGAATTTAGAAACTATCTCAAGAATAGATTTGATGCATTGAACACCAATGACTGAAGACAAGATGAGTTGTGGAATGACATCAAGGACATCATACATGAAGGAAGCAAAACGTCATTAAAAAAACACAAAAGAAAGAAAAGACCAAAATGTATGTCAGAAGAGACCCTTAAACTTCCTCTTAAATGTAGAGTAGCTAAAAATGAAAGGAAGAAATGATGAGGTAAAAGAGCTGAACAGAAGACTTCAAAGGGTAGCTTGAGAAGACAAAGTAGTTTAATGAAATGTGCAAAGACCTGGAGTTAGTAAACTGAAAGGGAAGAATACACTTGGCATTTCTTACCAGGATCCCACCAAAGTGGCTGTGCAGACTGGGTAAGTACCTCCCAAGCCCTCCAGTACAGCCTGGCCAGAAAGGGCTCCCAAGCCTGGAAAAGAAAAAGAAAACAAACAAACAGACAAAACAAACAAACAAAAAAAGGGCCCTGGGGATCCCACCAACATGGTGGTGCAGACCAAAGAAGCAGTTCCCTAGATGAGTGCTGTTTCACAGCCTGTCAAGAAGAAGTAAAGATGCACATGGGGCCAGGCGTTCAAGAGAAAGGAGGAAGAAGAGGTGAGAGGCAGGGAAGAAACCAAAAGAAGCCAAAAAAAAAAAAAAAAAAAAAACCAGCAACAATGAAATGGCACTGAAGGAGCCATCTGGTGCGGGCAGGGTGAATCCAAGCAGCACAGAACTGGAGCCTCCTGGGCTGAGGTCACTCAGTGGAGGCTGAGCAGGAGGAGGGAGGGTGGGGGTGGGCAAATGTATATTGCTGGTTACCAGGCACTCTATCTCCTGCTGGGAGCTCCATGAAGCTGCTTTCCCATACTCCTGCCCACCAATCTCCCACAGGAGTCCAAGATGGTGAATCCATGCTGCGTTAGCTGATAGGGGACCTCTGCTCATATCTCTTCTCTGTCAGTTTCTTACTCCATTTGGGGCTTGGTTGAGTTCTTTATCTCATCATTTGATGCTTAGGGTTCCAGGATTGACATTTGTCTCTGTTTTACTTAGTTTTTCAGGTTTTTGCTGTGGAGGGATACCCTGGTACTTGTGTCTATAGCACCATGTTGGCTCCGCTATCTCTCATTGCGGTTTTGATTTGCATTTTCCTAATGACTTATGATTTTGAGCATATTTCATGTGCCTAATGCTTATTTGTATAACTTCTTTGGAGAAATGTTTATTCAAAGCCTTTGCCCATTTTTAAATTGGATTATTTGTTTTTTACTGTTGAGTCGTAAAGAGTTCTTTACATATTCTAGAAACAATGGCTATCAGAGAGGAATGATTTACATATTTTTTCTTCCATTCTGTGGGTTTTTTTTTTTTTTCTCTCTCTTTTTGGTGATGTCCTTGGAAGCACAAAAGTTTTTGTTTTTTAATTAAATCCAATTAATCCATTTTTTCTTTTGTCTCTTGTGCTTTTTGGAGTCATATCTAAGAAACCACTGATTAAGTCAAGGTCGTAAGTATGTACCCATATTTTTTAAGACTATCAATAATCTTAGCTTTTACATTTAGGTTTATCATTAATTTTGTATATGGTGTGAGAGAGCAGTCCAACTTCACTTTTTTCACATGTGGATATCCAGGTGTCTCAGTACTATTTATTGCAAAGACTATTTTCTCACTGTTGAATTGTCTTGGCACTCTTGTTAAAAGTAGCTCTATCATGAGTTTATAATCTCTCAATTCTATACCACTGCTCTATATATCTACCTCACATGAGTACCACACTGTAGTAATTTTTTGAAATCAGGAAGTATGAGCCTTACAATTTTATCCTTCTTTTTCAATTTGTTTTGACTGTTTTGGGTCCCTTGCACTTCCATGTGAATTTTAAGATTAGCTTGTCCGCTTCCCCAAAGAAGGCAACTGAGATTTTGATAAGGATTGTGTTGAATCTTTAAATCAATTTGGGGATTATTACCATGTTAACAAAATTAAGTCTTCTAATCCATGAACATATAATATCTTTCCACTAAATTAAGTCTTCTTTAATTTATTTTGCAAATGTTTTGTAGTTTTCACTGGTACAAGTCTTGTACCTCTACTGTTAAATTTATTTCCAGGTATTTTATTATTTTTGATTCCCACTGCTTATTGCTAATGTGTAGGATTGTGATTAAATTTTATGCATTGATCTTATATCCTACAACCTTGCTGAAGTCATGTATTAGTTCTTTAAGGTTGTGTGTATACCTGTGTGTCTGTGTGTGCATGCGTGTGTGTGTGTGCATATTCCTCGTTGTTGTTGTTAGTTGCCATCAAATCAATTCAGACTCATGGGGACCCCATGTGTGCAAAGTAGAACGGTTCCATAGGGTTTTCAAGGCCATGGCTTTTGGAAAGCAGATCACCAGGCCTGTCTTCCAAGCCTCCTCAGGGTGGGTCCCAACTACCAACTGTTCATCTATCAGTCAAGTGCTTAACTGTTTAAGCCATGCAGAGACTCCTTGATTGTCTGTATTAAAGATCATGTTATTGGGAGGTGGAGCAATATGGTGAAGTTAACAGTCACTTCCATTTATCCTCCTGCAACTAACCCACTAAATAATTAATAAAAACAAACACATACTGAGATCTCAGAACTCTGGACAGCAGCTAAGGTGTTGGAGAGTTGAAGTGAGTCCAAAAACAGGAGAGAGGAGGAGCAGGGGGCATCACAGAAGCTGGGAGAAACTACCTTCTTGCAATGGAGCATAGCCCCCCACAGCCATTTTGGGACAGGGCCAGGCAATATGACACCCCAAACAAAGGAAACAGAATTGGAGCTAAAATGAGGAAGCTATAGCCCAATTTCTAAGGCTACACAAATTGGGACACAGCAAAAACAGTGCTCAGAGGGAAGCTCGTAACAATAAAGGCCCACATTAAAAAAGAAGAAAGATCCAAAATCAAGAACTTAAACTGACAACTTGAACAAATAGAAAAGCAACAGTAAAATAAGCCTAAAGCTACCAGAAAAAAAAAGGAAATAATAAAGATCAGGGCAGAAATAAATGAAATAGAAAACAAAACAATAGAAAGAATCAACAAAACCAGAAGTTTATTGAAAGGATCAATAAAATAGACAAATCACTGGCTAGATTGACAAAAGAAAAAAAAAGATGAGGCAAATAATCAAAATAAGAAATGAAACTAGATACATTATAGCTGATCCAACGGAGATAAAGACGATCACAACAGATTACTATGAAAAACTGTACTCCAACAAATTTGAAAACCTAGATGAAATGGACAAATTCCTAGAAAAGAACTATCTACCTGAACTAACACAGATAGAAGTATAAAATCTAAGCAGACCCTTTACAAAAGAAAAGGTTGAAGATGTCATCAAATCCTGCCAACAAAAAAAGCCCAGGACCAGATGGCTACACTAGGGAATTCTACCAAACATTCAGAGAAGAGCTAACACAATTCTACTCAATCTCTTCAAAAACAGAAGTGGAAGGAGCACTACTGAACTCCTTCTATGAAGCCAGCATAACCCTGATACCTAAACCAGGCAAATATATCACACACAAAAAAGAAAATTACAGACCCATATCCCTCATGAACATAAATATTTTTCACAGGCAATTTTCAACAAAAGTCTAGCCAATAGAATTCAGCAACAAATCAAAAAAATCATATATCATGATTGAGTGGGATCATACCAGATTTATGAGTATGTAATTACAAGAAATTACATTTCTACAACATTAGAAAAGCAATCAATGTACTCCATCACATAAATAAAACAAAGAAAAAGAACCATATGATCATGCCAACTAATGCAGAAAAGATATTTGATAAAACTCAACATCATTTCCTGATAAAAACTCTCTTCAAAACAGGGATAGAAGTGAAATTTCTAAACATAATCAAGGGCATATATGCAAAACCAATAGCCAACATTATTTTCAATGGAGAAGGACTGATAGCCTTCCCTTTGAGAATAGAAATGAGACAAGGATGCCCATTATCACCACTCTTATTCAATATTGTACTGAAAGTGATAGCCAGAGCAATAAGACAAGAAAGAAAAGTTACCCAAATCAGAAAGGACTAAATAAAGCTATCACTATTTGCAAATGACACAATCCTTACATGGAAGACCCTAAAGATTCCACACACACACACAAAAAAAAAAAACTACTGGAGCTAAAAAAAGAATTCAGCAACATTACAAGGTACAAGATCAACACACAAAAATCTGTTGGATTCCTTTACACTAACAAAAAGTATTCTGAAAAATAAATCAAGAAAACAATACCATTGTAAATGGCCCTCAAAGCCACCAAAAACCTAAACCCACTCCTGTCAAGTCAATTCACAGCAACCCTATAGGACAGAGTACAACTGCCCCATAGGGTTTCCAAGGCTGTAAATTTTTACGGAAGCAGATTGTCACATCTTCCTCCCTCGGAGGGGCTGGTGGGTTCAAACCACCAGCCATTTGGTTAGTAGCTCAGCGCTTTGACCACTGCACTACCAGGGCTCCTTACAATGGTTCTCAAAACAATAAAATACCTAGGAGTTAACCTAACCAGAGACATAAAAGACTTATACAATGAAAATTATGAAATACTACTGCAAGAGATTATAAGAGATCTACAAAAATGGAAAGACATCCTATGCTCACGGATTGGAAGAGTTAATACAGTGAAAATATCAGTTCTACCTAAAGTGATCTACAGATATAATGCAATCCTGATACAGATACCAGCAATGTTCTTTACTGAAATTGAAAAATTAATAACCAACTTCATATGGAAAGGAAAGAAACCCTGAAGAACCAAAGCAATATTGAAGAAAAAGAACAAAGCAGGAGGCCTCATACTCACCAATATAAACACACACTATGCAGCAACTATAATCAAAACATCTCTATATTGGTTAATATAAATCATATAAACCAGTGGAATAGAATTGAGAATGCAGAATTGAACCCAGCCATCTATGGACAGCTAATTTTTGGCAAGGGGTCAAAGTCCATTCAATTGGGAAAAAACGGTATCTTTAATAAATAGTGCTAGCAAAACTGGATATCCACTTGCAGAAAAGTGAAACAAGACCCATATCTCATACCATACACAAAAATAACTCAAATTGGATCAAAAATCTAAATTTTAAACTTAAAACCATAAAATTTCTGGAAGACAACATAGACCTATGGGACCTAATCTTTCACAAAAATAAGTTAACAAAACAATGAATGCATGAATAGAAGACAGAAAAGAAAAATGTGAACCATAAAAATCAAAATAAAAAACTTAGGCTCATAATCAAAAGAGTAAAAAGAGAACCTATAGACTGAGGAAAAAACCTTTGGAAATGACATCAGATAAGGGCATAATCTTCAAAATTTATAGAAAACGTCAACAACTCAACGACAAAAAGATGAACAACCCAATTATAAAATGGGCTAAGGGCATGTCTTGGTTATCTAGTGCTGCTATAACAGAAATACCACAAGCGAACAGCTTTAACAAAAAGAAATTTATTTCCTCACAGTAAAGTAGGCTAAAAGTCCAAATTCAGGCATCAGCTACATGGGAAGACATACTCTCTCTGTTGGCTCTGGAGGAAGTTCCTTGTCATCAATCTTCCCCTGGGCTAGGAGTTTCTTTGTGCAGGAATCCTGGGTCCAAAGAATGGGTTCTGCTCCTGACACTGCTTTCTTGGTGGTATGTGGTCCCCATGTCTCTCTGCTCACCTCTTTCTTCTTATCCCAAAAGAAATTGGCTCAAGACAAAATCCAATCCTATAGATTGAGTCCTGCCTCGTCAACTCAACTGCTGTTCATCCTCCCTTATTAACATCATAGAGGTAGGATTTACAACACATAAGAAAACCATATCAGATGACAAAATGGTGGACAATCATACAATACTGGGAATCATGGCCTAA